>NC_134532.1:12150833-12769166 GCF_050624435.1 Tenrec ecaudatus | reverse complement strand
ATAAAAGCAAAAAAAGAGAGAGAGAGCGAGAATGTCAAAGGCATTAGCAAAGGGTTAAGGATTAAGACCAGCATTTTTTATCGTAGTTCTCAATATGGATAGCCGGTCCTTTGATACAATTCCAAGTGTCATGTTTCTATCAGGAGCCTAGAGTAACAGATAAATACTAAAAAGAAAAACATTCAGAGGGATGCTGATTTATTTCCAGTTGGTCTCTTAGAAATGCAAGAACCTTACTAATTTAAATACCATTATAGTGAGTTGTAATGACATGCCTGGTATGATTCTGTATCCCGCGTCCAGTATATTCCATCACGCTGACTGCGTACTGCTGTGCTCTAGCTAGAGACTTGTTTTCATGGAATTGGATTTAATCTGGTGAGTTCATGTGAAGCAACAAAGCCCTTCCACAATCATCACCATCATTTTGGATGGTGTTGGATTTGGCGATGTACCTCTCCTCTGAACTATTAAGACATTACTTTAACTTATCTCCCCAACTCTTATCACCCAAACCAAGTTTGCCCTCATTGCTGTTACACAAGGCACAGCTTTACACATGACTCTTGTGAACACAGAAATTTATGTCTCCTACTTCTTGCTTACACAGTGAAATCTGAAAATCTTACCAACAAAATTTCCCAGTTTTTAGCTACAAATATGTAGCTAATTCTGAAGTGAGAGAGATTCATTTTTCTCTGAACGAGTTTCATTTTTTTCCTATTTTTGTCCACACTTTTATTGTTTTCTGAAATCCTTGTCTTCCCTATCTACAGTTGGTATATACTAATCTTTCCTTCTCAAGATAAAACTTTTCCATGAAAGTTGATGATCTTAAGAAGGTTCAATTTCTTTTCTTTGTAGCTTTGTAGTACTTAGCATCTCTCTCAAGCAAGTCACTCCTGTTTTATTATTATTTCTCAAAGTAGAGTAGCCTCTAACCAGGTTAGAAGCAACATATTCTCATTATTGGGTGTAGCCAGTCAGTTGCAACTTAGAGTGAGCCTATGCACAATAGAAGGAAACACTCCCCTGTTTGCTTTATCTGACAATTGCTCCTATGTTTGACTGGCAGTCCCTGTGTCAATTCAACTCATTGAGGATCTTCTTTATCTTGTACCTTCTACTTCACTAAACACAGGACTGGTTTCTCCTGCTAACATATCCAAAGTACCCAGAGATTAGACGTCCTTATCCTGCTTTCTAAAGATCATTCACGATGTACTTCTTCCCATGCTGATTTGTTCGTTTTTCTGGAAGCCTGTGTATCTTTAATATCACTTGCCAGCATCATGATTCAAAAGGATGCATTATTCTTTGATCTTCCAGGGGAGTGTTTCCTTCTATCGTACATAGAGTCACTACAAGTCGCAACTGACCTATGTGACACAAGTGAAAACGCCAGGACGTGGTTCAGGCACTCGTCCCTCTGCAGGTGAAATCTTTGTTCCGTCACCGTTTGAAGATGCCATTTGCAGCAGATTTGACAGAAAGAACATAGCAGTCAATTTTCTGACGGCTGTTTCCATGGGGAACCCACGTAAAATGAAATCCTCGACATCTTCAATATTCTCTCCGTTTATTGTGACATTGCTTATTGGCCCAGTTGTGAGGATTTTTCCTTTCTTTGTATTGAAATCGACTTTATATTAAATACTGTAGACTTTAACCTTCATATTAACTTATCCTCCTTGTAGATATTTGAATGTTATTCTATCATTGATAGTATGAAACTTCCGGATATATATTTGAATGTTATTTTTAATATTCATGCAGTGTCATTCCTTGTTAATTTGTCATTCTGGCATAGTTAATTTTATAAAAAATTTAAAATACAAATTTGACAATGTTTCAATATATCAGAACCCATTCCTTCATTTTTCATTATTTTCTAATGAGAACATATTTTCAAAGTAATGTTTGTGTGTGTGTGTGTATGTGTGTGTGTGTGAATTAGCATGCTTGTGTGAGGAGGAAAAAAAATCCTGCTCTGAAAGAAAAAAAATATCACACCAAGTAGGAAGTGTAAAACACATTTTTGTTATTTTTAAATCACAGGCATTTCTTGTCTTTACAATTTGGTGCCTTTTACCATTATTTTGTTTGGGATTCTAGCAGAAAACAGATGATTCCTAAGGGCTTAGTAAAGAGATTATTTTAATATGTGCACAGATTTAATAGATCCAATAAAGAACATTGAAGCATGTGAAAGTGCACACGGAAAATTAGGCTACTCTTCAACAACTTTTATACAAATTGTTCTGTGCCATTGGTGACAGTTTTCACAATGAGTCAGAATTCTCAATATTTTCATCAGTTGTTCTGTTTACATTGATCCAGTATCCCACCCCATCTTTTCTTTCTCCTCTTTGTCACTGGGTAAATTTTGGCAATCTGATCTTATATAGTCCAATGTTGAAGAGTGAATATTATTAATCATACATGGTATTATTTTTTATAGACCATCTATCACATATTTTGCTTGTTTTTTTAACTGTTGTAAAATTGTGTATGGTACAGCATCTATCTATTTAGTATATCAGCACATATTTTAGTATATAAATAGGTATTTTAGGATCTTTATTTAATGTGGCCCCATTGTTGCTTTTAAAGACATGGACAGAAGAATACAAAGGGCTGCTTGGGAAGATAAACTAGTGTTTTATGAAATGTGAAAAAAACTTGGAGTTATAAAGTTGAAAATAAAGAACAGGCTCCGTATATGCCCGCCTTAATGAACTCAAGAAAAAAAATTCAGGCCTCAAGTTGTAATATTGAAGCATTCAATAAATAGCAAAATATTGAATGATGCAGAAAGCATTCAATGAAAATAGAAGAAATATACAGAGTCACTGTATCAGAAAGAACTGGTCCACATCCAACCATTTCAAGAAGTAACATGTTATCAAGAACTGATTAGACAGAAGGAAAAAGTCCAAGATGCACTGAAGGTGTTAGCATAAAAATAAGACTCCAGGAATTTCCCGAATGATCATGGAATGTTTCAGCAAGCTACAGAAGAATTGGAAACACTCCCTCGTCTGTGTCACGAAGTTTGAAGACAAACCCTGGCCAACTGATGAGAAGAGATTCATGGTTATGCCTGTTCCAAAGAAAGGTGACCCAGAAGAATGTGGGAATTATCCCACAAGTTATGAAGATACCTGGACAGAGCGCTGCCAGAAATTGAAGCCAGATTCAGAATAGGACCTGGCCCAGGGGATCTCATTCCTGACATCAGAAAGGTCTTGGCTGAAGCAAAGAATACCATAGAGATGTTTACTTTTGTTTCACTGATTATGTAAAGACTGTGGCGATTGAAAAAGAATTATAGATCACATCAAGAAGAACCAGAATTCCAGAACACGTCATCATGCTTATGCAGAATCTGTACATGTGCCAAGACGCAATCACGGATGGGTCGGGGTTCCCTTTCATTGGACACCCACTAAGCCAGGAGTCCCACTCTAGTTCCAACAATTGCCTTTTCCATAGACTTGGGTTATCCTTTGCTTCCTCTTCCATTGGGGTATTGTAGTTCTAAGTCCATGGGTACAAGTAGTTTTGAGGGTTGGCCCAGTTCATTCAGTTGGGCTTCCACATCAAGTCCTTCTGATGTGGCCCTTGGAGGATGCCAAGTTCCCTATAAGGCCAGCATCTAATGCCATCATAGTGTTTTGTCCATGGGTTTGCAATATATTTGAGTTGTCTACTGAGGAACATAGAACTGGATTCGTTCTCCTTTTAAGTTTGCTATGATTATTGTTCAACATCCCTACCTGATGTAAGGTTGCTACTCTCCATTTACCCACCATACCCACCAACAGAAATATCAGTGTCTCCTTTGAAATGTAGATGTTCCCTGGCCCTGGTCTGAACTTGATTTTCCAGTAAGGTTTTCCTCTCATTCTTGTGGAGGGCCTGTTGAATGTTTGCTTCCTTGTCTCAATGCTGTGTAGCGTCATTGGATGGTCTTCTCCCTTCTTCCCCTTCTTGGAGGAGGGACCTCAGACAATAGGAGGTCTCTTCTTTGAAGGTGCTTCTTATGGAGTACTCATAAGCAGCACGATGTATGGTTTGTGGCTGGTAGGCAGATAATCTAGCCCTTTGTTTGGGAATGGGTCTCAAAGATATTTAATTGGTGTTTCTCCTCTTAGTGGTGGACTTATGCCACATTTGTCCTTTGGTGATTGATTAACTTCCCTCAGCCCAATGGTTCCCAGAATCTTCCATGTTTTACAGTGTTTCATACTTTCATCATTGTTTTTAAGGACACATGTTATCCTATTGTGTGTATGTACCACAGTTTCTTTCTCCACTCTTCCGCTATTTGGGAATTTGGGCTGCTTCCAGTTTCTTGCTTTTGTGACCTGTGCTGCTATAAACACAGGAGAGCATCCATCCACATATGTGGCCCCTCATTTTTTTTTATTCCCAGTTGCTTTAAGTATCACCTTATCATTTCCCATAGTGGTTGTGTGTATTTACAAATCCTCCAACAACGTCTGTGAGTTCCATTCTCTCCACGCCTCCCCTGCATTTGCTTCTATTTTTTTATTGGGCAAGCATTGTGGGAGTAAGGTAGTATTTCATTGTGGTTTTAATTTACATATTCCTAATGGCTAGTGATCATGAGCATTTTTTCATGTTTTTGTTAGCTATTTGTATTACATTTTTGGTGAACTGTCTGTTCATATTTTTCCCCCACTTTCTAATTGGATCCTTTATTTTCTTACTGAGCTGTTGTTGAATTCTGTACATTTTGATAATTAGGCCTTTGTTTGGTAAAACATGTATTTCTCAATCTGTGAACACAAATGTCTTCCTTGTCTTCTGCTGCATGTGCTTCCTCCGTTATACTTTGCTGTCTATATATGCCCTGCAGTAGGTCCCTTAAGTTTGCTCCAGACTTCTCATTAATGATCCTGAGAGCTTTGGGATTTACATTTAGGCATTTAATCCATCTCAAGTTCAATTTTGGGCATGGGGAAAAGTATTGTTTGCATTCTTCTGCTTATGGAAGTCCTGTTTGTCCAATACCATTTGTTGCATATGGAAATCCAGTTGTCCAACATCGTTTGTTGAAGAAGTTGTCTTGGTCCCATTGGATGTTTCTAGGTCCTTTGTTGAAGATTAGATGCCTGTAAGCTGATGCATCTATGTCTGGGTTTTCTATTTTGATACATTGGTCTATGTTTCTCTCGTTGTACCAGTATCAGGCTATTTTGACTACTGTAGGTATGTAGTAGGTTTTTAGGTCAGGGAGTTCTAGGCCTCCAACTTGGTTCTTCTTTTTAAGAAAATCTTTGCTTAACCTGGGTCTTTTGCCTTCCCTTATGAAATTGGTGATTAGATTTTTCCATTTCTTTAAAGAATGTATTTGGCAACACGATTGTGATTGCATTGTATCTGTAGGATGTTTTAATCACTTGTTAATAAAGATCAAGAATTGTAGCCCTAAGTATTGATTACAATTCAACATAAAGAAAATAAAAAGCTTCACAAATTACCAATAGACACACTAAAATGTTAAAAGACAAGTTTTTAAGGCTTTCATTTGTTTATATCTATAATCAATGCTCATGGAAGCAGTAGTCAAAAAATCAAATGATGTATGTAAGGCATTGGGCATATTGGTGGTATAATGCCTCTTTAATATGTTGACAAGAAAGGATGTTACTTTGAGGACTAAACTGCCCTTTACCCAAAACATAATATTTTCAATAGCCTCAGCTGCATGGGAAATGTAGTAAATGAATAAGGATGACCACAGAAGATTTGATGCACTTGAATTATAGTTGATGAAAAATACTGCATGTGCTATGGACTGCCAGAAGTCTTATCAATTCTGTTCTGTCAGATGTATAGCTAGAATGTTCTTTAGAATTTAGGATGGTAGGATTTCATATCATGTTCTCTGCGCATATTATCAAGAGAGATCAGTTTCTGAAACAGGGCATCATGCTTAGTAAAGGATCAATGACAAAGAATATGACCTTAGATGAGATGCATTGACACAGTGGCTACAACAATGTGTGAAAAAAAATAAAAATTATGAGGATTACATGGGACCAGGATGTGGTTGCTGTTGCAGTTGTTATAAACAGGTCATGAATTGGAACAAATTCTTTGATCCCTAACATCAACACCATTCAATGACAAAATAAGGACATATTCAGATGAACAGAAAGTAGATAAATTGGTAAAAACTAGTTCAACTTTATAGGAATTACTAAAAAGGATTTCTTTGGATAAAAAAAAACAACCAATAACAGTAGATGGATGATATAAGATACGTGACAAAATGACTCAAAGCCAAATCATCTATAGAAGTATCCACTGTAAAGCCAATATTCAAGATTGAAAGATAGGGAGCCATAGATAATGATCTATCACAAAGCCATTTACAATCTAACAAGGGAGAATAACGTCATTAAATCGTATTTAACTCTCATTAAAGGGGGAGCGGGGAGGGAGGAGGAGGGGGGGAAAAAAGGGAAACTGAGCTGATTCCAGGAACCCAAGTGGAAGGTGAATTTTGAGAATGACGAGTGCAATGAATGTATAAGGGTGCTTTGCTCAATTGATGTATGCACGGATTGTGATAAAAGTTGTATGAGCCCCAATAAAAAGATTTATTAATTAAAAATAAATAAATTAATTAAAATATTAAAAAAGAGAGTTAAGTAGATTTCAATATAGAATTGACTGTTTTAAGCTTGCAATGAAATTAACAAATGTTAGAGTAACTTTGAAGAGAGCAGGAAGCTCTGATAGTATAGCAGTTATCTGTTAGGCTGTGGTTTGTGATTTCAAAACACCAGCTGCTCCACAGAAGAACGATGAGGCTTTTCACACTTATAAATTGTTACCATGTCAGATACCCACACGGGTAGTTTGACCCTTTCCTGTAGGGTACCTATGATTCCAAATTGACTGGATGGCATGAGAGATAAAAAGAAATAATATATCCAATTGAAACAAAAAATACTACAAAGATTTACTAACTAAAATAAGTAAATAAACAGCAATAAAGAAAATTGCAAGAAAACCCAGAATAAGATGTATTAACTCTAAAAAATTTTGTGAAACAAAGAAATTGGCAGCACAACACAAAAACACACGGCAAAATGACAGCAATGAATTCTTATGTATATATAATTACACTGAATGTAAATTAACTAAATGCACCAATCTAGAAAGAGAAAGTAGCAAAATGGATGAGAAAACAGCACCCATCAATGTTGTCTACAAGAGACGCATCTTATACACAAAGACAAACTAAAAATCAAGTAATAGAAAAGTATATCAAACTAATGGCAATCAATCAACAGCAGGACCAATATTAATTTCTGATGAAGTAGACTTTAAGGTATAACTAGCATAAGAATCAAGAAAAATATGATATAAAAATTATAGGATTAAATCAACAATAGAAAGTATTCATAATAAATATTTGTATGCCTAGTGATAAAGCCTTGTGGTAGCTGCATAATTATGTCAATTTGGGACTTTAGAGGATTAAGAGTGAAGGGGTGGAGGCTAGTCTGTCAATCAGGTCATAGCCAATGAAGCCTCTGTGTGGGCATAGCCTTCTCCTAAGAATTCTGGGAACTCTGGTATTTCCTCTTTGGAGGTAGGAGACACCTCTCTTTCTCTGCTCACTCCCTGGGATACATTGCAGCTGATAAGACACATGGAACTAAGCTAGTGCCCTGAGCTGGAGAAGCCACTAAGACCTACTCTGATGCAACCAGACCGCTGATGCCGGAGAAGCCGTGTCAAGACCCCTGCCAACACTGAGATGCTAACAATGCCACTGGATCCAAAGACTTTCTACCCAATGGCTTATAATCGCCCTGCATTCGGTGTCATTGCATGTGTTTCATGAGTCTGAAAAGGACTTTATAGATTGGTATCAGACATATGGGGTAATATCAGATTTGTGGACTTGATTTGGACTGGGCTGGGATATCTTCTCAATCTTCAACTGCTTTTGTATATAAACCTCTTCCTTGTATACATATGACTCTTCCCTAGATTTGTTTCTCTAATCTACCCAGACTAACACAGTCTCAAAACCCTAAATCAGATTTGAATTGAATTCTGATCTAACAGAATTGAAGAGAGAAATAGACAACTCTATAATAATAGGGAACTTTACAGAACAACTAGAAAGAAACCCAGTAAAGACAGAGAATAATTAGTCAATATAATCAACTTAACCTCATGGCCATATACAAAACACTTAACCCAACACTAGCACAATATATGTTCTTTTTCAGTACACATGGGACATTTTGTAGAATGGACTGTGAATTCAGCCACAAAGCTAGCCTTAATTTTGATAATGTGGAGACCAGCTCTTATCTCACAAATGGATTGGATTTGAGAGGAAATGTAGAGATAAGAAAAGTATAGATGCAGTTGGAGTGCAGGGGGGTCATGAAGTAAGATGCTCCAGGACCCAGAGCTGGATTAGACTAGGTGAATTTATATATGCCTTGGATCGCATAGCCAGCATGCTCATGCTGGGATTTACACAAAGGCACTTTAATTCTAAAGTATACAAAGAAACATTAACACTTCAATCAAGTTATTCATAGACAAGGGGAACATGAGGCTGGGTACATGAAAAAATTGATAAACTTTCAGTTGGCTGCTTTTTGCAGCTTTTTGCCAGGGAACAAGGGGCAAAGTGTCCCTATTATCTAAGACGAGGAGACTGCCCAACAGTCATTTCAATTGGCTCCCCAGGAAGACCTGTTATCCTCAACCACAACCTTGGCCATGAAATGTGTTGGTCCTGTCCTGTTCGCCTAAGGTACAAGCAGCTTCGTCGCCCCCCACCCCTAACTCCCTACTTCATAAATTTTTAAACGCAGAAATATGCTGAAGCATCTTCTCAGATCACACTAAAAATTAGAAATCAATAATAGGAAGATTAAGGGTGGAAAGTCAAATATATGAAACATTATGAATAATAACTTGCTTTAAAACTTCCCAGTAAGAAGCAGCAGCAGCAGAAGAAAACAAAAGTACAGCAACCTCTTCAGATCAAACAAGAATAAAAACACAGTGCACCTAAACCTTTGGGACACAGCAAAGTAGTGTTACAAGATAATTAATACCAATAAATGCAAACATCAACAAACGATGAAAGAACCAAAATCAACACATTAACTCGGCAATTAGAAAGAAAGCAGCAAATTAAACCTCTAGTCGCCAGAAGAAAGGGCGATTAGAGTAGAAATAAAGCAAGCAGGGGGAAGGAAAGAAAAGTCAACAAGATAAGAAATTGGTTCTTTAAAAGGATTAATAAATTTGAGAAATCCTGCCAAATCTAACAAATGGAAAAGCTGGAGAAGATGCTAAGAACACAAACAACAAAGGAAACTGTCCATATCACAACGGGACCCGATGAAAAGAAAAATAACGTAATACTATGAATTGAACTCCCCATCAAATTAGAAAACCTAGACAAAATAAACAGATTTCTAGAAAAACACAATTTACCTAGACCAACATTCACAAAAGGAGAAAATCAGAATAATCCTTTAAAAAAAGAAATTAATTGGATCACTCAAAACTCCCCCATATAATAATAATAAAAAAAGTTCAGATTCAAGTGGTTTTACTGGTGAAGTCTACCAAACATTTAGAGAAGAGCTGACACAAATTCTATGCAAATGACTTCAGAGTAAAAAAAAAGGTTAAAATGCTTTTTAATTTATATTTTATGAAATGATTATAACTTTAATGTCCAAATCATGCAAAGACATGATTTAAAAATAAAACTAAAATGTGATTGAACTAGGGAATGTTATGATGTCTGGATTAGCTCTTAATAAAATAGTTGGAAAAATTAAAGTAAATTAAAACCAATATATATCACGAACATAATGCCAAAAATGTTCAATAAAATCGCAGCCAATTCAATCCAACAATATATTTTTTACAAATTCCTCATTACCATGTGGGGTTCATATCACATAAACAAGGATGGTTCAACATTAGAAGAATAATGTAAAGGGAAAGAACCGCATTATCATATTGGTTGATGCAGCAAAGGCATTTGGTAAAATCCGACATCCATTCCTGATTATAAATTTTTTAAAACTCAATAAAATATAAATAAAAGGGACAATTTTCAAAATAATTAAGAACGCAAACAATGACAACCCTTAATGGAGAGAAACTGTGAACATTCGTCTTACAAAAGAAAACCAGATAAGGATGTCCTTAGTCAACCTTCTTATTCAATGTTGTGCTGGAAATTTTCACCAGAATTATAAAGCAAGAAATGGAATTAACGGCAGACAAAATAGCAAGGAAGAGGTAAGAACTTTCTTTTTGCATGTGAGAGGATTGTGTACACAGCAAATCCAAAAGTCTCAGGAAGAAAAATTTAGAAACTAATTGAAAGATATAGCAAAATTAATTCAATTTATTTACATTGACAAAGAAAACCCTGAAAAATAAATCAAGAAAATAATATCACTTATATAACCATCAATTAAGGGAAGTTTTTTAAAAGAAAGCAGTGTATCCAAAGAATCAAAAGATCACAAATAAAACTAAACAAAACTAGAAGAAACTAATAGAGAGCTATATAAATTGAAAATATTTCATGCACATGGATAGGAAGACATAACATTGTGAAAAATAGAATCAAAATGACCTGCAGGTATAATGCAATCCTGAAGCAGATGTCAGTAGCATTCTTTTAAAGGTGACAAAGTTTATCACTGACTTTACATGGAAAGTAAAGAGATCTCGGGTAAAGCACTACTAAAGAAGAAACATAGTAAGAGGACTCTCACTGAAAATCTGCAGTCATAACAGTCAAAACTGCCTAATACTGGTACAACGACAGGCACATAAACCATTGAAACATAATTGAGAACCCATCAGTAAATTCAGCAACTTATAGAAGAGAAACCTCTTCTTTGACCCATGAAAAGACTACATTAAAAACGGGGGGCGGGGGGAAAATTCTCTTGAACAAATGGTTCTGGTAAAACTGGACCAGTATTTCACACTGTATGCAAAATTAAGTCAAGGTGGATTAAAGACTTCCATCTATACCTAGATCACTAATAAAATAATAGAGAAAATCTTGTTGTGTTCCTAGGTGCTGCCCAGTCTACTTCAGCTTTTAGCAACCCTATGTACAAGGGAATGGAACTTTGCTCAGTCCTGCACCGTCCTCACAACTGTTATGTTTGAAAACATTGTTGCAGCCATGAGGTCAATCAGTCTTGTTGAGGAAACTTCTTCTTTTGCACTGCTCTTTACTTTTCCAACCATGGTACCTTTTTCCAGGGACTGATCATTCCTGAAAACATATCCAAAGTACATGAAGAGCTGAAGTCTCACTATCCTTCCTTCTAAGGGGCATTTTGGCTTTTTTTTTCTTCTGAGATAGATTTGTTCGTTTCGAAGTCCGCAGTACTTTTAACATTTTTGGTCAGCGCCATAAATCAGATATACTAATTCTTCTTTGGTTTTCCATGTTCATTGTCAAATTTTCACCTGAATATGAGGCCATTGAAAATAGCATACTTTGGTTGGGACACCTTAGTCCTTAAAGTAACAACTTAGATTTTCAATAGAGGTCTTGTGGAACAGATTTTAAACAATGTGCCCTTTGATCTCTTCACTGAGCATTAGTTTTGGATCCAAGTGGGTGAAATTCATGAAAATTTCTCTTTTCTCCATTTACCATGATGTTACTTATTGGTCCAGTTGTGAGGATTTTAGTTTCCTTTATATTGTTGAAGTTATTTTTGAAGGCTGCAATCCTCGATCTTCAGCAACAAGTGCTCCAATTTCTCCTCATTGTTAGCAAGCAATGTTTGGTGATCTGCATATTGGAGGTTGTTAAAAAGCCTTTCTCTGCATTTTGTAAGTTGTTAATAAGCTCTCTAAAGTCCCCAGGTGTCTCTTCCTAATAAGATAAAGTTGGGGGTCCTAATATATGGCATAAATACACTCTAAAACATAATAAACACACAGCAAATGAGAAAAAAATGGCTAGGAGCTCCTAAATAGTAGACACCTAGGCACCAACATTTTTCACACAAAGAATAAAAAGAGAACCAAAGATTAGGGAGTTTTGGTAACAACATATCAGACAAAGGACTACCTCTAAAATTTATAGAAAACATCTATACCTCAAGAATAAAAAGACCAATAATCCAATTAAAAGTTGAAAGAAGACCTGAACAGACACAGAAAGAAGACATTCAGGTAACCAACAAACACGACAAACTGACCTGTGGTCATTAGGTACTAGAGAGATGCAAGCAAAACGATGATATATCATCTCATCCCCAATTGGATGACAAGTTAAATACAGTGCTGGTGACAGTTTAGAGAGACTGAAACTTCTATACAACGATGTTCAGACTGTAAAGTGGTACAATCACTGTTGAAAATAGCATTTCACTTGTGAAGCCGGACAGCCACTCTTAAAAATGGTATAAAGTTAGAAATAAAAATACTATATGAAAAAAGTAGTTTCTCTTCTTGGTTAATATCTTAGAGGGGGAAAATCTGTGGTGTGCCTATTCATGTTCATCATAGCACTGTTCACAATATGAAAAAAGAAGGAAAGAGCCTAGATACCTTTCAATGGAAGAATGGAAAAACTTAAGAATCATGCTGAATCTGTATAGCATCTCTTAATGATAGACCTGGAGGACATTATGCTGAATGAAATTAGTCAATGACAAATCTTTTATGAAACCATTATTGTAAAAGTAAATAAAAGTTGTTTTTGTTTTCTCACATTGAAAGAGTCATTATTTGATGGTTACCAAGAGTGGGAGGGGATGGAAGGGTAAGTGCATGTCCATTGGGTGGACATATGTTAACTCAGGTGAAAGAGAATGGCCTTGTAGTGGCAGTGAATTATCTAATATGATTATTCCAGTCAAAGTCTCTAACTCTCACCAAGTGACATTTTCCTAATTGGGTCTGGTAAGAAGTCGGGGAAGGTCATGATAGGATTAGCCTATGAAAAATTGTAAACAGAATTCCCTGCAATGCCATCCTGCTGTGTATAAATTGAGCCCTCTGAGAATCAGGGAGAGAGAAATCAGCACCAGCAAGAGCCAGAAATGGAGCACATACTAGATCCAAGATCCTGATCAGTGAACCGCCTGGATCTAGAAGACAGTGATAAAATCAGAGGAGCAGCCCCAAAAGTCAGAACATGGGGCAAAATGATGAACTTTCCAACCCTGGGACATGGTGTTTTCTTGTAGGAGACAGGCGTGCAGAGTAGGTCGCCCCAGGGTACTTAATTAGCAAGTTTGGCTTGCTAACCCACGGAACTTGAGCTGAATATTTTCAGATTGAGCTTTCTAGCAGAGTGGTAACTAAGCTTTTTGGACATTTATTATTAAACCTGAAAAAAACTTTGTAACATGACCTGATACACAGCTCATTCTAAGGATTTCTCGCTGGCATTGTTAGGTGCCATCGAGTTGGACCTGACCCACAGTGACCTTCTGCACAAAGAACGAAGTACTGCCCAGCCCTGTGCCATCCTCACAATTCGTCCTATGGTGAAATCCATTGCTGCAGCTGTGGTGTCGATCCATTGGATTCTATGCATAAGGTTTTCAGTGTCTACTTCCTCTGAAGTGGTGGGCAGCCGATTCCTTCTTCATAGTTTGTTCTTAGTCTGGAAGCTCAGTTGAAACCTGTTCACTTTGAGTGATCCTATTGGCATTTGAGACACCCATGACATAAGTTCCAGGATCGCAGCAACACACAAGCCACCAAGAGCATGACACACTGATATAAATCTACCTTCCAACCTGTTTAAATTAATATATTTACAACATAAAAATACATTACCCCCTTTCAGAATCCTCAAAAGTTTTCATTTATCCAGGGACCAAAACCTTCCCAGTCCAAAATCTCATCTTTGAAATCTAAATCAAGTATCGATGAGATTGTGGATATATATTGCTTGCCATAACATTTCTCTTAATCTGTACACCTGTAAAACTTAAAATAAACGCTATCTATCCAAACTCCAATGATGAAATAGGATAGACATTTCTGCCCCAAATGAGATAAATTAGAGGGAAAAAACCTAGTCAAGATGTCACTCAAGTCCCAAACCCAATAGGCCACATTTCATTAGGTTTTCGGGCTTTACATTAGTTCCCTTTTCTCCAGTTCTCTCTACCTATGTGGCAGTTTCTCCAGTTCTTTCTACCTATGTGGCAGTCCTGTTCTTCGAGCTCAAAAGGGTGGTGACCAGAACCCCTGAAAAGGTGACCTTCCTCAGAAACTTATTAATAGCCCTATCATCTGGGCCCATCTATGCAGTCCCACTGGCCTCTGAAGCATGCTCAGAATCATCCTTAGGTTGTCCTGAAGGACAACAGATGCTGTCAGATGAGCAGCATTTTTGGCTCATTTCCTGTCTGTAGAATATTCTAGAAGCAGGATACATTTTCCTCATTTCATTCCATAGCTATTCCCTATAGTCTAAGCGAGAAGTATTTCCGCTGAGATGGTTGAGGGGATCCATGTCACAAGCCTAATGTGTTTAGCAAAAGGTTGTTTACCACATCTTTGGTGCTCTCTTCAAATCTTCGGATTCGAATTTCCAAACATTCAAACACAATTCCACCAGGTTTTAAAAAACTCTTTAGAAAGAGGATCTCCATTCTTTTCGTGTCTAATAGCATGGTGGTTATTTTCTTATTAAGACCTTACCAGAGGCATATTTAGCTTTCGCATTTCTAGGAACATTCTCTCATGCTAGTTGTATGTGCACTGTGATTCTCACCATAGCTTTCACACTTTCTCCCAAGTACACACATAATCCCCCTTAACACCCATAACTCCACCAACAGCATCTTAGGCTTTTACGTACATGTAACTCCAATACCTTAACACCTCTATTTGTTATTCAAAACTGAAGCCACGTGTACATGTCTAGGTATTTGCTATAGCAGTGCTATATTTCCCAGTGCTAAAATATATACTAGTTATGGTTTTCCAGAGGAAAAAATACTCAATAAAATATAAAATTAACCATTACAGTGAGAATGTCTCTCCATTATTTAGTCATTGTCTAGTTTTAGAACCTTGTTTCTCGGCATATTTTGTTTTTGTGTTCTCAAAGCATATGTACTTTCCTAGTGGGACATTCTCTGATGTATACGGGCCTAGTACCTATTATTATTGGTGTTTGGGATATTGTCTCCTAGTATAATATGATGCAACTTGTCTTAAGTATTTTAACAAAGCATCATTGCCCTGGGTTGCCTTTTTAAAAAAGTTATGTATAATTCCCAGTATATGCGAATGGAACTTAATTTGGGGGAAAATCACTGTAGACATAATTAAGGTGAGAATTTTGATATAAGATCATCCTGGGGTAGGATGCGTCCCCTCTGTCTCTGTATGAGATGAAATGCTCCTTATAAGCTAGGATTGTCAGCCTTTATCTCATTTACTTTGGACACGTTCTTAGGAAAGATAGGTCCCTGGAAAAGAACAGCATACTTGGTAAAGTGAGGATCAATGCAACAGAGGAAGATCATGAAGGAGATGAACTGACACACTGCAACCAGGGGCTCGCATACAACAATGTTTATGAGGAGGATGCACCGTTTCATTTTGCTGCAGGAAGTTGTGAGTTGTAACTGACACTGTGACATTTAACAACAACAAACTCTACCTGCTGCTCATTACAATTTAATTTCTTTATTAATTTATATGCTGTTTCACCCAAATATCTATAAACCTGTTGAAGACATAACCATATCTTATTCCTTCTCCTCTGCCCAGCCTGTATTACAAAGCCAAGCAGATGGTTGAAAGGTAGAAACCATTCAGTTGTGAGACTGTAATTCAGTCCAATGTGGGACCTGGTATGGTATGATGAGAAATAAGAGGTGTTTCTTTGATATTGCTCTTTCGTATTACTTTTACTCTACAGAACTTAAATGTTTCTAGAACGTAAGAAAATTATACAATGTCTACAATGAAGATACAAGAATTGTCCCACATATTATGGAACTATTTTAGTTTCCATTTTAAATTTCCATAATCTAAAACAAAAGAAAAGCCTATTCTTTCATGACTTTTCCCAGGAAATTCTTGTTCGGTAAAGTCTATTGAGGATCCCAAGCACCCTCCATAACCAATTAGTCACATTATTTTCTACTTTGTATATGTGTATAATGTTGTACTTTTAACACTGAATTGTCACTATCCATTTACCTAGTTATAAACTGTTTGCAGACAGAGAACATTTAGAATTCCTTTCTGTATCCTCAGTGCCCTAGAGTTTCACCACATTATAGGCAACCATGAATATATTTTGAATAAATAAATAAATGCATAACTAAATCCAGTTGTCCTATAGGAGCTTAAAAAAACAAACAAGATCCAGACATACTGAGTTACTCATAGTTACTTATTAAAACTTTAGAAGTCGAATTCCAAGTTTCATGCTTACTCTATTAAAATTATGTAACAATATTTTTGAGACTATGTTCGTTCTAATTTTCACATGGTATTAGATTGTCCGGCAACAAAATTAATAGATCACCACTTCATATAATGGACTGATAAAGTCCATTAAATTTGCAACATGGGACAAGGGATTGCTAAGCCTGAACTGCTCGCAATGGACTAGACAGATCTTTTCCCAGAAGGTTGCTTTCTCACTTAAGTAAGAATTCACTTGCTGAACTATCTTGATCTAGGCTTCATGGAATGTCAGCCTGTCTAATATAACCCAGTTGTGCAGAGGCAGTGGGTATAATAATCTCTCCATAAGGCTGATCCCACAGAGGGAGGAAATCTGTCAAAACACTGTGATGAAAGCTAATTATGTCCTGTCCTTAATCCTTCTTCCATCATGCCCAAGACTGGATATCAGCATAGTGCCAGCTGGACCACGCTCCTCCTTCCCTCAACTCTGTCAAGTAAACTTGATTTACCATTGAGATAAAGAGTTTCCTTCTTCCAGACTTAGGGTTTCTGTGCATAATTTTGACAGGCTTTTCCTTATCAAAGAAATCGTGTCAATTTAGTTCCTGGAACATTTTTTTCATTGTGGCTGAATATAAAAATATTAGATATATGAGGCCTACTTCAATACCGAATTAAAAAGAGAACTTAATACCTTTAAAGCTCATTTTTGTTATATTTGCTTAGGTCGTCCCTCAACAGAATTTTCTTAAGTTTGACTTTTCATCAAATGCCACTACTCTTGATTGGTGTGTGTGGCATGTGCATTTGAGACACAATATACATACTTCCCTCGATATCCATAGCAGAATAGTACTATGGAACATTTTTGTAACTGCAATGATGTAAAACAAAGAAGCATTTGCCGTTCATTTATATGAGGATGTTTTGTGTTTCCAGACTCCAAATAACCTACATAATCATATCAAATAATACCTAAAATATCATTAACATATAGAGTTCATTGACACAGTTCAAATATATAGTGGCTTCCTGTTGAGATGCTGAATGTAGTTCCTGAGGATGAATTTGGCTATGTCTCTCTCTCTCTCGTTCTCTCTCCTTTTCTCTCTCCCTCTCTCCTCCTTTGCTCCCTCATTCATTTACACACTCACTCTGTCATCAAGCTGATTCCGACTCACAGCCACTTGTGGTGGAGTGAAATTTCTTCATATGGCTCTTCTTCCAAAATCTCTGAAGCCCCCACCAACTGATTGGGTGGGACAATGAAAACAGGGAGTGTGTAACATGTTTTTGTTACCACCCTCCTAACTATAAGAATGAATCATCTTTGAAGTGGAATCAGAGAGGGCAACCCCTAGGACTTTGAACAAACATGCCCAAACTCTCCGAAGTGATGGAGGACACAGAGATCAAATGCACCAGAGCCTGTGGCATGGAGACCCAGGGCAGCAGTGCCAAAACTATGGGGCACTTTCTCCTCCTCCGTACCAAGACTATGGGACTGTGAGACAGTCATAGGTGGCCTAGATTCCTGGCCCATGGAACAATGGCCAATCAATGGGCCATGTGGCTCTGCGTCTGAGGACCAGAGAGAGATTTGGCTGCCGAGGAAAGGTGTTACTGGGGACCAATGATTGTATCCTTACTGTTTACTGATACTTACTTGTAGTAACCTATTAACTTCCTTAATAAAAACCTTAATTTTGAGTATTGTCCGTGAGGTCTGTGTGGCCCTTACAGGGAATTATTGAAATCAGCATACAAGTACAGTGCTGTGGGAAGAGGAGCTGATATCAGACTAGGTGGAAAGATTGGATGTGGAGGATTTCTGAGGCCTGCCTCATGGAAATAGGGAACCCAGGGAAGGTCAGATATGGTGCCCCAGGCCACTTATTGCAGCACTCCCATTGCTTCTTTAATGACTGGCAGCAAAGCAAATACTAGTTGGCTTTCCATCTTATTATGTAAAAGTGAAGATTTCTGTCATATCTATTTTGATTAGCTAAAATAAGTATTAATATAGGTCTTTCATAAATGCAAAATCGTGCATAGGGAACTTTTGAAAATATGGGGATAGCTACATATTGTATATAAAGTTTTACCATTGGAGGAAAGAGTATTTAAAATCTTGAACAATATAGCATTTTACAACTCTACTTCAGAGAGATGAAGGAGGAAGTAAAGAAATATGGAAAACTAACATTTCTGCTGTTGTTCAGTGCTGTCAAGTGAGTTCCTACTCAGAATAGAATTTTCCTGAGACTTGTGACATCTTCACGATTGTTGTTTGTTATGCTGGAGAACATTGTTGTCACTACTTTGTCAGTAGTAGCGGATGCAACATATCAAATGATAGGTCCAGTGTCATTCAGGATTTAATGGGTCCCTTTCAGTCAGGGACAGAGCAAACCTCACAGAATAGAGCACATCATATCTTTGTATGTGACTTTCCTCAGGTTTGTTTGTTGTTGTCTTTTTTTGCTAAAAGCATGAGTTCAATGCCATGGCTGCACATTCGAAATATCTGAGAGTTTGTTTTAAAACTCTGATGATTGAGCTTCATTGCAGTTAAATTAAATCAGAACCTCTAGAGGTGAAGCCTCATGGATAGTTCCGTAGGTGATTCTGTAACGAGCACTGGCGGCATGGGGGTGGACTGCTAACGACAGACACATTGGAGAAAGATGAGGATTTCTGCTTCCATATAGATTTACAGCCCCCAAAACACACAGCGGAAGTTCTACTTTGTGGTATCGGACGATTCCTATGAGTCGGAAATGACTTGATGTCAATGAGGTTTGTTTCATTTTTTTAGTTTTTTTGAGGGAGTTCTATTGTGCTCTAAAGCCATGTTCGTGCTAAGGTTTAACTTGTCTTCACTGTAGTGGGCTTATAGACCCCAGAAATGCATGGAAAACATTTAACATGAATTTTGCCTATCAACAGACTATCAACATGGCTATACATTCTGTTATCTTGCTTTAATACCCTCCCTATTCACCACTGCAAGCTCCCTCCCCAAGGCATAGTTTCCAAATACTACAAAAATGCCCTTTTAACTGAAAGGTCAATCAAAGTAAAATAAGGGAGGTCAGATGAGTCTCACACTAAGTCCAGGATATTCTCCAGCTTGAAATACCCAAACACACAAATAGGACCAGAGGGTGATAAATGACATAGCAGAAATAGGCCAGGTCGACAAAAGTCTTTTCTCAATCTATGCTGCTCTTATTTCCACTTACGCCGAGCATCAGTATTGTCCTCGTGTATTTTCCATACTGTTGGGGTGAACGTTTTCACAGATATCCTGCTTAATTTTTTTCATCTTCCCTTCAATGTCAACTGAAGGTAAAATTCCTAGGGAAAGCTTTAGATATACCATGAACCAATTGACACGGAAAAACAGATTGTATCTTATGAAATCAAGCTTTTGCGTTCAGCTAACCACCTGGCCCACAGCACTCTACTTCAAGCACATGTCAGCACCGAAGGGCAGAGTATATCACTCAGACCTGTGGTATCTGGTGGTGACCAGAAAGGAGAAGTGGTTGGTTGTTCCTTCCTCTTCCAGATTAATGTCTTGTGCTGACTCGAGCAGACAGACAGCAGCTGTGGTAAAACCTCTATTTGTTCCAGTTGGTTCTTTCATCCCCCACGGGGCTATCTGGTAAATTTGCTGTTATGGGAAATGACAAAGAGACCCTCTCAGGTTGGCAGGTGTGATGAGTGAGTAACATGCCAATCTATCCCATGCAGGCAAACAATCAGCTGGCCCCTTGAGATCGTGAGAAGGAAAAAAAAGAAACTATTTCTATCAACTATCGCCTATAAATACTGAAATCTCAGTCTCTCTTCACCAGGAGCTTTGAATTTTGGTTTGATTTAATCTCAGAGCTGCTCTATTTTCTTGGTCTATGAAAAGTCTAGGCTATTTAAAAGCAAACGACTGGCCTACCTACTGACCTCATTTTCCCAGGTAAAATCATCGGCCTACCAAAGTTAACATCCACATGATTGAAAGAGTCCCTGATGAGCAGCCCCTGAGCAAGTCAACATTTGAAGTTTGGCTCTTATTATGACCACAGTACTACAACCCAAAGCTAAATACACCAAATCATCATTAAAAAAAAAGAAGAAGAAGCTGAAACACACCTGACTACTTTATAATCATTGCGTTTCTTCTTAGGTTGAACCCACTTCATGTAATTGCAATCTATTTAAATTCAAGAGAAGGTATTTACTATTACTATAGTTTGGTTTGTTTGTCTGTTTTTGTCCTAGTTTATGTATGGCATCAAAGGGACACGATAGGGATATTATATGGTCTTTTGCATGGTTCATTTTCTGTATGTCACGCACTAGTCACTGATACTCTGGTGTTTGTTTACCAACCGAGGGTGGGGATCAGTAAGCCACGTGGGCTCCTCACTCACTCGCTCACTGCCATTGAGTCAATACTGAACCATAGTGACCCTGAAGGATAGAGTAGAACTGCTCCTGTGAAATTCTGAGACTGTAGCTATTTAGGAGTGTACAAAGCCTATATTTCTCCCTCACAGAGGCCTGTAGTTTTGAACAGCATACCTTGCATTTCTCAATCCCACACATAATCACTATGATACCGAGGACTCCACTGAGGCTCCTTGTGATAGTATGGCTATTAAAAATAATTTTTAAATGATGAGGGCCTTTGATTTTGAAATATTATAATTCAAATGACTTCATTCTCTTGAATAGTTACTGATTTTGCTGAGTTGTTTTCTTGATTCTTATTCTCCATCCCCACTCCCCTTTGAGTTTGCCATTATGGCTCCATACTTGGCTTAAGTTAATAAATTCCTCTTTATGCATCACCTGTTAAAGTCCATTTAATTTTCCTAAACTTCAATTATGATAGCTTTTAGAGCAGTATTGATTAAAAACCAAGGTTAAGAATCCTGACTTATTATTGCAAAATCGCTTTAATACATTATTAAATCTATAATAATGAACACCCTTAATCCAGTGATTTTTCAAATGCCATACATCTTTAGGAATGCTATAACTTGACATTTTACTATGAATTTGAATATTTTCAGAATGGGCTATAACCCCAGGTTTCTCTTCTGCTATGGTCTGTGTGGTGATAAATACAGGAAGTTGGTCTAATGAACATTTCACAGGAAATACCTAATGCATAATGTTCTTGATGCGCAGCTTGGGTAGTTCTTTTTCTTATAAATCCTTCTGTGTATTTAGCCACAGTAGGGGTTGCGTGGAAAAGTGACCAATGACTCTTTTAAAATGGAAATGTCCTAAAATCATTTCAGTCTTGAGGTTGTCTCCTTGTGTTCTATATTACCTGACATCTCCATTTATCTCTTTTCTTTTTGAGTAGATACCTCCTATCTTTATGATCTTCCTCTTCCCCTTTTGCGGCCTGTTGCCACTTCTTTGAACCACAGTGTAGAGCAGAAAAACTATGTGAAGGGGATGGACTAGGCCTTCATTTGGTTTACAATAAAGAACCATAAAGTTCTTCAAAGAACTGTTGTGATACTCAAGCTTATTTCAGTATAAATTGTAGATGCATCCATCAAGGGAAATTATTGAGTACTGAACTCCTTGATTGAGAGTATGCCTATTTTACATTTATGTTTGGGAAGTCATTAGGGACACTGATCTAGGAATGATGGTGGAAAAGCACATAGACTTTCTCAGGGTCAAGCTTAAGAAATCTAAAACTAGAATAAACCATATATAAAAGGTAGGTTTTTCACCAGTACTTTACTGAAAATTTAAGTTGTACATAAGTTATAAAATAACGGGCAGTTCAGTACGACATTAGGCATACAACTAAGTCTGTTATCTGTCCATTTGTATTAGTGTGGTGGCTGTGTGCAGGATTACCCAAAGTGAACAAGTTTCAGCTGAGTTGGCAGACTAAAAAAGACTTTTCAGAAGGAATTGGCTGCCCATTTCAGAAAAAGTAGCTTTTGAAAACCTTATACCCAGCATGGAAATATTGTCATATACTAAAAGCCTAATGGATGGAAGCAGAAGGTTGCAGAAATAATCATTTTTAAATGATGATGACGGGCCCATTGGGTGGATAGGTGCTCAAAGGGTGTCTGAGAAGTAGAGGTGACCATAATGACTTGAATGGAGATAAGCCTGTGGGAGTAATGCCTTTGGGTCTTCATTTGCTGATAAAAATGAAAGCACCAAAGTTTTACTACTAGAGGTTTCATTTGCTCAAATTAAGAAACAGCTGAAAAAAATCTACTAACAATTGGAACTCGGAATGTACGACGTATGAATCTAGGAAAATTGGAAATCCTCAGCGATGAAATGAAATGCATAAAGACTAATAGCTTAGGTGTTAATGAGCTGAAATGAACTTATATTGGCCATTTTAAATAAGAAATGGATGACTATGCCTGGAAATGACACCATCAAAATGGTTTACCATGGTTTATTAGGCCTTGAGTTGACACAATCAAGAAGAATGGTATATTGATAGTCATAAAAGAAATTTCAAGATCTATCTTGAAGTACAATGCTGTCTGTGATAGAATTCTATTTCTCATACTTTAGGGAAATACAATCAACATAACTATTATTCAAATGTATGCCCCAAAATGCAAGCTAGGGATGAAGAAAGTGAAGAATTCTACCAGTGTCAAAAGTGATCACACATGAAATCAAGATGCATTGATAATTATTGGTGATTAGAATGCAAAAGTTGGAGACAGATAAAAAGAAACAGTAGTTGGAAAATATGGTCTTGGTGATGCAAACAAAGGTGGAGATTATGTGTTAAAATTTTTTTAATATCAACGACTTGTTCATAGCAAATGTTCAACAACACAAAAGATGACTATACACATAGACTTCTCCAGCTAGAAAACACAGAAATCAAATTGACTACATTTTCACAAAGAGACCATGGAGAAGCTCAAAATCATCAGCAAAACCACACCAGAGAATGCCTGTGGAACAGACCAATTATCCCTATGTAAGTTTGTGATAAAATGAAGAAAATAAAAAAGAAATCTATGAGAGTCAAAATATGACCTTGAGTCTATTTATTCCATCTGAACTTTGAGAGCATCTCAAAATAGATTTGATACATCCAAGACTAGTGACAGAATGCCTGATGACCTATGGGAGGACATCACATGCATCCTGAATAAAGCAAAAGGTCATTTTAAAAGGCAGGAAAGAAAAAAATTAAAGTGGATGTCAAAAGAGACTCTAAAACTTGCTCTTAATGGTAGAGTTTCTAAGGCACATGGAAGAGATGATAAAGTCAAAGAGCTGAAAAGAAAATTTCAAATGGAAACTTGAGAAGACAACGGCAAATTTTATAATGAAATTTCCAATGAAAGAATGAGAAAAACAAAGAGGAAGAACATGCTTAGCATGCCTTAAAATAAAAGAACTCAAGAAAGAATACAAGTCTCAAATTGCAATATTGAAAAACTCTATGGGCAAAATACCTAATATTATAGGAAACATCCAAAGAAGAGCAAAGAATACAAAGTCACTACACCAAAGAGCCAACATTCCACCATTTCAGGAGGTAGCATATGAGCAAGAACCAATGTTGCTCAAGGAAGAAGTTCAAGCTGCACTGAACGCATTAGTCCAAAACAAAGCTCCAGCAATTGATGGAATTCCAATGTTTCAACCAGCTGATGAAGCACCTGAAGCACTCACTCGTCTATGCCAGGAAATTTAATAGACAGCTACTTGCCCAGTTTACTGAAGTTCCATATTTGTACTCATCCCAAAGAATGGTGATCCAACAGAATGCTCAAATTATAAAACGATGTTATTGATGTCATAGGCAAATAAAATTTTGCTGAAGATTATCCACCAGTTGCAGCAGTACATTGACAGGGAGCTGCCAGAGGTACAAGTCTGAATCAGAAGAGGATGTGCAATAAGGAATGTCATTGCTGACATCAGATAGATCTTGGCTGAAAGCCGAGAATACCAGAAATTTGATTATTTGTGTTTTGTTGTCAATGTCAAGGCATTTGACTGTGTGTATCATAACAAACTATGGATGATTTTGAGAAGAATGGGAATTGCAGAACACATCTTCATTCTCTTGTGGGACTTATACAAGGATCAAGAGGCATTTGTGAGAACAAAACAAGAAAATACTGCATGGTTTAAAACTGGGAAAGGTTTGAGACATGGTTATATCTTCTCAACATACTTAATCTGTATGCTTAGCGCATAATCAGAGAAGCTTCACTATATGAAGAATATGATAGAAAGATTGGAGAAAGACTTAGGCATATGAACAACCTTTGATAGACAGATGATACAACTTTGCTTGCAGAAAGTAAAGAGGACTTGAGGCATTTTCTAATGAAGATCAAGTATTACAACCTTCAGTATGGATTACAACTCAATGGAAAGAAGACCAAAATTCACAAAAATGGACCAATAAATAACATCATGAAAAGTGGAGAAAAGTTCGCAATCATCAAGTATGTCGTCTTGCTTGAATTCACAATCAATGCTCATGGAAAAGAACAGTTAAAAAAAACCAGAAGATGCATCGCATTGGGCAAATCTGTTGCCCAAGATTTCTTTAGAGTGTTTAAAACCAGGGAGGTTACCTGTTAAAGTGTTCCTGAACAAAACCATGGTATTTTCCATTGCCTTATATGCATGTGAAAGTTGGGTATTGAATAAAGAAGCAAAATTGATGACTTTCAATTGTGGTGCTCTTGAAGAATATTGAAAGTGCCATAGACTGCCAAAGAAGAAACAAATCTGTCTTGCAACATGTTTGGCCAGAGTGCTCCAGCGACCAGGATGGCACGACATCATTTTACACACTTTGGGAATGTGGTCAAGAGTGACTAGTCCTTGGTAAAGTAGAGAGGCAGCTCAGGTGCTCAAGAAGATGGTCTGACATGGTGGCTGGAACAATGGGCTCAAGCATAGAGGCAATTGTGAGGATGGTGCAGGGCAGGGCTGTGTTTCTGAAACCCACAAATGCAGTTCTAACCGACCCTCCAGGATTGCTGTGGGTTGGAATTGACTTGATGGCAGGGAATTTGGTTGTGTCTATGTGAGAAAATAATGAATGATGCATGAAGTATCAAAAGAAGATGAAGGGAATTTACAGAGTTATTCTACAAAAAATAATTGGTTCACATTTAACCATTTCCTGAGGTAGAATATGATCAAGAACCAAACAAAGCTACACAGAAGGAATTATAGAAAAACAAAAAAGCTTCAGGAATTGAAGGAAAGTTTGGTTGTTACATAATTTTATAACATTTTGATAAATAAGTGTGTGTGGGTGGGTGGGGGGGCATCTAACCTGCCAGTCAGGTTGCAGCCTAATGATGCTTCCTTGTGATCATGGCCTTCTCATGATGATTTGGAGAACTTTCTCTCTCTCTCTCTCTCTCTCTCTCTCTCTCTCTCTCTCTCTCTCTCTCTCTCTCTGCCTTTACCTTCCTGTTGACCAGCCACATGAAGCCACACTGAAACCACCACTGTTTTCACATGACTTTCCACCAATCGACCTGTGATCTTTCTGCATCATTAAATGTGGCCAAGTGAGCCTGAGGAGAGATTTTTGGACTAGTCTTGTACTTATGGGCTAGTATCGAACTTATGGACTTGATCTGGGCTGCGTTGTGATATTTTCCTAACACCGAACGCAATTGAAATGTTTCCACAAGCTGATGCAGCACTGGAAGCTTTCATTTGTCTGTGCCAAGACATTTGGAATAAAGCTACCTGGCTGAGCTACTAGAAGAGATCCATATTTCTATCCATTCCAAAGAAAGGTCACCAACAGATTGCGGAAATAATCAAGTAATACCTGTAAAGTCACATGCAAGTAAAATTCAATTGAAGGTAATTAAACAAAACAACACAAAAATTGCAGCAGTTCATCTATAAAGAGCGACCAGAAATTCAAGCCAGATTCAAAGAGAACTTGGAATAAGGGCTATCATTGTTGATCTCTGATGAAACTTAGCTAATGCAGAAAATACTAGAAGGATGTTTTCTTGTGTTTTATTGACTCTGCAAAGGCTTTAAACTGTATGGGTCATAGCATACTATGGATAATATTGTGAATAATAGGAACCTCAGAACAATTAATTCGGCTCATGTGGAACCTGAACATGAATCTGGAGGCAGGACCTTAACAGAACAAGGGAATACTGCATGGTCACATTAAACCTATTTTTAAGCTAGGTCACATACCACAGCTTTGCAATGCACATCGTGGGATTATTATTTTTTCTTACTATTTAGAAAAATTATATGCCATAATTTCAAATCAGAGAAATCAAAAGGAATTTTGAGGTCATTTTGATTAGATTTCAAAAGATAATTCAGTGTATATATAGTTTGTTTTAATTTTTTAGCAAAGGCATTGGTTTACAGTCTGGCTAAGCATCAAAAACTATGTTTATCCCATTATACGTAACAGGGATATCACATAGAACCAAATATATTTGGGGAAATCAAGCAAAATTCAGCATCATGATTAAACAAACAACCCTGTAACTATTGACTAATTAGATAGCTATAATACAACTTAATTATATACATGCTAAATAAATATTCCACATATATCTGAAATGTATTGATATGTAATCTAATATAACTAGCAATTCTTCGAGCTGCCATGGGACTTGCAGTATTCTACATTTGTAGCTCTTTTTTGTCTGTAAGACATATACTATATTCATCGAGAAAGAGAAAAGAAAGCTTTTAAATATACGAGTTTACATTGAATAATAGTGAAAATATGTTAAAATTCTTAGAGGATTTTTTTAAGGATCCAGAAAGAAGACATAATTTTGAATCTCTAAGTGAAGTTTTAGTCAAAGCGTTTTTGAGATATTCTTCTGCACAGTTGTTAACATGATAGCATAGTGTCACATGTTTAGCTTCACCATGGAGAGGGTAATCACCCTCAGTCCAAGCCCAACATCAATTCCTATGAGGTGGATACCATACATATTTCATAGCATGCTTCTTACCTCTCTGTGGGGTTTGACATTCAGTTGTAGTTGCCACATAAAAGGCCCAGACTTTTGTCATGGTTATGGGATTAAGGAAGTAAGAGGTTGCAATTTTGAGATCAGAATCAATTTTGAATTATCAGCAACAATTCAGGATATAGTTCTTGTATAAGACAATTTCTACTCAGTTGTGTCTGCAACCAGGCATCTCTTGCAAAGATTGCTTGGGCCTGGCCTCTGCCCTGTTTCATCAGGTGTTATATGGCTCTTTTCTTCACATCTCCTTGGAATGGAATTTTTCAGCTCATTATAAATCCTGGAATTGATCAATATTTCTAGCATGAGAGAAAAGAGGATGCTCATATGGGCCGTGTAACACTAGTGAGTTAAGGAAGAAGAGCCCTGGTGATGTGGAGGTTATGCATCGGACTAGATTCTGCAAGGTCAGCAGTTGGAAACCACGTGCATCTCTGTGGGAGAAGACTAGGCTGGCTTTCTAATCCCTTGAATGGTTGTCTTTTCAGAAACCCACAGGGAGTCCCTATGAGTCAGCTTTGACTACAGGGCAATGAGTTTGGTTACGTTTGGTTTGTATGGGTTAAGGAAAGTTTGTCAAGACAACTTTTTATATGTCTTATTTTCGTGCATTTCATTCTAGAGGAAATCTTTCAAACTTCTTAATAAAAATTGAGCTATGTATTTGAGTGGGAGGAGTTTTCACTTTCAACTGTACATTCCTCTGTAATATTTGATTTTAAAATTGATGTTGCTATTCTGCTTTTATACTTAAAAAATAAATTTTGTTTTTTAAGGTTCACTTGGTTTTCTCAGAACTTCCTTTCTCAATAGCAACAGAAATTGAATTTAAATCAGAAAACTGAAACAGAAAGTGGCAAATACTTTCTAATTTTCCACTTGTGTTTCGCTGATCTCTGTGTATTGTTATTATCCAAACTTTAACAATGTAGTGAAGGAAGTAGTTGCTATTGTTGTTAAGTGCCATTGAGTCGGTTCCAACCCATAGCAACCTATGCACAGCAAAAGGAAACATTACATGGTCCTGTGCCACCCTCAAAATTATTCCTATGCTTGAGCCCAATATTATGACCACTGTGTCAATCCATCTATTTTCAGGCCATCCTTTTTTTCATCGGTCCTCCACTTTACCAAGCATGATTTCCTTCTCTAGGGACTGGTTTATCCTGACAAAATACCCAAAGTATGAGTGATGACATTGTGTCATCCATGCCTCTGAGGACCACTTTTGCCATATAATTCAAAGACAAATTGATTAGTCCATTGAGCAGTCTTTGGTACTTTCAATATTCTTCTCCAGCACCACAATTCAAATGTATAGTTTCTTCTTCAGTCTTTATTATTCAATGCCCAATTTTTACACATATATGTGGCAATTGAAAATAGCATGGCTGATATCAGATCTTGACTAAAAGCAGAGAATACCAGGAAGATGCTCACTTGTGTTGTTGTTTGTTTGTTTTTTTACACTGCCAAGGCATTAGACTCTGTGGATGATAACAAACTATGGGTAACTTTAAGAAGGATGGAATCCCAGAATACTTCATTTTGTTCCTTAAAAACTTGTACATGGATCAAGAGACATTTATGTAAACAGAACAAGAGAACACTGCATGATTTACAACCAGGAAAGTTGTGAGATATGGTTTTATCTTCTCACTATATTTATTCAATCTGTATGCTGAGAAAATCTGCAAAGGAGCTGGATAATGTGAAAAAGAATGTGCAGTTGACACACCCACCCAAATGCAAAAACACACATTAATTTGAAGCCCACATGGCACATACTAAAAGATAGAGCACATGCTGGGACACATGTCAAGTCTGTGGAAATTTAGAGATCACACAGACTTCTCTAACCACTATGCCATAAGACTGGAAATCAACAAAAGGACAATTAAGAAAACAAGGGCAAACATTTGGAGGATGAATAATTCTATATTGTGAAAGGCGTTGATACTGGCCTAGATCAGAGATGAATTTAGGAAGTTTCTAGACACCAATAAGTACAAAAATACAATGTACCTAAACCTTTGGGGCACAGCAAAGGCAATTATCAGAGGAAGTTAAACAGCAATACATGCACACATGAAAAAATAAGAGAGGCTTATGATTGATATGCTGACACAATAAATGCTGCTAAAAGTTGGTTCTTTGAAAGGATTAACAGAATCGACAGAACTAACCAAACCGACTGAAGGAAAGAAAAGAACAAATTTCAATAGAAAGGATGAGGGATGAAACAGGGGACATTACAATAGACCTAATGAAATCAAAACGATAATTAACCAGTATTATGAAGGCCTGTATTCTAAGGAATTCAACAACTTGGAAGATGTGGACAAATACTTGGACAAACAATCCCTCCCTAGACTATCCCAGATAGACATCAAGAATTTCAACAGACCCATAACAATAGAAGAAATAGACAAAGTTATCAAGAGATTACCACCAAAAAAATCCCCAGGTAAGATGGTCTTACAGGAGAATTCTTTTTAAAAAAAACATTTTATTAGGGGCTCATACAACTATTAATCACAATCCATACATATACATACATCAATTGTATAAAGCACATTTGTACATTCTTTGCCTAATCATTTTCAAAGCATTTGCTCTCCACTTAAGACCTTTGCATCAGGTCCTCTTTTTTCCCCTTCCCTCCACGCTCCATCCTCCCACATGAGCCCTTGATAATTTATAGATTATTATTTTGTCATATCTTGCCCTATCCAGCGTCTCCCTTCACCCTCTTCTCTGTTGTCCATCCCCCAGGGATGAGGTCACATGTAGATCCTCGTAATCGGTTCCCCCGTTCCAACCCACCCACCTTCTACTCTCCCAGTATCGCCCCTCACACCCCTGGTCCTGAACGTATCATCCACACTGGATTCCCTGTGCCTCCAGCTCCTATATGCACCAGTGTACAACCTCTGCTCTATCCAGACTTGCAAGGTTGAATTCAGATCATGGTAGTTGTGGGGGATGAAACATCCAGGATCTGAGGGAAAGCTGTATTCTTCATTGGTGCTACATCGCACCCTGACTGACTCATCTCCTCCCCTAGACCCCTCCATGAGGGGGTCTCCAGTGGCCAACAAATGGGCTTTGGGCCTCCACTCTGCCCTTCCTCCTTCATTCACTATGGTAAGATTTTTTTTTTTTTTGATGATGGCTTATACCTGATCCCTTTGGCACCTCGTGATTGCACAGGCTGGTATGCTTCTTCCATGTGGGCTTTGTTACTTCTGAGCTATATGGCCGCTTGTTCACCTTCAAGCATTCAGGGAAGAACTGACACCCGGCAAGGCTGCCACAAGACTTGAGAAGTAATGAATATTGGTGCAAATAAACCTTAACAAAATAGAGGCCAATAGAAAACAAAAGTATATAAAACAAAAAATTCACCATGCTAAGTGGTATTCATACCAGGGATGCAGGGATAGTTTAGCATATGAAAGACCATTAGTATTATTCACCACATTAACATGAAAAATGATAAGAATCACCTGATAATATTGATAGATGCAGAAAAAGCATTAGACAACATCCAACACCAATTCCTGTTTAAGACATTCAATTAGATAGGAATGGAAGGAAAATTCCTCAATATAACATAAGCTATATATGAAAAACCTATAGCCAACATGGTATTCAATGGAGAAAAGACTAAAACAATCCCTCTGAAAAAGGGGACAAGACAAGGATGCCCCTTGTCCCTACTCTTATTTAACTCCATACTGGAGGTCTTAGCTAACCACATATGACAAAGAAAAGACATCAAAGATATTTTCCTGTGAAGGTGAAACTACCGTTATTTGCAAATGATATGATTTAATATATGTTAAATCACAAAAGCTCTACAAAGGAAGAACTGGAAGCAATAGAAGAATATGGCAGAGTGACAGGATACAAGATCAACAAACAGAAGTCTATCACACTCTTACACAAATTGGACAAGACCACGGAAGAGAAAACCAAAAATTGCTAAACACTATTACAATAAACCAAGAGTGACCTCCACAAATGGAAGGATACTCCATGCTTGTGGATCAGAAGACCCAATATAGTAAAAATGACAGTTCTGCCCAACGTACTATATAAGTTTAATGCTATTCCAATGCAAGTACCATTATCTTTCTTCAAAGATTTGGGAAAACTGATTACCACCTTCATATGGAGAGGGAAAAAGCCCAGATTTAGCAGACAACTCCTCAAGAAGAAGGACAGAGTGGGAAGGCTTGCTTTACCTGACTTTAGCGCCTATTTTACAGCCACAGTGGTCAAAACAGTGTGGTGTTGGTATAATGACAGATACTAAGACCCATGGAAAAGAACTGAAAACCCAGAAATAAAATCATCAGCACACAGAAAGCTGATCTTCAATAAGGGTCCAAAAAATATCAAGTGGGAAGTGGATACCCTCTTCAACAAGCGGTGCTGGAAAAAATGGATGTGTACCTGTAGAAAAAAGAAGCAAGACACTTCCCTCAGTCCATACACAAGAATAAACTCAAGATGGATCACAGAGATTGAGGTAAAACTCCAAACTATTAGGGTCAACAAAGAAGGAATTGGGACAAACCTGAGAATTTGGCGCAGAGAGTACATAGGCTATCAGAAATAGGGAAGGACAGAGATACAGATGAGGAACAAATTGACAAGTGGGATATACTGAAGATAAAACACCTGTGTACATCGACAAAAAATCACCAAGAGAATAATAAGAGAGCTCATGGACTGAGTAAACATCTTTAGCAATGACACATCACACAACGACACACTACTACAAAAAACTACTCCAACAAATTAGACAATGTAAAAGAAATGGACAAATACCTAGAAACACATAACCCACAAATTAATGCTGACAGATATTGGAAAACTTAACAAACCCATAACAAAAGAAGAAATAAAACAGGTCATTAAGAATCTACCAACCCAAAAGAGTCCACACCAGATAGTTCCACAAAGGAATTCCATCAAATATTCAAAGGTCTGATACCAATAACATAAAAACTCTTCCAGAACATAGAAAAAGACGGCAGTCTTTCAAAGTCATTTTATGAAGCCAGCACAACACTGAGTCCCAAACCAGGAAAAGACCCTACAAAGATGGAAAACTATAAACCAATATTCTTCATGATCACAGATGCTAAAATCCTCAAGAAAATCCTGGCCAATAGAATACAGCATATCAAATAGTAGCAGCTTATCCAATAAATAATTCACCAAGACCAAGTAGGATTCATTCCAGGTATTCAGGGATGGTTCAACATTTGAAAAGTAGTCAATGTAATCTACCACATAAACAAGGTAAGAAATAAAAACACATGATAATATCAATAGATGCAGAAACGCATTTTACAATTTTCAACACCGATTTCTGTTCAAAACACTCAACAAAAGAGAAACAGAAGGTAAATTCCTCAACATAATAAAAAACATATATGAGAAACCAACAGTCAACATCATGCTCATGGGGAAAAGCTAGAAAGTTTCCTATTGAAAACAGGGACCAAACAATGATGTCCCCTATCTTATGAACATAGTGTTGGAAGTTACTAGACAGTGTTGGAAGTTACTAGACAGTGTTGGAAGTTACTAGACAGTGTTGGAAGTTACTAGAGATATCAGACATTGAAAAGAAATCAAGGGACGACAAATAGGTAAAGAAGAAGTGAAACTCTCCCTATTCGCAGATGGCATGATCCTATATAGAGAAAATCAAAATTCTCCATAAAAAGTCTGCTGGGAATGATTGAGGAATTCAGCAAGGGAGAAAAGAATGATACAATGTGAACAACCAGAAAGCAATCATATTCCTGTATACCAGTGAGGAGAACTATGAAAAAGACATACATTTATGATTTCCAGATTGTGTGGCAGCCCAGCTTCTCAGCTTAGTGTAATCATGATTACAAGTGCCATTTTAAAAATAGATTTGCCAAACTCAACAAAAAATCAGGCGTTGTTCGGCCAAACTGGTACGAACTGGCTGGATCCCACCACTCCTTTTATTTTAGAAGGCTGGGCATCTAAATTGAGAGCATGGACTCTATAGCAGGAGTGGGGAATGTAGATTGAGGGAAACAGCATAATTACAATGAAAATAAGGAGAATAAGGACACATTTTTAACAAATTATTTTATTGGGGGCTCATACAGCTCTTATCACAATCTATCCATACATACATACATTGTGATACATACATTGTGTCATGCACATGTTTACATTTGTTGCCATCATCATTTTGAAAACATCTTATTTCTACTTGAGTCCTTGGCATGGGCCCCTCATTTGTTTGCCCTCCCTCTCCCACCCTCCCTCTCTCAAAGGACACATTTAAAAAAAACAATTTATTGAGGGGCTCTTACAGCTTTTATAACAATCCTTACATCAATTGTATCAAGCCCATTTGTACATATGTTGCCATCATCCTTATCAAGACATCTTTCTGTTTGAGCCCTTGGTATCAGCTCCTCTTTTTTCCTTCCCTACCCCACTCTCACCCTTGTGAACCCTTGATAAATTATAAATGATTATTGTTTTCATATCTTATACCATAACCGCTATCTCCCTTCACCCACATTTCTGTTGTCCATCCCTCTCGGTGGGCACATGGTGGGTGTGTGAGTTTAGTATGTCGAGAATTGTGATTGGATCCCCCTTTCTTCCCCTTCTCCCTACCCTCATAGTAACGCTACTCCTGTTAATGTTTCTGAGGGATGATGAGAATGCTTATCCATGTGATGAGAACGCTTATCTGTACCAGTGAACATGCTCCAGTATAGCCAAATTTGTAAGACAGAATTGGGGACATGATAGTGGGCAGGAGGAATGTTGTGTGTTTTGTTGGTGCTATACAACACCCTGGCTGACTCATCCCTTGTGACCTTTCTGTGAGGGGATGTCCAGCTGTCGACAGATGGGCTTTGGGTCTCCATTCCAAACCCCCTCATCCGCATCGATATGATTGCTTGTTTTGGATCTTCTGATGTCTGATACCTAGTCCTGTTGACACCTAGTAATCACACAGGCTGGTGTGCTTCTTCTATGTGGGCTTTGTTGCTACTCTGCTAGAACCCTTGTTTAACTCCAAGCCTTTAAGACCCCAGACATATTTGCTTATGTATCTATTTTGTCTTCAGCCATTCTGTTAGAAGGTGAGCATCACAGAAGGAAACATTGTTAAGAGTTGTAACCCATATGGTACACCAGTCTGTGTTATCATGAGGTGTCCACAGGATCAGGTACCAGGCATCAGAAGACTCAAAACAATGATATATACCAATGCAAATATGGAGATCAGATTGGAGACCCAAAACCCAACTGTAGAAAATTAGACATTCCTTCACAGAAAGGTCACACAGAAAGAACGGGGAAGTCAGGGTGCAGCACAGCACCAATAGAACACACAATATTCCTCTGGTTTTTTAATGCTTCCCCTCTCCCCACTCTCATGACCCCAGTTCTACCTAACATATTTAGCTAGACTGGAGCATGTACAATGATACAGATAAGAGCTTTCAATACACAGAATCCTGGAAAGATAAACCCCTCAGCAACAGTAATGGGAGTAGTGATACCATGAGGGGGGTGGGGAGGAAATGGGGAACCAACTATAATGATTGAGACTACAGGGGACAAAAAAAACAGAAACGTGGATGAAGAGAGATAGCAGATAGTATAATATATGAAAATAATAATTTATCAGGGATCCATGAGGGTTGGAAGCTGGGGGAGGGAGGGTAAAAAGAAGAGCTGATAGCAAGGATTTAAGCATAAAGAAAATGTTTTTGAAAACAATGATGGCAACATATGTACAAATGTGTTTGATACAATTGATGTACAGATTGTTATAAGAGCTGTAAAAGCCCCCAGTAAAATGATTGATTTTTTAAAAAGAATTGTAACTTATGTCACTCACTCATACTTATAAAATTGTTAACTGGTAACTAATGGTGTACATTTTCACCAAAAGAACAAGTCCGAAAAAAAATCACATGGAGGCTTGTATGTTGTGATTTTGGAAGCCATGCCCCTGGTATTTCAAAGACTCAAAGTGAACGGGTGTTAGCAGAGCTTCCAGACAAAGAATAGACTACAAAGAAGTAGTATTCACTTCAAGGAAGCAGACTGTCCACTTCAGAAGAATTAGCCACCGAAAACCTTATGAAGAACATCAAAACATAGTCCAAATTTCATATGAATATAAGGCAACTGAAAGCACCATAGCCTGGCTTAGGCACCTTAACGTAATCTTCTTGCTTCTCACCATTTTAAAGTGGACTTGCACAGCAGATTTACCAAAAAGCAATACATTGTTCTCTTGCGTGCAGATTTGAGGATTGATGTGGATCCAACTCAGATGAAATCCCTGACAACTTCAATCATCTCTCCATTTATCATAATGTTACCTACTGTCCAGCTGTGAGGAATTTTGACTTCTTTAAATTGAGTTGCAATCTATGTACACATTCTGAATGAGAACAAGGAAGTATTCCAGGACTTCCATGTTCTCAAGGCTCTTCACAGTTTGTTATAGTCCATACAGTTGAATGCCTTTGCATTATCAATAAAATGCAGGTCTTTGTGGTATTCTTTGCTTTGAGTCAAGATTCATGTGACATGAGCAATGATACCCCTGGGTCCCCATCGTCTTCTGAATCTGGACTGAACCTCTGATAGCTCGCTTTCAATGTACTGCAACTACAGTTGGTTGATCTTCAGCAAAGTTTTACTTGCGTGTGTATTAATGAAATTATTCTATAGTTTGAGCATTGTGTTGGATTGCATTTTTTTTGGAATGGGTACAAATATGGAAGAGTCCAGTAAGTTGGACAAGAAGCTGTCATCCAAATTTCCTGGTATAGACTAGAGAGTGCTTCCCATGCATCGTCAGCTTGTTGAAACATTTCAATTGGTGTTCCATCTACAGCATTGTTTTTGGCTAATGTTTTCAGTGGAGCGTAAATTTCTTCCTTCAGTAAAATTGGTTCTTGATCATATACTTCCTCTTGAAATGGTGCAATGCTGATTACTTCTCTTCAGAACCATGACTGCATTTTTTCCCACTTCTTTTGATGATTCCTACATTGGTCAATACCTTACCCAAAGAATCTTTCAGTATTGCAACCTAAGGCTAGAATTTTTTAGTTATTTCAGTTTAAGATATACCAGACATGATCTTAGTTTTGGCTTTTCTAACTCTTGCTAGGTCTTTGCACGTTTCACTATAATATTTGACTTTTTCTTCTCAAGCTGGCCTTTGCAAAATTTTTTGCAAATTCTCTTTGACTTCATCATTTCTTCTTTTGATACATTACTATTAAGAGCAAGTTTCAGAATATCTTCTGATACCCATGATGGTATTTTCTTTCTTTGCTGTCTTTTTAATGACCTTTTGCTTTCTTCATGAATGATGTTCAAAATGTCCATCCGTGATCATCAGGTCTTCTGTCACTGGTGTTCAATGCATCAAATCTGTTCTTAAAATGATCTCAAATTTCAGGTGGGATGTACTCAAGATTGAACAGGTGAATATATTTAGGCATACAAATAAGAAACTTAGAGGGTAAACGGAACTATTTGATATATCATGACAATGGTCACTCTAAACATGTTTCAACTTCTTTATTCATCTATTCAATGGGGAGTTTCTTCTGGTCTAACAATGAACCCCTGATGACAAAACCACTGGATGTATTTTAAATATACAGAGAAAATCATGTTACACCAAAGTTAATGGACAAATGGAACTTCTTTTATTGACAGTTTTCTTAACATCTTTTTTCTGATGTTCAATAGTGGCTATTTTATATCTTTATCACCTTTCCAAAAATTTGTCCCAACTTCCTTCTTTCACATTCTCATCTAATGGCCTGCCTCTTAGAGAACACCACATGGGAATTAGTCCAAACATCTACATCCTTTTCTTTTCTTTTTAAAGATTAAATCTGTCAAGTTCCTTCACTTATAAATTTGCTACTGTATTTTCAAGCAACCACACACCAGATATACTCTCTTACTTTATTCTCAAGCTCCTGCCTCAGACTTAATTACTTTCTCTGAATCTATTTTCCTATCTGTGAAATGGGGACAATAAATACCAATTTTTCAATGTTGTTATAAGTGTCAAGTGAGATTAATCAAGGAAGACTATATAAACATTAGTATTTACAGGACCATATATCTTAAGGAATTAGAAATTATAATCTAAAGTTTTTAATTGTGGAAATGTATTATTGAGTGCTTCCGAAGTATTAGATTTGGTAATATTGGCTTGTAAATTCATGAAAAAAAACAAGGAAGGAAAACAATATCAAATATGTGCTAAAAGGAAATAGAAACTGTAGGAAAAGACATCAAAAAGTTTGTAGCCTAACAGTCATTTGGATACAATCTACCTGGCTTCTATTTTTCCTTGTTAGGTATTATTTGTTTCTTTAGAATTAATAAGAATATATATTTTTAATCATTTTATTAGGGGCTCGTACAACTCTTATCACAATCTATACATACATCAATTGTGTAAAGCACATTTGTACATTTATTGCTCTCATCATTCTCAAAACATGTGCTTTCCAGTGAAGCCCCTGGCATCATCTCCTCATTTTCCCCCTCCCTCCCCGCTCCTCCATCACTTATGAACCATTGATAATTTATAAATTATTATTTTGTCATATCTTTCCCTGTCTGATATCTCACTTCACCCACTTTTCTGTTGTCCATCCTCCAGGGAGGAAGTCCCATGTAAATCCTTATAATAAGTTCCCCCTTTCCCACCCACCTTCCCTCTACCCACCCAGTATCACCACCCACACCACTGGTCCTGAAGGGATCATCCACCCTGGATTCCCTGTGTTTCCAGTTCCTATCTGTACCAGTGTACATCCTCTGGTCTAGCCAGACTTGCAAGGTAACATGGGGATGATAGTGGGGGGAGAGGGGGTGAGAAAGCATTTAGGAACTAGAGGAAAGTTTATTTTTCATTGTTGCTACACTGTACTCTGATTTGCTCATCTCCTCCTCGATACCCTTCTGTAAGGGGATGTCCAGTGGCCTATAAATGGGCTTTGGGTCTACACTCTGCACTTCTCCCCTCATTCACTATGATAAGATTTTTTGTTCTGATGATGCCTGATACCTGATCCCTTTGACACCTCGTGATCACACAGACTAGTGTAATTCTTCCATGTGGGCTTTTTTGCTTCTGAGCTAGATGGCTGCTTGTTTACCTTTTGATAGCCGGGCACCATCAGCTTTCTTTGCCACAATTGCTTATGCACCCATTTGTCTTCAGTGACCATATCATGGCGGTGAGCACACAATGATATAATAAGAATATTTTAATTATTAGAAAAATTTCAAAATTTATTTTAAAATTTATTTATCTCCTCATGTTCAAATTAGTAAATTGGTACCGCATTTGAGTGAACATCAGGACATAAAAACACTTTTGAACATTGTGATGATGCATTGCAGATACTTTTGAGGGCCAGTTGCTCATTTCCTAAATAGATTTATTTGATAGCACTTTTCATTTAATAAAATAATGATTTGGAAAAATATGAAAAGATTTTAATAACTGCAGAGAAATGGACTTAACAACCTGAAAAAGCAACAATTACCAGTGGACTGAGTAATAATGTGGGAGATTTGGGTATGCACAATTTATGTCTGTATAATATCTAAAATTTCTGGTGTTTAAGTTTACAACAGACTGCATCGAAGTGAATTTTGTAAAATAGGAGTAACACTTTTTGTGTCCTAAACAATAATGTTTTTACATCTATGTGTTTCCTAATAATTTTTAAGATTCTATTCCCTCATCAACTTGGCTTCCTTTTTTCATTCATTTCAAAAATACAAAAATAAAATCTTACAAACATTATTAAAATGAAGACTAGAATCCTTCCTGTTTTATTTCATATTATCTAGTAAAGTGAAAACCTGAATCTCTTTTTTTAATATCTTGCTTAGTGTTGATACTTTGAAAAAAGAATTATGATCATTTTATGGGCATTCTTGCTCTAATTGTATGTTGCTACCTGTGCAATTTTGTAATAATTTTAACATTTTTAAAGCCCAGACTCTTAATTTATAAGAAAAAATAACACTTAAAGAAAGTGATAGCAATCAAAGTGATCCAGTAAATTTTAGAGTGTTAAAAGCTATAAATTGTATGCAAACCCATATTTTACACATTATTTACACACATGGCAATTTTCATATTTTAATTTTTTGGCCCTGTGTACTAAGGATTCCCAGCAATTGTTCTTTTACTTTTTATTCTTATACTTGGCATTGTGTAGTGGTCATTAAATGAATTTGTATGAATCAAGTTACCAGACTGGACCACTCTCTTTGGGTTGAATCAAAGAAAGGATGACCAGCCTGTGTGATCATGAGGTGTCGATGGAATCAGGTATCAGGCATCTAAGACCCAGAACAAAATCATACCCAAGGTGAATGAGGGCGGACATGGAGTAGAGATGCAATGTCCATCTGTGGACAATTAGACATCCCCTCACAGAGGGGTCACGGGGAAGAGATGAGCGAAAAACTAGTAATGCATTTTTTTGTCTTTTCTCTTTATTTTTTTCAAAACCATTTTATGGGGCGCTACTACAGATATCATTCCATAGTTCAAGCACTTCAGGCAGTGTTGCACAATTTCTACCACATTCGGTTTCAAAACATTCCTTTCCTTCTTGAACTCTTGACACCGGTTCTTTATTTCCCCTCCCCCACTGCACCCCCCAGGAAGCCTTATTTTCCCTTTTCTCCCTATAATTCCATCAATCCTGGGTTTCATAAACTAAAAAAGAGAAAAACTTAGCAAAAATTCAAGAAGGCTACACACAATGACAAAATATATTAGAGACAAACCCCAATATGGAAACACACACACAAGCACAGAAAATGTTGAAAATGTGTATCAGACTGTGGATCAAGTGACAAGATTTTAACTGTTCAAGTCAGATTGATCATATCTCTCTCTACTATGTTTGCTAACCAGTTTATACCTATCCCTCCATTATGGGTAGAGAGAAATCACCAGAGGGTTATTTCCTGTGTAGATCTCACAAATGTATCTTAGGTTTCCACTGTCATCCTTAACCTTCTGCAAACCAGAATTCCATAATTTAGGCTCTAATACCCTATTCCCTCCTATATGATTTACAATACCTCAGTCATGAATGTTGATGTGCCTCTTCCAAGTGGATTTAATTGACATCTTACTTAGATGGCTGCTTGTTTGCACATAAGTCTTTAAGACCCCATACACTATTTTGACTGATAGCCAGACACCATCTGCTTTCTTTACCACACTTTGCTATAGCAACCATAACTTCTGTGTTCCCTTCATGAGGGAGAGTATCAAGCAGTGCCATAATATAAGAACTAATTGCTGTTAAGAATGGAGCTTGGATTTAGTCCAAACCCCAAACCCATCTCTAGAGTTTTAAAATTTTTTATCTGCCTTTGGCTCCTATCAGAGACTTCCTTGGTAATCTTTGGGAGAGAGTTTTTAGTCATATTCCCCCCACTTGGAGGCTGGTCCTTCTTCCTTTTTCTCCCAACAGATATGTGCCTGTATTCTCCCAGACTTCTGTGCTCCCCTTCCCCGTTTCTGACTTGACTTTCCCATCAGTGTCCCTCATCCCTCTGACAGGGATGTTGATCTGTTGGGGGACATCATCATAACTTTGCATGGCAGACACAAAGTAGTCAGCGTCCTCTCCCCATCCCTAGTAATGTATTTAATAGAGGTAAACTAGTCTCTCTTGTTATTCTTTTGATTTTGGTTTAAATAGTTCTCTGGAATTGAATGTAGAATTAAAAATGTTAAAAAAAAACCAAAACAACTAGAGTGGAACTGCTTTTGAGACAACTATTGAGACAAATTATGGGAATTTGATTGGAAGCAATAAAAATGAGAGAATGAGAGAATAAAAATGAGAGAATGTATGGCAAAAAAAATGAGAGAATGCATGACAAAGAAGGATGAAGTATACTGCCAATCATAACCTCTATCCTTATGATCATGTTTCCATATACAAATGGGTTGTCTTTGTTCTATGAATGTGCCAGGATTCGTGTGCGTATCTCATGACTAGATCACTTTTGAGCTATAAAAGAAATTCAGCCATAAATCCAGAAAGGAGAGATGGGCAAAATAGATGTCAAGGCAAATGGAAACCTCCAAGGAAGCAGGAAACAGGGCTGAAGAGAAAACAACCTCATGAAGCTCACTGTGGTAAGTCGGGTTGACACATGTATAAGAGAACTGTATATCAAGAAGTAATTATAAAGCAGGAAAACATCCCAGTCCAGTTCAGATCAAGTCCATAAGTCCAATACTAATCAATAAGTCTGATACTTGGCCATTTGCACCTCTGTTGACCCAGGCAGCCACATGCAATGATGCAGAATGAGGGAGGTCACAGGCCACTGGGTGTAGAGTGGTGTGGTCCTAATGGCTGTGTCTCTGGCAGCTCTCTGAGTGAAACAGGGGGAGATGGGTAGGTTACCAGGACTGTCTTTATGAGGAAGTCATGCTGACAGGGAGGCACCATCAACTGTGACCTGATTGACAGGCTGGACTCCACCCCCTCTCTTCAAGTTGACACAAATGATGTAACTACCACACTCACCTAAGTAGACAAAGATCATAAAGCAGAGGAAGGAAGGAACAAAAGTTCAGGTTTAATATTGACCTTGATTAATTCTAGTGTAATACCAGCTTCCTTTCTGTACTACCTGGGGTAGAATCACATCTTTTAACAGTGAGGGAACCATGTTCGCAAGCTTTCATAAGCACTTGACAACCCTGAGTAGAATGGGCATTTCTAATGTGGCACTGTGTGCCTTGGATAATTCTCTTGACGTAGTAGACCAGGCATTTTACTTCAGTAATTTCCTTTTAATTTTGACAAAACTGCTATGAGAGTATTTTACCTTTTGGGGTTGGGGTGGAGTGGGGTGGGGATGCTATTAGAAGGATAGGGAGAGAAAATGAAAATTCTACAGGATTTTAATATAACCTGCCTTTATTTTTTTAAAGTCTTGGAACTCTTGTACTACAATAGTGAATCATGTTCCCTAGAAAATCCTATGGGACCATTCAACACTGTCTCACGTAGTCAGTGTGAATAGAAAATTGATGTTATGGCACATAAAAACAGCTATTTTGAAGCATTTAATTTGTCTATTTATTTTTCCTTCTATTTATATTATGAGGGAAAATCTATAAAAATTGTTCAATGGAAATATTAATAGAATTGTTAAGAAAACCAAAGTCTTAGTTAGTACTTTGCATTTATTTAATTTTTTATGTAATAAAATTTAATATACTGTGTAATCTGCATGTTCTCTAATAAACATTAAGTATATGTGATTATGAGTTTCCCTGCATTGTACTTAAAGACTAATAATCTCCATTTATATTTCTTGTTGAAATCATTTACTTAACTGAAAAGTGTCATCAATGGAAAACTGACACATATTAAGAAATAAAGCTTTTAATTAAAAAATTATATCTACAATGATATAAAAATTTAAGTTTTGATTTGGTAGGTTTAGAAAAGGTTGCTCATGATGCTAAAACCTAAAAAACAGTAAGTCAAATAATCTTCATTTTCATGATTATCAAATTCACAGGCCAATTTTATTTATAATTGTAATTTTACTTGGGAAATTTCTTGGCCAGGAAATATACAAAATCATGTTCTAGGGGTGTCTGTCTGATTCTCTATTGAAATCTCAGTTGTTTTACAATAGAAATAACTTTAAGAAATCGAGAAAACAGAACCAAATCAAAGATAGTAATTCAATTCAAGACATATTTGATTGAAAATTTTGGTTTCTCACCAAAGACTAATTAGCAATAATACCTATCTCAAAAGAATGTTCTAAACAGTAACTGATTTAATACGTATAAAATGTTTAGGGAATAGCTTGATATATAGTAATGGTTTATTGAACATTATTTCTATTATTTTTGTTGTTGTTTTTCTTAATATTATTCAAGAAATTATTTCATGACAGGGTGGGGGGGTGAATAAAAAAGAAATTATTTCATTAAAGTGGTATTGAAAAACTGGCTTCTCTTTGAAGACTTAAGAAGCACTTCTACTGTTCAAATTATAAGAGACTTATTTAAATATTAGTCTTTCAGTAATTTTCAAAACAATCATAAAAACCAGAAGACATGAGGTAGATAAGCATTTCCAAGTGAAATGTTGGATATTCTCTATAAAATTACAATTTTTTAAGGAGCAGTATACTTTTTATATGTGTCAAACTCGTGCATAGAAAACAATTGTGTTATGTTGCCTTCCTTAGTCCTGCTTGAGTTACAGCTCTTTACTTTTTTGATGACTCAAGAAAAGGAAAAGTCTGCAGATCTGATCATGCAGAGTGCAATGAGCCCGCTCCTTTTACCGTAAAGAGGAGTTTACTCTGTGTGCTTGTCCCTCCTTCTCTATGGTTTGCTCCTGTGGAGGTGATCTATACAAAGTAAGATCTATCTTACAAAAACGTAGGCAGCCTCATGGTTACATTATTCACATTTAGTTCAATAAGTTTAACACAACCAGCAAAATTACGACAGATATGCAGTGCCCAAGTAGATTTGGCCTTGTGCCAAATAAATCATCCAAATAGCTCTGCCTTCCCCCTTTTGTGTTTTAAGAATCCTTATGGCTGCCTGAACTCTGATGTAGCAACTGAAACCCAAGATTCTGAGACCAGCACTTTCCTGCACTGACAAGGATGATACACTCCCATTCTTTGATTATGAATGTTCGTAAACCTTGTTTCTTTCATTTGTCTCAAAAAAATAATTTGTAAGACACTCTATAATCAGACTCCTTTATAAGCATCTCTGTTCTTCTGTTACTTTCTAACTCCCCCTATAGTGTGAGATTACGGAGTATTTTATTTTGATCACATTTTATCTCTGATCCTCCCCACCACAGTTCCTTGCCCCCTGTATGCAGAATCTGAATGGCTTTCTGTCATCTCTCGTGTCATACGGGAGCTTGCTTCATGTGCAGATAATTTGCTGCTCCTGGTGTATAAAAAAAATCATTATTCTGCTGCTTCTACTTTGACACACATTCTTTGTTTTTCAGATTTATTCGTGTAATTAATCTTATGAAGGTCTTTGCTCACATTGCCTGCTTGGTGGGTATTGGTGTAGTTGAGTCTGTCTAAATTGAAGGCAGGGTGGCTGGTATAGTCATCTTGGGCAAAATATGGAAATGAGTAAGGAATGTATCAAATGCCCTTTTCGTTTCACCTCTTGGGTGTCCACACTGTCAACTCCTGGTGTGGTACTCTTTCCTTTCCTCTTTCCCTTTCCCTTTCCACTGGTGTAAAATCCTGTTGTCCAGAGGAGCTAATTCTCCTGTTACTGCTTAATTTTCATGATGAAGAATCATATGAAAATAACATCTAACCTCCTAAAAACCTTGAGTTTTTGAATACGGAGTCCCATTTGAGGGATAGTATGTCTTTTATACCACATGATATTGGTAATTAGATTGGTCTGGCTCTCAATAGATTAAAAAAATCCATTTATCTTCTGGCTCATTGTTGCGTACCCGATAAGCACATTACACAAAGTGGAAGCTCATGCTGTCCCATTCTGATCCTCGTTCCTGGGCTAACACAGCCATCCCCCAGCTGCTAACAGCTGCTGAGGGTTAAGAGCTGCATCCTTTTCTGGAGAACTCAACAGAATGACCTCACCTGAAAAGTCCTGGGTGATTATAGGAGTATCTCACCAGATATAAAACAAAATAATCACGATCAAGTGATTCCAACTAAAATGTCTTATATAGACAGTAGAATGGCCCTATCAGGCTGAGCAACTCACAAAAATGGCTAATTACAGAACAAAATTATATCCACTTTGCATAAAGCTAGGATGACTGTTGGATATCTTTTATGTTCCAAACATGCTCAGGGTTCAGGTTGAATCTAGGTCCCAGGTGAATCTTTCTCTAGTTTTTCCTCAAACTCTCCTGTGCCTTCTCCACTTCCTTGCATGTTCCTTCTGAGAGTACCCCAAACCCACAGCCATGGAGTCAGTTCTGACGCAAAGCACCCAATCAAAGGGTTAAAAACCTTGCCTTTCTACACCAGAGCAAACCAATCCATAACCTGCTATGTCACCAGAGCTCATTACTTCTGAGAATGCTGGTTCAGAATTATTCGCACATGAAAACATGTCCTTAGCTTTGTTTCTAGGGAATGTGACCACCGCTTCAGAGTATATGCATCCTTGAATCAGTGTGGCAGTGGTTATGTCAAGTTGTGTGGACAGTATTTTACTATTTTATGATCTTTTTGAAAGCAGCCACGCAGTCGTGGGGATTATAGACGTCCTGGATCAGATCATGGACTTGATATGATTCAGGGTGGTTTCATTCACGGTTTTACCTATCCTTAGCCTGAATCGAAAGTGTGAGGGAGTTCGCTCCTTCAAGCTGCTGTGTTTGGACTCAGAATCTGGGTTATCTACTTCCTGTTTATTGCCTCCTGACCCAGGATGCCATCAGTGGACTGTTGGTCTTGGATTCATTTGCCTTTAGTCTTCCTGCTCCATCCTCTAGCTTACTTTTCACCAAGCCTTGCAACTACAGGAGTCAACAGAAGCCTCCAGCTTATCGCTGACACCTGGCCTGAAGCGAGTCTAGACTTACCCACTTCCACAATGGTGTGAGCCATTTCTTAACATGAATCTCCTCCTGTATGCATACAAGGAACACTGGTTTTGCTTCTCCAGAGAACGTAGCCTCACACAATCAATAACTCATGAAACCCAAAAGAAAGGAGGAGAATTTCAGAAAGAATTTAATATTTCAAGTAAAAAACAAAAGGAAACTATCTTGGAAGCACTCGTAAGAAAAAAAAGAGAATTTTGGCTTTTTTGATCATTTCATATTGTATATCTTTTGGATTACATTGAGCAGGGTATCTAATTTGCTCAGGGCCTCTACATGTTTTAAAACATATCTGTAATAGGAAAAAATATCTGTTTCATACTCCTTTTTGTTTGCCTTACCTTCAAAGATGCATGTGCTTTTGGGATTCGTGGAAGGAAAAACATATATGAGTGACAGAATGGGGAAATTTAACCATGTGCAAAGTTTATCACTAAAATTTAATCTTCTGAAAGAAATGCACAGGTGAATTGTTAGGTATCAATTTCATGCCCACTGAAGGCATTTTCTTTTAGCTACTCTAGAATCAAACTCTAGTTCAGGAATGGATGAGAGGCTTTAGTATTTTGCATTAGAAGAGACTAAGTCACTTCCACACCAATTCCTCCAAGGGAGAAAGATGGATTTTCTACACCCATGAAGATTTACAATCTCATTACTATGTAGGTTATAATATGAAAAACTGCTCAAAAGCAAAGACACCAAGCAAACGGAATCTTTCCATGTCAATCAAAATAGATTAAGCCCTTAACATTGTCCACACTTGTTTCAGGTAATTTGGGATTGCAGTGCAATGGAAGGTAACTGCTTTGCTGAAATACTCTACTAACCTCGTCTCATCAGCCAGGGATTTTGGTAGGGTACTGTAATTAGTCTGGGTACTTTAGAGAAACAAATCCACAGAAACTCATGTATAAGAGAGAGTTTGATATAAAGGTTAAGTGCATATCAAGGAAATATCCCAACCCAGCGCTGCCCAAGCCCACAAGTCCAACATTAACCCATACGTCCAACACCAATCCACAAAGTCCTCCTCCATATCACAAAACAGATACAGTGAAGCTGACTGCAGAAGGAAAGCCGAGTCAGTGAATGTGCAAGCACCTCAGAACTGGCAGGGGTCTCGACACGAGTCAGTGAATGCATAAGCATCTCAGTGCTGGCAGGGGTTTCCACACGGCTGCTCCACCACACAGGGCTGCATCGGGGTAGGTCCACGTGACTTCTCCTCACGGATGTCTTACAGGAACTGAGCCTTGCCAGCTGAAGCAGGGAACTGGCTAAGGCAGGTACACCTGGTCCGACCATCAGAAAGCAAGAGACCCGAGAACTAGAAAGGCGAGTCTCACTGAGCCATTTATGCCTCCGCCCTTCAATTAACCTCACATGTGTCTATCATCCAGGTTGGCACAATAAACTAACTACCTCAGGTACCTACCACTAGTTCAAAATACACTCTCTTTCATGTTGCAGACTAAAAATTCTTTGGGAAGAGAGCCATAACTGTTTAATTATGACTGCATGCATAGTTGCTAACAAAAAAGCCAGCGCTTCAATCCCAAAAGAAGTACCACAAGTTTAAAGAACTGTTGATCTGCTTAAAAAAAAAAAACAAAAAAAAAAAAACCTATGGGGCAGCTATAATCTATCCTGTAAAATCAAAACAAAAAGCACTGCCACCAAGTTAACGCCCATTCAGTGACGCTATAGGACAGGGAAGAATTACTCCTTTCTGAGACTGTAACTTTTTATGGGAGTAGAAAACCTGTGTCTCTCCCAGTGTGGCGGGAGCTTTCAGATTGCTGACCTTTCAGTTAGCAGCCCAACGTGTAGCCTCCACGCCACCAGGTCGTGTAGAGTCAGTAAGAAGAATCAACTCAGTGACGCACAACCATAATCTGGCAGACCGTAGGCAGAGTCACTTTTAGAGTCACCACATTTTGTTTCTGTGCGAGTTCACAGAAGGATTACTAGCTCCAGTGTACCAACAAAGGAAGTATGGTCTAGAAGTGGTAAGACTTTAAATAACAAGCAATTAAGTGACAAATCCTCACCGCAGGCTAGCAAATATCCATTTGTATCTCCTCCTATATTATTGCCGTACAATCGTCTTCAGAGTTCAAAATGCAAATTTATTATCATAAAACTTTAATTGTGGGTCAGGTTTATGAGCCAGGCTAAACTAGGTTCTTTGCGCAATGTCTCAAAAGGCTACAATGAACATGTCATCAAGATTTTATTCCTTTCTAGAATTTTGTGTCTTCTTCCAAACTATTAGCAGTGTTTATTTTCTACAGTTGTTTGACTGAGAAATTCTTCTGACTGGCTGTTGGCCAAGTTGTTCTCGGCTCTAGATGACTGCCCTTGTAGCCTTTTCTATATTTATTTCTTTGTTTGCTACATGGTCAACAGAAGAGACTATCCTTTCAGTTTGCTATGATTCAGTTTTGCATAAAGAAACCTAAACGTGAGAGTAAAATCCTTTCCCCTTGGCCACATCCTATTGGATGCAAATGGGTCACAAATCTAGCCCCCACACGAGTGCAGATCATTGGGGTCACCTTAACGTTGTCTGTCACAAGCCCATATTAAAAGTCCTCATATGACAGCTGAAGAAGTAGGTCTTGTTTCTTTTCCAGCTGTACAGTGGAGAGGATATTATTTCTCTACTTTGGATAGGGTAACAATTTAGTCATAGAATACTTTGATATCTAACTTGAAAGCCTCTTTATAAAGCCAAAGTAATTTTTTTCCTCAAAAAAGAAAAATAGAAGTCTTCTGTTGCTAAGGAAACCACAAGTTTTTACTATGCTTACTTTAGAAAGAGACATTTTTTAAGACTCCGTTTTTGGAAGGATTATGTACTTTATGTTGGTGAGAATAAACAACAGCAAAACTATCATTCTTTTCAAATAAAAAAATCCATTATCTTGTTTTTGTTGAATATATTTTATTCTCAGGGGTTCGATTCAAATTCATGTTTCTTTCCCTTTGCCATTTATCACTTCTTTGAATAAGACATTTCCTGTGAAGTTAGTAGAATCTCTGAATTTGAGCAAAATCTGAAAGGCTGGAGGGTTACAGGCAAGGTAGGAAAAGCTCATCTCAGTAGGACACGGCTAGAGGCTGTTGGGAACACCCAACTCCACCCCTAATCAGGATTCCACCTGTGCCCAAAAGATCTCAGAACATGTAAAAATACTTATTTCAGTACATGCATTTGTTGTACTAGGGCTCAAACGATCACTTTCTTATACCGAAAACGTAGTCCATTTAACGTTTTTTTAAAAAGTTCTTTTTTCATCCACCTACAATTTTAGCTAAAGTGGTTTGACGCAGCTGGACTGAATGCTGTCTTCACAGACCCATTAGATTCCAGCTAGCTCTTTTGTGGAGATAAAATGCATTTGCTTTCAGCAGGCCAAATCCCCCATTTACTGGGTCACACCACTTCCATCTTCACATGTCTAAATGGAAGTAGTATTTAGATTCATTTCGGGGGATTCGTGGTGACATTTTACTTGTGTGAAGGATTGATGAAACAAAGAGAAGGTAACAATGAGAGTTTTCTAACTGATAGAGGTAAAGTGACGCAATAATGGCACCTATCTATGAGCATTACTTCTGCTGGTTCTCGTTAGCTGTCCAAGAGTCGGCAGCTGATTCATGGAAATATCAAGCACATTGGACTGCCCGGGGCCTAGTTGTTGCAGCTGTTGGTATTGGTGCCATCAAATCTATTCCTAGTCATAGTGACCCGACGTACAACAGAAAGAACCACTGCCCGATCCTGGGCCGTCCTCAGATGTGTTCTTATTTTCAAGCCCATCATTGCAGCTGCTGTATCGATCCATCTTGTTGAGAGTGGTCCTTTTTGTCATTGTCCTTCTACTTTAGTAAGCATGATGATCTTTTCCAGGGACTGGTCTCGCTTGATAACATGTTCAAAGTATGTGAGATGAAGTCTAGCCATTCTTGCTTCTCAGAATTCTGACTGTACTTCTTTGAAGGGAGATTATTTTTTGTTCTTTTGGAGGCCCATCATATCCCCAATATTCTTTGCTAGTACCATCATCCGAAGGCATCGACTCCACTTTCATCTTCCCTATTCAATGTCCAACATTCACATGCATATGAAACAATCCGTTAGCCTCCTAGAAATCTGCTTGTTTGGCGTGAGGCATCATTTAATGTCTAAGAATGAAGATAAGGGGCCGGAGAACATTTAGGAGAATGATATTTTGAATAATCCTTTGTATGTAATCTATATGCCATTAATCATTCTGCTATCAGCTAACTGTATTAATAAAGATCCCCAAGTAGGCTATGTCGTCCTAAATAAGAAGGTGAGTTCTCTTGACAAAAAATTTGCATATCTGATAACCTCAAGATAGATGATTCAAACCCATCAGGCACTTTGTGGAAGAAGGAAGGCTTTTTGCTCCTTTGAAGATTTTCAGCCTCAGAAACTCTATACAGGTTCTCAAAGAGTTGAGATTGATTCACCAGTATTGTTTTGTTTATTTTTATTAATTCAAAAAAAGTTCTACAGATACTGAAGGGCTGAAGAGAGAATCGATCCAAAAATACAAATCATCTTAAGCCAATCTGTTTGACGATGAATTACAGAGGGTTAGCACTGCATGTGAATGATACACAGTTGAATAATAAAAAGATAACTATTATATTACCTCTTGTTCTCTCAGATATTTCTTCCATGTATTTTCTTGTTCTCTGAGTCTTAAATGAGCCCTGGTGGTGGAGTATGCTATGCTACGTGTTCAAAGGCCGATTACAAAGTCAGCAGTTCAATTCCACAAGTTGTTCTGTGGGAGAAAGATGAGACTTTCTGTTCCTGGGAAGATTTATAATCTTGCCAACCTTAAGGGGCAGCTGTACCCTGAATCTACTCAATGGAAGTGAGTTTGGATTTGAGTTTAGTAAGTCTAAGCCTATGCAGATGTGACAGTGTTTTGTTTATTATTGTAGTATCTACATTAAAGATTGCAAAAATCTCAAATGACCACTGCCATCTTTGAAATAATTAGGAGTTGATTTTAATGATATGGATAGAGCAAAGCTTGCACTTCCTGATGGGGCGTGACTCAAAGTTAGAAGGGAAAAAAGGAAAATTTCTGTTAATAATTGAAATGTAGAAACTTTAAAGTATGAATTTGGGAAAATTGGAAGCCACCTCAAATAAAATGCAACACAAAAACATCTGTGCAAGCATTAGTGAGCTGAGATGGACTGGTAAGCTCATTTTGAATCAAACAGTCATGAGATATCCAAAGCCAGGAATGGTCACTTCAAGATTAACAACATCACATTCATTGTCAAAGATAATGTACTTCTCTCTTGAAGTACAATGATGTCTGTGATAAGATAATATCTATCTATCTAAAAGACAGTACAGTGAATACAACTATTATTAAGATCTACACAACCAAATATTTATGCCAAGAATGAGGAAATTGAAAATGTTTATCAACTTCTACTACCTGAAAGTGATTAAATATGTAATTAAGATGCATTGGTAATTACTGGTAAATGGAAATTAATAGTTAAAACAAAGAAGGACCAGCTGTTCGCAAATATGGTCTCACTGATAGAAATTCTTGATAGAACTTTTCAGGGACAATGACTTTTTCGTTGAAACTACACTTTTTCAGCAACGTAAGCTATAACTGTACACATTGATTTCTCTGGATGGAATACTCGAATCCCGTCTGTAGACAATGCTACATCCCCTCACAGGGGGTTGCAAGGAAGGGCTGAGTCAAGCTGGGTGAAGTATAGCATCGATGAAGTACACAATATTCCTCTGGTTCCTTGAGGTTTCCTTAGCTCCGCCCCGCCACCCCACTATTATGACCCCAATCCTGCCTTTCACCATGGGCTAGGTCACAGGATGTACACAGGTACCACAGGTACAGATAAGAGCTCAGGACATACAGAATCCAGGTCAGATAAACTCCTCAGGAACAGAAATGGGAGTATTGATATCAGGAGGGTAGCGGAAAGGTGGGGAGAGGTGCGGAAAGAAACCCTGGGGGAAGGGAGACAGTGGTCAGTAGAGGCAAGGATGGTGAGACTTTATCTAATATACTTTGAATATTCTGTCAGGAGAGAACAGGCTTGGAGAAGAACATCGTGTTTGGTAAAGTAAAAGGGTAGTGAAGGAAGGGAAGGGCCTCAAGTAGATGGATTGACCCCTTGGCTGCAATAGTGGGGGCAAGAATAGGAACAATTGGGAGGATGCTGCAGTACCAGGCAGAAAAAAAATCTGCTTTACATTGCCTAAGGTCTCCATGAGTCAAAATTGACTAGATGTCACATAATGACAACAACACCTAGTTTGCATGTCTTGCTTTTGGCATCCTATTTTGTGTTTAACTCTAAAAAGCATAAACAAATATATACACATCACTGCACTGTTGACAATAGCATAACTAAGGAAACAACCTAAAAATTCAACAGTGGAAGAATATGTAAACTTTTTACAAATACACAACGGAGAACCATGAATCAATAAAGAAGAATGATGAAAGTGTGAAGCATCTCATGGCATGGATGAAATCGGAGAATATTATGTGTTTAGTCAGTCACAAAAGAACAAATATTGTATCATAAGACTGATGTTATATATGAAAAACCAATACTTTTCATGCCAAGATAAGAGTTACATAAAGTGTTGTCAATTTGAGACTTACGAGTGAAGGAGTGGGAGTTTACCTGTCAATCAGGTCACAGCTTGATTACGTCATTTGGAGGCACTAGGAGATAAATAGCTCAGTGAAGGTGGGGCACACGCTTATTCCCTGTGATGCGTGCTTACCGACAAGACAAATGGAGTTATGCTAGAGCCCTAGAGTTGAAAGAGCCATGTGAAGATTCCTGCTAGTGCTGAGATGCCTCTACTGACTGGATCCACAAGACTTTCCACCCACTGGCCTGTGATCATCCTGCATTTGGCATCACTGCATGTGTTTTGTGAGTCTAAAAAGAACCTTATAGATTGGTACTGGACATGTGGGCTGATATCGGATTTATGAACCTGAACTGGACTCGACTGGGATGTTTTCTCAATTTTCAATTTCTCTTGTATGTAAAGCCCCTTCTAATACACATATGAGTATCTATGAATTTGTTCCTCAAGTATACCCAAATTAGCACAGGTGGGGTGGGGACAAAGAAGGAGAATGAAGCAATAGGTTACAGGGTAGACAGGTAAAAACACAGGTGAAAAAGAACATAATATTCAATAAGAGAGATGAGAAATCAAAGGGAGTGAGCAGGACAAACTATTGCAAGATTTCATAAGTAGTTTAAGTTTTCAAACACAAAATTGATTTTTCTGAAATGTTTGTCCTGTAAATGGCAACAGAAGTAGATGTATCTGACTTCCTCTGGCTTCCCAGTTGCCACGAGGCTTAGATCAGAGATGCCTCCGAGCTCCATCCTTCTTTGTATATTCTGACATCAACCATTGTTCCCATGACACTCTCCGTCTGTGCTGGGTTTGATAATTTGTTGCAATGGCCACACAGGAATAACAGACAATACTCACGATTAGGGAGACTTATTAGAGAAGTTAACAGTTCACCACCAATTCAGGGTCAACAAAAATCAAGTATGGACCCATTAAGTCATTGGTCCATAGCAACTCCTCTCCTCAAGATCACCCAGTCCCTTTCCAGTCCCAGCCTCTTAGCCAAAGCCCTCTGCCTTTGCCAGTCCGCCTGTCCCTCTGACCCACAGTTCCACATTCTTGCACTATATGAGGAGAAGGTACCCCAATAGTTTCTGAAGTGTTCCTTTGAATCTCCTTGCCATGATCTGGTGCATATGGTCTTAGAAGCCTCCACTGCTGCAGAATTTTTTTAACATGTTCTTACAAATGGTCCCACAATTTTTCTGTATCCCAGATGGCTCTTATAAATGTAGGAGTGGCTTTGATGAAGGAGTGCTTTGTCTTTCAGCAGAATATACCCTCCATGGACAAAAAGATGATGTCTTAATTTATACCCTTTACCGAAGTAGTCTTAACGATAAACACAAGGAGACAAAAATTGACTTGGTTCACACCTCCTCTAACAAGTAGAGAATTTAACCCCATTTTCATCTTATAGCAGAGGAATACCTCCCCTGCTCCCAAACCCCAAATAGGATCACACAGAAAGTCCAGAATCACAACACATCACAAAAGAAATTATGGTCCCAAAGGGCCATATTAATAGACTATAACTCAGTCACCCCCTACGTAATTCACAATAAAAATATTTAAATAAATAAATGAAATCCTATAAAGCATGAACTGCTAGAGAAAGAAGCAAATTTGTCTTGGAAGAGGTGCAGGCAGAATTCTTTTGTCTCATCACAGGAGGGACTAGTCTCTGAAGAAGGACGGTATGCTTGGTAAAGCAGAAGGTCAGTGGGATCAGATGGATTGAAGAAGTGGTTGTGGTGGTCTCAGTCACAATTGTGAGGACAGCACAGGCCTGGGCATATTTTTGTTCTGTATCACTAGGAATCAGTTAGCACCTACCTCAAGCCACCTAACAACTTTAAACTCTCTACACAGATGCATTTGGAATGTTCTATGTCATATGCCTCATTTTCATCCCTATTATGTATTTCTACATATCTTAATTCCAAACAATACTTTTTTTAACCCTTGAATTTTCCTGATAATAATTTTCTACTTTTTTATATTCACATTGACTTAAAGGACTGAGGCATTTGAAAACCCATGGAACATTTTTGTTATTTTAAAATTACATTCCCATTAACTTTTGAAGACCCTAGTATATTTCCTTCCTTTCTTCCTTCTTCCTTCTTCCTTCTTTCCTTCCTTCCTTCCTTCCTTCCTTCCTTCCTTCTTTCCTTCCTCCCTCCCTCCTTTCTTTCTTTCTTTCTTTCTTACTTTCTTTCCAATTTCTCAGTAGGAGTCTGATTAGGCACATATCATACTTATTAGACATTTTTCCTGTGAGTGTACTAAATACTTGCAAAGCATTAACAATTAATTACTTAACATTTTTAGGCATTTGCTAAATGACCTATACAGAAATATTTGGGAAATTACCGCTACAGAGTTCTTTGCAATTGACAATTACCCAAACCAAAGCATCACCTTTACTTCAGATAGTAGTTGGAAGAAGTCACCTTGCTCTATTTCATGGGCCCCAAAGAGCTATGAATGGGTCACTGCAATGTCAACTTCTGAGATCTGCAGATTTCCTGCCCTGTAATGCTCTTGGGGGGAGGCTTGTTGATGTAGTCATTATGTTGGGCTCCTAATTGTAAGGCCAGCAGTTCAAAGCCATCAGCCCGCTCGGCAGGAGAGACGTCTTTCTGTTCCCATAAACTGTTAGAGTCTCAGAAACCGACAGGAGTAGTCCTACCCTGTCCTAAAGAGTAGAACTATAAATCAGCATTAACTCAGTGACAGTGAATGATAAGGCTCTTAATGATGTGATCATGTATATAGGCTTAAGTTCTATTTTTTTCTTAAAACAGCATTTTCCCAAAGTTGTTCTTCCCATTTTAAAGCTCAAGAGCGAGCTGGGTTGGGGGTGGGGGAGAATTAAAACCAGGTATCTACACTTTATGAGTATTATGACCTGCGTTGTGAGCTATCGCACAAAAGTATTTCATGTACAGGGGGGCTCTGAGTAAATTTTTTTTTCCTGAAAAGGGGGTAGTAAATCAAACAAGTGAGAAAATCTCTGATATAGAATGTATTGAGTATATTTAATCATAATACTAAATACATACAGTCAACTTTTTAATATTTTTCATCTAAAGTGGTTTGACATTTTTCATATAAGGGACATGCATACTGCTGCCATGGCATGGAGTCAGTCCCAGTGCACAGTGAAAAGAACATACTGTGGGGGTCCTCTGCTGTCCGCATGGTCAGTTGTGGATCAAATAGTTACTATCCATAGGATTTTCCTTGGCTGATTTTTTTTGAAGTATACTGAGTGTGTCTTTATCCTGCTCTGAGCTTTGTGTAACATTGTTGTTGTTAGGTGCCAACAGATTGGTTCCCACTCATATCAACCCTATGTATAACAGGACAAAACACTGCCTAGTCCAATGCCCTCCTCACATTTGTTCTTATGTTTGAGCCCATAGAGTCAGCCATTGTGTCCACAGGTAAGCCACCACTGACAGAGGGGTGGTGTTTGCATATAAGATGCATTGGCTGGAAATTGTACCTGGATTTTGACTCTACCACTCCAATACCATTGTCCTCAAGAAGTACATATTACTGAATATTTATAAAATTGTATGGTAATAAAATATTGTGTGTTATGATTTACTGAATGGACATTTGTTTTCTTTTAGTTTATTGTGTCTTTTGCCCTTGCATATTGCAGCACACAAATAATATCGATTATAATTTATATCGATATCCACTTATGTATCCAAAAATGTAAATCACCGCATGTGGCAGACATGGGGTAGCACTGCACAGATGCCCCTCCTTTCTTGTTTGAACTCTGCCCAGATGTGAAGGCAATGATTGACTGACAGTCTCCTTTTGTTAACTTCTTAGGCTCATAATACTGTGAGGTGACCCCTACAGATGTCTAAGGAAATGCATGGGACAATAACCTAGCTGTTTCTGCTTATAATTCCTTTAAAGAGGAATCTTTGTTCCTCTGCTCCTGTTTGGCTCCAGGGACCATAGATTTGCCCTGTTGTCTCATGACTCACTGTATTCAGTCCTGGCTCTTTAATTTTCCTTTCATAGCTGTCCCTCCCCGTAAACCTTAGGGTTAGCACTCCTAGCCCAAGTCAATATCTATTTCTAGAAAATCAAGATCCAACTTCCAACAGCTTAGAGTTGTCAAGTTCATTTTGACCTTCTGTTTTATATTCTGTTCTCTACCTTCTTATTGGAAAGGTAGGAATGAACAATGAGTAAATGAAATATGATGAACTCTTAGTGACTCAATAATTTTACATTTACACATCTGTTCTATGCACGACTGCAAGGACCAGCCCCACATCCAGAAGGGTCTGGGGGCAGGGGGAAGAGTTGTGTAACTGAGGAATAAACTAAAGAGACATGAGGCAAGGCATACAAGGACTCACCACTTCCATGTCTACCAAAACCAGAAGGAGACAGTAATGTATTCTATCCAGCCTTATATAATCTCAGGTATGTAAGCCACAGTAAGCACATATGGAACAGGAAGGGTTTGTATTAGAGAGATACATGTAACATGAAGAGGGATGAGCTAGGTCAATGATTAATAGGTCGATTGACCCTTTCACAGGGGTTGCCCGATTCATAACAGTATCAAAATTACAGTTATGAAGTAGCAATGAAAATAATTTTATGGTTGGGGGATCACCACAACATGAGGAGCTGTATTAAAGGGTTAGGAAGGTTGAGAATCACTGAGCTAGGGGCATACATACAATAGGAAGGGGAAGTACTAGATACATACATGTGACAGGCAGTTGCATACATAACAAGGTGGATGGGTTCTAGAGTTAAGATGGCAGCCTAAACTTGGTTATCTCCGAGCTGGCTTGACCTTAGATATCTTTGAGCTCTCCTCCAGGGGAATAATCTGTGATCTTTATCAGAATAGGGTGGGCTATACTTAGGGTTAAATGGTCTTACAGCTTTTGATGGCAGATACCTTTTAGGCAGAAACCCTTCAAGCAGTTGACCTTCAAGAGTATTGTAAGCAACCATATGCTTGCAAATAGCACTACAAAATTGTCATTAATATGGGGCGAGGGGGAACATTGAGGGGGATAACTTTAATTAGGAAAATATGATTAGAAAGCATCTCCAATTAACAAATGTGAATGTCACCCTCCATGGGAACTCCACCTCCCAGACTCTGTACATATGAATGTTGATAGTTTGTCTGAAAACACTCTCTTCCCGGTTCTATTTCCCACACATGGTTAAATTTCACTGCTGTAAAATTAGTATGGGTTATCTGGACAGTAAGGCACTGAACTTTACTTATTACCTTTTCCTTTACAACACTATGTTTCCAGCTCTACAGACTAGACTGCCTTCTAATTAGTCATTTTTAAAAAAAGTTACTTGTAATTATATAACTTCATCTGTTAAAAATGTTGCTTCAGTAACTGTTACACGTGTCTGGTTTAATGAACTGTCTACTTCTCTGTGTGCTAGAAGGTTTGGATCATTTACAGCCAATTCTATCAACCTTTAAAGATGAAAAATTATGTTACTATTTTGCCCTATGTTGTCTAAATTCTAAAGTAAGATTTAAATGGCTTTTTGTTAGGGTATTAAACTAACATTTGAAAGTTCAAATTATGAAATGCACAAAATATAGGGAATATAATATAATGCTGCTTTTATAGAGTAAGATAAAGATATTTATATTTTCAGTTGCTAGCTTGAGAAATTAGTAACTCGGCAAATACTCCTGAAGTATTTTTATTTTCAAACTCCATAAATAGTTACAGTCTCCAAAACTCATAGGGGCAGTTTTACTCTGTCCCTTACAGTTGCTGTAAGTTAATATGCAATGTACCATAATCAAAAAGTTACACATATCATTAAACCAGCAACAAATTACTTGAGGTTCACTAACTAAACTGTTTAACCAAGAAAACTGCAATCATGCTTGCAGTAAAAAAAAAAAACAAAAAAAAAACACCCAATGCAATTGAAGATACTTTCTTTTTCTGATATCACTAGAGGAAAAGATGAATGACACAGACATGGATGACTCAACTTTCCCCATTAATCAGCAACTTCCATAGAGTCGATTGCTGACAGCTATTTTTTGAATATTTACAGAAGGCAGTGAATGGATGACCTACAGGAAATCTCATTTGTGACAAGAGGCCGTTCTATTCAGTAGACCATGAAGAGTTTACTGTACTTAGTGACAAATGTAATGCTCTCAGGGCTGTATCCTTCCTGTGATAAAAAGAAAGTCCTTATGTTTGCAATGCTGACATTCCAGAGAGATGGATGTTTTATTTCAAAGTTCTCTTGAACAAGCCATGAAGCACGGCATTAGTTGATCCTCAGGGTATGTTTGACTTTGTTACACAGAGCAGTAAGGGGGCCCTTAATTCCATATCCATCAGTAAGATTTATGACTTGATTTTAAAAGGCAAAAGAGCAGAAAATACATTAAGTACTAATGGAATCTACAATATAAACCCTACACACATATGCACATACATGCACATATGCGCATATGTACATACAAGAATCACTGCTTTGTCTTTGATGTATGACCCATCCTGATTCATAAATGCTTTAAAAGAATAAACTAAGTACATGTTTTAAATATAACATGGTCTTCCTTCTCTATTTAATATGGTCAATGATCCTGAAAAACTCTCAATGTTTTCTGGTCTATAAGAAAGTCTGAGTAGGTTGGATTTATGCACAATCATTTCATGGTTGAGAAAATTTTTATGTTCCTCCATAGCCATCCAAGAGAGACGAGGATTTCTTCCAGGAGTTATCCCATGCTTCATTAATCTTTAAGGCCACATTCGACTGCACATATTTATAGTTGCTTAAGATGAACTCTTTTTTTTCCTGCAGTCTTCCTTATTTATTGTCCACCTTTTAAAAAACATTTTTAAAATGTAAATCATTTTATTGGGGGCTTGTACAACTCATTGCAATCCATATATATAGCCATTGTGTCAAGTACATTTGTACATTTTTTTGCCCTCATCATGATTCTCAAAGCATTTGCTTTCCACTTGAACTCTTGGAATCAGCTCCTCATTTTCCCCCTCCTGCCCCACTCCCCAGTCACTTATGAACCCTTGATAATTTATAAATTATTATTACTTTATCACATCTTACACTGCCTGACATCTCTCTTCACCCACTTTACCATTGTTCATCCCCCAGGGAGGAGGTTGTATGCAGATCATTATAATCTGTTCCCCCTTTCTATCTCACCTTCCCTCCACCCTCCAGGTATCGCCACTCTCACCACTTGTCCTGAGGGGTTCATCTGTCCTGGATTCCCTGTGTTTCCAGTTCCTATCTGCACCACTGTACATCCTCTGGTCTAGCCAGGTTTGTAAGGTAGAATTGGGATCATGATAGTGAAGGTGGGGGTGGGGTGGGGTGGGGAGGGAAGAATTAAAGGAAAGTTGTGTGTTTCATCAATGCTACACTTCACCCTGAGTGACTCTTCTCCTCCCCGCTACCCCTTTGCAAAGGGATGTCCAGTTGCCCACAAATGGGCATTGGGTCATCCATCCCATGCTCCCCTTCATTTACGATGATAAGATTATTTTTGTTCTTTGGTGCTTGATACCTGATCCCTTCAACACCTCATGATCACACAGACTGGTGTGCTTCTTAAGAAGACCATAAGGACAAATGAAAATTCGATTGAGTTTCAAATGTTTGATTCCATTTCAGACATCACAGGAAATATTTTCTGAAATTTAGGAAGGTGGTGATCTAGTTTATAGGTAGTTGATGCAAAAGCATTTGAATACATTTGTTGTTATTCTTTTTGTCAAAGAGACCTATTGGTTATACAGTGGTCGCTACACAGTTAGCCGTTCAAAACCACTAGCCGTTCCACTGGAGAAAGATGAAGCATTCTACTTCTGTGAGGAATTAAAGTTTTAGATAGAAACCCATGGGGGCAGTTATACCTTGTTCTATTGGGTTGCTTTGTGCCCCAGTTAACTCTATGGCAGTGAGTGGTGATTATATGTGCTTTCAAGTTGATTCTAGCTCATAGCAACTATATAGAGACATCACAGAATAAATTGATATCTGTTCCTATATCTCCCTTATAATCATTGCTAACCATTGTTCCAGCCATTGTGTCAATACATCTCTTTTAGGGTCTTCCTTTTATATCATTTACCCTGTACCTTACCAAAAGAGCCTTGGTAACATAAAGGTTTAAGAATTTGTCTACTAACCGTAAGCAGTTTGAACTCACTAGCTGCTCTCCTGAAGAATGATGAGACAGTATTTTCCTACAAAGAGTTAAAGTCTCAAAAACCCAGAGACTCTATTCTATCCTTAGGATTCTGATGAGTCTTTATCAATTCAGTGACGGTGGGAAGAGATGGGACTATTTTACCAAGCATAATGAGCTTCTAAGAGAACTGGTCCCAAGTAAAAGCATAGCCAAAGTCAGTAAGAGGCGGTCTCTCGCCCCTTCCTCTTAGGGAGCATTATAACTGGACTTCCTTCAAGACAGATTTGTTTGTTCTTCAGGCAGTTGATAATCAATTCAATATCACCTGTTGCCACCAACATCAATTCTTTTGCTCTTCCTAGTCATTATCCAGCTTTCACATCTGAGACCATTGAAAATAAAATACTTAGCCCTGCAAGTGACCTTCTTGATTTTTAACAAATTATTATTTTATTGTTTAAAATGTATTATAATTTAGGTGAAGGGTTACAGAACAGACCATCAGCTTTACATCCAGTGATTTATGCACATTTTGTCTCCCCTCATCCATTGCAATTTCCTCAATGTACAATAAGTTATCTCACTTCCTCCTACCTCCTTAGTGTTTCCTGTTTCAATTTATCTTTTTTTCCTAACTCTCTGCCTTGGGTAAATCTTGCACTTATGATTACATAAAAAAGTTTTAAATAGGATTGAGTTTAGATTGTTGTTTCTTTCAGTGTGAAAACCTTTATTTACTTTTTATAATAATGATCTAATACAATTTGTGTCCTTTTTGTTATTGATCAATTTCACTCAGTGTGATGTCCTGCAGGTTTATCCATATTTGAGGCTTTTTGAAGATTTTCATCATTTTTCTTGGATGGTGTCCCACTGTGTATATGTACCAAAGTTTGTTTTTCCATTCCTCCCTGGATGGGCATTTTTGTTATTACAAATAATGCTGTGATATTGGAAGCTATGTTGCTTATATTTCAAATGCCAGCAGTGTCACCCAAAGGGAACAGGATTCAGAAGAGCTTCCAGAATAAGAACGGACCACAGAGAAAGAAATGGCTGTCCACTTCAGGGGAAGTAACTGCTGAGACCCTATGCATAAAATGGAAAATTTGTCAGACACCGAAGGTCTAATGAATGGAAGCATAAATTTGTCAGACATAGTGCTGGTGGGTGGACCCCTTGGGTTGCTGGTCACTTGAAATATGACTTAGGAATATCTGCTTTCTCAGAATGGAGTTGACCATGGTGACTTGAGTCTGGTAAAATCTGAGGGTGTGAAGTCTGTTGGATCTTCATTAGCACAAGGGCCATGACTCAAGCTAAAGAGAAACAGCTGCAAAAATCTGGAAATGATTGCAACTTTTGTGTGAAGTATGATAAACAAGCAAAAACCAAAGCCACTGCCAATGAGTCCATTTGGACTCATAACAACCCTATAGGAGAGGATAGAACTTTCCCTGTGGGTTTTCTGTGACCATAACTGGTTATAGAAGTAGGAAGCCTCAACTTTCTCCAAAGGAGTGGCTAGTGGATTTGAACTACTGACATTATGGTTAGTAACAGTGTTAGGCTGGGTAGACTAGAGAAACAAATGTGTAGGAAAGAGCTTTACATACAAGAGCAAATTGAGCATTGAGAAAATATCCCAGCCCAATCTAGATCAAGTTCACAAGTCCGATATTAGCCGATATGTCCAATACCAACCTATAAAGTCTTCTTCAGACTCCTGAAACACATGCAGTGATGTCGAATGCAGGAAGTGGGTGGAAGTCATGTGACTCCAGTTGCATTGTAAACATCTCAGCACTGGCAGGTGTCTCCCTATGGCTTCTCCAGCTCAGTGCACTAGTACAGTTGCATGTGTCTTGTCAGCTCCTATGTCTCCTAGGGTGTCAGGACAAAGAGAGAGAGAGAGAGAGAGAGAGAGAGAGAGAGAGAGAGAGAGAGAGAGAGAGAGAGAGAGAGAGAGAGAATGTCTCCTGCCTCCAAGGAGGAAATTAATGCTGGACTTCCCAGAATCCTGAGGAGAAAGCCATGCCCACACAGAAGCCTCACTGGCTATGACCTGATTGACAGATTAGCTTCCACCCCTTCACTCTGAATCCTCTAGAGTCCCAGATTAACAGCAGGTTATGTAACTCCCATGAGTAACTCAACTCATAATCCACTTCCCCCCAGGGCCCCTCATAACAGAGACATAGAGGAGTATAATTTCTTTTCTTCCGTTTTCCTTTCATTCTTTATTCTTTACTTCATTTCAAAGTGAATTGTTTCATATTTAATCACTGCTTATTTTTTATTATAATTATCTAGTCTTTGTTAGGTTCAAACATGTAAAATTAGTTCAACCAACACTTAAATATTAATGAAAATAATGGAATTGGGGTTAATTTGGTAATGCTATTCATTTGTTTAATATCAAAATTATAAACTACTACACTGTTTTGAAGGTGTCCTGGGCTGTTAACTGGAAAGTCGGCAGTTTGAACCCATCCATAAGCAGTTTCATGGGAGAAAGGTGGGACTTTCTTTTTGGTAAAGAGTTATTGTCATGGAAACTCACAGAGGTGGTTCTACTTTGTGTTTTAAGGTCTCTATGAGTTGGCTTTGACTAGATAAGAGTTTGACTAGAGACGCCATTTCTCTTCCTTTCCTACAACATTTACTTGATTGTCAAGTCACAGATTAAAATGTTTTAGATTACAATTAAACACAAAATGTGTATTATCAGCAATGTATAGAATTCCAGTGTTGGGGTGTGTGTTAGTCCGCGTTGACTAGAGAAACAAATTTAGAGATATTCATATATAAGGGGTATGCAAGAAAACTGGAATTTTTTTCAAAGCTATGTATTAATTTTTTTAATTTATTAAATCATTTTATTAGGGACTCATACCACTCCTATTACAGTCCACACATACATCAATTGTGTAAAGCACATTTGTACATTCGTTGCCCTCATCATTCTCAAAACATTTGTTCTCCACCCAAGCCCCTGGCATCAGGTCCTCATTTGTCCCCCTCCCTCCCCACTTCCCCCTCCCTCATGAAAGCTTGACAATTAATAAATTATTATTTTGTCATATCTTGCACTGTCCAAATTCTCCCTTCCCCCACTTTTCTGTTGTATGTCCCCCAGGGAGGAGTTCACATGTAGATCCTTGAAATAGGTCCCCCCTTTCCAACCAACTCTACCTATGCCCTCCCAGTATAGCCACTTTTACCAAACAACCTATCACCTTGAAAGTACTTTCCATTATACGTAATTCATTTGTCAAATTTGTGAATCCATTCTTGGGAACATTTTTCGAACTCATCTTTTTGGATGGCTGACAGCACCTCCCTTGTTTTTTTCTTAACCTCTTCTACGTCATCAAATTGCTGTCCTTTCATGTCCATCTTCATTAGTGGAAACCAAAAGAAGTCATACTGAGCAAAGTCAGGTAAGTTAGGTGCACGGGGCAAGAGAAACATACTGTCTTTTAATAAAAACAGGCACACTGAGATGGCTGTATGAGCAGGTTCATTGTCGTGCTGATAAAACCAGTCCCCTGTCTGGCACAAATCAGGTCTTTTTTTTCCCCACACCCAGTTAAGCAATATTTTCAGAACCTCTAAATGTAAAGTTTGATTAACAGTCTGATGTGGTGGAAAGAACTCCAAATGCACTATCTCCCTCAGATCAAAAAAAACAAATGAACATCGTCTTGATCTTTGATGTTACTTGAGTTCTTTTGGGTTAAGGTGAGGATGGCATCTTCCTCTGGCATGACTGATGTTTGCTTTCAGGGTCATAAGAATAGCACCATATCTCGTCACAAGTAATGGCCTTGGGAATAAAGTTTGGGTCCTTTCAGAGCTGGTCTTTCAAAGCACGGCATGTTTCCACTCTATGCTCTTTTTTCTGGCCAGTCAGAACCCGAGGCACCAATTTCACAACAACTCTTCTCATTCTCAAATCCTCCATTACAATTTGCGGATTCATGCTCCAATACAGACCAGATAACTTCCTCATTTCTTCAATGGCCCGTCTTCAAGTACACATCCGTGAATTTTGTTGGTATTTTCATCCATTTGAGAAGTTGATAAATGTCCAGAATGAGGTTTGTTATCAATTGACATTCCACCTTTTTGAAATGAGAAAACCACACGTGCATACACATGAGTTTTTCCCATAGCGCTGTCCTTTTAAACCGTGTTCAACATCACAACAGCCTCCATGGCAAAATTTCACAGTCACACAGACTCATGCAGTCACATGCAATGATGCAAAATTCAGGACGATCACAGGCTAGTGGGTACAGAAGCTTGTGGATCCAATGGCGGTAGAAGCATGTCAGCACGAACATGGTTCTTCATGTTGCTCTGACTCACTCAACAGCAGGGAGATAAGGACAGAGAGAGAAGAAGTTCCCAGAACCCTCATGAGAAGTCCATGCCCACAAGGAAGCATCACCAGGCTGTGAACTGATTGACAGGCTCGCCTCCACCCCTACATTTATTTATTTATCGAGTTGGCATGAAATAATGTACCATGTAGACTCTAGTATAAGCTGACCTGAATATCTGCTAAGGCACCTAATTTTACCACAAAAACTTCATTAAAAATGTGCTGAAAAACTCAGCTTTTGTTCGAGTATATATGGTAACTACCAGAGAGTGACACTGTGTATAGTTTGGCTAGATTCATGCACATGGAGATAATGACAACTCACTGATATGATAGTGGTTTAAGCTTCTGTGGACAGCAAAATGAACCCCAGTTCCAGAGCTGTTGATAACAACTGGTATTTTAACAACTGGTTCCCAGAAATCAAACCAAAATTAGGTACTAATTCTGCCAAACTGGTGAGAATGTACTGAATCCCATCGGTTGTTGAGTACATGCCATTTCTTCAAATAGTTCAGTGATGCTGTGTTTCTTCCATTTTCTTTGGACTCTTCTGGCTTTATTAATAGTCTGCCCGTAATATTCTTCAAAACTGTACAAGACTTGAATCGTTTCTTAGTTATTTCAACCTGATATATGCTGAATGTATTCTTCACTTTCCATTTTCTTACTCAAGGCATTTGCACGTTCCATTATAATAACATTTTATTTTTTGTTCTTGAGTTGGTCTTTATAACTTTCTTTTCAGTTCTTTTACATAATCATTTCTTCCATTTTTATTAGCTACTGAACTTTGAAAAATAAGATTCAGAGTCTCTTCTGACACCTAGTTTACCTTCTCTTTCTTTCCAAATGAGAATTCCAAATGACCATTTGCTTACTTCATGTATGATTTTTACGTCATCCCCTAATTTGATCTCCAATCATTTCTCCAATCCAATGTATCAAATATGTCCATTAGATTGTCTCTATATTTAAGTGGATCAATTCAAGACTGTTTGGGGCTCTAATAGATGTGTTTTAATTTTCTTCAACCTGAACTTACAGGTGAACAACTGACGTTCCATTCCATGTAAGTCTCTGATCTTGTTCTGACTGATAACATTGTGTATCTTTGTTGTCTCTTGCCACATATCTAGTCAATTTTATTTATATATGTTTTAGTATTCCATCTGATGAGGTCCACATCTGTTTATGTGGTTTGAAAAAAAAATTAATAAAGAAGTTAGTCATTAGCCTTGCAAAATTCTATCTCAAAATCTTCAGCTTTGTTTTTATCATAAAGACTGTACCTTCCAATTACTAATCCTTACTCTCCAGAAACAATTATCAGTGCATTTTATTGAATTTTTAATAATTTCAAGACTTATGAATTTGGTAGAAATCTTCTGTTCATTACCTGCTTTAGTGGCTGATCAAATATTTGAATAACATTTATATTAACTCCTCTTCTTATAGGGCTTTAGATATTATCCTATTATAGACAGTAATGTACTTCAAGAATGATCTTGAAATATTCTTTTTGGCAATTAATGTGACACCATTCCCCTAGAAATTGTCATTCCTGGCATAGTACACCATATGGTTGTGTGATTTAAAATGGCTAATACCAATCCAATGCCTAGGATATTGGAATTTCTGCATTCTATTTCATTTTTCATTATTTCCAAGTTTCCTATTGTCATACTTCATAGAATCAATCCGTGTTTGGATTATGAATGAGTGCTTACAGCTACTTTTTGCCCCATCATCATATGAAGAAGTCACTTTTTGAAGTTGTATTTTGTGCGCCTTCCAACCCGAGGGTTCGTCTTCTGGCTCTATACTAGACGATGTTCCACTGCTGACACAAGACTTTCTGTGGTTATTTCCTCTGAATGGTGCTGTCAATTCATTCTTCCTATTCTTTTGTTAAGTCTGTACATTCTGTTGAAACCGGTTCACCATGTGGGACACGCTGGCATTTGCAACCCCAGTGGCATGGCTTTCAGCATCACAACCACATGCAAGTCACCACCGTACAACCAATGGACCGATGACTAGACGAGAGTAAGATAGGAATACAATAAGCTAGGAAGAAATTGTATTTAAACAATGTATCCAGTGATCTGAAAGAAGGAAATAACGCATTCACGTTATCTGAATTCTGCCAACTTGAATGTGAACAAAAGTACATAGGACCATAAGCATGTCATTATACAATTCATTATATTGATTGCTAGTTAATATGTATTTAATAGCACGTAAGTACTTCTTTTGGCATAAGTCTCCTACTGACTGGTGGTGCAATGGTTATGAGTTGGGCCTAACCTGAAGGTCAGCAGTTAGAAACCATCAACCATTCCTCTGAAGAAAGATAAAGCTTTCTACTTATGCTGAATCAGAAACCCACGGAGGCAGTTCTACCCTAGCCTACAGGGTCACTATGACTCATAATCAATTAGATGACAGGGAGTGTGATATTGGGTTTAAGTACTTCTTTTTATGTATTATGTATTTAACCTTAGTCTTGAAACAAATATTTCTAGATTAGTTTGCAATAACGATCTCCACTTTTCATTTGATCTGTGGGGTTAGAGATAGAAAGTTTATGTTCAGTATTTAAATACAAAAATGTAAAATATAAAATGCACATAAAGGAAATAATGTGTACAGACATTTTAATGGGTCATTCCAGGGACTTGAAAGAAATAATAGATTTCTTATTTAAGAAAATATTTCCTAATATAGTCTTATACTTATTTTTGAAATATGAAAACTTTGTTTAGGTATTTTATATACCCAGTTGGAACAAATCAAGTGAAAATTGACTTCTTTTTCAATTGCAATTTTTATTTTGTTTTATCTGCATGCTGAGAATTAAGCTCCTCCATCTCTATAGAAGAGCTACATAATGTGTGTCATATTGGTTTGCTTTGTTTGGGCACATTCATTATCCACTCCCTATCCAATTTACCCATATAGAAAATGTATCTGTGTATGAACATATTTAAGGTGGACTCACAACCAGTACTCTGAGGGTTCCTGTCCATGTATAATCTTCTTTGTATGTGGATGGAACTTGTAACTTGCTTAGAGTCAAAGCAATAGGACAAAGGTTATGATAACTCTTCTCCTTGATTTCATTATATCTATATGAGCTTCTACTAGTAGATTAATAGAGAGACACCTATCACTGTCTTTGAAAAAATACGTTGCCATAAAATCGACAACTTGGAAAAACCTTCATGTCAAGGAATTGCTGGCGGCTTCTGGGAACTGAGGGCTGTATCCAGAGAGAAACTAAAGCCTTTGATCTTGCAGTCACACCTAAGTGCGTTCTGCTAACAACACAAGGGAGCTGAGAAACCAGTCCCTCCCCATCTGAGCCTCTATTGAGATCAATCATAGGCAGGATATGATTGCAGTTTAGTGATATTGAAGCAGTTAAGCTATGCCCAGACTTTCAACCCACAGAAACTTTAAATAGCAAATGTTTGTTGTGTTAAGTGGTTCCTTTTTTTAAAATCACATGTTACGTAATAACAGGTAGAGAATGAGCGTTTCATGGTTCTTGTGAGAAGTAAATGAAGGATACATGTGGAACATCAAAAAAAACGAGTCCAGCATACACAGGCACTTATCACAAATTACTTAGAAGCTAAAGTCCATCAGGTTGTTGTTAGGTGCCACCGAATAGGTTGTGACCTGTAGTGACCCTATGCACAATAGAACAAAGTACTGCTCGGTTTGTGACATCCCCCAATGGGTCCTATGCTTGCGACCATTGTTGTAGCCTCTGTGTCAGTCCACCTTCTTGAGGACTTCCTCTCGTTTGATGCCCCTCTTCTTCGACAAGCAGGATATCCTTCTCTCCTGACAACATGTCAAAATTATGTCAGATAAATTCTTGCAATCCTTGTCTCCAAGAAGCACTGTGTCCAGACTTCATCAAAAACAGATCAGTTTGTTCTTTTAACAGTCCAGGGTACATTCAGTTTTTGTTTTGTTTTGTTTTTTGCCAGCACTACAATTCAAAGGCATTGATTCTTCTTCTGTCTTTTTTATTCAATGTCCAATTGAAAGTACCATGGCTTGGTTCAGGTGTACCTTCATGGTCAAGGTAGCATTCTTGTTTTCAAATACTCTAGAGATTTAGCTAATGCAACCAGTCTTTCGGTTTTTGACTGCTGCTTTCATGACCATTGAGTGTAGACCCACGTAAGATAAAACCCTTAACAAATTGATCTTTCCTCTGTTTGTCATGATGTTGTCTATTGGTCCAGTTATGAGGAAACTGGTCTTTTTGCACTGAGGTGTAATCAATGCTGAAGGTTGTAATCCTTGATGTTTGTAAGCAACTGCCTCAAGTGCTCCTCTTTCAGCAACCAAAGTTGTGTCATCTGCATAGAGCAAGTTGTTGACAAGACTTCCTCTGATCCTAATGCTACATCCTTTTTCACAAAGCCCAGCTTCTCTGATTATTTGTTCAGTATACCGATGGAGTAGGTATGGTGAGAAGATACAAATCCTACGCACACCTTTGTTATTGCATCTTGATTGCCTGTTTGATCAACTTCTGACTGAAGGCATTGGTATAATTTTTCAATTTCTTCATCACTATCTTCTTTGGATGGTGCACAAATTTGAATAACATTTGTATTGATTATATTTCATTGAAGGTGGATAGATATAATAATATCTCAGGCATCGTTGTACAAGATTGGATTTGAAATGTTCTTTTTGATAATTAATTCAATTCTATTCTTCTTGATTGTGTCATTCCTAGCATAGTAAATGATGATTTTTCTGATCAAAATGGCCAATACCAGTGAATTTTGTCTCATCAATGCCTACAATATTGAAGTTTATCCACTCCATTTTAATTTTTTTATGACTACCAGTTTTTATAGATTCATATTTTGTACTTTACAACTTTCCATCATTATCAGATTTTTGCAGCTGTTTCTTCTTATTTTGAGTTGTGCCCCATCAGCAAATAAAGTTCCTAAAGGCTTCATGCCCACATGCTTTACCCCACTCACATCACCATGGTCAACACTAACTGACAATTTTCTGCTTCTATTCATTAGGCCATCAGTATCTGCCAATCTTTTGAAGCTATGCACAATGTGTACAGTGGCTCCTTTCTCTGAAGTGGGCAGCCGATTCCTTCTTTATTCTCTGTTCTTAGTTTGGAAACTCCATTGAAACTGATTGACTTTGGGTCACCACTTTGAGTAACCCTGCTTGTATTTGAAATATCAGTGACATAACTTCCAGCATCACAACAAGCCACAACAGTAAGACAAATCAACTGACAAGTGGAGTCCACCCAAGTGCCTCGAAAGAAAATGCTGGTGACCTACTTAAAAAAATGAGTTGTTGAAAATTCTGATACATATGGTATTGCCATAGTCAGATTGACTGGATAACAATTGGTCATCACATGTTATATCCCAGGAGTTTCCCCTGCCTACAGAATATTTAATGAAACCACTATAACAAATTGTTTTAGTACTAGCCATAATTAGTTATCATTACTCTTACTTAATGACTTTTATCTAGTGGGTCTTGATAAAGAGTCCTAGAAGGTACTCATTGAATTATTGATTTAGCTATGATAATTATTAATGGGGTTAATTTTGATTACCATCCTGATGGTATAAATGGAACAACCTCTGAATAAGAGTAGTCAGATTTCACTACCAGCAGGAGAGCAGACTCAGCAGTGGAATGTCCTTTGGGCCCTGAGATTCCTGCACATTGAACTTCATCGATTGAGAAGACAGTTTTGACACCAGACTTGCCACAGAGGGGCTGCAACTGTAGAACCAGAAGTCAGTTCATGGACTTCACAGTCATAGAGCAAGTAAAGCTGCGTGCTTTGGGGTCAGAAGTTGTTTTTGGAGTGCAGTATTTCTCAAAGTTAATTGGAGGAGCTGGGTTCACTCTCCCGTGGGGATTTAGCTGAATGCATTCAGGTTGAAACTTAAAGCTCAGTGGCATGCCCTTTGGACATTGATTGGTAGTCTTAGAACTTTGTAGAATTGCCTGAGAAGGGCAGAGGCCACGACAAGATGCAGAGCACCAGAGAAAGGTCTACCTGTGACACGGCAGAAAAGAAACTGCCCTGACAGAAATGTCCTGAGCACGTCTCATCCGAATTGTAACATGTTAGCTTCCCTGATCGACCCGATAATACAGAGCATCATATGTAAATGTGTGTGGCCATTTACAATGAATTACAGAACCGCACTGAGGAGTAGATAGTTCATGGGAGGGATGAATGGTGTCAGAATTGGTCAGGAAGGTGGGAAGGTGGAAGCATATCTGTGGCGAGCAGTCTTAGAGATGGAGAAGGCTGGATGTACATGCCATGCCATTTTTTGTAATGAAGTTCCACTAAAAGCCACTTAAAGCTAGACCACAGTATTAAAGGTGGAGAAATAGACAATAAATTGACCTACCTAAAATTTAATTAAACATGTTAACACTTGGTTGACTTTAATAACAGAAAAAGCCAACTGAAAACAATATTGGACTAGGAATAAGGTTATAATCAAAATGATGTTTATTTTTATCCAGGAAAAGTTTTCTGGATTAAATATGTTATTAATGTCCTATGCAAAGACCTTAAATTTTAGGGTGCACCTTAACACTATAATGAACCCACCTCCCCTTCTAGTCTTTTTAACAGTTCCCAGTATTAATCGTAGGTGATGGCTGAGTCTTCACTAAAATTTGTCCAGTGTACTTTAAAAAAAATTTATACTTGATTAAGTACTTTGAGATAAATCCATTTAAATATAATCATTCAAAGTGGATTTTAAAATTATAACTATGTAATGTAGTGGGCAGGAGCTCTAGTGACACAGTGGTTGTGTTGGGCTGAGATCTGCAAGTTCAGCAGTTCAAAACCACCAGCCTCTCCTTGGGAGAAAGATGAGGCTTTCTACTCCCTCCGTAGTTATTGTCTTGGAAAGCCCCAAAGCCATTGATACTCTGTCCTAATTGGTTGTGAAGAGTTGGCATCAACTCGGAGGCAATGAGAATGAATTTAGTGGTTTATATGTTAGTCCGATAACCATGACTTCAGCGGTGGGATACCACCAGCAGCTCAGAGTGAAAAATGTGAAACCTCCCCCTCCTGTAAAGTAAACAATCTCAGAAATAGAGGTGTTCTATTGTCCTATATTGTGGCTGTAAGTTGAAATCGACTTGAGGGCAGTGAATTTGAGTTTCTAAAAAATATGAGAGATGGACAACAGAAAAGTGGATGAAGGGAGATGTTGGACAGGGTAAGATATGACAAAATAATAATTTATAAATTATCAAGGGTTCCTGAGGTATAGGGGAGCAGGGAGGGAGGGGATAAATGAGGAGCTGATGCCAGGGGCTTAGGTGGAGAGCAAATGTTTTGAGAATGTACAATGAATGTACAAATGTGCTTTGCACAATTGATGTATGTATGGATTGTGATAAGAGTTGTATGAGCCCCTAATAAAATGTTTTTTTAAAAACTTTTAGAATAAAATAAAATCAAAAATATATATAAGACTTATGCACCATTTTTGATTCTTTTAGCAATGATAAAAGTATTGTTTTGTTGTTGTTAGGTGCTATTGAGTCAGTTCTGATTCATAGCACCCCCAGGCACAACAGAACAAAAACACTGCCCAGTCCTGCGCCATCCTCACAACTGTTCTGTCTAAATCCATTGTTGCAGCAACTGTATCACTCCATCTCATAACCCATTACATCGACAGTGCTCCAGATGCAGATATATGCTCCAGTGAAGATTTACACACCCTGTCTTGAGTCAGAATGGAGTTGATGATACTGGGTTTGTTTCTTTGCTTTAGTTATAACGTTTGTTGCCTTTGAGTAGGCTCTAAATTATAGCCACTCTATGCATAAGGATGCCGTGCTGCCCATGTTCCATCTTAGTCACCACTGGTGTTTGAGTCAATTGTGTGGCTATTGTGCAGTTCCAACCAAAAGGATTCATTCATCTTCTAGTACTTATATTGGCCAATATTCTCTTCTGGCCTATATGTTTTTCATTATCTGGGTTTCTGGGATTTCATTATCTAATTTTCTGAACTATACAGCCAGAACTTTTCTAACTTGTCTATCTAATTCTGGAAGCTCTGTTGAATCTTGTCCACCACAGATGATCATGTTGACATTTTAAATGCTAGGGATAGAGTTCCCAGGACCATACTGATATGCAAGCCATATCATTTTTAGAGCAAAGTGACACGGGTACTCATTTGATTTAGTACTATATGTTGATTTTCTATAAAAATTGGATTTGCTGAATTCCACTCTATAGCACTGTCACAATTGGTGTAATGGGCTCACACATCATAATTGTGAGCAGAGTATCGAGGCAGGCAGCATTTCATTCTGTTGCGCATAGGGTCTCTATGAGTTGGCATGAACTTAACAATAAGAACGACACTATAAGAATAATCTTCTTGTATTTGGTAAATCTAGAAAATTGGTATGCATCATTTACATGTTAATTAACTTAAAATTCAAATTGTACGCACGTAGAATTTTTTTCCATTAGCCCAATACCTGGTGCCCCTAAAGGAATCGTCTTATCACAAGTTTCTCCACTCTCTGAATGGAAAGTGTTCCTATTACATGCTTCTTAAGCCAAAATGGTGTAATTCATAGACGTCATTAACTTAAACTCACATGGGCACATTTTTTGACAATTCCAAGACAAAACAAACAAACAAAATCATACTGATAACATAAAACCTACAATAATACTATCACAGAGCAACTTTAGACCAAGTAAAGACACGGATACTTGATGTTGAGATAGGGAGTGTACTTTGAAAGGAGGCAGGGCAGGTTAGGGTTGGGGTGTTGTCTGGGGTGTGCAGCACGGCCTCTTTACCGACTTGCTGCCAAAGAAATGCTGAACAATATTTTCAATGTAAAAATTTTTTCATAGAAGCAACAGTCATTTTTATTCCATTGGTGAAAACAGATGCTAATGTAAATATTTCACTAAAAGGGAAGCAGGCTAAAGCAAACTTTTGAAAAGCATCAGATGCTTGCTTCTATGCTCAATGTATTTTCTCTTGTATAATCTGCTGTAAGGTTGATGGTTCAAGCCCAGCAGCCACTCTATGGGTGACAGATGACACAATTTGTTCTTGTAAAGATTTTAAGCCTCAGAAATGATGTGTCGAATCAACTCAATGGCAAGCTTTTTGTTTTACTATGTTTTGTTTTGGTGGTATTTCTATTTAAAATCAGCTATCTTTCTAATAAACTCAAGGTTTTCTTTGTTCTGTCCGTTATCTATTCTATCCACTCATTATCTCAGTTTTGTTGACAGTGCGATTTTTCTCCCCTAGAGTACTAGGGAAGGAGTTTATTTTGCTACATAGTTCTCTCTCTCTCTCTCTCTCTCTCTCTCTCTCTCTCTCTCTCTCTCTCTCTCTCTCTCCCCTTCTCTCTATAAGTGGTGTGTGTGTGTGTGTGTGTGTGTGTGTGTGTGTGAGATGACAGGGAAGATTATTCTTGATTGCTCAGCTAGATTAAGTTCACTATTTCTTATATTACAAGCTTGTGTGTTTCTCCTTGAACTTCATCATATCCAGAAGTACATTATTAAGAAATGATACATTCAAAACAAGTCTTGGCATGTTTAGAAAGAGGTATTTTGTTGTTGGTGTACTTGTATTTTTCTACTTTCATATTAATACTTAATTTTTTATCATATGAATTTAAAATAATTGATCCTCATTATCTTCTGGTATTCACTATTGTTGATAAGAAATTTGTTTATAAGTAAGCTGTTTTGTTTCACTGTGGAAGCATTTTAAAATCTCTCAATAATTAACTGTTCTGAAATTACATAGCACAGAATCTCATACTATCTACTTGGAATTTTGTTTGTTTTTGTTGTTGTTGCTTATGAACCTGGATATCTGGTACCAAACCTAAAATCTACTGCCACTGAGTTTGTTCTCACTCATAAAAAACCTACACATAGAACACAATACACCACTGCATACCCTTTCATATATATGGTAGGCCTTTTAATACAAAGATTGAGGCTTCCATTTCCAAAAAATGTTCTTACCTGTTTTCTTGGTGACTTATAGTTAAGCATCGAATCTATGAACATTAGGTGTATTAGTTATGCTTTGGGCTATTCTCAGCAAGGGCAGCAGTTTTAAAACACCAGAGGCTCCAGTGGAAAACGATGAGGCTTCCGAATTCCGTAAAGAGTCAGAGTCTTGGCAAACTCCAGGGGCACTTCTACCCTTCACTTTTGTCTGTGAACGTAAATTAAAAATTACATGTTACTAGGCTGTGAGCCTGAAAAGGACAGATGAGTCAGGACCCAGGCTCACCTGCCATTCCCGAAGGTGTAAGGGAAAATGCTCAAAGCATCTCAGCAAAATCAGAGATATATAGTAGAAGGGATATCCTGATACAACAGATTTATAAAGAGCAGCAGAAGATGACAGGGCATCATTCTCTGCTGCGGGACTTTCCCTTATCTGGTGGCTGTTGATTTTGGGGGGCCAGAGGCGTACCAGCCCTGTCACCTCGCTGAAGGCAGTTTCGCTTTCCACAGGCCCCGGAAACAACAATCTTCCCAGCAAGATTCTGACACAGCATCTGCTTCAGACTGGTAACGTTGACGCTTTTGGTGAATAGTTGCTTTATTGATTATATTTGAAGTTGAGATTCGAACTTGTGGCTCTTTTCTTGGCAGCTTCGTTGCCCCCCTGCCATGAGAGGTATCTCCACTAAGAGCCTGTGAGAAGAGGGAATGAAGGGTTGATGTTTTAAACTTGGTTCCTATGTACATGTGTAAAACAATTAATTGCAGTGAGTCAAGCCTAAGCATTACAAAGACACGTTTATGTCTCGGTATATTGTATGTGATTTGCTGAAGGCTCCTTGTTACCCACTAGCCTTCTCCCTTTTAATTCCTCCCTTACTCAGTCTCCCTTGGTAATCATCAAAGTCTGTTTTCTTTGCCATGAAAACCTTATTCTTAGTCTTCTTTATGAGTGGTCTCATATAATATGTACTGTTTTGTAATCAATTAATTTCATTCAAAATTGTGTTCTCCAAGTCCATTGATGCCATGAGATACTTTGTGGTTTGATCATAGTTTTAATTTTTTAGCATTGCATAATATTCCATTGTGTGTATATTTCAGTGTTTCTTTATCCATACTTCTTATGGATGGGCCTTTCAGGGGCTTCTATCTTTTTGATACTAAACAGTTCTGGGATGAACATAGGTTTGCATCAGTCTGCTTGGCTACTGTCTTTTTTCCTCTAGGGAATAGAGCCAGCAGAGGGATTCTTGAGTTCTACAGAACTTATATTTCCAGTTGCTTGTGGTAGAACTATATCACTTTCCATAGTGGCTGCATATTTTTACACACTCACCACTACTGTATAAGACTCCAATCTTTCTTCAACATTTGTTATTTTATTTTCTAATTTTTAAAAGCTGCTTTCATTGCAGGCCTATGATGATAGTTTTTTATTTGCTTCTCTTGTGTGGCTAGGGATTATGACCCATCGTCATTTTTGTTGGTCATTTGGATGTCATTTTAGAGTTACTGTTTTCCATTTAATTTCAGGTAAATAATTATTTTAAAATATCCCAATTCTGAATTGTCAGAAAATAAACATCAGAATGCATATACATCACCTATATAATTTTACGTAATTAATATAAGAGAAACAGCTCTAATAAAGGAGCATATAGAAGAAACTGCAAGTACTATAAGAAATTAACTTAAGGTAGAACTTCAAATTATATCATGAATCAGAAATAAAACTTCTATATATATTCCTCATACTCAGTCTAAGAGTATAAGAATTTAAAAAACATAAAACTTTCCTTCAGTAATGAGTACAATTCAAAATATTTTGCAATTTTTTAACATTTAGATCATTAAGACACCACCAAGAGTGGTATAAATTGTATTACATTTTATTATCTTTTCTATGGACAATTTTCCTTCATGGGACCAGCCAAAATCAGTTATGTGACGTGGCGGTTTTATATTGCAGCAGCTTAAGGAATTAGTTTTATTTTTCTCTGTGTGAAATGAATAGGTAAGTTTTGGAGTGTGATTTTCTTCATTTCAAGGAATTACTAATCAACTGGATTTTTCAGGGAGTAATATTTTCTTTTCTTTCTTTTTTTTCGGGAGTAATATTTTCATTTGTAGATTATCTTGTCCTTTATTTCTCCTCCCTTGCTTTGCCTGCCTCTTAACTCTTCTTACACAGCTCATTAGTGCCTCCATCAGAAGACGAGAAAGAGAAATAAAACAAGATGAAACTCAAATGCAAGCAGCACCTTGCAACATAAAACGGACTTTCAGGGATAAAAGCAACTACAACTGGTTGACTGTGGTCGCTTAACGACTGAAATATACTCACGATTTGATAGCAGATTGTTAATACGCAGTGCTGGTGAGATACTTAAACTCAATTTTGCACTTGAGATGTTGGCTTGATCCTCATTTAGAGGAGTGATATCTATTAACCACCGGGGCCATCAGCCATGCTTGTTCTCTGATTCCTGAGAAAGATGTCTTCACAAAGGTCCTAGCTTAATCCTGTTCTGATTTTCTTTCTTACTCAGCTTTATTCATTACCTGCCTATGAGGAGTTGACATCTCCCAGCAATCAGAGAGAAACTCCTCCCTAACAGGTAGGGACCTATCAGACACACAGGTATTCTGGGACCCAATAAATCTACCAGCTTCAAGGGCACAGAGGAACCTGATTTACTCATTTGAGGAGCTGGAATAAAGGTAGGGTTGAGTTACATTCTTGATAGAATTGTTCGATCTAAAGCTTAACCACCAACAGATTTTAATTTATTTCTATTATTCTGTAAAAGTCACAGTCCTGGCTCAAAAATTAACTTCAGATCCCCACCATCACCACACACGCACACACACACACACACACACACACACACACACACACACACACAATCACAGATTTGCTTTCCAAAATATAAAAATTCAGTTTATTATAGCCAGTGACATCATCTAAAATTAAGTCCGAATGTTTTCTTAATACATACTTTTCACAGCTTTGGTTGTAAAACTGTAGACATCTGGATTTTAAGTAATTCATTTGATTCTTGTTAGCATGATAATTGTGGGTTATTTATGTACAATTGTGTTGTTTACATGCACTTCTGTGATGTACTCTTCAGATATGCATGTAAATAAGTTAATTTTAGAAGCAGTATTAAACCCTCGGCTAAAGAGCTTATTCGTTGTTTAACAATGAGACTTTAATAAGACATTGTAAAAACCCATGTTTCTTTAATGTTTTTGAATTGTTTTTCCCCCATAAAAATAAATCAAGAGGAAACCAGTAAAACCACAAATCAGACACATATTGCACCTGTTCAGTTGTCTTTTAAAAATGGAAATATTAAATGATTGAGATCCCCCCTCTCCTGAATTGGCTAAAGCAAGGTATTCATGAACCTTACATGGTAGAATGCCACAAGAGTGGGTAATATTTGCTTTCCACAGGGTTGCTATGGGCCAGAATTGACCCTACGGCACACAACAACAATAATTGGTAGAATGACTGACAAGGAAAACTTAACATTTATGTAGCGAATATGGCAGAAGCTATTTCTTTCCTGGCACATTTTTGCAATATTCAGACGTAAAATTCTCATGGCAGAATACAGAGGTAAAGAAAATAGGGTCAGGAAGAGGAGAGAAGATAATAAATAAATACATTTGAGTGGTGAGTGAGGAACAAGAGTGGTTTATTAAATTTAGGGATCTGTTAATATGCTCTGTGTTTGGATAGATGAGAGGTAAGTCAGTTGTTGAAAGGCTTGATTTTCTTTGAGTAGCTCATTATTATTTTTCACGAAATCAGGTTGCAAAGAAACTGTGTAAGGTGGGTAGGCAAAATGTAAATTTCATTTTCCCCTATTACAAGTTCTTGAGAAATTGGCTCAAATTTTTGAAAGAACAAGTCATTGAATGCACAATAGGATGAATGACCTAGACTCTAGGACAGTGCTGTGGCAAGCAATAATCCTACTGGGAAAATTTAGGGCATTATTTAAATGATTTAGTTTTTGCTTCTTTTTTGGGGGGGTGTTATTTTTTTCATTTTATTGGGGCTTGAATAATTCTTATTAAAATCCATACATACTTTCATTGTGTCAAGCACATTTGTACATTTGTTGCCATCATCATTCTCAAAACATTTGCTTTCTACTTGAGCCCTTAATATCAGCTCCTCATTTTTCCCCTTCCCTCTCCACTCCTTCCTCCCTCATGAGCCCTTGGTAACTTATAAATTACTATTATTTTGTCATATCTTACACTGTTCAGCATCTCCCTTCATCCACGTTTCTGATGTTCATTCCCTGTGGAGGAGGTTATACGTAGATCCTTGTAATCTGTCCCCTCCTTTCTAACCCACTCTCCACCTTCCAAGCATCGCCACTCTCACCACTTGTCCTGAAGGGGTCATCTGCTCCGGATTCCCTGTGTTTCCAGATCCTATCTGTACCATTGTACACCCTCTGGTCTAGCCAGATTTGTAAGGTAGAACTGGGATCATGATAGTGGGGGGGAGGAAGCATTAAAGAACTAGAGGGAAGCTGTATGTTTCCTCATTGCTACCCTGCTCCATGACTGGCTCGTCTCCTCCCCATGACCCTTCAGTAAAGGGATGTCCATTTGCCTACAGATGGGCTTTTGGTCTCCACTCTGCACTCACCCTCGTTCACGATGATCTAATTTTTAGTTCTTTGATGCCTGATACCTGATCTCTTTGACACCTCATGGTCACACACGCTGGCGTGTTTCTTCCAGGTAGGCGTTGTTGCTTCTGAGCTTAGCGCTTGCTTCTTACTGAAAGAGATTACTTCAAGATTTAAAACTCGGAGGAGCCCTGGGGCAGCATACTTGGACAGTCGAGAGGAACAAGGAGGCAAAGTCCCTTTTCCACCAAATTGTCTTGTTCGTGTTCTGAAGAAAATAGATGAAAACCATCAAAAATATTTACTCCTCCATTTTCAGAATGTCATTGAGATCTTAGACTGCTTTAAAAAATGAAGTATGGGACAATTAAGTCGCTTATCAGACACCAAGCAGGCTGCAATGATTAGTTGGATTAGTGAGATACGGAAGGAGTCTGTTCTATAGGTCAACATGAACTTTATCATTCACTAGACTGTTTATCTGGATGCTTTTGAAAGTTTTTCAAAAACTTTTCTTTTTAAACTACATGGGTAAATATGTCTGCAGTCTTTGTTAATTCATTTTCAAAGTCACATTCAAAACTCCACACCTTGCATTTGTAAAGGTCAGACATGTTTTGCACATAAATGGCATTTGAGGGCTTGGGTTCTATAAATAATATTTCTGATTTTAAAAGGTCACATGAGAAGGAAGGAAAAAAAAATCTTTGCACTGCATGACTTATTTTCATATATGTCAGGTCGTTTTCATAAATGAACCGTTTGCCAACATACTACATATTGCTACTTAACCCTGCCATGTCCCCCATAAATTCTGGCTGTTACGATAACTGGAATAGAAATAAAACATGTGTCATCGTTATACATCTAATTGAAGAATTTGGGGATTATGACATCATTCTCATAGTAAGGAAAGCTGAAGATTCACAAAAATGTTATCAATAACCAAAGGAGACATGAAGACTAGGCATGTAACATGATTTATTCTTGTCAGAGAATTTCCCTACATCAGAGTAAGCCTCGAATTCAGGTACCTTGCAGTTCAATTTGTGAAACGTCTACAAACTCCTGACATTTTAACAGGGAAGTTCTGCACACAAAATGTCCCTCAAAAAAGAGATCTCATTAGAATTTTATTTTATTCTTTAAATTTTTTTTAAATAAGCCTTCATTGAAGTAGGGTTCTGAAATGTATGCTTATAAAGAGACATACCAAATCACATGTGTGAAAAATGTCCTGTGTGACTCGAACTTAAAAACGACAATTTCTTGTTCAAAAGAAAAATGGAGTTTCGGTTAAAATGAAAGAGTTTGTTGAAGGAATAAACCAATCCAGGATCAGGAAGTACCTTGTGAATATTCACCAAAGTACTGGAGCAAAAATAAACCTTCACAGAGCTTAAGTAGAGAATTCAAGAATTTAGTCAAAGTGGTTTGGTTGACATTTATGAAAGCTGAGTTTAAAAGACACAAGACCGCTTAGATGACATTCTGCTCACCATCATGTTTAAACTGTTTAACAGGGCTTCTTTCCCCCTGTGTATATTTGTAGATCCAGTCTGAATAAGTCCCCTTCTTGTGGGAAGAAAGGAGAGCAGATTTTGGATAGATTTTGTAACTTGGCTCAGAGTAAGAACATTAGGCCTTATCTGCTGTTCAACGTTCTCTCTCTCTCGCTCTCTCTTTTGTGTGTGTGTGTGTTTCTCCCCACTTTCACTCCCACCAATTTGGATTTATTTCTGATTTATTTTGTCATTGGTGGTATAGCCCTCTTGAATTTTTGTGGTATGTCTTGCTGTTGTTTGGTATATGAAACCCAGGATTGATGAACCTGTAGAGAAATCAAGACAACAAGTAGAAATAGGGTTTCTGAGGGGTACAATGGTGTGTGTGTGTGTGTGTGTGTGTGTGTGTGTGTGTGTGTGTGTGTAAAGGGGAGCTGATATCAAAGAGGTCAAGAAGGAAGAGAATGTTTTGAAACGTACTGTCTTTCAAAGTTTGTAATACGTTGCTCCATTTTCTTTTCTCCTGCATAATTTCTCCAAACAGATCTGAGCTTATTCTTATCTTTTTACCTCTATAGGTGACTTTTGTTTTGGTTTTCTCTCTAGCTGCTCTTAGAATTTTCTTATTTTCTTTAAAGTTGGCTACTATGTGTCTTGATGTGTGCTTTTATGGGGGGGAGGGGTGCAGTGTAATCTCTGTGTGTGTGTGTGTGTGTGTGTGTGTGATCTAGTTGGTGTTCCCTCTACTTCCTGATGGTTATTATCTCCTCCTTAGAGATGTTGGGGAAATTTTCTTCCATGGATTCCCTTATTTGTAGACCTGATTGTTTCTTGTTGTTCTGGCATCCCAATAATACACATACTTTTTCTCTTCATGATATCGCACATCATCCTTAGGCTTTCAGCAGAGTATTTTTCTCTTTTGTTTGTTTCTCTCCTTTGCTGAAATCTTTGTGGTTGTTTTAGAGTTCACTGATTTGAATGTCGTTTTCTTCCATTCTATTTTTCAGTTATTTTACTGTGCGATTTTATCTCTTCTATCTCATAGCTTAGTTTTTAAATTTATTTTGGATAGAAGGTTCATGGTATCTTAGTATTTCTTCCTTTGTTTTCAAGATGAATCCCCAGATCTGTCATATGGCTCTAAATATCCTTCTTGTGTATTCTCTTTCTGGAAGTTCCAGGGAAGTTACTTTTCTGTGTATTACGTTGGATTTGGGTGAGACTGGTCTTGCTAGGTGGGAGTTTCTATTTGATTGTTATTGGAGCTGAACTCTTGCAAGAAGGGGAGGGTGGATCAAGTGATAGATGGAGTTATGGAGATTTGGTGCCACCCATCTGAGTTCTGGCCTCTACACAGCGTCCTCAGGGGTCAGAGTTGGATGGGGGTATTAGGCAAAAGAGGGGTTCTAGTTGGGGAGAATTTTGGAAGAGAAAAGTCACTCACACTGGTGGGTTGATGAGCTAGAGAGGGGGCAACAGGGACACACAGTTATGCTGAGATCTGCTGCATTCTCCAGGGGTGAAAAAGCAGAAGAAAGATCAAAAAGATTCCTAGAGTATCGAGAATTCAAATTTCCTGTCTGATTTCCCAGAATTAGGGTTCCCACCTGTGATGTTCTTGCTTGGGCAGGGAGAGTTCTGGATAGGAGATTTTATCTGGGCGCCATCCTCCTGGGATTTCCCTAGGTGTGCCTTCTTCAGCACAGACCTAGCAACCCTTCACAATGTTATGTTAGAATCTCCTCTGCAGATCTAGCAGATGCCTTGTCATTGATGATGAAATGATTCATTTTACGCAAGAATGATTCTGTGTTTATTATATGACCACCTTTTTAAAAGAGGCTTGGAAGACCCAAGACATTCCCTATGAAATGAAACCTAGCACCATTAACTCACTCTTGGGTCCACTCACCAGTGGCTGCTTATCCTGAAAAGCCTTTAAAAGGCTATTGGCTAACATACCCAGCCACCACCACACATGTGTTTGTCATGCCATAGCTTGGATTTCTGTGTCTGTGAACATATTTAAAGAAAAGATGCGTGAAAGTGTGGCCAGGAGAGAAAGAAGAGAGGGGCATTGGTCAGAGTGAAGAACAAAGCTGTTAACTACGGCATTTCCATTTCTTCAAAATGCATGACACTTTCCATCACAAGGAGTACTGCTCTTGGATTACAAGCATTTACAAAATTTTATTCATTTTTATAGTCATCATCATAATTAATTATAATTCATCCAATTTAAAAATCAAATATAGTTAAGAGTCTGTTGCAATAGGTAGCCAATCTAAAATATCAAGTGAAAGAAAATCAGTGTGGAGGCTAAAGATTGATTGTAAAGCAAATCAACTTTATGTCAGAGTGAATTAAAATGTACAGAGGAGTCTTTTGGCTAGAAAGGAATAAATCAGGGCCAAATGAGAGGCCACAGCCACTTTGGTTAGTTATGGACACATTCCTCTTGAGGATAAGTGACCATAATTTTATAGAAAGCATAAAAGGGTTCTGAGACACATCATTTCATATTTTAAAGTGCTTCAAATTAAGGCAAAAGGGGAGTTTACAATTAGAATCAATGAGGACTATACAGATTCTCAAGTTGAGTAGCAATTGTGTTCTCACCATCTAACCAAAAGGAGTCCAGGTGGTGTAGTGGTTATGTGATTGGCTGTGATTCACATATTCGGCACTTTCACACGGGAGAAAGATGGAAGATGGGACTTTCCATTGCTGTAAAGAATTACAGTTTGGGAAACCCACAGGGGTAATTCTACCCTGACCTACAGGGTCGTTAACAGTCATAAAACAATTTTAAAAGCATGAAGAAGAAAACTATAATTTCAATTTAACAAACAGGCTTGAGATACTACATATTGCATATGCTTAATATAGAATGCAACATTGAGACCTCTGTCAGGAATACAGATATAGCAATCAGACTTCACTATGACTTAATTACCTCTTTGGGCTTCAGTAAGGAAGATCAGTAAGCATTCTATTTTGGAATATTACTTTTCTCAAAGCTATTTCAGTGTTGATGTCCTGAAGCCACTGGCACTGCTATTTAGGGCTGTTTGCACATACATTTCTCAGGTGTGTCATAACAACCTCACATTTTTTCTGATGCTAAAGGGTCATACCAATGAAATAGTGATCCAGACCACTGAGCCCTTAATATGAGTACATTGACTGGTAAAGGGAGTTGGGTGAAAATAGATCCATGAGTCCATCTCAGACTTGGAGTATTCTGAGTACATCTTCCAATCCAACCTGGCAGAATTCAGGAAATAATATTGGTTTCATATCGCCAAATGATGCCATTAGGAGCAACTAAATTGATGCACTACCATCGTAACCAGATTTTGGTGAACCAATCAAAAAGCTTTTTATGACGGGTGTACGTTCAGATATTAGAAACCAGCACAATGGTCTAGTGAAGGCTTTCTTCTTTTGTTTATATGGGTGTGGTTATATCATTCCTGTCAAAGGGTATCAACCTAATGTAGTCTCCCTCCTTGAGAGATTAATCAGATAAATCTATCCCACAGTTGTTGATATGGACCTATAAGAAGAAGAAGGCTGTGTATGAGTTTGGAAGATTCCCTGGTTATTTATTTTTGAATAACTATACTTAGTTAAATAATGGTTGAATTAAGAATAAAGATTAAGTTATAGCCTGGGTTTTTTTGGATCCCAAAAGAGATAATTTTTCAATGGAAAATCTAGTAATAGTTATTTCCTATAACAATAAATTATCTTTCCATTGCATTTATATAGACAGATCAAAAGCAAGTCAGTCAATTCACTGCAGTTGAGAGATGCACCAGGGAAGACTGGACTGATGAGATTGGGAGGGAACCATGTATCCAATAGTTGAACTCTGTAAAATGTTGAGCAAAAGTATTTTCTCAGTTTCAGAAAACAGAAGTAGAGGAATGACTATAATGATAGTGGAAAAGAAAGATCAAGAGGGATCAGGCCTGGTTTAGGCTTAACTGTCTCAGATGATATTTGCTTCTGGCTATGGTAACGCGTATGTCTGAGCCTCAGTCAGTTGAACAATCTGTGAGTATGCTTTGGCTCTCTTAAGTTGAGATAGGTGTAGCGAAGCTTTGACTTCTGTAATTTGGCAACACAAGGGTAGTGAAATTGATCAAAAAATATATTTTCCAATGAGACTCCAGTAGATCATTTACCTGATGTCTCATTTAATATACACAGTCACTCTATTAAACAGAAGGTAATGTTCATTTTTCTAAATTTTGGCTTTCAATGGCTTCTTTTATTTCTAATGACAGTTTTATTAATTTTTAATTGTTACACATTTTGCTTTATATTTTTAACAGTTTGTTGGCATATAATTCACCTATCATGCAATTCAATCATTCAATTCCAACAGAGTTGTAAAGTCACCACCACAATCAATTTTAGAAGTTATTTTTCTTTTCCATACTCATTGTTATTAAACCCCCACTTGTTCCTAACATACCCTGTGTTAACTCAAAGGAAGCATTAATCCAGTGACTGTTTACAAATTTCTCTGTCCTGGGTTGTCATATATAAATAAATATTACAAAATACTTGCAATACAGTAAAAACCTAAATTGGGGGAAAAAGTAGAAAATATTTAAAACTAAAATAAATTTCTTGGATGCATAAAAATTTTCTCTTTAGAATACTACAAACATTGGTAGTATATTAGTAATTCTGGTTGAATTAATTGTAGTCAGAATAAGTTGAACTATAAAGGAAAATCAAAGGCCTTGTACTAATAATTTCATGTGGTGTTAATTAATTAATTAACTAATTAAAATTCATTTTATTGGGGACTCATGCAATTCTTATCACAATCCATACATCCATCCATTGTGTCAAGCACATATGTACATTTGTTGCCATCATCATTCTGAAAACATTTGCCTTCTACTTGAGCCCTTAATATTGGTTGCTCATTTTACCCTCCCTCCACACCCCCATTACCTCATGAACCCTTCATAATTCATAAATTATTATTATTTTGTCATATATTACACTGTCTGATGTCTCCCCCCGCCCTCTTCTTGGCTGTTAATCCCCCATGGAGGAAGCTATACGTAGATTCTTGTAATCAGTTTCCCCTTTCTACCCCACATTCCCTCCACCCTCCAGGCATTGCCTCTCTCACCTCTGGTCCTGAAGGAGTCATCTGTCCTGGATTCCCTGTGTTTCCAGTTGCTATCTGTATCAATGTACATCCTCTTGTCTAGCCAGATTTGTAAGGTAGAATTGGGATTATGATAGTGGTAGGGGAGGAAGTATTTAAGAACTAGACGAAAGTTATATGTTTCATCGTTGCTACCCTGCACACTGACTGGCTCATCTCCTCCCCACAACCCTTCAGTAAGGGGGTGTCCAGTTGGCTAACAGTGGGCCTTGAGTCTCCACTCTGCACTCATCCACATTTACAATCATATGATTTTTTGCTCCTTCATGCCTGATACCTGATCCCTTCGATAGCTCATGATCACTCAGGCTGGTGTGTTTCTTCCACTTGGGCTTTGTTGCTTCTGAACTAGATGGCCACTTGTTTATCTTCGAGCCTTTAAGACCCTAGATGCTCTATCTTTTGATAGTCGGGCACCGTCAGCTTTCTTCACCACATTTGCTTATGCACACATTTGTCTTCATTGATCATATCAGGAAAATGGGCACCCACTGATATGATTTTTAGTTCTTTGATGTCTGATAACTGGTCCCTTCTACACCTCATGGTCAGACAGGCTAGTGTGCTTCTTCCATTTGGGCTTTGATGCTTCTCAGCTAGATGGTTGCTTGTATATTATCTTCAATCCTTTAAGACCCCAGATGCTGTATCTTTTTATATCTGGGCACCGTCAGCTTTCTTCACCATGTTTGCTTATGCACACATTTTTCTTCAGCAATCATGTCAGGAAGGTGTGCATCCTGGAATGCCAATTTAATAGGACAACATGTTCTTGCATTGAGTAAGTGCTTGAGTGGAGGCATGGAGTTAACTTATGTAGCCAAATGGAGTGGTCTCCAAATTTAGAAGAACTAGGAGTCCAAGATAATCTTAAGGATTCAGAAAGCTTGGCTAATTGATATTTCATTATTCCATTAGTTATTTCTACTAGCCCAAAATATTGTGGATGATATATGTAAATAAATATTTGATATATAAAAACCATAGATGGTTATTTAAACCATAGAATGGATTTGGGGCTCCACCTAATTCTAGCCCCAATCTTAGAATGATTGCCATATGCACTCATGTATAAGCCGAGTTTTTTGTGCTGAAAAAAAGCACATTTTTTTTGGTGCTGAAACACTAGAGTTTGGCTTATACATGGGTTGGTGGTACCTCACTGGAGTCCCCCACCCCACCCTCCCACCCCCCAGGTAAAGAGAAGAGCGCCCTTTATCTAGAGGGTGATTGCAGTTTCTCTGCTGTTCATTCAAAGCCCTGCTGACACTGCAGGGCTTTGAATATTTGTTTACTCACATCTAACCAATCAGAGTCGTCCTATGATGTGGATGGCTCCAATTCGCAGAAGCACCCTTAGTGATTCAACTGAACTGGTAAGGATGTGTCTGTGGCTGCATTCCATCTTTCCCCTCTCATCTCTGATCTCTGTTAATTCAAATCCTGCATCCCCCGCCCATACGGATCCCCCCCCCCCCCCCCGAGCTAACAAATAGCAGGTGGGGTGGGTGTTACCATGAAAGTTCTTTTTCAAAGTCTTGTTCTTTTATCCTATTAGAAATGGATACTCTTGGACAAAAAAAAAAAAGAAAGAAAAGAGAAAACGCCAATCATGTGAGGCTGGTTTAAAAATGAAGGTTATGTCAAGCGCAGAAGAGAGCAATAGCAGTATTGCAAGTAGGGAATTCTGTGTTGACGAAAAGCACGTGAGGGAGTGGCAGAAAATGAAAGCTGACTTGGAACAGATTCCAAAAGCTAAAAAAGCTCATTGTGGTTTAACGTCTTTTTATGGGCTCTAGAGAGTGAATTGCATAAATGGGTTATGGAGTGTCGTCAAAATGTTACTGCGTAACATGCATGAGAATCCACATATGTGCTCTACGAATGGCTAAGGATGACAAATATAAAGCACCAGACATTGAAAAATTTGCTGCGTCAGCAGGATGGTGTACCCGCTTCATAAATAGGTTTGGCCTACTATGTTTGAGACAAAGAACAAAGATTTCACAGAAATTGCCACAAGACCTTGAAGAAAAAATTATGTCATTCCAGTCATTTATTATAAAACAAAGAAGGATTTATAATTATGACCTGGCAGACATTGGGAATATGAACGAAACTGCCATGATTTGATCTTCCAAGCAACAGAACTATGGCACGTTTAAGAGAAAAAAACATTTTTCTCAAAACCACAGGAAATGAAAAAAAAAACACTTTACTGTTGTTCTATCATGTTTGGCTAATGGAACTAAGCAGCATCCTGTTGTTATTTTTAAAAGAAAGACCTTGCCTAAAAAGATCAATTTCCCACCGGGAATTACTCTGCGTGCACATGTTAAAGGCTGGATGGATGAAGACGGAACTAAAAAATGGCTGGAAGAAATTTGGAACCGACGACCAGGAGCAGCAGTAAAGAAAAAGCCATCGTTACTTGTTTGTGATATGTTCAGAGCCCACCTATCAGATGACATAAAAAAATTGGCAAAATCTAGTAAAGTTACTTTAGTTGTTATTCCAGGTGGGCTTACATCTGTACTGCAGCCTCTGGATGTATCTTTGAATAAGCCTTTTAAAAACCATGTGCGAAGGATGTACCATGAATGGATGTCATTTGGTCAAGCCTGACTAACAAAAGGAAGAAATCTCATGAAGCCTGACATAGAGTTAATAGCAAAGTGGGTTCAAGATGCATGGGAAGACATTCCAGAAGACGTGGTGCGATGTGCCTTCAAGAAATGTAGTATTAGTAATGCTATAGATGGCAGTGAAGACTGCACTTTGTATGAAAATGACAGCAGTGATGGCGATGACGGCGATCTCAGTGAGGACAGAGTCTATGATGGCCTCACACCAGCTGAAGCTCTGCATTGGGATACAGATGATGATGAGGAATCCAGTTTTGAAGGATTTTAACTCTTTACCTTTTAGCTTGATTGCTGATTGAGCTCAGGGAATAGTACTCTTAAGGTATCATTGTTGATACCTTGTTTTTGTTGAACCTATTTTTCCACTTACTGTGTTGGTTTACTAATGTTAAATGACTTGTTGTCCTTTTATGTATGTTTTTTATTTAAAATAAATATTTAAATATATTACCCCACTGATGTCTCCATTTCTAGTAATTTTATTTTCATTTGTTTTGATTATTGAAATTCATCAATAGCTTCTGCATTTTCCACCCAAGGCTTACACTTGAGTCAATCAGTTTTTCTGGTTTCCCAGGCAATAATTAGGTGCCTCGGCTTATATTCGGGTTGGCGTATATTCGAGTATATATGGTAGTTCTTATGAGATCTCATGTCATATGTTGGAAAATAAACTATTATATTCCATACATTGGAAAATGTGGACTATTGAAGTTTTTCTTAGGTTAAATATTGTCATCTGATGCTCATTCTTGAGAAGAGATCACTAAAAATATCGGTGCTGCAGCAAAGTGTGATGAAGATACTATAGGGTGCCAACTGTCAGAAAGAATAATGTCTGGAGTCTTGCATGCTTATCTTAAAAAAGAAGCCATCTAAGTTAGCCAGCTACTAAGTTAACATGGACGAAGTTCAGCCTGTGTCATCCAAGGATTGTAAATAATAAAATTCTAATCTGAAAGAGGGAATGGTATCAGAATTTAAATTGTTAACACTTGTTTGCAGAAGGTTATGGATTAGAATGAAAGCTCCAGATCCATTTGTGGGGCTGACATGTGGAATAAACCTTCAGTGAATCCCCTCTAACTTTAATTGAGGGATATGAATAGCCATGTTTATCAAACAACCAGCCGTGTAAAGTCAATTATGGCAGAAGTAGGTTAAAATGTAATATGTTATCATTTGATCCCCCTTTTGACCTATTCTACAGTTGCTTCATTTTTTTTAAAAGAAGTGAAGAAGAAGTCCACATAGATGAAACCTATGGTGACTCTCCTTTGATCTTACACCAGGGACCCGAATAGCCTTCTGTCATGCAGATTGCATTGGAAAATAGACTATTGACAATGCGATTAGGTTAAACTTTGTCATCTTATCATTTGATCTCCCTTTGAACGCACTTTTAAATTGTCTAGTTTTTATAGTTTCTTCTTTCTTTTTCCTTGAGGTTTCTCTCGGTTTGACTGTTTGTATTCTTTAAAAAAAAACGTTTTATTAGGGGCTCATACAACTCTTAGCACAATCCATACATATATCAGTTGTGTAAAGCACATCTGTACATTCATTGCCCTCATCGTTTTGAAAGTATTTGCTCTCCACTTAAGCCCTTGGCATCAGGTCCTCTTTTTTGTCCCCTCCCTCCCTGCCCCCCCATCCCTCATGAGCCCTTGATAATTTATAAATTATTATTTTGTCATATCTTTCCCTGACCGCCGTCTCCCTTTACTCCCTTTTCTGTTGTCCGTCCCCCAGGGAGGAAGTCACATGTAGATCCTTGTAATCGGTTCCCTCTTTTCAAACCACTCTCTCTCTCTAACCCCCCAGTATCACCACTCACACCACTGGTCCTGAAAGTATCATAGCCCTGTGCCTCCAGCTCCCATATACACCAATATACAACCTCTGCCCTATCCAGTCCTGCAAGGTAGAATTTGGATCATGGTAGTTGGCAGGGGGGTGAGGGGGTGGGGGATGGGAAGCATTTAGGAACTGGAGGAAAGCTGTATTCTTCATCAGTGCTATATCACACCTTGACTGACTCATCTCCTCCCCTAGACCCCTAGACTCATCTCCTCCCCTAGATCTCCAGCGGCCAAGAAATGGGCTTTGGGTCCCCACTCTGCACTTCTCCCTTCATTCACTATGGTAAGATTTTATATATATATTTCTGTTATGAACTTCAGGTTAGGTAAATAGAGAGAGAGAGTAACTGGATTAATGGTTCCTTATGGGTACGCTAGAAGATTTTTTAGGGAAATGGGCAGCTAACTACAATGTAACAAGAATTAAGAAAATGTTCTAAATTGATTGTTGTGATGAATGTACAATTCTTCTTAAGGTGATTGAACTGGACCTAATATTGAATCTAGGTACATTTCCGGCCTGGTGAGCCTGCTGCCAGACCAGAAAATTAAGAAGTAAAGAGGCTGACTGGAAGGCTGGATGCTAAAAAAGGATTCAGTATTCTAAGTTCCGGTTCAGAATTCCCCCTTTTGATTTTCACCCATGAGGTGAATCAAAAACACACTGAAATGCCCTTGGTTCATTGTGCCTGCAGCCAGGCTCTGCTGGCCCCACACCAGATCTGGAAGGAGGGCATCAGTGATGCTTTCCTGCACCCTAGTCATTCAGTGAGCAATGATTACTCCAGACTGCTGTCTGAAAGTGGTCACAATCTCAGGCTGGCAGAGACCCTGCCAAGAGCTAGCCACAAGACCCCACATCAGCGTTCCCAGCACTGCAAGCCACTATGCGCTTGAAGTCCAGCAATTGGCGGATCCCCACTCCTAGCAGCTCCATACCCTAGTCAGAAATGGAGGTAATACATCAGCTATCCCCTCTCACCTACCCCAAGCTCCATGCCTGCCAGCATAGGTAGCAATAGATAGTTGGATAATAGTATGAAACCATTGAAGAACCTCCCAGGGGAACAAAGGAATAACAAGTGATCTAAAATCGATGGCAAGGAGGGCAAAGGATGTCTGTTGGAGCTTGATCAAGGGCAATGTAGCCGAGAGGAATTACTGAAACCTGAATGAAGGCCAAACAGGATAGTGGGACAAGAGGAAAATAAATGGAAATAGAGGGGAAAACTAGGAGGCAAAGGGCATTTATAGAGGTCTAAATACAGGCATATATAGATGAATATACATTTGCATATAACGATAGGAAATAGATCTATGTACATAGATTTATTTAACTAGTAAGGCAGCAGACAGACATTGGGCTTCCACTGAAATACTCCCTCAACTCAAGAACACTTTGTTCTAATAACCTGGCACTCTGTGATGCTCATGTTCCCTGATATGATCGCTGAAGACAAACGTGTGCATAAGCAAATGTGGTGAAGAAAGCTGATGGTGCCTGGTTATCAAAAGATATAGCATCTGGGGTCTTAAAGGCTTGGAGATAAACAAGCAGCCATCTAGCTGAGAAGAAGCAAAGCCCACATGGAAGAAGCACACCAACCTGTGTCATCATGAGGTGTTGAAGGGATCAGGCATCAAATTCCCAGAACAAAAAATATATCAACGTGCATGAAGCAGAGGGCAGAGTGGAGACTCTAAGCCCATCTGTAGAAAATTGAACATTCCTTTACAGAAGGGTCACAAGGAAAAGACGAGCCATTCACAGTGCAGTATAGCACAGATGAAACACAAAACTTTCCTCTAGTTCTTTAATGCTTTCCCCCACCCCCACAATCATGACCTCAATTCTACGTTACAAATCTGACTAGACCAGACCATGTACCCGAGTACAGATAAGAGATAGAAACACTGGGAATCCAGGACATATACTCCCTCCCCCAGATGAATAATGAGAATAATAATACCAGGAGGAGAAAGGGAAGATGGGAGAAGCAAGGGGCAACCAATCACAATGATCAACATATAACTCCCTCCCAGGGGGACAAACAACCAAAATTTGTGTGAAGGGAGACAGCAGTTGGTATAAGACATGAAAGAAATAATAATTTATAAATTATCAAGGGTTCATGAGAGAGAAAGTGTTGAGGAGGGAGAAAATGAGCTGATACCAAATGCTCAAGTAGAAAAAATGTTTTGAAAATGATGATGGCAGCATATGTACAAATGTGTTGGACACAATGGATGGATGGATGGATGGATGGATGGATGGATGGATGGATGGATGGATTGTGATAAGAGCTATAAGAGCCCCCAATAAAAATATTTTTAAATGATGATTGAACTATTGAATTGTATGATTGTTGAACTATGTGCCACAAACTGATAATTTAAAAAAAATAAAGTATTTGATATATAGAAAATATTTTACATATTCTTTAATTCTTTATCCAGTAAATTTGGTTCATTTGTATCTTACTTTGTAGAATGATACAACTAGTATTTTTGTGTGTGTGTGCATATATGTGTCTATAGAGAGAAAGATTTACATCCCCAAAGTGGCTCACATAATTGGACAGAAAGGCAAATTCCAAATCATCTGTTAGACGGAAGGAATTCTGTGATTCACTTAGCTGCAAGGGCTTATGAATCCAATATCAATAGGTTTGATAGCAGGTAGGTCAGATTGCAGGATTCTGGTTGCACAGGAAAATAAATTTAATATTGGCATATAAGATGGCAAGTGCCGATTACCCCCAGGGTAGGCTGTCAGTCTGGGAGGTTGCTGGCTGAAGTCCCAAGAACCCAAAGTTAGACCACTATCTGATGCAGTATCCAGACACCGCAAAGGTGTGTGTTATGGTTGCATTCTTTCACTGTTCTTATTCTATTTCTACGCTGAATCAATTCAATCTTGAGACTTCATACAGTCTCTCAAAAGCTTGTCCATATGAAGAATTTGACATCAAGATTGGAGGAGGGCTTGTTAACATGATGTGATGTGCTAATGATGCTACCTTGGTTACTGAAAGCAAAGAAGACGAAGCACTTGCTGATGAAAATCAAGGCCTGCAGCTTTCCCTATGGATGACAATTCAGTGCAAAGAAAACACAATCATCAAACCTGGGCTGGTAGATAATATCAAGATATATGGAGAAAAGTTTGAAGTTGTCAAAGCTTTCATTCGTTTTACTTGGATCTGCAATCAACACTAATGGAAGCAAGAGTCAAGAAATCAAATTGCATACGCATTGGGAAAGCTGCCTCTTCAAAGTGCTCAAGAGCAAAAATGTCACTTTTAGGATCAATGTATGCATGACACAAACCATGCATGTGTAGGCCAGACAGTGAATGAGAAAGTTTAGGGAAGAATTGAAGCCTTTGAATTATGGTGTTGGTGAAGAATATTGAAATTACCATGGACTACCAAAATAACAAATGTACCCATTCTGCCACTATCTGCTTTTCTGTGGGACATTGAGACAATTTATATTTATGGATTTTTATACCTATTTCTTCATACAGAATTTTGGGGAATTTTCTGATTTCTTTTTCAATGTAGTAATTTGGTCTCTGGGATGTCTAATTTACTAATAGCATGGTTCATATACCACTATTCAACTTTATCTTTTGAAGTTGTATTAACATCTGATAGTATTCTTAGTTTATTTACCTTGCATGTATTGAAATAGGTTTACAGTATATTTCAAGTTATGCTCCATTATAACAATTTCTTTTTACATGATTAATTATGCATTTTTCCTTTGAGAATCTTTCACGGCAGAAAGACATTTCTCCAAAGAGAAATTTTGAAGTTTTCTGTTGCCAGGCACCTTATGTGTACAATTGTTATGGGGCCAATTTTATGTTAATTTCAGCTCTGTGGACTATCTGCCAATTGTTATGGGGCCAATTTTATGTTAATTTCAGCTCTGTGGACTATCTGCCATAATCAAGTTTTCATTTGTGCTAAGTACAGGTTCAGTTTGTTAGTTTACTTTTTTCTCACTGCATATTTTTTTCTTAAAAACAGAGGCCTTTTATTCAAAAAGAAAAGCAAACGTTGTGTGAGAGCCTAGCAATAATTTTTGCAAAATATTCCCAAAGCAAACAAATTTGCCAAACAAATATAAAATATCATTGATTTTTATTTTATGTAAATAAGGTTTTGTGTGTGTTCAGCACAAGTAAATATGGGGGGGACTTAAAAGAGTTCATGTAAAAATGATATTAAAAGATAATATAATTTTTATATAAGCTTTTTGATCCTTCTAATTCCGCAGTGGGTCGCTACCCCTTTGGAGATGGAGCAACCCTTTCACAGGGTCACCCTATTCACAACAGTAGCAAAATTAACAGTTATGAAGTAGCAATGAAAATAATTTTATGGTTGGGGCTCACTACAACCTGAGGAACTGTATGACAGGGAGGCAGCATTAGGAAGATTGAGAACTACAGCTCTAATATGATAATACGTCATGTTCATTTGTCAAATTTGTAAAAATAACATAAAAGGAATTTAAAAACTACAAAGGGGAATATTTTTCTCCTCCATCTTGGCCTGCTCACTCACTTTTGCTAATTAAACAATACACGTTTTGCTTTTAAATACAATGTTTTCTTTGTCTCTGGCGTCATTTCTTTACTTTTCTCATTGTTTAGTACCAGAATGGAAACATCAACATGCAGAGTACACAGTAAAAGGCAGAGCCGAAGTCGAAACCTCAGCAGCTGAGCAGTGTTGAGCAGTTAAAAGAAGCAAAGATATTTTCACCCTGCTGCCCCTCTCATTGGGTGCTTTAAGATCTAAGTCGCATTATGTACACTGAATGGCAAGTATGCAGCACTTTCTAATCATTCACTTTTTCAGATCAATGGTCAGAAAAAGTCTCATTGTGGTGTCCCGTCCCGCGGGACATCAAGAACCTGGATACCTGAAAGAGGGACTGGGAATGAAGATGGGCAAGGGCGCGAGAAATGGAAGCAAGACAGGAATCTGATCAAGCCTCATTTATTGAGCTGAGAGCAGAGGTTTAAATAGCCAGCGAGGGGCTGGCACCATTACGTCACATGTAAAATAAGGTACAGCTGAGGTAGCCAATAGTCGTGCATCTCTAAATAAGGAAGAAATTGCGGGCAACTGTTCAAACAGGTAAGTATGTTAATGAAGCATTCCTGGTGAGCCTGGGGGGAGATGCCATCAGTCATGTATTGACCAATGAGCATAGCAGCTGCTAGTGAAAGAGCACCAATCCTAGCAAGGATCAAGGCAGCCACCCTCTGGTGGGAATTGAGACAAAGGGCAGTAAAACCTCAGGGCAGTTTGTATGGCAGGAAACTGAGAACAAATTCATGGCTTAAATCCAGGGTACGGAGACACGCAGTTCCCTACAATGTGGTACAGGAGCAGATAATGGGGAGGGGTTCAAGGCAAGCAGACCTGGAGTTCATCCATCTCTGTTAAGAAACTCCATTGCAAATATTGGCATCAACAGCTAAGAATGTCTAACCGAGGATGACAAGAAATTCATTCTCATGGTGAAATAAGAATACAAATGAACTGAACCCCAAAACAACCTGGCAGAATGTTTTCATGTGACTAATCGGATTTCTTTATAAAGCTGCGTAACCCTGAGCCAGATTTTTAATTTACTCCTGAAAATAATTGGACTCATAGGAAGACATAAATTACAGGCATAGTAGGAATAAGAGTAAGCTCAGCAGAAAAGCTTTTACTTTTATTTTATTGTCATAAAATATCTGCATATTTTAGCAGCTAGTTTACTTTTCATTTTTATCATTCAAGGTGCTTTCAAAAATTCTGGAAAATTTCTATTATTATTATTTTTTATGATGGATTTTTCTCAAAACCATTTTATTGGGAGTTAAAACAGATATCATATCATTCCATAGTTCAATAATATCAAGCAATATTATACAATTGCTACCTTCCTGGACTCCTTGACATGAACTCTCTTTACCCTCCTCTCACCCCAGCTGTACCCCTAAGAAAATCTTATTCTACTTTTTGTCCTATAGATTCATCAATCCAGGGTTTCATATACTGAAAACCAGAAAAACATATAACACAAATTCAAGAGGCTGACCCCAAATGATATAACATATCTGAGATGAACCCAATGTGAATAAACCAAAACAAATATATATATGTATATATATATGTATATATGTATATATATATATATATATATATATACAGAAAATGTTGAAAACCAGATCAGGCCTAACGTACATCAGAGGGGGGATCAACTGACAAGGTTTTAACTGTTCCAGTGGGATTTATTATTTTGATCTTCTATACTCATCTCTCCAACGCACTCTATTTGGAAACCGCTTTCCTCCCAGCCCTTTAATTGGGATAGAGGGAAATCACCAGGGCCTTCTTTCCTATGTAGTTCCCATAAATGTATCGTGGATTCCCACTATCAACCATAACCTTCTGCAAACCAGATTTTCAGATACTATTCACTCCTTTGATTTTGGATTATATTATTTACAATCCTTCGGTCACTGATGTTGGTGTGCTTCTTCCATTTGGACTTAGTTGACATTTACATAGCTGCTAGTTTGAAAACAAGCCTTTAAGACCCCAGATGCTAATTTTTCTGAAAGCTGAGCAACATCTCATTTCTTCAGCACCCTTTGCTATAGCCCCCATATCTTCTGTATTTCCTTCCTGAGAATGAGTATCAAGCAGGGCATAATGCTAGCACTTAATTTTTCTTAAATTGGAGCTAGGATTTCCTTTTCATGTATTGCTCTTCTAGGCATTTATTTTCGCAAATCAGTTCCATAACATGAGAGGTTACTATGAGTCAAAGCATAAACACACAATCACATTATCTAATCCCAAACAGATGTACAACAATCGGCTATGAAGCAAAAGAGAGTGTTCATTTGCATGTGTGGCAGCTTGAGATCGATGGGATCTGGTTGCACTTGTGTAGAGGTTTGGTTATCAAAACTACTATGTTCATATGAGATACTGGAATACCTAAGAATCAGTGTGTAACCATGAGAGCAAAAGACTTCATGCAGTGTGTATCTTTAATGGTGTCTGTGCATTGAGAACGTTATTAAAGATTTACTTTCAATAATCAAGACCACTTGAGGCTTAGGACCAGGTTCTAACTATCAAAAACATTGACTGTACAGAAAGTGTCCCAAATCTGACTATTCTGATTGTTAACATTAAAAAAAAAAAAAGGTATTTGCAGAAAGACTGTGAGTTTAACACAAGTTAGCTTCCAGTCTTCATTTCCCAAATTCTTGATGGACATTATTTTTGGCTCCTTCACATGTTTTTATTTCAGGATTCCTTTTGATCGACTTTCAGAACAGATGAATTTTTACATTGTAAAAAATATTTACCCAACCTAGAAATAGAAAGCAGCATTTTGAAATCAGTTGAGGTCGATGTCCTTTCTACTCATTGGAATCCAGTTTTAGCTACATGAACCTGGTGCTCTTGTTGAATGGGAATAGCTGATCAGAAATGCCTACCATGTGACTCTATAATACATATGTAAGCAAAAGTCACTCATTATGCTTGGAGTTAGGTTATGGTCTAGACCTGCATTCCCTGGCACATGTCAACTACATAAATCTCTGAGTGCAAGGCCCAATCCAAAGCCTCAAAATAAGAATTCAGGTCCCAAGAGAACCGTGGTAGCGTACTATGGCAAAACTTTCATCTAGGGTGTATCAGCATTAAAGTAGTACTGCTGAAACCATGCTTGGAGGATTTATAGTAACATCTGGAGTCCCCTTCTCATGTACATAAAAACAGGACTGTGGAAGCTTCTAGTATCATTTTATGACCTTATGGATTTCATGAACAAATGCAATACCCCCACAACACACACACACACACAGTTAAAAAGTAAATTTTGGTTACTTATCTGATAAGAATGGTATTTATACAAGACAGGAAGGATAAATAAAAATTCTTCAACTTATTCTACTTTAAATCCAATGAAATAAATATTTCTTTTTATTAATAATACCTAACAGCAACCATGAATGGCACAGGACCTGGCAGTATGGCATTCTGTTGTGATGAAGGTTGTTATGAGTTGAAACTGACTTGAGAGCATTTAATAGCAAAAGCTAATGTTTACTGAACACTCGCTTTATATACAGCATTTAAACTTCTATGAGCTTATTAGGCAGATTATATTTCTATCATGTTGATTTCACATATGTGGGCACTGAGGCTTAGTGGTGGTGGAGCTAGTCATTTCAAAACCTAGACAAAGGAGGAATCCGTGAGTGACATAATAGGCTGTCATTTAAAAAAAACAATTTAGGAGTATGCTGGCAGAGTGGTTAAAGCACTTTATTGCTAACCCACATGTCAGTCGTTCAAAACCCTCCAGCTACTCAGCGAGAGACAATGTGGCATCGTCTTCTGTAAAGGTGTGTAACATTGGAGCCTCTATGTGTTAGACCAGGCTGACTAATTATGGAACCAGCACACTCCAAGCGCCAATTCTGCGCTCTCCTTTATGGTTATTGTGAGCAGGAATCAACTAAACAACAGTACCCTTGGCTCTTTGCTAGCACATTATCAAATTGATTTTAAATGTGTGTACTAATTGTGAGTGTATTTCTTATAAACAGATGCCCATGTACTAAGCTTTTTGAAGTGTCTTGTGTGTCTCTTTTAAGATGTAATTTTTAATATCAGTTAGTTTAGTTGGGAGCAATAGAAGACCAAATTTAACTAGCTAACATTGACAGAAAAATAGGGAAACAGTGGCTTACGCAACTAAAAAGCCCAGATGGGTTTGATTCAGACACTCTAATAATATCAATTAACCAAACTAACCAACCCCATTGCTCTCAAGTTGATTCCAGCTTAGTGACTCTATGGGGCAGATAGAAATGGCCCATAGAATTTCCATAGCCATAAATCTTTATGGGAGCAGGCTGCCACACCTTTCTTGTACAGAGCAGCCGTATGTCTAAATTTCTAGAGCTCCTAGTGATGTCAGCAAGACTTCGTTTCCCTCTAGTTAATATCATTTAGGCTACCCCCATGATCAGGTCTACATACTCCAAAGTAAACAAAATTCCAAACCACTGCTCCTATTGATTCCGCCTGGTGGTGAGTCCATGTGTTAGAAAACAGAGCTGCTCCAGAGGGGTTTCTGGACTATCATCTTCATGAAGCAAATTTCCAGACATTTCTTCTGTGATGTTGCTGGGTGGGCCCAAATGGTAAACCTTTAGGTCAGCAGATGAGTATAAACTGTTTCTGTCGTTCCAAGGACAAGAATTGGGTAAAAAAGAACTAATTTTTAGAAAACTTGTTTTCTTTCAGTAAATCTACATTCACCCCAGTATTTTGTCTATTGCATTTTATTTTGCCAGTCTTTCATTAGATAGTCATTATCTATGTAATATGGTGCTAGAGAAATGTAATCTGGATCAAACATGACTCTTTTTTATGTTAAAGCCACATTTAATCTCTCCTGAAAATTTCTGATTATTACAAGAATTGCAGTTTAATTTACACACAGCTATTTTTGTGAGCAAATATACTACTGAAAATGCTATTTTGAGGGCAGGGGAAGGTTCTGATATTATTTATTTATTTATTCTTTTCAAACAGTTTTATTGGCATATAATTCACATATCATATCATCCAATAGTTTAGTCACACCAAGAATTGTACAATCATCACCACTATCCGTTTTAGAATGTTTTCTTCATTCTTTTAATTTTAAACATTTTATTAGGGACTCATACAACTCTTATCTCAATCCATACACACATCAATTGTATGAAGCACATCTGTACATGCGTTGCCCTCATCATTTTCAAAGCATTTGCTCTCCACTTAAGCCCTTTGCATCAAGTCCTCTCAAACATGACTCTTGCTGGATGATGTGACACAAATTGTCAACAGAGCAAATAGAAGCTGAAACCACACAAGTGCCTTTGTACTCGTTTATTTAGATTCTTTACTTTCTCCGGTTCAGAATAACGCTTTCTCAGTAGAATAAACAAATTCTGCAGGACTCTAGTTCATTGTCTGTCTTTTCCATGCCCTCACATTCATCACTTTCATCTGTAAGAAGATTCAGATCTTAGCTTAAATAAATGTTCTTCAAGCAGAACTTTAAAAATTATTACATAGTTTTAGGATATTATAATAAGTTCAGGAGCATTGATGTTGCAGTGGTTAAAACTCACCTGCAAATTCAAAGTTCAGTGGTTCAAGTCTACAATCACTCCATAGGAGAAAGATAGGTCAGTCTTTTGGAGACCCTATGGGACCGTTTACTCGGTCATAAAATGTCACTGTGAGTCAGAATAAAATCTAGGACCATATATATGCTATCACAAGGTCCAAATGCATACTAATTTTATTTTTTATAACTTCTCACAATTATAAACTCCCCATAATTATTATTAAATGATGAGAAAACTGAATGAATAAGTGAACGAATAAACTGTACTTCATGAAGTTTTCAAAGGCCAGGCTCTTTGAAAACATATGCCATCCTTTTTTAAGACACACTTGAATTTATTTTTCATCCCATAAAAATACAATCTTTGTCTCTGGCCACATTGATCATTTCCAATACATAGAAATGGAAAAACCACTGCTGTCTAATTGATTTTAACTCACAGCAGCGCTATAGGACAGAGTTGTTCTGAAGTGCCTTCAAGGTATTTCTGACTCATTGTAACCTTATGTACAAGAGAACTAAACGCTGCCAGTCTTGTGCCATCCTCACAATTGTCTCACAATTGTTCCTGTGATTGAGCCAATTGTTGTAGCAATAGAGTCCACCCATCTTGTGAAAGAAAGAGCAAGCATGAGGTCCTTCTCCAGCAACTGGTTCTCTTGACAACATGGCTGAAGCCCGTGAGATGAAGTCTCATCATCCTTGCCTCCAAGGAACATTCTGGCTGTCCTTCTTCTGAGACATTTGTTTGTTCTTTGCAGCCCATGGGATTTTCAAGATTCTTCACCCTTGTCTTCATTCAAATACATCGATGTGTCTTTGGTCTTCCTTATTCAATGTCCAACTTTCATCTGCATATGAGGTGACTGAAAATACCAGGATTGGGCCAGGCACACTTTACTCTTCAAAGTCACATCCTTGCTTTCCAACACTGTCAGGAGGCCGTTTGCCCTAAATTTGTCCAATGCAATACCTCATTGATTACAGTAATCAATACATCAACTTCAGTAGAATTGTCCTACAGGATTCCTGTGGCTGTAAACGTTTAGGGAAGCAAACTGGCACACCTTTACCCCACATAGAAGCTGATGGTCCTGAACTCCTGACCATCAGGAGTTAGCAGCCAAATGCTTTAGCCATTGCACTTCTAGGGCTTCTCATGTTCAAAATAGATATTTACATTTTGTTTTCAGTTTAGGCAAGGTCTGTGTTTCCCTTAGCCATAAAATTGTCAGGTTCTTTAAAAAAAATTTTTTAAACATTTTAATAGGGGCTCATACAATTCTTATCACAATCCATACATATACATACCTTAATTGTATAAAGCACATCTGTACATTCTTTGCCTTAATCATTTTCTTTTTTTATATTTTATTAGAGGCTCATACAACTTTTATCACAATCCACACATATACATACATCAATTGCATAAAGCACATCTGTACATTCTTTGCCCTAATCATTTTCTTTCTTTTTTTTTTCCTTTTCTCTTTTTACTTTTTATTAGGGGCTCATACAACTCTTATCACAATCCATACATATACATACATCAATTGTATAAAGCACAACCGTACATTCTTTGCCCTAATCACTCTCAAAGCATTTGCTCTCCACTTAAGTCCTCTGCATCAGGTCCTCTTTTTTTTCCCCTCCCTCCCCACAACCCCCCTCCCTCATGAGCCCTTGATAATCCACAGATTGTTATTTTGTCATATCTTGCCCTATCTGGAGTCTCCCTTCCCCCCCTTCTCTGCCGTCCATCACCCAGGGAGGAGGTCACATGTGGGTCCTTGTAATCAGTCCCCCCTTTCCAACCCACTCACCCTCCACTTTCCCAGACTCGCCCCTCACACTCATGGTCCTGAAGGTATCATCCACCCTGGATTCCCTGTGCCTCCAGCTCCCACATGCACCAGTGTCCAGTCCTGCAAGGTAGAATTCAGATCATGGTAGTTGAGGGGAGGAAGCATCCAGGATCTGGGGGAAAGCTGTGTTCTTCATCGATATTACATCGCACCCTGACTGACCCATTTCCTCTCCTACACCCCTCTATGAGGGGATCTCCAGTGGTCGACACTTAAATGATCTTAGAGGAAAGAAAACTTCAGAGTAAAATTTATTAAAGCACACTTAAAAGTGCTGGGATTATCTAAAAGCAAATTAACTATATGCTTCAGATCAAAGATTTGAATATTGATATTTCCTTAAAAGTAGAAAATTAATCCTCCTGTAAAACATAGATAATTGTTAAACTGCTTAAAATACCTTGCTGTTTACCATTTATTTTAATTATATCAGATGGTGCAGTATTTTTATCGCTGGATCTGATTTTTGAACACTAGTCTGTAATAAAATGCACTCGGTTTCTTACTCTTCTGTCAAGGTTATTTCATTTTTAAGTTATAGTAAGAATACATGTTTTATTATTCATCAGATGCAAGAGCAAGCATTTTCCATGCATCGTTCCTAATGCATGTTTTGCTCTAAGTTAGGCTCTCAGTTTTATAGACGAGATAAGAGAAGTAAACAAGTCAGATAACACAGCAAAGGCTGCCTGGATTCCCACTCTGTACTTTTCTGGCAGGTTGCGCTCCCTCGCTCCCCGTAACTGGGGTTATGGCTCCTTACCCACCATGTTCCCCCTGGTGAGACAAGTCCAGTGCTGACTCGGCAGCGGGATCGTGTGTACTGTTCCAATCTGCTAAAAGTGGTTACTGTGCAAAACTGAAGTGAAGCCCTAGCAGCTCAATAGAAAATCTATACGTTCCAACAGGGTACCCCCAGGGAAGCAGCGGATCTCTAATTTGGAACAATCAGCACGGCCAGGAGTATTGTGGAGCTGCTCTGAAGAAATGTACAAAAATTTTAGTCATTGTAGTTGACCGAAGAGCAGAAAATTATTGTGGAAACTAAGCGTTTCCTTAGAATCAATCATTACACGAATCTAGAGTCAGTGCACCTCTGCTCCCTCATTCAGACTCGGATTTTGGTACTAAGTAGAGATTTACTTCTATTTAGACATAGACCAGTATTTAGCTTTCATAATGCTTTAGAGAATATTTGAGTAAATAAAATCATTTCCATTGTAAAGCAAGTTTGGCCTAGAAAAATACATAGTGAATCAACATTTCCTGGGTATGTTTGCAAGTGACTAAAATAAATCAGGGAAATACTACAACTAATGTGTGACACATAATTTTAAAAAATCATTTTATTGGGGGCTCATACAACTCTTATCATAATCCATCCATCCATTGTGTCACGCACATTTGTACATATGTTGCCATCATCATTCTCAAAACATATGCCTTCTACTTGAGCCCTTGAAACAGCTCATTTTTTAAGTCATTTTATTAGGGGTTCATACTTATCACTATCTATACATTCATCAATTGTGTAAAGCACATTTGTACATTCATTGACCTCATCATTCTCAAAACATTTGCTCTCCACCTAAGCCCCTGGCATCAGCTCCTCATTTTTCCCCTCCTTCCCTCCCCCCTACCCCCATGAACACTTCATAATTTATAAATAATTATTATTTTGTCATATCTTACACCATCCGACAAATACATTTTAAAGGGATTGTCTTTATATATATTGTCTTGTCTCCCTGTGATAAGACCTTGAAGTGACATAGATCAGAGTCGCATGTTTTTCTTTTGTAATATTGGGTATCCCGGATGCTCAGTAGGATTGCTGATACTGAGCTGCATCTGGATATGGCCTCAGAGGGAACAAAAATGGATACATTTGCAGGAATTCCTGAAATCATGCTGTATAGCTAAGGTGGTAAGACAAATTAATACATGGTAATTTAGTCAAAGGAATATTTAAAACCCAACAAATCCCCTTTACTTCAAAAATAGAACATTGATATTTCCCTTTGTTTTTGTTTTTTAGAAAATTTCTACTCTTTGAATTCATTTTTTGATGGTGAAAAATTTGTATTTATATAACGAGGATTTTTTTTTACATTTTATTAGGGGCCCATACAACTCATATCACAATCCATACATATACATACATCAATTGTATAAAGCACATCCGTACATTCTTGGCCCTAATCATTTTCAAAGCATTTGCTCTCCACTTAAGCCTTTTGCACCAGGTCCTCTTTTTTTCCCCTCCCTCCACACTCTCCCCCCCCCCATGAGTCCTTGATAATTTATAGATTATTATTTTGTCATATTTTGCCCTATCCGGCGTCTCCCTTCACCCCCTTTTCTGTTGCCTGTCCCCAGGGAGGAGGTCACATGTAGATCCTTGCAATCGGTTCCCCCTTTCCAAACCACTCACCCCCTACTCTCCCAATATTGCCCATCACACCCCTGGTCATGAAGGTATCATCCACCGTGGATTCCCTGTGCCTCCAGCTCCTATATGCACCAGTGTACAACCTCTGCTCTATCCAGACTTGCAAGGTAGAATTCAGATCATGGTAGTTGGTGGGGAGGAAGCATCCAGGATCTGGGGGAAAGCTGTATTTTTCATCGGTGCTGCATCGCACCCTGACTGGCTCATCTCCTCCCCTATACCCCTCTGTGTATCTCAAGTGGCTGACAAATGGGCTTTGGGTCTCCACTCTGCACTTCCCCCTTCATTCATTATGGTAAGATTTTTTTTTTGATGATGCCTTATACCTGATCCCTTTGGCACCTTGTGATCACACAGGCCAGTGTGCTTCTTCCATGTGGGCTTTGTTGCTTCTGAGCTAGCTGGCCGCTTGTTCACCTTCAAGCCTTTAAGACCCCAGACACAATCTCTTTTGATAGCTGGGCACGATCAGCTTTCTTTGCCACATTTGCTTATGCACCCGTTTGTCCTCAGCGATCCTATCATGGAGGTGTGCAGTCAAGGATATGATATTTTGTTCTTTGATGCCTGAAAACTGATCCCTTCGGGAGCACGTGATCACACAGGCTGGTGTGTTCTTCCATGCGGGCTTTGTTGCTTCTGAGCTAGATGGTCGCTTGTTCACCTTCAAGCCTTTAAGACCCCAGACACTATCTCTTTTGATAGCCAGGCACCATCAGCTTTCTTTGCCACATTTACTTGTTCACCCACTTTGGCTTCAACAGTTGTGTCGGGAGGGTGAGCATCATAAAATGTCAATTTAATAGAAGAAAGTATTCATGCATTGATGGAGTGCTTGAGTAGAGGTCCAAGGTCCTTCCGCCACCTTAATGCTAAACCTATAGATATAGACACATAGATCTATTTCCCATCCTCATATATATATTTGCATGTACATGTCTTTGTCTAGACCTCCACAAATGCCCCTTGCCTCCCAGCTCTTTCCTCTATTTCCCTGACTCTCCTTCTGCCCCACTATCATGCTCTGTCCCCACCTGGGTTACAGCTATACCTCTTCTTTTGGTTACCTTACTCTTGATCATTCCCTACCAGGCCTGCCACTTCCCCCTCACCACCAATTTGGATCCCATGTTGTTCCCTTGTCACTGGGTTTGTTTACACCACTTCCTTATCCCCCACCTTCCCCTATCCCAAGTCCCCCCAGAACTGTCGGTCCCATTTTTTTCCTCCAGATAGTTCATCCAGCCTGTCTTATTTAGACAGACCTGTGGAGATAATAACATGCACAAAAACAAGACAGAGGAAAACAAACAACAGTATACAACCAGACAACAAAACAACAACAACAAATCACTGACAAAGAACAAAACAAAACACATCAAGAAAGAGAAGCTCATAGTTAGTTCAAGGATCGTTTGTTGGCCTTTAGGAGCATTTTCCAGTCCAGTCTGTTGGGGCACCACGCCCTGGCCCCAAAGTCCACTTTCAGCATTCCCTGGGGACCTTGCCACTCCATCCCTTGCTGTTCCGCTGCACTCCCCCAGTGCTTTGCCTCGGTGTGGTGGGATCAGGTCAGGTGCAATTCCCACACTGTGTCTCCAGTGCTGAATTCATTCTCTTTTCCATTTATGATGCCTGAATTTGAGGTTACCCTCTTTATTTTAAGCCAAACAGCCCTAGTGATCAAACACATCATTCTAATTTATCTTCCCCTTCAATACATCTTTTATATTCCCCTTCAATTCAACTTCCCTAACTTTGCACTTGCCACCTTTATGCCTCTTCATAGGAATTTCAGTTGGTTATTGTGATTTTGCCTAGTCTCCTACTTCAACATACAACTGGTTTGTACTTATATGTGCACCAAATTTCTCTGTATTACATATGGAGTGGAAGTGAATTATTTTATATGAGTCTTCTAGAGCCAAAGTCTCTAATTCCCACTGAACAATCTTTCCCTGCATGTGTCTGGTAAGAAGGTGGGAAAGATGCTAATAGGATTCACATGTGAGTAATGAGGACAAGATTCCCTGGAATGCCATCTTTCTGTGTATAAAATGAGCCCTCTGAGAAGTAGGAGGAGGGTTCTCATGACAATCAGTAGTCAAGAGTGGAGTGTGTCCTCTGGATCCCAGATCCCTGACCAGCGGACCACCTCAGGAGCAGCAGAACCAGGAACCAGAGCATGGAACATAATGGTGACCTTTGCAAGCGAAGTCTTGCAAAGCCTTGGACCAAGTAAAGATTTTTGTATAGGAGGCTGGATTAAAAGGGTGTGTGTGTGTGGGGGGGCAGTCTCTGAGCACTGAGTGGGGGAAGGTTGGCCCTGTTGACCCATGAAAGTGGAGCTGAGTTCTTTTGGGCTGAGGGTTACTGGAGTGGGTGCCTTTGTGCACTTAATTCAAGGTTCTGAGTTTGATAGCCTATGGAGCTTAAGCTGAATGCCTTCGGTTTAAGGCAGCTATCAGAGTGGTATGCCTTTTCGGCATTGGTAACAGACTTGAAAGAATTTTGTAACATGTCTAGATCAACTCCACCCTGAGCATTTTTCAGTGGCCTTACCAGATACGAACTTTCTCAATAAACCCTTTAATCATGAATTTTGTCTATGACCACTTTGGAGTCATTGCAATAGATATTAGAACCTAGAGAAATAGTAGAGAGACAAATTATGGAACATTAACTAAGTCAACATAATGGAACATGTTTATAATATGAGGCTAATAAAGCAAAGTGTGATTTTGCCTTACAGGTAAACTAGTATCACAAAGAAAAATCATCCATTTTAAGGATGATGTTAGCTAATGTATTTCTGATGCCAGGAATGGATCATGTCATTAACATAAGGTGAGACAAAGATGGTCTTTCGTTCAAAGAAAGAACTCGACCTAATTCTAGATTTATCTGTGAGAAGGAAATAAAATCATCCCTTTTTTAAGTCATTGCTACTATGTTATTCTTTATCACCTAACAGAAGATCAATTGTAACTAGTTTATAAAGCAAGAGTATGGATGAGTAAATGAACTGTTGTTAACTGTTGTGATGGCTGATTTTATCTATCCATTGGCCTAGCCTGTTGTTCCCAGAGATTTGGCCAAACATTAGTGTAGATAATGTCACATAATGTGTCATAAAGACAACCTAATAACCTTTCATAATGTAATCTAATATGACTTGATGAATTGAAAAGGGGGTTTCCTTAGAATGTTTTCTGTTTCCAGACTTTAAATAGATGTTTTGCCAGACGACTCAAACTGTTCTCTCTTCTAGTCACCTGACTTTCAGATATAGGAAAGCAAGTCCCCTGCCCTCTTTCTCCTGATTTAAGGATATTCAACTTGCCAGGGCTTCCAAAATCTAATAAACCAATTTCTTGACATCTCTCTCTTTAGTCTCATTGGTCTTATGGCTTTAGAAAATCATAAAATAGTTGTACACAGAACTTATGTCTCAAGAATAATTAATTCATCAAATGACAAAGGTAATTAAGCACACTACTTAATATGTCAGCAATCAAGATTTATTTATTTTTTTGTTTTGGAATTTAGCAAAAGTTATAGACAATGTTATCATTATATAAAATCAAATTAGTGCATATTCAATCCACCTAGTGAAGTAGCAAACTCACAGTGAGTACTGAAGAATTATTGTGTCCTCTCCCTTCTAAAGATAACATTTATTTTGTAAAATTCTTGCTCTGTTTTTGCTATAAATCTCATTGCACAGGAACTCAATATATACTTGCTCTGATCTGAAAGATGCTCCTCTGAAAAAGCACACAGTTTATTGAGTTACACTCCCCACAAATAATTGTGTACACATATATAAGTTGTTTTATTTCAAAGTAGCAAGCTGTGCTTTCTCCCCTCTCCCACTATAGTAGATTGTTAAACTAGTAGCCCTCAATGAATCAGGCCTCTTGGTAACCATGCTCTTGTGTGGTGGCAGACTTCTCTCACATTGGTTTGTTTGGCAATGTGATTTACTTGGTCCAGTGGTACATCAGTAAACATTTGTTGAGTAAAAGTTCTGGATATGCTTACACATTCAATCAGCTATTTTTGAAATGCAGCTACCACCATTTGAGGAAGCAAATGGTAGATTACCCTCGTAAGGATGAAAAGCCCCAGAGAGAGTCAGATTCAGTTGTCCAAGTTGCCTCAGTGGCGCTCCGGGCCCAGATCCTACCCCCTTCACAGCAGATGATGCTGAGTCTCTAAAGTGAATCCCTAAAAAAGTATGAAAGAACCATTCAGAAACATGCAAAACAAGATAGCATTGAGATTTTTATCATTGAATTTTGAGGTGATTTGTTACTCGGCATAAGACAGTGGATACATCCACATGCACAAGACCTTCTTTCGCCTTACAAAGTATTTTCTCCCTTTTTTCTCAGTAAGAGATAGAATGGAAAGACAGATTTTTCCAGCTTTAATTTAAGTTGAGCTTTAAATTTCTGCTCATACATCGAATCTTTCGTGTTTTCTATCTTGAGTTAGAGGAAATGGCTGACTATCCAATTTGTGTACTATGCGTGCTCTGATCAAAAAGAGATGATTTCATTGCTTGCATTGAGAGTATTGCATTAAGAACATTATATATACACATGCAGACACTTTAAGGGAGTATATGTATTAGTGATATATAGATTAGAGAGTACCAAGAGAGAAGGAGTGTGTGTATTGGGGAGGGGGGGGCGGCATGCAGTTAGGAGAAAGGCTATACTTTTAAGACCTAAATAACCCAGGAATCAATTACATAGCCCAACAGGATATTATTTTCAAAGCGTTTTCTCGTTGCCAGCAGCAGGAATTAATAGCAAACCAAAGTTCTGCTTGCTCTTTGATCTTGACACTCAGGATCCTAGTACAATGTTTTGCAAATGTTATCTCTTCAACTATTTTCTAGAATCAAAGCAAAAAGACACATGCTTTTGTCCCACCACTATCAGTTTCCCTCCAGTAAATTCTATCTCACAGGTGTAGGGTGGAATTTTGCCATAGGGTTTTCAAGAAGTATATTACATGGCTTTTTCCTCTAAGTTACCACCGGGTAAGTTTGAACCAAAATCCTTTAGTTTTTACTGTCACCCTAGCACTTCCATATTTATATACAGTATAATACTTCCATATTTATATACAGTAATTAAAAGTATATCTATAGTAATTAAAAGTTTTGCAATGTGACAGCATTCTCATCACTTCCTTTCTGTTTATTTTTCTAGTTTGCCTTCCTTTCTTGCTTTTGGGTAACTGTGGACCAGTTAGTCTCATAGAGTTCGCTACATAGGATATACATTACTGATGCATGTTGAATTTATTTTATAATCCAATTTATCGTGCGTTTGAAAAGTCACCTCTGAGAGCAATTTCAATTGTAGATTAATAAGATAGAAAACTAGTATGCTCATCCCATCTCTATCAGTCCAGTAAGTCTGGTGTTTTATTAATTTAAATTTAATAATGCAATCTATTTTCTCATATTCTATCCCTGGTCAGATCAGTTCATTGTAGTCGCCAAACACCATGTAGTTCTTGGGTGTTAGGATAGGAGAGTCTGTTGAAAGAGGTCCACGTGGACTGTTAAACCTATGGACTAGTTTCTTCCTTGAGTCTTGCATTTCCTTCTCTTTCATGCCAGAGAAGTAAAGAGCAGCTGCTACTAGGTGGCAACTCACAAGCTTGTAAAACTCCAGACCCTACTAACCAAGTAAGGAAGGAGAACATCAATTTCCTGAACTTGTTATACTAACCAACTGAAGTATTCCATGATACTGTTGTCCTAAGCTCTTTAACTTAGTAAACTTATGTGATGGAGTAAATTTCTTTAAAAAAAATCTTTTTATTGGGGGCTCGTACAATTCTTATCACAATCCATACATACATCCATTGTGCCGAACACATTTGTTGCCATCATCATTCTCAAACCATTTGCCTTCTACTTGAGCCCTCAGTATCAGGTGCTTATTTTCCCCCCTCCCTACCCACTGCCCCCTCCCTCATGAGCCCTTCATACTTCATAAATTATTATTATTTTGTCATATGTCACATTGTCCAATGTCTCCCCTCACCCACTTCTCTGTCGTCCACCCCCCCCCCACCAGGGAGGAGGTTATACGTAGATTTTTGTAACCGGTTCCCCCTTTCCACCCCACATTCCCTCCACCCTCCAGGCATTTCCACTCTCACCACTGGTCCTGAAGGGGTCATCTGTCCTGAATTCCCTGTGTTTCCAGTTCCTATCTGTCCCAGTGTACATCCTCTGGTCTAGCCAGATTTTTAAGGTAGAATTGGGATCATGATAGTGTTGGGGGGAGGAAACATTTAAGAACTAGAGGAAAGTTATATGCTTCATCGTTGCTACCCTGCACCCTGACTGGCTCATCTCCTTCCCACAACCCTTCAGTAATGGAGTATCCAGTTGCCAATCAATCGGCTTTGAGTCTCTACTCTGCACTCACCCTCATTTACAATGATTTGATTTTTTGTTCTTTGATCCCTGATATCTGATCCCTTTGACACCTCGTGATCACACAGGCTGGTGTATTTCTTCCACGTGGGCCTTGTTGCTTCTCAGCGAGATGGCTGCTTGTTTACCTGCAAGCCTTTAAGCCCCAGACGCTCTATCTTTTGATAGCCGGGCATCATCAGCTTTCTTTGCCACATTTGCTTATGCACCCATTTCACTTCAGCAATTGTATTGGGGTTCTTCTAGTCAAGTCTGTGTAACTCCACCAAATGATTGAGTGGGACTATTCAAATAGAAGCTGTGTAACACTAATAAAGGGTGTTAGTCAGTTTTCATTATCACTCTCCCTGACCATAATCATAAGCCATCTTTCAAGCAGAAAGAAAAACTCCAAGGACCTTGGAAGAGCGTGTCTAAGACCTGTCAGAAGTGGTGAGGACCAGATGCATCATAGACTGAGGCAGAGATTCTCAGAGGAGCAGCTCTAAGACCATGAGCTACCTCCTACTCTGGATTGAGACTATGGAACTGTGGTGCAGAGTGGCTGGTGGGCTGGCTTTCTGGTCCTTTGGGCCAATGCCAAGTGGCTGCAAAGCAGAGAACTAGAGAGAGTCTTGACTGCTGGCTGAAGAGATCAATGACTATCTGTACTGATTCTGACTTGTAGTAACCTATGAATTTCCCTAATAAACCCCCTTAATTGTGAGTATTGTTTGTGAGTTCTGAGTGGCTATAACAATGAATTATTGGGTCCAGCATAGAGGTAGTGTTTGTGGGAGGAAGAGCTGGCATCAGAATAAGTAAAGAAGACTGAATCCTGGAGTCTTAACTGACCCTTGCCTCATGGTAATAGAGAAGCTACCAGAGGTCAGATGTACCCAAACTCTATTGCCCCTTATTATAACTAATACCACAATTTGGCTTCATGTGTCTTGGGAGTCTCTGCAACTGTGTCCTCTACATGCTTTATTATATTAATGTATTCACCACACAAAAAAACATGGATTTACTCTGATAGTTAGATAATCTGTTGTCAATTTGAGAGGTTTCAGAGTGAAGGGGTGGAGTTTGGCCTCTCAATCGGTCACAGTTTTATGACCTCATTTGGACGTACTAAGGAGATAAATAGTTCACGATGCTGGACACAGGCTCACTCCCTGAGAGACTCTCTACTGACAAGAGACTTGAAGCGACACTGATGTAGCCAGATCCAGGAGCTGGAGGAACCCCGTGGAGACACCTGCCAGCACTGAGATGCCTCTACCACCACTGGACCTACAATACTTTCCACCCACTGGCCTGTGATATTCCTGAATTTGGTATAATTTCATGTGCTTCATGAGTATGAAGAGGAATTTATAGATTGTTATCAGACATATGGGCCAATATCTGACTTATGGATTTGACCTGGACTGGGCTGGGATGTTTTCTCAATATTCAATTTATCTTCTATATAAAGTTCTTTTTCTTATAAACATATGTGCCTCCATGGATTTGTTTCTCTAGTCTACCTGGACGAACACCCATATACATGAAGATACATTTCCACCACTTATCAATTTGTAGTACTACTGAGGCTTGTGTGCAGCTGTAACTCTAGAAGCTGTTACTTGTCTTTCAAATGCTAACTGGGTCATTGAAGCTGAGCAGGTTATAGCAGAGCTTCCAGAGAAACATTAGCAAGAAGCACTAGATAACTTATATTTAAGGAAATTTATCTGTAAAAAATATGAAGAACAGTGGAAAATAATCTAATGTAATGACAGATGGGGCACTCAAGATAAAGGGTATTCTAAATATTACTGGGGGTGTACTACTTCTACAAAATAGCACCAGCCTTAAGGATTTGAATGGAGTAATGCTTTCTAAGCCTTCATTTTTGATGTGGGGGTGGTGTTGTGTTAGGTGCTACCAAGTTGGCTCTGATTCATAACAACTCCATGAACATCAAAAAAAGACACTGCCCAGTCCTGTGTCATGTTCATAATTTTTATACTTGAGCCAATTTTTGCAGCTAATATTCCAATTCATTTTATCAAAGTCTTCCTCTTTTTCATAGTACCTCTTTGTCTGAGGCCCTTCCCCAGAGACTGGTTTCTCCTGAAAATGGGTCCAAGAATATGATGGGGCTTCTCATCAACCTGGCTTCTAAGGAGCATTCTGGCTGTACTTTTTCTCAGATGGCGTTATATGTACTTTCAACATTTTTGCCAATGCTATAATTCAAATGCAACAATACTTTTCAGTCTCCCTTATTTGCTGTGCTTTCACATACACATGAAACTCTTGAAAATACCATGCCCTCTGTCAGGCCCATATTCACCCTCAATGTGACAACTTTGTACTTTAATACTTTTAATAATTTGTGTGCAGCAGATTTGCCACATGAAATTTGTTCTTTGAGTTTTTGACTGCTACTTCCAAGAACATTGTTAATGGATACAAATAAATTAAAACCCTTGCCAATTTCAAAGTTTTGTCTGATTTTGATGATTCTGCCTTATGTTCCAGGTGTGAGGATTTTTATCTCATTTATGTTCATACAAAGTACTGAAGATTAGTCATTTCAAGTTCTTTGGCCTTTCATTAGTCAAGGTTACATCATATATAGTACAGGTTAACGACCCTTCCTTGCATTCTGATGCCTAATTTTTCATTAGTCCAGTATCTTAGATTATTTATTCAACATCCTGATTGAATAGGTATACTGAAAGGATACATGCATGCATTTCTTGATTTCAGAACATGAAACATTTCCTAGATCTATTTAAATAACTGTCTCTTTGTCATTGTACAGGTGCCACATAAACACAATGAAGTGTTCTTGGATTTCCATTTTTTCACGATGTTATTCATATTCTAAATCGTTCACACAGTCCAAATGCATTTCACAGTCAATAGGGTACAAGCAAGCAACTTTTGGCTATTCATTGTCTATCTTTTACATGCATCTGTGTGTATATATACAGAAAAGGTATCTAGAAAATGGCTCACACAATTTAAAAATCAGCAGGTCAAGTCTGGTCAGGTATCAAGTCCTTGGGTTAGATGTTAAACTAAAGGCATCTCTTGACTTGCAAAGGTACAGGGACTGATAAAAGCAAGATCAGCAACAATGTGACAGGCTGGTGAGTGCAGAGGGGAATGAATCCATGATCAGCAGATTAAGCTTGGGGCTAAAGAGACAAATGGATTCAAGGTCAGTTGGTCAGATGACTCTTTGCTAATCTCCCCAGTTGGAAGCCAATAGGACATACTATTTACCATATGCCCATCAGTTTGTCTAACACCCGTGGCTTAGCTGTCACTGTTAAATTGAAAGCCATGTCACTGGCATTTAAAATACCCAAAGGGTTACCCAAAATGCAGAGGTTTCAGCAAAGCCTTCATCTGTGGAACACCCTACAAAGAAGAGGTGTCCCATCAATTTTTGAAGAATTAGCCACTGGAAATCTTGTGGATGGCATAAAAAATTTGTCAAATAATGACCGCATAATGAATACAAGCAGAACTTTGTCAAAGATAGTGCCTGAAGATGAACCCTTCAGATTGAAAGACATTCACCATACTTGATCAATGACAGGTGGAAGATAAAGGTAGAATTCTTTGATGTACCAACCACTAAAGCTAGTGATGAAGAAATTGAAGTATTATACCAACATTTTCAGTCTGAAATGGGTCAAAAATATAATAAAGATTCATTGATAATTATTGGAAATTAGAATACACAAGTTGGAAACAGAGGATGCAACAGTGATTAGAAAATATGGCCTTGGTGACTGAAATGAAGCTAAATATCACATGATATTTTGGGGTAACAAAAATGACTTCATTACAAATACCATTTCCCCCCAACAATACAAAAGGTTAATATAAACATGGACTTCTCCAGATGGAATAGACAGAAATTAATTTGACTACATCTGTAAGAAGGGACAATGGAGAAGCTCACTCTCAGAAGGTACAAGAAGGCTGGGGCCTACTGTGGAACAGGAGATGAATTGCTCATATGTAAGTTCCCATTGCAGCTGAAGACAATGAAAACAAGTCCATTTGGCTGAATCCACATATCTGAGTAGATGCCGCTGAATTTTGAGAAGATTTGAAGAGTTGGTGCCTTGGATATAGACAACAATCTGGATGAATGGTGGGAGGCCACCAAGAACATCATACATGAAGACAGCAAAGAGTCATTGAAAAGACAAGAGAGAAATAGAAGATCACAGTCGTTGTCAGAAGAGACTCTCAAATCAGCTCTTAATCACACAGTAGCTAATGCAGTTGGGAATGATGAACTAAAGGGTTGTAATAAAAAATGAAAAGGGCAGCTCAGAAGAAAAGTCAAGGATAAAAGCAAAATGTGCAAAGACCTATAGCTAGAGAACCCAAAAGGAAGAACATACTCAGCATGCCTCAAGCTAAAATAACTCGAGAAAAAAAAGGAAAACGGAAAAAAATGAAAAAAATACATACGTAAAGTTTTTATACCAGTGGACATTCAACCATTTCAAGAGATTGTACATGAGCATGAACTAATGGTACTTGTGGCAGTTACACCATCTCCTGTCAATGTGCAAAGGGGTGGATGCTAGCCTGTCGATCAGGTCACAGCTTAATGACCTCATTTGGAGACGAAAAAGAGACAAATAGCTCACTGGAGGCCAATACAATCTCTCTGCTTCATCTTCCTGCTGACAAGCCACATGGCACTATGCTGATAGCAGCCAGAGCCTTGGTGCTGAAGCAGTCACATGGAGACCCACACCAGTGCTAAGATGCTTCCACTACCACTGGATCCACAAGGCTTTCCACCCACTAACCTGTAATCTTCCTTCACTCAGCGTCATTGCATGTGTTGTGTGAGTCTGAAGAGGAATTGGCAGACTAGTATCGGACATATGGGCTAATCTCAGACTTATGGACTTGATCTGGACTGGTTTGTGATGTTTCCTAATATACAATTACTCTTTTATATATGACTGTCTCTGGATTTGTTTTCCTAGTCAACAGACTAACACAGTACCGAGGAAGAAGTCCAAGTTGCGTGGGCGTCATTAGCTAAAAAACAAGCATCCAATAAATTAAATGTTTCACCAAGCCATGAAGCACTTGTCAAGAAATATAGAAGACAGCTCTTTGGTAAATTGACTGGAAAAGATCCAGCAAAAATAAAGCAAACGGTTATTGAAAAATACAAGAAAGAAACCAAAGATCAGTATGGATATCAGAAGAGACTCTGGAACATACTTTTAATTGTAGGGTAGCTAAGGCAAATGGAAGAGCTGATGAAATTATATAGCTGAACAGAAAAATACAAAGCCAGCTCAAAAATACAAAGTATAATATTACAATGAAACATACAAAGAACAAGAGAGAGAAAACTTAAAAGCAAGAATTGGCTGAGCATATCTTAAACTTAATGGACACAAGTAAAAAATGTGTACCCTGAGTTGCAATATTGAAAGTTTCTCTGGGAAAAATATTGAATGATGCCGGAAGCACCCAAAGAAGTTGGGAAGAATACACAGAGTCACTGAACCCAAAACACAAGTCAACAACCCTGCTATTTCAAGAGGTCGAATTTGAGCAAGAACCAAGGGTATTGAGGGAAGAAATCCAAGCTGAACTGAAAACATAAGCCATAAACAAGGCTCCAGGAATTGGTGGAATACCAATTGACATGCTTCAACAGGCAGAATCAACTCTGGAAATATTCACTTGTCTATGTCAAGACATTTGGAAGAGATCTCCCTGACTAACTGACCCATTTGTACCCATTTCAAAGAAAAGTGACTCAACAGAATGCCCACATTATATAAAAACGCCACTTACAGTTAATATCAAATGTGAGCAAATTTTTGTTGCAGATCATTCATCAGTGGCAGGGAGCTGCCAGAAGTTCAGCTAGTATTCAAGGGCTATCACTGCTGATGTCAGATGGATCTCGACTCAAAACAAAGTATACCAAAAAGATGCTTACATGTGTTTTATTGCCTATGCCGAGGCAATCCACTCTGTGGATCATTACGTACTGTGGATAACTTTGGAAAGAATGAGAATTCCAGAACATTTTCATTGTATTCGTGCTGAATCTGTCATAGATCAAGAGTATTTGTGTGAACAGAACAAGGGAATACCGCATGGTTTAAACTCAGGAAAAATGGGTATCAGGGTTGTATCCTCTCACCATTCTTATTCAAAGTGTATCCTTAGCAAAAAGCTGGCCTATATAAAGAAGAATGTGGCATCCCCACTGGTGGAAAACTTCTTAATCTGTTGTAAGAAGATGACACAACCTTGCTTTCTGAACGTTAAGGAGGACTTGAAGTACTTGATGATGAAGATCAAACATTGCAGGCTTCAGTATAGATTACAAACCAATATAAAGAAACCAAAATCCTTACAACTGGCCAATGGGTAACAGTATATGAAGAAAGGTGGACGGTGTCAAGGATTTCACATTGCATGGATGCAAAATCAATGTTCATGGAAACAGCAGTCTGGGGATCAACGGACATATTGCATTGGATAAATCTGCCGTACAAGACTTCTTTGTAATGTTGTAAAGCCAGGAGGTTTACCTTAAAGACTAAGGTGCACCTGACCCAAACCATATTTTTCGTTGCACCATCTGCACGTGAAAGCTGGACCCTGAATAAAGAAAACCAAAGAACCGTCTTGTTTGTATTGAAGTGTTGGGAAAGAATATTGAAAGAATCATGGAGTGCCAAAGCAACAAACCTGTCTTGGAGGAAGTCGAGCTAGATGCTTCTTGGACGCAATGCTGGTGAGAGTTTGTTTCATGTCCTTTGACAGTTATCAGGAACGAGCAGTTCTTGGAGCTGGACATCACAAAGTGGACACGCAAAGAAAAAGAGGAAAGCCCTTAATGAGAGTGACTGGTCAAGGGACTGCGACAATTGGCTCAAACCTAAGGACAACTATGATAATGGCACAGGGCTGGACAGTGTGTTTCACCCTGTTGTCCAGATGATGCCTATGAGTTGGAGCTGATTGGATGTCACCTAACAACCACAAGAACTAGAATATTTCTGGTTTCTTCTGCTTTTAGACCATATCCATCTGATATCAGCAAGGATATCCCTCCTTCCAAGTTCCTTTTGAATCCAGCCTGAATTTCTAGCAGCTCTCTGTCAATGCATTTCTCCAACTGTTGTTTGATGATCTTCAGCAAAATTTTACTTGCATATGATAATAATGATGGTGTTGTATAATTTTCACATTCTGTTGGTTATCTTTCCTTGAAATGGGTTCAAATGTGGATCTCTTACAGATAATTGCTTGAGTAGTTGACACTCAAATTGTTTAGCAGAGAAAAATGAGTCCTTCTAGTTCTTCATCAGTTTGTTATGGCATTTCAATTGGTACCCCAATCCCCGAGCTGTGTTATTGGACAAGTAGTGACCTGAAAGTCAGAACATCCAAATTCTTGATGCATATGTATCTTTGCATAGTAAAAAGACTTAAATACAAATAATTCCATTTGCTTAATCAGTTTTTACTTTGCAACATAGTTAGTAATGTATTCAGTTTTTCTTCATGAAATAATTTGAAGAAACAAAATCATGCATGTGAAGGTATTAATCAATATTAATAACACACTATTATTTAGAGTAGATATAAAAGTATATGGGATTATGACTTAAAGTGACTTCTTCAAAATCTTTCTATTAAGAATTTTTTCACATTTTTTATTATGATCACTGTTGTTAGCTTCCCATTTCCTTCCACCTCCCCTGCCATACCCCTAAGTAATAATTAATCTGTTACTGTCTCTATAGACGTACTTATCTTGGATTTCAAAGACAGAAACTCATGCAAAACACAAAAAACCCAGAATCAATATCAGGAATGGTACTAGGCCGTTCTATATAAGTGTTGTTCAGTGTGATTGGTTTTTTCCCCCAAAGTCAGGTTGTTTCTTCTGGTTCACATACATGCCCATACCCCACTGTCAGCCCCACTTTTTCATCTTGATAATTTCCTTGGAGAAAAAGGGGTCATCAAACCAACAAAGTTATCAGGACAGAAAGTACAGGTTAATTATGGGCAACCTCCTATGACAATAGGGTAGATTCTTTAGGACTACTGCAATATTTATGATGTTACACAGGGATAAGCATATGTGGACGTATTCTCACTTCCTTTTCTTTTAATGAGGTTTGGGTTACACTTAACTCTAAGGAAAAGGGATAGATGTCTTTCTTTCATACATAAGTCCAGCTGAAATGGGATGTTGGTCTGTAATTGGCCCTGATCTCACAGGACTAGGAAGGAATAGGATTGAGCCAATATTCCTATTGTAACATTAGTTGTAAGATAAACTTCAGTAGTCTGGTTCAAATTTAACAAGGGAATTAAAAATACAAGTTCAATAAGATAAAATATACATATTATGACCATGACTGGTCTTACAAGAGGAAGGAACTAGGTAAGCATAGGTGGGGCTGAATTAATGGCACTTCACTTGTTTTTATTTATCTTTTCCTGTTTAAATTTTTGTAGCCAATTAGCTGAATACACAATTCGTTCTTGGAGAGAAAAGAAATTCCAAATTCAAATATAACATGTGGAGATAAATTATTAAGTCTTGAATCAGATAAAGACCAAGGCAGATGATTTGTCTCAGGGAGATTACCAACATGAGGCCATAATGATATCCAAGGATTCACACAAATGTGGCCACTTAAATTGGACATGAATCAACACCTATTTCTGATTTCTTAAATTCAATCAAATAACAGGTAAAATTCTCAAAACAATAAATGCCATATGTGAAAAATCAATGGCCAATATCTCACTCAATTGGTGGGAAATCTGAAAGCATTCCCCTTGTGAACAAATGCTCCCTATCGCCTCTCATATTCAACAGTTATGCTGGACATTTGAACCAGAACCATTAGAAAACAAAAAGAAATAAAATGAATACAAATGGGCAAAGAAGGAGGGAAATGGTCACTATTTACAGATAATATGATTTTATGCATAAACACTTGCAAAGATTCAAAAAAATTTCTTGGAAACAGTTCATTGATTTCCTGTGTACTAGTGAAAAGAGCGCTGAAAAAGAAGCTAAGAAAGCAGTATCATTTACAAGAATTGCACAGAAGATAAAATCCTTAAGAATAAATTTAATTAGAAAAACAGAAGCTATGTACAAAGAAAACTACTACAGAACACTATTACTAGACACTTATATAAAAGGAAGAATGAATAGTCTGTGTCCAAGAACAGGAAGACTTAATATGGTGAAAATGTTAACACGACCCAAAGCAATCTCTAAATAGATTTGCTGATCCAGATCTCAACTTCATTCTTTAACTGAATTGGAAAAATTAATTACTAACTTACTATGGAGATGAAAGAGACCTAGGATAAGCAAATACATTATTATGAAGAACAAAATAAGGGGTATATCAGTACTCAAACTAAAAAACGATTACATAGCTACAGTAGTAAAACAACCTGGTACTGGTACTATGATAGGTACCTAGACCAAAGGAGCAGAATCAGAAACCCAGAAATAAATTCAACCACCCACAGACAACTGACTTTCAAAAAAGAATCAAAAACAATTAAGTAGGAATAGCTTCTTCAATAAATTGTGCTGCAAAATTGGGTCTTCATCTGTAGAAGAGCGAAACAGGATGCAAACCTCCAAGTGCTAAAACACACTGGAGCTGGAGCAAAGATTTAAGCATAACTCCCAGAGAGATTGAGAGAGCACACATGAGAAAAGAGGGACATGTGTAAGGGCACTATTGCAAGACAAACATCAGGAAGAAAGTACACAAAGTAGACAAAATAGTACATGGGACTTACTAAAAATAAGACACTAATCTGCATAAAAATACTTCTTTGTTTTCCTCTGTCTTGTTTTCGTGCATGTTAGTGTCTCCACAGGTCTGTCTGAATAGGACAGGCTGGATGAACTATATGGAGGAAAAACAATGGGACAGACAGTTCCGGGGGGACTTGGGTGGGGGGGGTAGGGGGGGTAAGGAAGTGGTGTTAACAAACCCAGGGACAAGTGAAAAACATGGGACCCCAAATGGTAGAGAAGGGGGAGTGGCAGGCCTGGTGGAAAATGATCAAGGGTAAGGTTGCTTAGAGAAGAGGTACACTCTAGCCCAGGTGGCGACGAAGCATGGTAGTAGGGCAGGAGGAAAGTCAAGGGAGATGGAGGAAAGAGCTAGGAGTCATAGGGCATTCATGGAGGTCTAGACAAAGACATGTACATGCAAATATATCTAGGGGGATGGGGAAATAGATCTATGTGTCTATATTTATAGGTCAAGTATTAAGGTGGCGGAAGGACCTTGGGCCTCTACTCAAACACTCCCTCAATGCATGAATACCTTCTTTTATTAAATTGGAACTCTATGATGCTCACTCTCCCGACACAACGGCTGGAGCCAAAGTGGGTGAACAAGTAAATGTGGTGAAGAAAGCTGATGGTGCCCGGCTATCAAAAGAGATAGTGACTGGGGTCTTAAAGGCTTGAAGATAAACAAGCGGCCATCTAGCTCAGAAGCAACAAAGTCCACATGGAAGAACACACCAGCCTGTGTGATCGAGTGGTCCCGAAGGGATCAGTTACCAGGCATCAAAGAACAAAAAATCATATCATTGTCTACACACCTCCATGATAGGATCGCTGAAGACAAATGGGTGCATAAGCAAATGTGATGAAGAAAGCTTATGGTGCCCGGCTATCAAAAGAGATAGCGTCTGGGGTCTTAAAGGCTTGAAGGTAAACAAGCGGCCATCTAGCACAGAAGCAAAAAAGCCCACATGGAAGAAGCACACTGGCCAGTGCGATCACGAGGTGCCAAGGGACCAGGTATAAGGCATCATGCAAAAAAAAAAAAAGATATAAGTGTGTGTATGTATGTATATATGTGTGTATATGTATATATATATATACCATATTAAATGAAGGGGGAAGTGCAGAGTGGCGACCCAAGGCCCGAGTGTCGGCCAATGGAGATCCCCTCAAAGAGGGGTTCAGGAGAAGAGATGGGTTAGTTAGGGTGCGAGGTAGTACCGATGAAGAACACAGCTTTCCCCCAGATCCTAGATGCTTCCTCCCCCCAGCTACCATGATCCGAATTCTACCTTGCAGGGCTGGATAGGGCAGAGGCTGTACACTGGTACATATGAGGGCTGGAGGTACAGGGAATACAGGGTGGATGAAACCTTCAGGACCAAGGGTGTGAGGGACGATGCTGGGAGAGTGGAGGGTGAGTGGGTTGGAAAGGGGGAACTGATTACAAGGATCCACATGTGACCTCTTCCCTGGGAGAGGGACAGCAGAGAAGGGGGGAAGGGAGACTCCGGATAGGGCAAGATATGACAAAATAACGATGTATAAATTACCAAGGGCACATGAGGGAGGGGGGAAAGGGAAGGGAGGGGAAAAAAAAAGAGGACCTGATGCAAGGGGCTTAAGTGGAGAGCAAATGCCTTGAGAATGATTGGGGCAGGGAATGTATGGATGTGCTTTATACAATTGTATAAATGTATGTATATGTATGAACTGTGATAAGAATTGTATGAGCCCCAATAAATTGTTAAAAAAATACTTCTTTAAAAAGTAGAGAGGTAAGCCACTGACTGTGGGAAAACCTCCAGCAATGATTCAATAGATAAGGGATTAATTGCTAGAATCTATGGAAAGCTACAATACATCAACAAGAAAAGATTTAATAATCCAATTAAAAGGTGGGCAAAGGACAATGCCCACCAAAAATGGCTAGCCAATATTTGAAAAAAATGCTCATGATTATTAGCCATCTGGGAGATTCAGAACAGAGCAATAATGGGATAATATACCAACAATGATAGCTCAAATCAGAAAAACAGGATATAACAATTTCTGGAGAGGGTTCAGAAAGATTAAAACTCTCATACACTACTGGTGGGTCTGTACATATATACAATCATTTGGAAAACAACATGGCTCTACCTAAAACAATTAGGAATAGAAATCACATGTTATCCAGCTATATCTTTGCTGAATATATAACTGTGGTGGAGTGGAATTTCTTTTTAAAAAAACATAATTTTATCAGGGGCTCATACAATTCTTTTCACAATCCATACATACATCATTTATGTCCAGCACATTCGTACATATGCTGCCATCATCATTCTCAAAACACTTGCTTTCTACTTGAGCCCTTAATATCAGCTCCTCATTTTTCCCCTTCTTCTCCACTCTGCCCTCCCCCTGAATTCTTCATAATTTATAAATTATTATTATTTTATCATGTCTTACACCATCCAACTTCTCCCTCACCCACTTCTCTGCTGTCCATCCCCCAGGGAGGAGGTTATATATAGACCTTGTCATCAGTTCCCCTTTTCTCCCTCACCTTCCCTCGACCCTCCCAATATTGCCACTTTCACCACTGGTCCTGAGGGGTTAATCTGTCCTGGATTCCCTGTGTTTCCAGATCCTATCTGTACCAGTGTACATCCTCCGGTCCAGCTGGATATGTAAGGTGGAATTAGGATCATGATAGTTGGGGGGAGGAACCATTTAAGGACTAGAGGAAAAATGTATATTTCATCATTGCTACACTGCACTCTGACTGGCTCATCTCTCTTCTATTCATGTGTCTATTACTCTCAGGAAATATTTGGTGACACTATATAAACAAGTGGTGGATAACACTAACAGAGGGAATTTGTCAGTTTAGTTACCAACCCTCTGGAAATAGTATGCGCTCCCTTGACAGGAATGAGAGAGAGAAATCCCAGGACCATTGGACAAGGCGCATGTTCAAGATCTCTGTCTAAAATGTTGCCGTGAGACTAGAATCACCAGAGGCCCTGGACACAAGGCCATGAGACACAGCAGAAGAGTGTACAGTCTATGAGAATGTGAGGCAGAATAGCTGGCTGACTTGACCCACAGAGGAAGAAACCCAGTGACCTCACAGCTGAGAGGTTGATGGCTGAGGAGAGGAACTGCTGTAGACCAATGACTATATTCTTACAGTTTACCAGTCCTGGTTTGTGGTAATCTATTAACTTCCATAATAAACGGCTTTAATTTTGAGTATTGTCGGTAGGTTCTGTATGGCCAAGGAACCAATCCAAGAAGTAGGGTGCCATGGGAGGAATGGTTATTGTCAGAATAGGGAAAGAAAGATGGAGAGTGGAGGCATATTTGACCACTGCTTCACGGCAATAAGGAAGCCAGAGATCAAATATGGGCCCCCACAATGTTTTCTCAATAACTTATTAGGTAAAATAGTTTGGTGACTTTTTACAAAGTTTCATATTGTCAGGAACTTACATACATGAGCACTATCTTTTTCAAAACTATGTCATCTGATGAACTTTATCCACCTTGTCCTGGGGGGAAAAATATATTTAAATAGTGCATTAAAATTTCAAATTTGTAATCAGACAAAAAAATTTTATTTCAATGGCAAGAGGCCCGATTCTTTGTTCATGCTATTTAATATTAACATTCTTCTTAAATTTGCCATAAAATATGCGAACTATAAGGTATAACAAATATTTGTCAACAGTTCGATACTAGTAAATTAAAGCTCTTAAATTCATATACTACAAGAGCTAACAATTGTTGAAGTCAAGTTTAATTATTTTATGTGTTTTCTTAACTTTTTTATTTCATCCAAATTTAACCTTTCAAGATTTTTTTTTGAAATCTGCAATTAATTAAAATCCCTATCCACTGTGTAGAGGAATTTCTGGCAATAAAATTACGTGATGAGTAAATGTAGCACAACTTTCTGCTAACTGGGGCCTGAAGGCACAAAGGGAGTGCCACTTGATGCTTAGATGTTATAGCACCAGCACAATGATGGTGACCATAAAAAAATGCCATTGTCATTCTGGAAGGACTGATGGAGAACAAAGCAGAGAATGAAGTTTTCTTTTTTTTCCCCCATGATCCAAGTGAATTTAATGAGAGTTAAAAGAAACTTCAGGCTCTACGCCACACCCATAGGATTCCTTTGACCATGCGGCCTGGCAGAGGCTGTTCAAGGTCACACAAGGATCTCTCTCCTCCCATGAAGACAACCAGACCAGCCGAGAATGAAGTTTTCTAACAGACCTTTGACATTGCTGTAATTCAGAGACTCCAATGGCTAGTATATCTGGATTGACATGGTCCTTAATATTCTTTAGTTAAAAGAGGGATCTACTGCCAGTGGGAGTTTCCATAGAATATCCTGGAAGGCCCAAATACCCTAGCCTTGGCTAATTAAGTCACAAACATATGGTTTGGCTATCTGAAGAGAGGAATAGGGTGCTAAGGCATATATATATATATATATATATATATATATATATATATATATATATATATATATAACATTATAACTGCAGGGGCAATGAAGTATTTAATGTGGCGTTTTCATCCAAAGTTTCTAACTCCCACCAGAGGACCTTTTCCTGCATGAGTCTATTAAGAAGGTGATGGAAAGAACTGACAGAATTCATCTGTGCATAATTGTAGACAGGATCCCCTAGAGTGCCATCCTGCCATGTAAAACATTGCACCTCTGAAAAGCAAGAGGAGTGGAGCATATCCACCGGATCAGAAATCCCGGGGCAGTGACCATTGGATCCCAAAGACCTCTGTCTCATCAGAAGGATAGAAGCCGAATCAGGAGCCAGAGCATGGGAGAGAACAATGGATTTCCCAAGCCATGGAGTAGATAGAGACGAATGCTTTAGTGCGGAAGGCTTCCTTGAAGAGTGGAGTGGGACCTATAGGCACTGATTAGAGAATTTGGACTTACTCGTGATATTGGAGCTGAATGTCTTTGGACTGAGGCTTCCTGAAATGGGTTGCCTTTGGGCACTTAATTTAGGGATCTGGGTTTGCCAACTCATGAAGATTTAGCTGAATACCTTCCATTTGAAGTTTCTAGCAGAGTGGTATGTCTTTTGGGAGTTTGTTAGCTGACTTGAGAGACCTTTGTAAAAACATCTGGATCAACAACTCAGCACTGAACATTTCTCACTGACATTACAACTTGTTAACTTCCTTAATAAACCCACTAATTATGATTTTTTTTGTCTGTGAGTTCTATGTAGCCATTTCTATCGGTATGAGAACACAGAGAATTAAAATCAAGAACATTAATTCCTGAAACCCAAATGAAGTCTGAACATGATAGTGGGTCAAGAGTAAGGTACAAAGAAATAGAGGAAGAACAAGAAGGTATTTATAGAGATCTAAATACAGGCATGTACAGATGTAAATATATTTATATATGATGAGGGGGAAATAGATCTATGTACAAATATTTATAGGTTTAATATTAAGGAAACAGATGGACTGTGAGCCCCTACTGAAGTACACCCTCAACACAAAAACACTTTGTTCTAACAATTCAGCAGTCTGAGATGCTCACCTTCCTGGCATGATCGCTGAAGACAACCAACAGGTGCACAAGCAAATGTGGTGAAGAAAACTGATGGTTACTGGCTATCAAAATATATAGCATCTGGTGTCTTAAAGGACTGAAGATAAACAAGCAGCCATCTAGCTGAGAAATAACAAAACCCACATGGAAGAAATACACCAGCCTGTCCCAACATGATCGCTAAAGACAAAGTAGGTGCATAAGCAAATGTGGTGAAGAAAGCTGGTGGTATCTGGCTATCAAAAGATATAGAGTCTGGGGTCCTAAAGGACTGAAGATAAATGACTTGCCATCTTACTGAGAAACCGCAAAGCCCCCATGAAAGAAGCACACCAGCCTTTGAGATCATCAGGTGTCAAAGGGATGAGGTATCAGGCACCAAACACACACAAAAATCATAGCATTGTGAATGAGGGGGGTTGTGGATGGGACCCAGAGCCCATCTGTAAGCAATTGGAGATCCTCTTGCAGAAGGGTCGTGGGGAGGAGATGAGCCAGTCAGGGTGCAGTATAGCAATGATGAAACATACAATTTTCCTCTAGAGTTCTTGAATGCTTCCTCTCCCCGACTATCATGATCCCAATTCTACCTTACAAATCCAGCTGGACTGGAGGATGTACACTGGTACATATAGGAACTGGAAACACAGGGAATCTAGGACAGATGAACCCCTCAGGGCCAGAGGTGAGAGTGGCAATACTGGGAGGGTGAAGGGAAGGTGAGTTAGAAAGGGGGAACAGATTACAAGGATCTCCATATAACCTCCTCCTTGGGGGATGGACAGCAGAGAAGTGGGTGAAGGGAGACGTCGATGGTTTAAGATATGACAAAATAATAATAATTTATAAATTATCAAGGATTCATGGGGGATAGGGATGATGGCAGGGAGGGGAAAATGAGCTGAAAACAAGGGCTCAAGTAGAAAGCAAACGTTTTGCGAATGATGAGGGAAACAAATGTACAAAAGTGCTTAACACAATGGATGTATGTGTGGATTGTTATAAGATTTGTACAAGCCCCCAAAAAATGATTTAATGAATTAAATAAAAGATATCTCACTGACTACATTTGCATTAGTCCGCTTTCCAAAGCACTGTGTTTAATAGTAAGAATATTTATATTGCTGGTCAATGGTCACCTGCAGATTTCTTATATTGAGGTTCAAGCAGAAACAGCAAACAAATTGTGCTCTTCAGAAAATAGACCGAGGGGATTATGAACGGGTTACCAATTTTACAGAAACAATCATGAATATGGATTAGAGTAGTGTTACAATTCTTGACAGAATATGACTTTTGGGATCCCCTCTTTTAAAATGTCTTCTAAATTGATCTGCTACCACCTTTCTGGAAACTTTTGGTTTCTGGACCAAGGTACTTGATTTATGGGGTGAACCTGAAGGTTGTGGCTGTCCCTTCTGAGCATGTTCAGCAGGCCAGGTCTGGTCATCACTGTACTTGCTACTTTGATGGGGGTGGGAGGACTGTTTCAAGATCATAATTGAATTATTTTTAGCAAGTGTTAGTGAAACACAATAGAAACTTGCTCAAGGTGATACATGATGCAACTTTCCATGTTCCAGTCACATGTGAGTTTCTTGCAATGTGTTTGGAATTTTATGGGTATTAGTAAAAAGTTTATTACCTGTATACACGAGTATAAGCCGATCCGAATATCAGTCAATGCACCTAATTATACCGCAAAAACTGCATTAAAATGTGATGAAAAATTCAGCTTATGCACGAGTATATACGGTATATCTCCATAATGCAAATTCAGCACCGTATGAAAGAAAAATCCTGTAATATACAGAAAACAAACATTACAAGCAATTTTATTTGAATACCACCAATCTTATGTTTGACTTCAAAACATTATTTTAATCACAAACAAGCTCTTTGTCTTTTATGACTGTGCCCCTCCTGGTGCTCTGTTTCTGACAGGAGATTATGAATTCAAGTGAGAAAGAAACAGCAGGTGCAGATGAAATCTTTCAAACAAAGAACCTGTTTTCATGCAAACACACCTACTAATTAAAACAGAGAAAAAGGGAAGCCATACACAAAATTTCGGTGAAAAGTCATCAGAATTTTTCAAGAGTAAAAGGCTTTTGTGTTTTAACTTCTGAAGGCAGTAAGGCTTGCATGCGTTACTTTGGTCCTAGTGCTAGTGATTTCCAGTGAGACTTTTCAGGTTAGCTGTAATCTTCTGTCTTAAAGGAGCTAAGGCAATGTAACCTAAACTGAACTATTCTCTCTGAGAGTTTAGTTCGTTGAAATGGAAGATTGTAATAGTAATGCATGTGCCTCCACACATAGTAACTTTCCTACATTATGTTGTACTTAATTAAAATAAAATACAGTCCTCTGGTAGAATAGTAGTAGTTTTCAGCTTTTGGAAGATGGAAATTAATTGTTACTATGATATAAATGTATATGTACTCTTTACATGATAAAATTTTGTTTATCCTAACTTTGGATACATTTTTTTTCATTTTAGGCAAAATTGCAAATACCAAAGCATAATTAAAAGAGGTCCAGAGAATTTAAAACTGTGAAGCTCTTTCCCAAGTAGTCAATTCAGTACATCTTCGTTCTAGTTATTTACTGCACCTCTCCTACAAGTGGTGTCTTTGGAGTGAATTAATTACTTTAGCGAGCCTGGAGTGTCTGCTTCTGGGATGGCTCATCTCACAACTGACAGGTGTCTCTTAGCTGGTTGTTGGGAGCATGCCTGAATAATAACCAGAGACCTAATTTGCTTCCCACATGAGTCTTATCTTTGGTGTGTAGGCTGGGGGGGTGGATTCCAAGAACTGGTATTTCAAGAGACAAAGGGGGATAAGGTTGGCCACGTAATGCCTTGATCCAGAAATTGGCATATCACATCTGCCATAGCTTAAATGTTAAATTATCATGGAATTCACTTGAATTCAAGGGAAGAGAACACAGACCCTGTATCCTGGTAAGAACAGACAGATTTTTTGCCATCTTTAATAGACCATCATTATTTTAAGTAACAAGCCAGAAACAAAACGTGAACCCTGATAGTTTGATTTGTTCTTTTCAGAACGTAACAAGCTATAGTAGGCACAATACATTCTTGGAAGGGACCATTCTGGTCCCTTCACTCCCTCCAGATACAAGATTCCTATAAAACTTCTCAGTCCTCCTGCATTTGCACATACCTGCTATACTACAACTACACCACAGATTTGACTCTTGTGAATTGTTAGACCACATAACACCAATGTACTTGAAATTTAACCTCATAATGACACCAGCTTTCTCTGTGTGTGTGGCAGAAACCTTCGAACACTTGAGGGCTGTATTGGGAATGTTCCTGTACATCCCAAAGCAACAATATATAAAGACAGGTAGAATGAAACTGGGCAATTAGAAAAACAAAAGAAATCAATTAAGGGCTGTTTCTTTTTGTCCTTTCCTGAATCCTATACAATAACCAAATATAAAATTCACTCTCATATGTTCCCATGTAGAGCTGAAGATTCTTGATTGCGTGTACTTATGATTAGAGGATCTCCTGATTCTCTTTTTCCACACCTTCTCATGCAGCAGAGTTTATTGGAGAAGAACAGTGAGTCGTGTTAAGAACACTAGCTTTGCTATTGAAAGCAGTAAAGGGTTGGTATTTTCCAGAAGTGAGGATTCCTATTTGACATCACAAAATGAGAGTTTCCTGAATTATATAAGCTAAGGTTTGTTGTGTAAACACCACTTCAGAAGATAACATTACATGGAGATATCAACTTGGGACCAAGGCTAATTAACATTGGCAACCACTTCCTGCTTCCTTCCCAGGCGTTCTCTCACCTGTCACATTAGGCTTCAAATGAAGTCTGCAAACCAATCTTCTCTTCTCTTACTTTAACACAGACACTTGGAATTGTAGGGTATATTCCTCACTGTGACTGAGGTCTTTTCACCATCTGTGCAATGACCATGTCATTTCAGTGCTATGTTCAGTGGTTTATACTGGCCTTGTCAATATGACCCTGAGAAATCTGATGAACCTGAATGAATCTTTAATTTAGAGTAAGAAATAAACAATGCTCACAAGAAAGCAGTTTAAACTATGCAAATAGAATAAAGAAAAAAAGAATGTTGTGGATTACTCACATAAGAATATTCAGACGGAAAAATTTGTATCAAATAGGAACCAAAACTTGCATTTTGGAAATTGTACTTCCTACTGTCTTTCTATTTTTGGTCATTATTTTCCTTCATTTTGTATGGATGTCATTTTTCATTCTCATGTGCATGTCTTCTCTTCACACCGAGTGCAAACTATTTTTAGCAAAACTTTTTAAAAGAGTGGTACAATTTAAGTAATAATCAGTACTTCCATAATCTAACACCTTCTGTGATCTGACTCTTAAAATAAGGACAATTTAATTAGTGTACCTGTTGGTGCGCTAGCATCAGCTCGAGCATGAGGAAACATTTCTTTTTATAAAAACAATCACCAGATGAGCTTCCTGATTGACTGCTAGCTATTAACGATCCTGTGTGCGAGGGCCCCAGTTTAAGAACAGTAAGGCTGAAAATGTGAAGAACGTGAACATTGCCTGTGTTCCTTCCCCAAGCGAGATAAAAATCAAACTTGAGTGCTCATTATTGTATTAACCATCTTTCCCTAATTTACAGCTTGCCTTGGATTGTAAGAAAAATAATGAAGACTGAGGGAATGTAAGATTAGATCATAATTCTAGCTTGAAAACAGTTGCATGTGTGATCGTTACACAATTTTATGTCAATTTTCTAATAAGAATGAAGGGATGGCGTCTAACCTGTCAATCAGGTAACAGCCTGGTTGCCCCGACTTGTGGGTGTGGCCTTCTCATGCGAATTGTGGGACTTCTCTTTCTCCCTGGAGGCGGGACACACTCTCGATCTCTGTTTGACCTTCCTGTTAACAAGCTAGATGGAGCCATGCTGATGGCACCGGGAGCCCTGGAGCTGGATAAGCCATATGGAGACCTGCACCAGGTCTGAGATGCTTCCATTGGCACAGGATCCACCACTGGCCAGTGATCTTCCTGCATGTGGCATCACTGCAAGTGCTGTGTGAGTGTAAAGGAATTTATGAATTAGTATTAAGCATATGGGCTAATATCAGACTTATGGACTTGATCTGGACTGGGCGGAGATGTTTTCTCAATATACAACTGCTCTTTGATATAAAGTTCTCTCTTACATACATATGAGTATTTCTCTAGTTATTTCTAGTATTTCTCAGACTAATAGAGTATTATTTCTAGTATTTCTCAGACAAATACACTGTGATTCCCTTCAGGCTAGTCCATAACTCTACATAAAAAATACTGCACTATCTACTCTTTCATTCTTAATTAATTTTCCCTTTCAATCGTGTTGGTTCTATCAGGGAAATGTACTACAGTGGATTTCCTTAGAATTTCAACTCTTTGAGTTGGATAAGACTCAATGGCACTGACTGAATATTATCCATTAGCGATCATCAATATTTTATTTTAATTATCTTAATTTCTGTTTAATGTATTTCACTAAATCTTGTTAAAAGTGTTGATGTACACCTGCATGTAGATGTGCAAAACATTCAGATTCTTTTTTTGTGAGTAAAGGATTTCTCCTGTGTGAAGGGAAAAGGCCAGCTGAAACGCGTCAATTAAATTTAATTGGAACCCCTTGTGTTAGTCTGGGTAGACTAGAGAATCAAATCCAGGGAGACTCGTATGTGTATAAGAAAGAGCTTTATATCCAAGAGCAATTGAATATTGATAAAACATCCCAGCAGTCAAGTCCATAAGTCCAATATTAGCCCAGATGTCCTATACCAATTTATAAATTCCTCTTCAGACTTATGAAACATGCAATGATGCTGAATGCAGGAAGATCACAGGCCAATGGTGGGAAAGCCTTGTGGATCAAGTGGCAGTGCAGGCATCTATCTCAGTGCTGGCAGGGGTTTCCACATGGCTCCTTCAGCTCTAGGGCTCTAGTGTAGCTCCGTGTGTCTTGTAAGGGAGTGAGCAAGTGTCATGCCTCCAGTGAGCTCTTTATCTTCTTAGTGCCTCCAAATGAGGTAATCAAGCTGCAACCTGACTGACAGGCTAAACTCTGCCCCTTATTCTTAAGTCCCAAATCAACAACCAATTACGTTAACTACCACACTCCTCAAGTTGAGAATAGTTTCTTTCAGGTGGCTGCAACTAGTTTTAGATAATAATTTGGAAAAATTCAAAACCAGTCTTGTTTTTTCTCTCTAAATATATCACTCTATCCCAGCAGTTCTCAACCTGTGGGTCGCGACTCCTTTGGGGGATTGAATGACCCTTTCACAGGGGTCACTTAAGACCATCAGAAAACACCTATTTCCAATGGTTTTAGGAACCGAGACACTGTTGCTCTATCCATCTCCAGACGGGTCCACCCACGTGCAGATATGCCCACATAGGAGTAACCATTGTGAAGACATCATCGTGCCAACCGGTGTGACATCATCATCACATACAGGGTGTATGTGACGGGTTGGTGCCATAATGTACTTATGCAGACCAGTGACACATATGTAGTGAGCAGCTCCTGTGTAGAGAGCAGCTACTGTGTAGAAAGCAGCAGTACTGGAAGTAAAACAACACTTCATGAATTATAATTACCGGATAAATGTAAAATCATGTACTGTAAAATCATCAACTACAGGGAAAAGAATCTGTACCATGGGAACTTAATCTGGATACTGATCAATCTTTTTATATTCAGCTGTGGTTGATCTGAGTACTGTCCCCTTGTGATAGTAACAGGTATGTAAAAAAACAACAACCGAGAGATTGATAAATCATAGGAAACTTTAATGAACTCTATTGACTGAACTATGTCATGTATCATGTTTTGTATTATTAAAGCTATTGTTATATATTATTTTATTATCAAACTATCCCATGACAATGGATCGTGTAGAGAAGAATATTAAGAAAAGAAAATATAATGAAGTTTTTTTAAAGTATCGTCTTACCTCAATAATTACAGTAGGAATTGAAAGCTGCAATGTGTTGTTTGTTGTGAAGTTCTATCAGTCAAATCTATCAAGTCAAATGTACTAAAATGACATTTTGACAGCAAGCATCCAAGCTTTGTTGGCAAGGATACTAACTATTTTAGAAGCAAAGCTGATGGACTCAAGAAAGCCAGACTTGACACTGGTGGTAAGTACCACAAACAAAACATAGCAGCCTTTGAAGCTTCACATTTGCTGACACTCAGAATCGCCAGAGCTATGAAACCTCACACCATTGCTGAGGATTTACTGTTGCCAGCAGCCAAAGACATTGATCGAGTTATGATCAGACGTGAATTTGTTATGAAATTGAGTGCAATTTCCTTATCTAATGACACTGTCCACAGAAGAATTGATGACATGTCTGCTGATATTCTTGATCAGATAATCCAGGAAAATAAATCTACTCCACTTCCAATACTTAGCATCCAGCTTGATGAATCTACAGATGTTACAAACTGTTCACAGTTACTAACTGACATGAGGTATATTAATGATGGTGACTTTAAAGATGAGTTTCTTTTTTGAAAACCTCTTGAAATGACAACTACTGTACATGGTGCATTTGACACAGTTGGTTCATTTCTGAAAGAGCATAAGATCTCTTGGGAAAAGGTTTGTGGTGTTTGCACAGACGGTGCTCCAGCTATGCTAGGATGTGGATCTGGATTTCAATGTTTGGTACTGAATGAGTCACCAAAATCATCGGAACTTCTGTATGATTCACCGGCAAATATTAGCAATGAAGACGCTGCCACAAGTGCTACATGAAGTAATGAAGCATCGTAAGTTCTGTCAATTTTGTAAAGGCAAGCACTTTAAACCCTCAACTGTTTTTAACTGTGTAAAGAATTGGATGCACCAAATAATGCTCTGCTATTTCACACTGAAGTGAGATGGTTGTTGAGAGGAAAAGTTTTAAAACATGATTTTGAGCTTCGTGAGGAACTCAAAATGTGTTTTAATCAGAAAGCAAGACCCAGTCCAAAGTACTTTTCAGCGATAAAAGTGAACTGCAGAAAATAGCTTACTTTGTTGACATCTTTAATGAGTTAAATGTATCACTGCAAGGAACAAATGCAACATACCTTGATTTGTCTGAAAAGATCTGATCTTTCCAAATGAAACTAAAGCATGGGAAAGAAACTTGGATGAAAATAAAATGTACATGTTGCTGACCTTATCTGCTTTCTTTGAAGAACGTGACATTGAACCAGACAAAAGGATTACGATGATAATTTTTGTGAAAGAACACTTGCACATGCTTGCAGAAAAAATTTCATCATACTTTCCAAATCTACCTGACACCCCATGTGGACTTGCCAGAAGCCCATTCACAGTCAAAGTTGAAGCTATTTCTGAGACAGCACAAGAGGAGTTCATTGAACTCATTAACAGCAATGCAGTGAGAACTGATTTCTCTACATTTCCAGTTACAAAATTCTGCATCAAGTGTTTCCAGTCACATCCTGTTCTGTCTGAGACTGTGTTGTGCCTTCGTCTTCCATTTTCAACACCATAACTTTGTGAAACAGGGTTTTTTAGATTTTTTGTTATTAAGCCTAAATACAGAAGTAGACTTGTGGAAGATGATCTTCGTTGTGCTCTTGCAAAGACTGCAGGGAGAATTTCTGATCTGGTGAGAAAGAAGCTATCTCAACTTTTGCACTGATGCTGGCTTTTTACACATACTGTCACAAAATGTAGCAATGTGGTTTACTGTTGTTGTATTGACATTTTGCCATGCTACACCATGCTTCAAGATAAAATTTCATTTATTTGCAATTAGAAATAAATATTTCACAGTATATAATTACATCTCGTTTTGTGATTAATCACTATGCTTTAATTATGTTCAAATTGTAACAATGAAAATACATCCTGCATATCAGATATTTACATTATGATTCATAACGGCAGCAAAATGACAGTTATGAAGTAGCAATGAAATAATTTTATGGCTGGGGTCACCACAACATGAGGAACTCTATTAAAGGTCCGAGACAATAGGAAGGTTGAGAACCTGTGCTCTATCCCCTTTTTTCGCCTTATTTCCCAAGGTGATATTTACATATAAGGGTAAACTTATGTGGCCTAATGGTAATAGGTTAGGAGAAGTTTGAATGATTTTGTCAGTGTGCTGATCCTTGTGCACTTAATATTGGCCTTTGTGGAAGTAGTTCTATTCATCCTGGTCTGTGTACATGCTGCTGGATCCTGTTGTGTTGACTAGAATTCTGACAAGTTCAGATCTGGCTTTCCCCTAAAAAGAACTCCACTTTAATTCTGGATGGTACTAAATATTCTTCTGATGGCTGAGTGTTACCTCCATTTATTGCCGGATAGTTCACACTGAAGTTTTTAATACAGGAGCATTTACCTTTGCAACAGTGACCGTCAATATCTCACCTACGCAAATACACTAGCCAAGCACCTCTCAATTACTTCTGGAATGCCTCCTAACGCATACTGGATTCGTGTATGCTTTCTGGACCATGCCTGCATCTTGGGAAAGTCGGAATACTATTTATAGCGCATTTGCCACCTGATGTTGCTATGCAACTCTCCTGCTTTCCCTAGTTCATTATGGTCTGGCACTCAATTCAAAGAGGCGCTCTCTCAGAAACAGGAATGGGGGACTATAGTTCTCTCAGTGACTTCCACTTGGGTTTCTATCTTCTCACCTTATGGCAGGTAACATGCGTGACTGAGTATCTTCCTCTACAGCTCCTCTTTTCTAAATATCTCTTTCTTTTAGCTTCCTTACTATTCTGCTGATTCTTTGTTTTCTCTCTTCCTTGGCCTACTTTACTTATACTACACCCTGCACGTGAGGCAAACTCAAATCAGACATTGCTTGGGCGTAAGTCTCAGGGTCTATGTGTAATGTTAGAAAAGGCCCTGGAGAGGGAGGTGGCCTGTCAAACGCATGAGATTACTGATGGGAAGGGCAGCGTCAGAGAGGGGAAAGGGAATGATCAAGTCAGGGCAAAAGTAGGTGCATGTCTGTTGAGGGGAGGGAGGGCTAACTGTCACGTTGGGGGAGGAGAGTCTGAAGATGCCCTGGAATGACTAGGTAGGGAGGGGCTTTAAAAGAGGACAGCTGGGAGGGAGGAATTAACCTAGGGCATCTGCGATTATCTTGGGAACCCAGACCAGATGCCGCAAAACACTGGGAGACTAAGTCCTGGACCTCCTGGATGTACCTAATGCTCCAGAGGTTGAGAATGAAGAGTGAGACTCCACGTGGGAATTCCACTGGGTGAACTGGAATCTACCTCAGACCCCGTTGTCACCTGAGGACTTAGGCTGGAAAATACATGGTGTCGGAGGTAGAAGAAGGCAGCTGTACCAAGAGAGGTGTACTGTTGGTTGGTGAACAAGCGAGGTCTAGGTACAACAACGCCCTGTGTGCTGTGCTAGGATATGTATTATCCCAGCAATCCTACGATGGCCATTCTGTTATAGTTTGCTTATGCTTGCTTATACTAGGATGTTCTCAGAGGTGCATCGCCATTGAGGCCCGCCCTCATGAAATTGTGTTATTTGTTGCCTTATTGTTTGGTAAATGAAACCAAGGGATGTTGAGCCTACAGGAAAAGAAACTATAGCAGGACTTTTGGAGAAGAAGAGAGAGAGGTGGGAGAGATGATCGAGATGATCACAAAGTCCAGGAAGGAAAAGTATGTTTTAGAAAACACATATGATTATGGAAGAAATTGCACAATTGTGTTTGGCATGATTGAGCTATGGAAGTATGTAACTTGTGAGGTGATGCCCCCCCCTAAAAAATATGGAAAAATGCTTCTGCTGGGCAGAGCTTTTGTAGTACTCATTTATCTTGCTAGGGAAGCATCAAGAATTCCCTCTGGGTCAGTGCACCCTGTGGCATCTCCTGGGAAGGTTCTCTCTTGTCACAGTGAATTTTTCATTAAAGTAATTTCACTCAAACTTTGTGTGTGTGTGCATTGGCCAATTTAAAAGAACATGCTACAGCTGTGACATTTTCTTTCCTGCTTGGGAAAAAGGCCACAGAAACTTTTATTATATTGAACACACCTTATAAGGACAGCACTATGGAAAAAACACAAGTGAATGAGTGGTTTTCTTGTTTCAGAAAAGGTGGAATGTTGATTGATGACAAACCTCATTCTGGAAGTCTGTAAATATCCTGAATGGACAAAAATGTCAACAAAAGTCATTCACTCGAGCTGGAAGACTGATGATGAAAATTCAAGAGATGAGGAAGTATTCTGTACTATCTTGGGTCGGCAAATTTTAACAGAAGATTTGGGAATGAGAAGGGTCACTGTGAAATGTGTGCCAAGGGTTCTGACTGACTAGGAAAAAGAGCGTTGAGTGAAAACAGGCCATTCTTTGAAAGAACAGCTCTGAAGCGACCCAGGCTTTTTTCCAGCATCTTTACTGATGACTGTGCATGTGCTATTCTGATGACACTGAAAGCACACATCAATGAAGCCAGTGGAAGACTTCATCTTCACCTCACCCAAAAAAAGTTTGTCAAGTGAAAGCGAAGGTTAGGACATTGTTAATTTTTTTTTTGATATGAGGGGATAATGCATTTGGAGTTCATTCCACTAGGTCAGACTTTCTATTTAAAGGTTCTGAAAACAGTGTGCAACAAAAAAGGCCTGATTTGTGGCAGATGGGGGACTAGTTTTGCTACCCCGACAATGCTACTGTTCACTCAGCCATCTCAGTGTGTCAGTTTTTGTTTAAAAAAACAGCATGCATCTCTTACAACACACATCTTACTCATCTGACCTTGCTCTGTGTAACTTCTTTTTGTTTCCAAAAATGAAGAGGGATATGAAAGGACAGTTATTTGATGACATAGAAAAGGTGAAGAAAAAATGAGGGAGGTGCTTGCTGTCAGCCACCCAAACAGATGAGTTTAAAAAATGTTTCCAAGAATGGAATCACAGATTTGACAAATACATTAAGTGTAATGGATAGTACTTTGAAGATAATAAGGTTTTGTTAAAAAAATTAAATACATAGCGTTGGAAAATAAATCCATTTTGGGGAGGGGGTGGGGAGGGAGTCAGGTAACCCCCTCATATACATTGGCTTCCAAGTTACAGCAAATTACAAAAAAAAAAAAGGTATCAATCCAGCAATGGGTTTGGGGATTATACTAAATCCTAGCTTTTACTTAAGAGCAATTAGTTCTTACATTATGGTCATGCTACATACTTAACTTCATGAAATTTTCACTGACGATAAGGGTGTTATACCAAAGTGTGGTGAAGAAACCAGGTGATGCCTGGATATCAATCAGAACACTGTCTGGAGTCTTCAAAGCTTGTATTCAAATAAGCAACCATCTAAGAAAGGAGTAAACTAAGTACAACATCACAGAACCAACTTGTGTGATCCAAAGATAAGGATTACAAATCTCAAATATGGTGTGGAGAAAAGCATCATAGCAAAAGTTATGAACACCCAATTGGTGGAGGGCTATGGGGGGCACAGTAAGAGCCCAAAACCCACCTTCAAGGTATCTGGTCAGACGGAGGCTCTTGCAGATCTGCTCTAGCCATGGGCAAGAGTCTTGATCAGCCTCATTATGAGGTAGAAAACAATGTAATCTTAATGATGTTGCATCTAACTGGACATTGGCCAGTTGAACACCCTCTAGATGTAACCTGAATTTGTTTTTGGGTGAAAGTATCTCCTGTTCGTTCTCTGACAGAAATTTCTCCCCTAGATTTTTTATTATTCTTGGGGTCTTTTCATTCTAGTGCATTATTAGTATTTTTGTCTGTATACTATTATGTTCTTGCTCTTACCAGCTTAGCATGATATTGTGTTCTATTGCTTTCTTTTGGGTCTCCCAGCTGTGAAGCACAGGAACACTGGAGGCATAATGCTAATAATTGATCCACGGGGAAACAGGGACCACAAGGATGAGGGTAGATATAGGGAGGGAAAGGGGATTTCGGGAGTAACTAACAAATATGGGGGTGGGGAGAGAGTACTAGAACGGATTGTGATTGCATGAGTCATCTTAAAGGCGATTTGACTATGGCAGAGGGGGAATGTTCTAAAATTGATGTGGAAGTGATCATCCAATTCTCCGTAGTATGATTGAATGACCAAGCAATTGAATAGTATGATATGCACATTACTTGTGAATAAAACTATTGGGGGGAAAAGAAAAGAAAAGGCTATATGGGGAAAAAGTGGATTAATGAAAAAGAAAAAATACACTGATATGGTATTTAAAAAACATTATCAGTATTATATGGTTACTGTGAAATTAATTTTATTGATTATTAAGTCTTTATGAGGTTATATTGGTACATTGTATTATGAGGATTTCTTTTAAAAGAATAATTTATATTTAAGCTTTACTAATAAATCTGAATAAATAAAGCAAGATAATATTCTATAGATTCAACCATTTCAGATATATGAAAACTGAACATATACATGTATATGTCCATGTATGTCTGTACTCACATATGTACATATGAAACACTTGGGAGTACGTATGGAAATAATTGTAGGTGTGTGGATCATATTGACACATTCAAAATTATTATTCCATGGCCCAAGTTACTTGAAGTTTGGTGAAGTATAGTGGTCAATTGCAATTATTATATCATGCCAAAAGTACTTAATTTGGAGCTAAATTGTCTGTCTATGCTTTATAAATAATGATGGTCTGTTTACTAGTTTCAAATATCTCAGATATTAAAAATATATTGCTATGAAGGACCATCTACTAATTTTTTCAATGCATTACATAGGGTTCATGAAGGCAGTGGTATTTTTTCTAGCCTCAGATATATGTTTGGGCTGGTGGTGTCCACAGGGCATTCTCAGTGTCCAAGGAGACAGAGGCAATCAGTCTTGCCTGAACAAGGGAATCTACCATAGTCACTCGGTGCACCACATCTGAATGAAATGGCTGGCATAGTCAAAGTTGTAGGAAGTAGGAGGAGAAAACTCTTATTTTTGTCCTGCGGAGAGGACTGTTAATTGCTAACTATGCCATCAAGGCCTGATCAATTAGATAGGGGTCAGAGCACAGCTATCCTCTTGCCAAAAGAAAGCCTATTGCAGGTTTCAACAGAGCTGAGAAAAAGTGGTAAGCATTATAGAATGCATTTGTTTGGCAGAAGAGTAAACTTAGGGCATCAACTCTTAGGTAATGCCTAGTCTTTACAGCATGATAAATCCCATGCTTCTCTTACAACCAGGAAGGGGGAGCTCAGCTCACCTCCAGATTGGGAATGAATGATTCTAATCATCGAGACTGAAGATACAAATTTTACAGATGGAAAACACTGATAAGAAGCAGAGATCAATAATAAATGTTTAAAATAAAGAGATCATTTTAGTTCTTCTAGCTGTCTTTAGAAACATTGCTCTTTGCCACCCCTAAAATTTTGAAATCCGTATGCTTTATCATGACTATGTATTGAGTCATTTATAAATTCAACAAATGATTATTGTCTCTGCCAGGCTACAATCACTAGGGACATGAATTTTAAAAATATAGACAGGACCCTTGCTTTCATAAAATAACATTTCCAATGATGGACTAAAGACAAAAACGAGGACATAAACACTCAAGAAAATATCATCGTAAACTACCTAGCAATAAATAACACCTCGAGGGAATATGTCACTGAGATGTAGGGCCCAGGAACAGGTATTCAGGGACATGTAGGTCAATTGGCATAACATGACTCATGAAAGACAATGAACTTCATCTTGCTGTGGTGAGTAGCAACAGAGGTCTTGAAAGCTAACTAAAAACAAGATGCAAGTATCAGTCTCTCCACATTTGAAGCATAGAAAAGTGAAGAAAATAAAATACTTTAGGAAACAATTAGTTCAAGGTTTAAGGTACCACATGAACTAAAGTTTCCAGTCCTTGGAAATCAGAAGAAATAGATAATGCCTAGTTACCACTACCAAGTGCTTTGACTGGGACCACAGACTGCTTGGACAGAATGGGAGAAAAAAATACAACAAAATTCAAAGGCATAACAAGCATCAACTTACTTGTCTAATAGAGACTGGTGAAACCCCTAAGACTGTGACTCTGAAAAAACCTTCAATCCTGGAATTAAATATACCCCGGGAGATCATTTTTCAGGTAGGCCTATATAATGCACTATGAGAAGAATGTCCTCCTCAGAACAATTATCTAGAAGATACCAAAAGGACGTTTTGCCCAAAACACAGCTCAAAAGTAAGGAAGGGGCACTAAAAAAGGGCAAATAGACACAGGGAGCCCAAGACGATGGTAGAGGGCTGTTTCATTTCCTCCCATCCTTCCTGTCATACTCTCAAGAAACCACTAATCCAGTTATTGTCTCTTTAGATTTACCTATCTGTGGGAAATAGAAATGGGAAGAGAGTGTATGCAGGCAAACTCTCAGCATTCATGTGCTAAAGACTCTGGGAGGCCACGTTTCCAGTGGAGGAAACTTCACACTCATGGGTTGGATTCACAATTGAATTATGGGTTGGACTCACATTCTCTTAAGTAAAAGTTACTCCCTGAAGGTCCCCCATAAAATGCCAAATTTAAGGTGCTGTCTGCAAACACATGGTCACTCCCTGTACTCTTGAGGGTCAACTGCTTGGGGGTTATCTTCCTGAAGGATGTCAGCCAGCTAAGGCGATCTGACTCTATTGTCTAACCCACCCTAAGAAAGACCCACTCCCTTCAGAGAGGGATAATGAATTGTTCCCCTGGCGGTGAGCACAAAGACACCTAAGGTTAAGACAACTTAGAGATGATCAAAGCTAGACTGCCATCTTGATTCTGAAATCTGCCCATCTTTTTATGGATGTGCTTTCGTGTCACATGTCTTCCCCAAGTACAACCCCTTCCTATTGTGTATATATCTGTAGCTTGTCCCCCTCCTGTTATGGGTATACTTATTTTAGAACCCCTTCTTGTTATGTATGTGCTTACTGTGACTTGTATGTCAGAGATTATATAAAATCATGAGATTACATTACTCTCTGCCCCTAACGAGCTCCTAAAGTCATGACAGAGGAGGTGAGCCCTTGAATGGTTTAGCTTCTCTGATGTCTCTTTAATATACCACTCGATTATATAATTGACCTGTGGACCAATTTGTCTGTGGAGAGGCTGTCCCCTATATCCATTCTGCATTTCACAACAGAAAAACATACAAAACAACAACAAAAAATCATAACAATAATAATAAAGTACAATCGAGATAAATGTGAATTGAAAAGAAAGCACAAAATATTTTAAAAACTAGAACAAATTCAAAAGGGACCAACAGAGAGATCAAATGATAAGGTGTTAAATTTTGACCTCACTCCCTCTGTGATAATCCACTTTTCAATGTACTCAGCATGATATCAAGGTTATTTACATTCCTGGGCTATGCTCAAAAGGGATTCACCAGCGACTTATTCCTCATGTATTTACCCTTCAGTTAAAAAAGAGAGAGAGAGAGAGAGAGAGAGAGATAACTTTTAACTAGGTCAAGAGGGAGATCAAATGATAAGATATTATATTTTAACATAATATGTATGTCATAATTGATTTTACAATGCTCTCTTTTTTATCATAAAACTATGGACAGAGGGGAGTCACCTGAGGTTAATTTACATATGGGCCCTACAAATGGATTTTATGCCTCTACTATTCATAGCCTACTGCAAATCAGATATTCACAACTTAAGTTCTCATAGAATTTCCTTTTTGAATTAGGATTTTATTATTTCCAATCCTTGGATCTCACAGGCTGATATGTTTCTTCCATGTGGATTTAGTTGACACCTCACTTAGATGTCTGTTTATTTGGAGATAAGTCTTTAAGATACCAGACAAACACTATTCTTCGTGATAGCCAGGTGCCATTAAGTTTCCTTGCCACATTTTGCTATAGCACCTTATCTTCAGTGATTGCTTCCTGACAGAAAGCATCAAGCGGGGCCGTGCCACAAGAACTAATTGTTCTTAGATTGTTATCCCATAATGGCTTATCCAATTGAAAAACCTATGTAGAACTTTTATTTTGTCTTTCAGAGGCTATATAAGTCAGAATTGAATTGAGGTAAGTGATTGGTGGATGTCTGTTTTCTATTTAATCCTCATCACAACTACATGGCTATTATCCCGCCTAGCTTTTCAAATCAGAAACAGAGGCCTTCTGCGTAGTTGCTAGATGCCATCAGATAGGTTCCAACCACGGTGACGCTAAAGAGGAAACACTGCATCCGCCTGCACCATCCTCAAAGTTGTTACTAAGCCTGAGCCCATTGTTGCAGCCACAGTGTCAATCCATCTAAGTGAGGAACTTCCACGTTTTTGCCACCCCTCCTCTTTAACCAACATGAAGTCCTTCTCTAGGGACTGGTCTCTTCTGATAATATATCCAAAGTGTGTAAGACAAAATCTTGCCATTCTTTTTCTGATAGTTGTGCCAATAGGATTCCACCGAACATGTAGGTATCATTTAAGCTGCTCGATTGGAGCGCGACCAAGATGAATGCTTTCACAGGCTGGCTTCCTTCTGTCTTTCTCCCTGGCTCTTGCTGCCCCACCCTGCCATCTGCTGCTTGCTGTCCAACTCTGCTGTCTTGCTGAGAGATTCCACTGTACTCTTCCTGGACCTTGCATCAGCAGCTAGAGTGGATTGAAGGACCTTCAGTATATTAGGCAAATTGAACTAAGCCCTCTGTACTGCTGTGCGGAACAAGTAGTAATTTTATTCGTTGTCGCTATATAGACCTAGCCTTTTGTATATATAAAGAAAATCCTAAGTGTCCTGGTTTTGTTTCTCTAGAGAACCCTGTCTAACACACCACCAGCGAGCACTCTGGCTGCACTTCTTCGAAGATAGATTTGTTTGGTCATTTTAGCAGTTCATGTTACTTCACATAGCCTCCAGCACCACCATTCAAATGAATCTATTCTTAATTTTCCTTATTCAACATCCAACTTTAACACGCATATGAGGCAATGGGAAAAAAAAACATGGTTTGGGTCACATGCAACTTAGCCATCCCACTAACATCCTTATTTTTTTAATACTCTAAAAGATCTCATGCAGCTTTTGATATCTTGACTGCTGGTTCCATGAGCATGGATTATGCATTAAAGCAGGATAAAGTCCTTGAAACTTCAATTTATCACAATGTTACCTATTGGTTCAGTTAAGAGGATTTGGGTGTTCTTTACACTGAATACTAATCTGTAAAGAAGGCTGCACTCCTTGGTCTTCATCAGCAAGGGCTTCAAGTCCTCACTTTCAGCAAGCAAGGTCTTGTTATCAGTATGTCACAGGTTGTTAATGAGTCTTCTTTGGATCCTGATGATTCCTCTTCCTACAACCCAGCTTCTCCGAGCATTTGCTCAGCATACAGATTGAACAAGTATGGTGCGAGGAGACGACCCTGGTGCACACCTTTCCTGATTTGAACCCAGTGTTCTGTTCGCACAACTGCCTATCGATCCAGGCACAAGTACAAGGTCGGGCAGTTTTGTTCTGCTGTACATGGTGCCTCTGGAAGGTGGAACTAACTTGAAGACACCCAGCAAATCCTTACTGCCTCTTGGAATCCCCTCTCGTTGCCATAAGTCATACCAATGAAGTGGAAAGCAGCTTTAATTGATTACACTGTTTCTCTCTAATGGTGCCTTTGATTCTAGTGGCCATTGTCTCTCTCATCCCTCTTTCATCTCTTCCTCTGACCTTTTTTTCTGAAAGCTAAAAGAGATCAAAGAACTTTGACAACAAGTAGAAAAAGATAGAATAAATTTGGACTAATGACAGTCTAATTAAAGTCTACCTTCTTTATGCAGGTTTTATAGAGGGAAAATATATGGTCTTGATCTATGTTGTGCCATGAACTCTTGATTAAAGTTCCTAAGAACAGGTTTCCCTTTTAAGGTTATCATCTGCCCAGGAATGATTCAGAGGGACCACAGCCTGTTGGACACATATAGTGGGGCATCCCAGAATGGGAATTACACCGGTCTTTTTTCATAGGCAGGGTCACTCCCTGCCATTGAGTGAATTCTTACTCATACCTCACTGTCATCAAGTCATTTCCAACTTATGGTGACCCTACAGTTCAGAGGAAAAGTGGCCTTGCGGTGTCCCAGATGGAAACTCTTTTTGTAAAAATATGTTTAATCATTTTATTAGGGGCTCATACAACTCTTATCACAATCCATACACACATCAATTGTGTAAAGCACATTTGCACATTCATTGCCCTCATCATTCTCAAAACATTTGCTCTCCACTTAAGTCCCTGACATCAGTTCCTCATTTCCCCCCCTCCCTGCTCCTCTCCTTCAAGAGCCCTTGATAATTTATAAATTATTATTTTGTCATATCTTGCCCTGTCCTACATCTTTATTCTCCCACTTTTTTGTTGTCCGTCCCCAAGAGTGGAGGTCACATGTAGGTCCTTATAATCGGTTCCCCCTTTCAAGCCACCCTCCCTCCACCCTCCCAGTATCACCACTCTCAACACTGGTCCTGAAGGGATTATTCGCCCCGGATTCCCTGTGTTTCCTGTTCCTATCTGTACCAGTATACACAATTTGGTCTAGCCAGGTTTTTATTTTGTTTGTATATTTATTTATTTGGTTTAAGTAGAAAGCATAAAACACTTTCAAAGTACTCTTTCAGAAAAATACAAGAAATGGAGGCTTATGCTATGTCAGGATATTCTCTTTGCCAGTTAATATTTTTTTAAACAATTTATTAGGGGCTCATACAACTCTTATCACAGTCCATACATATACATACATCAATTGTATAAAGCACATCTGTACATTCTTTGCCCTAATCATTTTCTTTTTTTTCTCCTCTTTTCTTTTTTTACATTTTATTAGGGACTCATACAACTCTTATCACAATCCATACATATACATACATCAATTGTATACAGCACATCCATACATTCCCTGCCCAATCATTCTCAAAGCATTTGCTCTCCACTTAAGCCCTTTGCATCAGGTCCTCTTTTTTTTTCCCCTCCCTCCCCGCTCTCCCCTCCCTCATGTGCCCTTGGTAATTTATACACCGTTATTTTGTCATATCTTGCCCTATCCAGAGTCTCCCTTCCTCCCCCTTCTCTGCCCTCCCTCTCCCAGGGAGGAGGTCACATGTGGATCCTTGTAATCAGTTCCCCCTTTCTAACCCACTCACCCACCACTCTCCCAGCATCACCCCTCACACCCTTGGTCCTGAAGGTATCCTCCACCCTGGATTCCCTGTGTCTCCAGCCCTCATATGTACCAGTGTACAACCTCTGCCCTATCCAGCCCTGCAAGGTAGAATTCAGATCATGGTAGTTGAGGGGAGGAAGCATCCAGGATCTGGGGGAAAGCTGTGTTCTTCATTGGTACTACCTCGCACCCTGACTGACCCATCTCCTCTCCTAAAGCCCTCTATGAGGGGATCTCCATTGGCCGACACTTGGGCCTTGGGTCTCCACTCTGCACTTCCCCCTTCATTCAATATGGTATATATATATATATATATATATATATATATATATATATATATATATACATATATATGCATACACACACATATATATACACATATATCTTTTTTTTTTGCATCATACCTGGTCCCTTTGGCACCTCATGATCGCACTGGCTGGTGTGCTTCTTCCATGTGGGCTTTTTTGCTTCTGAGCTATATGGCCGCTTATTCACCTTCAAGCCTTTAAGACCCCAGACACTATCTCTTTTGATAGCCGGGCACCATCAGCAATGATCAGGGGTAAGGTTGTGTAGAGAAGAGGTATACCCTACCCAGGTGGTGACGAAGCATGGTATTAGGGCAGGAGGAAAGTCAAGGGAGATTGAGCAAAGAGCTAGGAGTCAAAGGGCATTTATGGAGGTCTAGACAAAGACATATACATGCAAATATATATAGGAGGATGGGGAACTAGATCTATGTGTCTGTATTTATAGGTTAAGTATTAAGGTGGCGGAAGGACCTTGGGCCTCTACTCAAACACTCCCTCAATGTGTGAATACTTTCTTTTATTAAGTTGGAACTTTATGATGCTCACTCTCCCGACACAACTGCTGAAGCCAAAGTGGGTGAACAAGTAAATGTGGTGAAGAAAGCTGATGGTGCCCGGCTATCAAAAGAGATAGTGACTGGGGTCTTAAAGGCTTGAAGATAAACAAGCGGCCATCTAGCAAAGAAGCAACAAAGTCCACATGGAAGAACACACCAGCCTGTGTGATCGAGTGGTCCCGAAGGGATCAGTTATCAGGCATCAAAGAAAAAAAATCATATCATTGGCTGCACACCTCCATGGTAGGATCTAGCCAGGTTTTTAAGGTAGAATTGGGACCATGATAGTTGGGGGGCAGGGGTGAGGGGGAGGAAACATTAGGAACTAGAGGAAAATTGTATGTTTCATCATTGCTGAATCGCACCTGACTGGCTCATCTCCTCCCCCTGCCCCTCAAGAAACCCTTCTGTAGATGGAAACACTTTATGAGAACGGAAAACTTTTTCTTTCTTCTGCTGAGTTAATGGTAGTTTCACACTACCCAATATATAACTACTATGCAACTGGGACTCTTCCTTCTCATAGTAACCGTAGTCAGTGTCTGAGATTGTAAATCTTTGCAAGTGCCGTTAAATTTATCTTTCTTCCACAGCTTGGCAGTGGGCTTGAATAGTCAATGTCGTGGTTAGCAGCCCAATGCCTCAGCCACAATGCCAGCATGGCTCCATATGCACGGTAGACGACGCATATTTTCCTCAGGAATGCAATTTTCTTTAATAGTTGTGAAGGTACCAGATTATTTTCTTACATTCAAAATTTATATATACAAAATAAATTCAAATATAAAATCTTCCATAAAGATTTACCTCCTCAGAAACTCAACTTAGAGGTGCTATAATTTGAAATTAATACAATCACAGTAGGGTGGGAATATATATAGAAACAAGCCCTGGGATAGTAGTTAATAATGAAAATCAGTGGTTCAAACTTACCAGTTAGTTTCCAAAGTAAACTATGGCGGTCTTCTTCCACAAAGTTTTTTTTTTTAATATTTTATACCTATAGACAAGAAGGATCCGAAGGAGTGAAGTGTTTAAGGGTTAAGTTTTAACTGAAAGGTCAAGACAATTCAAAACAACTAGCCATTTTATATATATATATATATATATATATATATATATATATATGCTAGAGGAAAATATTGCAGTCTGTCACAATAATTATGAAAGCCTTAAAAGCCCATGGGGCAGTTATACCATGTCCAATATGGTTTTTACAGATTGTAATAAAGCACACAGTGATTATATACATACTCACCCAGATAGAATACATCTTTATAGCACAGTGGATAAAGCATTGGGCTTATGATGGAAAAGTCGACATTTGGAACTCACCAATATAAATGAGCTGCAGCCATTTGCTTTAGTAAAGATTTATCATCTCTGAGATCCTATGGCGCATATTTACTCTGTTTTACAGGGTCATTAGCAGTAGGAATAGGCTAAGTGGTAGTGGGATTACACACACACACACACAAACACACATACACTTATGCACATAGAACTGCTGCACAACATTGGAGTGAGTAGTAACTGGATATCTTTACTAGCTTATATTTTCAGCCTTTCCACACCCATGTTAGTCTGAGTAGATTAGAGAAACAAATTCATCAACACTCATATGTGTATAAGAAAGAGCTTTATATAGAGTAATTATATATTAAGAAAACATCCCAACCAAGTCCAGATCAAGTCCATAAGTCTGATATTATCCCATATGTCCAATACCAATCTATAAAGTCCTCTTCAGACTCATGAAACACGTTCAGTGACACCAAATACAGGAAGATCACAGAGCAATGGGTGGTAAATCTTGTGGATCCAGTGGCATTATAAGCATCTCAGCACTGGCAGGGGTCTCCACCTGGCTCCTCCAGCTCAGCGCACTAGCGTAATTCCATGAGTCTTGTCTGCGTTAATGTGCCCCAGGGAGTAAGCAGAGAAAGAGAGAGTGTTTCCCACCTCCGAGGACGAGTACCAGAGTTCCCAGAATCCACAGGAGAAGGCCATTCCCACATAGAGGCCGAATTGGACTTGATTGATAAACTAGACTCCACCCCTTCATTCTTAATCCTCTCAAATTGACAAACAATTATGTAACTACCACAGCCCTCAACAAGTGGCCCTACATAAACATATATCCTAACTAAAAATACTTGAAAGTGAAGTTTTGAGACAAACCTTCTAGTTCATTGCAGCTTTCACCGCTCAGTTGAAGGTGCTGCTAAGCAACTTCTATAGATAAATACATTTGGGAATGACTATTAATTGAATGATGGGGGAACCCAATCTTTAAAAGGAATTTTTTCCTTCAACGTGTTTACTGAATAAATATACAAACTTGGTGATTTCCCGTTAACCATAATTGAAGGATGGGAATAACCTGGTTATCAAACAGAGTATTAGAGAGACGACTATGGGAGATTAAAAAGACAAATCTGACTTGAAGTGTTAAAATCTTGACAATTTTTCTCACTTCTGATACACTTTAGACTTGATCTGGTTTTTAATATTTTCTGTGTTTTTGTTCATATTGGGATATATCTCTGTTGTATTTTGTCATTTTTGGTAGCCTTATTGACTCTCTGTATGCACTTTTCTATATTTGTGGTATATGAAACCCACGATAGATAAATCTAGAGAAACAACAATTGGAATAAGGTTTCCTGGGGAATACAGTGGGGAGGATGGAAGGGAGGGGTAAGCAGGAGATGACATCAAGGAGTTGGAGGAGAAAATGTTTTGAAGCTGATTGATATAGCAATTATACAACACTACTTGATATGATTACACTATGTGTGGCAGTTACATAATCTTCTGTTAACTTGCAAAGGGGTGGAGTCCTAGTCTTACATTCAGGTCGCAGCTTGATGACCTCGTTTGGAGGCACGGAGATAAATAGTTCCCTTGGGGCCAGACAAACTCTCACTCTGCGAGACATTTCTGCTGACAAGCCTCATGGAGCTCTGCTTATAGAGCCAGAACCCTGGAGCTGGAAGAGCCAAATGGAGACCCATGCCAGTGCTGAGATATTTCTACCACCACTGGATCCACAAGGCTTTCCACCTACTGACCTGTGGTCTTCCTCTATTCAGCATCATTGCATGGGTCGTATGAGTCTGAGAGGAATTTATAGAGTGGTAGTGGACATATGGGCTAATGTCAGACTTATAGACTTGATCTGGACTGCACTGGGATGTTTTCTTACTATTCAACTACTCTTTATATAAAGCTCTTTCTTATACATATGAGTGTCTATGGGTTTGTTTCTCTGGTCAATCTGGATGAACACACTACGGAATGGTATGATGTTTGGGTTAGCTCCTAATAAAATGGTTTGGAAAAGAAAGTAATAGCAATAAAACTATTTCCAAGGTGTCTCAAGGATGTGTGTTGGAGAGCTGGGGTTGGCAAATTGAAACTCTTGAGCCACATGAAGCTCATTCAGTATGTCCATGTTGCTCTGAATTAAAATTCAAAACTTTTGAAGGGTATTGTTCAGATAATGGTGATTTCATTTGTTTGTAAAAAAAAAAACATTCATGGCCCTCAAATCATTTTTAAGTTGTGAGGTGCAGGATTGACGCTCCTGAAAAAGTTGCCAATCCCTGAGCTAGAGATATCATAAGAGAAGGAGAGGCTGCTGATCGCTCTTTGGGACTCAACACCTAATGTTTAATCCTATTCCCATCACATGCCATCTCTGGCAGCCCAGGTTTACTCTGTTCCACAGGCTCACTGAGAGTAGGTATTCTGGCTATAAAACATTTCTGGCTTTAGCTTGCTTAGCTATGAAACAGGAAATAATAGTTAACACGTCATAGGATAGTGTGAGCGCTAAATACGTGAGCACATACTAAATACTTAAAATAGTGCTCGACCCAGAGTGCAATGTGTTATTAAACATTATTGCTTCTGGGAAGGGAAACCACGCGCACTAGCACCACGTGGAGCTGTCATGAACAAAAATGTATCACCTAAACTGTATTTACACAATTGGTTAATATTTGAAGAAAACAAACTGGCATCACAAGGCTAGGATACTGTTTTGCGAAAACGTAGGTGTATGTATTATAATTTTATAATGAATTTTGCTTTTTCTGTGTCTCATCAAATCAGGATTCCAGGTGAAAGCTGTTAACAACTGCCATTAATATATGGCAATAAGAGTTACAGAATAATTTCAACTAATAATTTTCAAAGTAGCTTTTAACAATAACAAAATTACCGGAGCAGCTAGTATCCTCTGTGTTATATATGATGGTTGATCTCGTTTAATATCTTCAATAGTCCTGAAATGTAAGATTTTATTTTTTAGGGTAGCTAACTGAGAGGTTCAGAAATTTGGCTATGGCGATTTATCTAAGAAGTAATGAGGAGATGGTTTGGGTACAGGCAGTAGGACTCCAGTACTTAATTGACTTATAATGTTGACCCCCAGTCGACCCATAACAACCCTTTAGAAGTGTTTTCTAGACTGCAGTCTTCACTGAAGCAAATCCCCATTTCTTTTCTTGTATTGAGAAGAAGTGTTTTGAGGTATTTAGGTTTCTGATAGCTTCAAAATTGAGCCATTTTGTGTAGAGTAGGTTGTTTTCTACTTTATTAGGCAAAAATCACTGTTATGATTTTACATCACTGCATGCAGAGTTTATAATTATAAAACAGCAGGTTTTAAAACAAAGTTTGTTTAAAAACATTGGGATTTGGGGGTTGTGATAGTTCATTGTGCCAGCCTGGCCGATAAACACAAGTAGGATTAATTGAAGGGTGGAGGGATAAATGGCTCAGTGAGCCTCCCCTTGCTTATCTCTTGTTCTTTAATCATCAGACCTACGTGTAGCTGCCTTGCTTGTTCTGTGCCTCAATTTAAAGGGGTACACTACCTGTGGGATACCTAGCCTGTGGATTGTGTCGCTGTAAGTTAAGGTCCCTTTAAGCCCACACGATTGGAATGTTCATCTCTGGAACTGGGGACCGACAGCTGGTGACAGTTGGGGACCTGCCTTGCTGTTTGCTGCCTGGGTATATATAGCCCAGCTCTCTCTACAGAAAGGGACTGGCGGCTCTCAAGCCTTAAAGGACAGCTAGTGTCTCACAGCTTTATAATTTAACTGTTAATTTCTTGTATTATCTATCTGTATCTAATTTAACAGTTCATTTCTTGTGTTATATATCTATCTTTATAAATATATTTTTATATAATTACTAGCAATCTGGTCTTGTCTCTCTAGAGAACCCTGTCCAACACAGGGGTCATATTCAAATTCCCATGCCCATACGCACACATGCACATATCCACTTTTTCCACCTGTGGATAACCTCAAGGTGCCTTTTACTGCCTTGCTGGATATAAGATCTAGCATGGTGACAAGAACTGAACTAGATACCCAGCTCCATCTTGCAGAGCTCAATTCCTAGATTACATAGTAACCTGAGATAAGGAAGTGAGAGAACTTTTGGAATAATTTTCAGTAGCATTACCCTCCATTCGTCGTTTCATGTTCTTGACCCAGAAAAGAGAGAAACTATTTGAATGATGTAGCTGGACTTTGACTAAGTAAACAAAGAAAACTAATGGGGCTCACCATGTCACTCCTGAGTGTGTGTCTTTTCATCAGAATGTCTCATGTCATTAATGATGGAGAACAAGTAACCTAAGAGGAAGCAAGTAGCAAATAAAATTGTAGTGTAAAATGTAAATTTATTCAGTAAGCAATACTTTTACCAAATAAAAACGATATGACTCCTAAGAGTTTTTAATGATGATCCCTAGATTGGAAGGATTGTTTGAATAATAAGATGCTATCTTGCCATAATGACATTTATTAGCTTTTTACCATATAGATGTTAACAGACACGATGAACATTTTACAATTAGAATTAAACAAATTTCCAGAATGAAGAGATGAAAAGCTATGTTTGAAGATGTAAATAAATGTTGTACATTTTTTAATATGGCCTAAATTTCTGGCAACTCCCTGTCCATATCCTGCTGCATCTATGATGACTGCTCTTCAGCACAATTTTGTTTGCATGCAATATTAATGATATTGTTTTATAATTCTTGCATTATGTTGGGTCATCTTTCTTTGGAATGAATATATGTATGGGTTTTTTTCCCCGTAAGTTGGCCAAATTTAATCAGTCTCTTAAATTTCTTGTCATAGACAAGTGACTGCTTCCAGTACTTCGTCAACCTCTTGTAACATTTCACTTGGCATTTTGTCAGTTCCTGAAGCCTAGTTTTTGACTAGTAATTTCAGTGCAGTTGGGACTTCTTCCTCCAGTACCATTGGTTCTTGATCATTTACTACCTCTTTAAATGGTTGAATGCCAACTAGTTCTTTTGGTAAAATGACTCCATTCTTTTCATCTTCTTCTTTTCAAGAGAGTTTAATTAGCATATAATTTATGTGTCATGCAATTCGATAGTTTAATCATATTAAGAAGAGTTGCGCAGTAATCACCATAATATATTTTAGAACGTTTTCTTCTTTCCTTCCCCCACCCTGCCCCGCCAACCTCCCATGCCATGCCCCTAGGTAATTATCATTCCAATTACTATCTCTGTAGAATCACTTATCCTGGATTCATATACTGAAAATCATACAAAACACAAAAAAGAAACAAAACAAAAACAACCACACTGACAAAATAAATCAGAGGAAAACCACAATCTAAAAGCAGGCAGAAAATACTAAAATTGCAGGAGCCCTAGTAGAAAAGTGGATTCCAAATTGGGCTGATAACAACAAGGTTGGCAGTTTGAAACCACCAACCTCTCTGACGGAACAAGTTGAAGCTCTCTATTCCCATAAAGAGTTACATGCTTGTGAAAATACTAAATTTGAAATCTTAACATTTTAGCCTGTTTAGCATATTGCATTTTAACCTAACTACATCTACTGTAAGCAACTGTACAAGTATCACTAACTGATAGCAAGGCAATTCACATCCCTGTAGTATGTTCAGAAATGACTCAGGAGAAGACCATGGGGATCCTGGAAATGAATTGTGAGCTTCTCCTGTCATCCCTAGCCTTCTACAAAAAGAGTGTTCAGAATTGAAACCCTGATATCCTTTCCTCTTCTGGGTTTGGATTTTATTATTTACAATCATTGGATTACACAACTGGTGTGTTTCGTACTTGTGGATGTGGTTGATGCCTCAGTTAGATGGCTGCTTCTTTTAAGACAAGCATTTAAGTCCCCAGATGCTATTCTTCCTGATACCTAGGCACGATTTGGTTTCTTCAGCACAGCTTACTGTAACACCCACATTTTCAGTACTCTCTTCATGAGCGTGAGTATATAGTAGGGCCATGTCATAAGGACTAATTCTTCTTAGATTAGGGCTAAAATTACATATGGGTCCATAATCCATTATATATATTCATATATCTATGATTAATAAATATCTTTGGTTCACTTAGAGACATTATCACTTTCTGATAGAGAACATTATAAACCACACCATTGGGTAAAACTTAATTCTATTGACAGTATTATTAATTTAACTAATGGTATAAAATTTAAGAGACTGTTGGGGATAGGAAATTATACATGTATAGCAGAGCTTTTCTGGTAACAATATGTGAATTGTTGACTTCTACACAATAAGCGAGTGGACACTAGTTACACGAAAATGAGGTTTGTCAATAGGGCAAATATTTCCAAAGCAGAATTTCCCCTTCTCGACTCACAATTACACAAAAGCAAAAAGTTCATGAAAATAGTAAATTCTTGGTAGTCCCTGGCCACCATTCATTAAGCAAACTCTTCTTTTGATACTTCCTGCTTCCTGAATCATTTAATATTTTGCCCATAGAATCTTTCAATAATACAGCTCCAGGCTTGAACTTTACTTTAGTTCATTGTCCAAATTCATTGCCCCTACTTTAACTATACTGGAGAGAAGTTTCAAATGCTTATGTTGTGAAATTTATTACATTTCTCTTCTGTTTATTGAGAATTGCTTAGAAAACTTCTTCCAACACAATATTATATAAAATAGTTACTTATATTGCTTTTTAAATAAAAAATTACATTGATTTATTTTAAGCATTTGGAATTTATTTTTGAAAAGAATATGAAATAGAGGTTTAATTTTTTTTCATAAATCAAAGCAGGTTTTATTCTGGTTTTAAAAGTAACTATCGCAGTCCAAACATATAACCAAGGTACCTAGTTTACTGGAGCTAAACCTTTAACCTAGTTACAGGTCTACAAAAAGTCATGTCAAATTATTGGAAAAATATAATCAAACTTAAAATAAGAAAACATTAACTCATAGAGTAATCGTGGAAATAATATCCTTTAAGCATTTATAGTACTCTATTCATTTCAAACAAGTTGCAAAAATACAAAGGCAATTGTAGATAAGTTTCCAACTTTGCTTTATAGTTATATATTCATTTTTTTCAAAATTTATTGGGGCTCATACAATTCTTATCAAAGTTCATACATATACATACATCAATTGTATAAAGCACATCCATACATTCCCTGCCCCAATCATTCTCAAGGCATCTGCTCTCCACTTAAGCCCCTTGCATCAGGTCCTCTTTTTTTTTTCCCCTCCCTCCCCTTTCCCCCCCTCCCTCATGTACCCTTGGTAATCTATACATCGTTATTTTGTCATATCTTGCCCTATCCGGAGTCTCCCTTCCCCCCTTCTCTGCTGTCCCTCTCCCAGGGAAGAGGTCACATGTAGACCCTTGTAACCAATTCCCCTCCTCCAACCCACTCATCCTCCACTCTCCCAGCATCGTCCCTCAAACCCTTGGTCCTGAAGGTATCATCCACCCCCGATTCCCTGTACCCCCAGCCCTCATATGTACCAGTGTACAGCCTCTGTCCTATCCAGGCCTGCAAGGTAGAATTCGGACCATGGTAGTTGGGGGGAGGAAGCATCCAGGATCTGGGGGAAAGCTGTGTTCTTCATCGGTACTACCTCGGATCCTAATTAACCCATCTCCTCTCCTAAACCCCTCTATGAGGGGATCTCCATTGGCCGACACTTGGGCCTTGGATCTCCACTCTGCACTTCCCCCTTCATTTAATATGGTATATATATACATATATACATATACATATATACATATAAACACATATACACATACATGCACACACTTATATCTTTTTTTTTTTTTTGCATGATGCCTTATACCTGGTACCTTGGCACCTCGTGATCGCACTGGCCGGTGTGCTTCTTCCATGTGGGCTTTTTTGCTTCTGAGCTAGATGGCCGCTTGTTCACCTTCAAGCCTTTAAGACTCCAGACACTATCTCTTTTGATAGCCGGGCACCATCAGCTTTCTTCACCACATTTGCTTATGCACCCATTTGTCTTCAGCGATCCTATCATGGAGGTGTGCAGTCAATGATATGATTTTTTTGTTCTTTGATGCCTGGTAACTGATCCCTTCGGGACCACTCGATCACACAGGCTGGTGTGTTCTTCCATGTGGACTTTGTTGCTTCTGAGCTAGATGGCCACTTGTTTATCTTCAAGCCTTTAAGACCCCAGTCACTATCTCTTTTGATAGCCAGGCACCATCAGCTTTCTTCACCACATTTACTTGTTCACCCACTTTGGCTCCAGCCGTTGTGTAGGGAGAATGAGCATCATAGAGTTCCAATTTAATAAAAGAAGGTATTCATGCATTGAAGGAGTGTTTGAGTAGAGGCCCAAGGTCCTTCCGCCACCTTAATACTTGACCTATAAATATAGACACATATTTCCCCATCCTCCTATATATATTTGCATGTACATGTCTTTGTCTAGACCTCCATGAATGCCCTTTGACTCCTAGCTCTTTCCTCCATCTCCCTCAAACAATCCCTGCTTTTCTTAACATCTTTGATTTATCATTCTGTTCTTCTCTATCTTTATATGCATATACTTTATATGTATATGTATACACATAAATATAAATTTAGATATGATTACATGTGTATATGTGAATTTTTGTTTCATGTATATATATTGTACTTTATGTATCAATAATACACTTTTAATTAGTATATTCTATACTATATTTTCACATACTAATGGACAATTTTCCACTCATCACCCCTTCCCTCATTTGGGCGAGTTAGGTAGTTATTCTTGTGTCCTGAATTATGCAGATGCTCTTCAAAATCACACTGTTAAGATCCACTAATAAAAACCGAAAAGTCTAACGGAGGTTTTGATTATGTTCGCATTGAATTCATAGATCAATTCAGGAAGAATTTATCTCTCTATAATACTGATTCTTTTCGAACAGAAAATTGGCATGATTTTCTACCATTCAAGTATTAATTTACACCCTTCATTAAATAAAGTGTTCTCTGCATAGACTTTACACACTTCATTTTCATTTTCTTCTTGGTTTATTGTGCAGGACAAGGTCTGGCGGACCGTAAAATAGACTAATAATAACAACAGTGTTGTAAACAAGAATGTTTATATTCCATTCGCCTGAAAGACTCCAGAAGATTACATGGTAGTTGTGTGATGCATGATCTTCAGGGACACAGATTCCCCTCATAACCTTGCCAACTCTAGGATGTCACTTCTGCTCCTCATGATTGAGATAACAGAGAATTGAAATCATCATACCTGCCTTCCTAAGAGCAGGATTTAGGAAAGTAAAAGCAAAGAGGATATAAGGAGAACATGCAACTCGCTTACAAGGAAAACTTCTGAAAACAGATAAAATGTATTTCCACTTATATTTAATTGGCAAACAAGCCCTCTCTTGGCAAGAGAGTCTGAAGCTTTACTCTATCAGCAAAAGTCCAGCACTCTGTACCCTGGTTATTAGACAGAGAGTACTGGAGTCAATATGGCAGGCATAATTAGGTCAAAATAAAATATCATATCATTTGATTTCACTTTTGACCAATTGAAAAGTTATTTTCTTTTTAAACATAAAGGGTAAATATAAACCAAAATTCAGCTCACTGCCATTGAGTTGATGTCATGGGTATCCACGGATTAAACCTCTGATGAATTTCTTCTGACCATAGATCAGCGATGTGAATAGCATCACTTTCATGCAGAATGCATTGGAAATTCGATTATTGCAGATGGAGTTAAATGAAAACATAACACTGCATCATTTGATCTCCCTTTTGATTAAATTTTAAATTTGTTCTGTGGCTCGATTTGCTGTTGTTGTGAGTGGCCATGGAGCTGATTCTGATCCAGAGTGACCTTATGTACTCTAGAATAACACAGTAACTGGTTCTGTACCATCCTTCACTACTGTTCTTATGCTTAAGCCCATTGTTATAGCCACTGTGTCAATACATCTCCATGAAGGCATCCCTTGCTTTCACTATTTGTTTTAGTTTTTAGTATTTTCAGCTTTCTTCTTGATGGAAGGTTTCATCTGTTTTACTTTGATATTGTTTAGGTTTTTTGTTATTGTTTTTTTCATGTTTTTCTGTATATGAAATCCAGGATAAGTAAATGAGGAGCTAATAACAAGGAATGGAATAAAGAAAGTGTAATGAAATATATTGTGGTAGTGATTGTATAACTCTTCTTGATGTGATTGACCTATTGAATTATGTGATATGTGAATGATATAATATTACAACTGTTTACAAATAAAGTCCAGCATTATATTACTTTGGAAGAATAAACAAATGGACAGAGGAGATACTGTAAACCACTGTTGCTATTTACAAACAGTATCTTATTTTTCATATATCTTTTTCATATATATATCCTAAGATTATGCAAACAGCAACTCTGTTTTAATCCAAGATGTATTTTCTAAAGAAATTTCTATTAAAATTTAGGGTTTGTCACTATGCAGTTTACTTAATGACAGCTTGACAGAGTTCTAGCATCAGGTCAGATTATCCAAATTCATCTTGATTTTATCTGTGTTCTGTACTTGGCTGGACTTTCTAAGATATCTGAAGAATTTAAGAAAAGCTCAGCAAAGTGAACACACCTTTTGTTTCCAGAAGGAAGAATGATTAAACTAGGAGAATACTGGGAAAACAAAAATCTATCTTTGACAAAGTCCACATGGAAGAAGCACGCCAGCCTGTGTGATCACAAGGTGTCGAAGGGATCAGGTATCAGGCATCAAAGGAAAAAAAAAATCATGTCATTGTAAATTAGGGTGAGTACAGAGTGGAGGTCCAAAGCCCATCTGTAAGCAACTGGACACCCCCTTACTGCAGGGTCGCAGGGAGAATATGAGCCAGTCAGGTTGCAGGGTAGCAATGATGAAACATACAATGTTCCTCTATTTCTTAAATGCTTCCTCCCCTCACTATCATTATCCCAATTCTACCTTACCAATCTGGCTAGACCAGAGGATGTACTTTGGTACAGATAGGAACTGGAAACACATGGATTCCAGGACCGATGACCCCTTCAGGACCAGTGGTGAGAGTGGTGATATCTGGAGGGTGGAGGTAAGGTGGGGTACAAAGGGGGAACCGATTACAAAGATCTACATATAACCTCCTCCCTGGGGAATGGACAACAGAAAAGTGGGTGAGGGGAGGCGTCGGACAGTGTAAGATATGACAAAATAATAATAATTTATAAATTATCAAGGGTTCATGAGGGTGGGAGAGTGGGGAGGGAAGGGGAAATTGAAGAGCTGATTTCAAGGGCTCAAGTAGAAAGCAAATGTTTTGAGAATGATGATGGCAACAAATGTACAAGTGTGCTTGACACAATGGGTGTATGTATGGATTGTGATAAGAATTGTGTGAGCCCCCAATTAAATGATTTTTAAAAGAATTTGAAAAGTCTATCTTTGTCCCCTTTTGTTCCAATGCTTTGTTTGCCTCTGTTCTCTCTCCAGCATCATCCTATTTCATATGCCTCAACCAATGGTAAAATCTTAGCCCAACACTGACTGAGAACTGAAGCTCAGAGGAACAAGAATCTTACAGTGTCGTAGAAAATCCAAGCAACAGAATATATAGCAAAATGTTTATGCAATGCACTCAAACAAAAAGATAAATACAGAGAATAAGCAAAGTTGGATGTGGTAAATATAATTCCTTTTTTAGAAAACAATGTTTTTTTTTTTCTCCTTCCTATTTCTTTCCTTATTTTGTCCTTAAAAATTTCAAGATCCTTCAGGTCTATGGAGTGGAATGATTTGCATAGCTATGCTTTTAAATTACCTACTCTGCTTCATGAAGTGTTCAAACCCTCCCCGGATCATTAATCTCAACTACTGAGTGATGGAAATTAGACTCTACAAACAGGCTATGTGTGAAAGGAGAGGTCTCTAGGTGAAGACTTAAAATTATTTACCTAGTAAACCAGGTCTTGTGTGTGTGTTTGTGTTTCATGGTGTCATTTTATTTTAACAAGCCAAATCAAGTTAAAAACAACTGTCTCCTCCCCCCCCCCCTATCAATATAGTGGCTCAAAATATATTGGAATTGAGATAACAATAAATCACCTCTGGAAACCATCACGAATCATGAAAGCTAAATTAGTAACAAAAGGAAAATGCATGAAACAGTAGATAAAGGTTTTGATCATTCTTTGGTATGTGGATGTTCCTGCCTAAATTAACTAAAACAGTTTGCAAATTGTAAACCAGTGAAACACAATGTTGACCAAGTTCAACACTGCACCTCTCCCCATTACAGACTTGAATACATTACCAGACTTGAATACAATACAAACAACTCAGTTTCCCATGTTTTAATGAGAACATGGCCACAGAGTGAAATATTCCAAGGTTTCAGTCCAAGGTGCAGTGGGGATCTGGAAACACAGGGAATCTAGGACAGACGAACCCCTCAACACCCGCGGTAGGAGTGGCAACACCAGGATGGAAGGGGTGTAGAAAGGGAGACCGATCTTAGAGATCTATGTGTAACCTCCTCTCTGGGAGATGGGCAATGGGGAGGTGGGTGAGGGGAGACAACGGGGAGTGTAAGATAAGATATAATAATTATTTATAAACTATCAAGGGGCCAGGGGAAAGGGGGGAGCGGCGAGGGAGGAGGGGGGGGAAATGAGAACCCGAGCTGATTCCAGGAACCCAAGTGGAAGGTGAATTTTGAGAATGACGAGTGCAACGAATGTATAAGGGTGATTTGCTCAATTGATGCATGTACGGATTGGGATAAGAGTTGTATGAGTCCTAATAAAAAGATTTATTAATTAAAAAAAAAGAAACTCAGAAAACATTAGCTTTCTGGTGATGTAATGGTTAAAGCATTGGTTGATTAAAAAAAAGAAACTTTGGACATTTGAACTTTCTGGCAATTCCGTGAGAGAAAAATGTAGCAGTAATTTGTGACACTCTGTTTCCATAAAGATTTATAGCCATTGAAACCCATCAGGGGCAGTTCTACCTGCCTCATGGGATGATGGGATGAGTTGTAATCCTCTATTGATTATTGCAATGGCAACGTTTTTTAGTTAGTTAGTTAGTTAGTTAGTTAGTTAGTTAGTTAGTTTTCCAGTCATGTTTGATGGATATGATGTTTCTTAAGATAGGAATGTATTTGACTTTATCATAGTGGCTTTCAATGAACTACAAATAAAGCACTTTCAAATAATCATGTTACCCTGTATGCCTGCCCCCTTTGAAATGGTATGCTGCCATTTCTCCCTTAAGAGGTGGAGTCTATTGCTCTATCAAATGAATCGATGTTGGCCTTGTGACTTGCTTTGACCAATCAAATGATGCAAAAATAATATTGTGCAACTTTCAGAGTGAAGTCTTAAGTGATTTTTACCTCTTACACTTTTTTCTCTTGTAACACTTTTGCTGTGATGTGAAAAATTCCTCTATAGTTTCCTGGAGAGTGGCAGACAACATGGAAGGGAATCAATGTACTCCAGGAAAATTCCAGAACCAACTATCACGTAAGTGTATGAGGCCATCATCAATCATCCACCCGAAGCTACACCATCAGATGACAGCAGTTCCAAGAATGATCTCAGTAGAAAGTAGCTAAGCTTAACCCAAATGGTTGAAGAGCAATATCTTGCTTTTACCTTAGCCATTAAGTTTTTGTTATGCAGCTAAAGTTAGCCAGCCATATTTATATATAATTTCCCTCTAAAAACTTTTCACCTAATCCTTTTAAGGATCAGAAATGTGTGCATGGCATCTTTCTTTAAAGTATATATTCTGGTCCCTGGGAATGACATTTCAGCTTTGTCTTGCTCAATCGGTATTCAGATGAGCATATATTTCTTAGAAAAGATGAAGCTGCAGCATACCTTAAATCATATGATCTAAGAAATAACATATATTTAATTTATTGAGAAATACATATACACACTGCCTTCACTTGCTTGTATTTAGTTTTCTTTGGCCTAAATTGCATTAAATATCTAGCCCAAGTCAATCCACTGACTCTATAATATCCCCAAGGTTTTCAATTAGCACTTTAAATCTTTATTTTCATGACGAATCCATAGCAATTAAAACTGGTGAACACTCCATTAAATTCTCTTCACTGATTTCTTTGATCCAGATGTTCCAACCTCTCTTATGAATTTCACTCTCTGCCTTTATCATTTAAACATATATTGTTCGTGATTTCGTTATGTTGTTTGATCCCTTTTACTTCTTATTCATTCATGTCTGTCTTATCAATAATATCCCTCTTTCCCATAATTTTAACATCAAGAATAAGTTGATCAGTCCCAGGTCGATATTTTTGTTTCTCAAGGTGCCACCTGGACATCTCTTGGATGTACCCGGAATCTTAAGGCACTGTTATTTTCTTTTCCCAAACTTCCCTCTTTATCCATCAATTATTAGTGCTTGTAGGAATTCATCTTGACATACAAGATAGAGACTTCAGGGACATCTTTGACTCTTTCATCTCTCTTATCTTAAACATCTAATTATTTACCCTGGTGTGTTGATTAATAACAGTTTCCTAAATGTCCACTATATTTGGAATAAGAAATTGAAAAGAACACCATCACATTCAACATCAAAAAGAATTTTCAAGATTCTTTCCTAAGGTAAAAAACAAGGATAGAGTAATAGTCACAGATTTTGAAGAAATACAGGACATGGGACTGATATCTGACCTTCTCCAATTATGCAAGGGGGAAGGAAACACAAATTGCACACTAGAATTGGGTGACCCCAGTTATCCTATCCAATCAACAGTCCTTCCACAGCACTCTCCTTCGGCAGCTGAATAAGATTATAATGGCCATATAGGACTCACAGATGATGCTCATTATCATGGGTTTTCTTAGGAAAGCTCATAGGTTATAACTCAGGTAAGAAAGCTCAAGGGTAGCTGTTCAATCGGGAAAGTTTCTTCTCTCTCAGGCCTATAGGCAGTAGGGCCTGAATCCTTGGAACCTGGCTTCTGTGCTGCTTGGGAAATATTGAGAGTTCCTGTCGGCTTGTCAATAAAGCCCCAGAGGCACTCAGCTCAGGCTCCGTGGGTGAGCCAATCCAGTTCCCTAAATTAAATGCACAGAAGTACTCTACTCCACGAGGCCGCCTTCTGCCCTAAAGCACTCAACTTCACCTGTTCTGTGGGCTGGGTGTGCACTTCTCTGCTCATGTCCTGGACCCTGCTTCTGCAGTTGCTGCTCCTCTGAGGTTAGAACTGTGTCTGTATCGAGGAGGTTCAATGCCCAATGATCTTGGGGTTGAAAGAATATTCTCTATTCCTGGCTCTTCTCTCTTATTTATAGTGAGAACTCCCCACATACTTCTGAGATGGCTCGTTTTACCTAGGAGGATGTCAATGACGCACTGCCAAATCGTATAATACAATCAGCATCTTCTCCTACCTTCTTATCCAGGTTGTTTGGTGGGAGTGACCAAAGCTATGCCTAGAAGAATCATATTAAATACTTCACTACCTTATAGATCTACAAGGAAGGTCAGTTAATACAGCTATGAGGGAACTTCAAAAAGTATATGGGAAAATTTCATTGTCTTTAATTCCACTTTTTTACAAGAACCTTTTGAAGCCCTCCCCTACTAGTCAAGCTTGTTTTCATCAACCATTATGCTCAAAATGAAGAAGCTGGACGTATTTTATTTTTGTTTCTAAACAAACTCCTTTGGTCATAAATGCATCAAATGTGCAATCAAGATGCATTTGTAATTACCAGCAATTGAAATGTGAAAGTTGGAAAGAAAGAACAAGTATCAGTAGTTGGAACTAACACTTTGGTTATAAAAATGACATTGTTACATGAAAGGGTATTGCAAGGCCAATCACTTATTTATTTCAAATGCCTGTTTCAACCACATAAATGGTGACTCTATATGTTGATTTCAATAGTGACCGTATGATTTAAAATCAAGAAAAGTGTGCATCACCATATTTATTCAAACTGCATGTTGATCTAATAATCTAAAATGCTGAAATATATATAAAGAAGACAGAACCAGTATTTGATAAAGACTTATTAACGATATGCAGAACACAAAAAATTGCTTGCTGAAAATGAAGGAAACTCGAAGCACTTATGGAAGAATATGAAAGACCATGTCCTTTAGTATAGAATAGATTTCAAAGTGAAAAGGGGCAGGGGGAACATCATCCTGCCTGAACCAATAGCAAATATAACATTAAACAATGAAAATATAAATGTTAACAGTGATCTCATTCTTGTTGGATTCATAATCAACACCTATGGAAGCAGCAGTCACGAAATCAAACAATATACCACAATGGTCAAATGTGCAGTAAAAAAAACTCTTAAAGTGTTAAAAAAAAAATTAGCTCAGATGACATACTGAGGAATACAGTGAGTCTGATCCAAGCCATAGTATTTTCAATTGCCTTAAATATATGCAAAAGTTGGAAAATAAATAAAGAACACAAGAGAATCGTGAATTTAATCTGTTTTCAAAAACGTTTAGCCAAATAATCCATACAAGTAAAGATCAGCCTCATCATGTGTACCTTTCGTATATCTTAAATGGTAGGCACGCCTGGATAAGGACAATATGTATGGCAAATTGGAGGGTCATGTCTGGTAGCGTCATCAAAAGAGAGGAAGAACTTCAATAAGATGAATTGATACTGATTCTAACAAAGGGCTCATTCTATGAGGCTGCTTATGACCTAGAAGAGGTGTTTTGTGGTACCTAGCATTAGTATGAGTAAGAACTTACTTGAGGAAACCCAACTACAACAATGTTCAGTTTCTATTCATGATATTTTCAAAACGAGAAGAATTTTTTAAAAAACCTGTAACATCTGTTAATAATCCTAACTTGGAATGTATAGTGTATGAATCCAGGAAAATTGGAAGTCATCAAAAATAACATGGACAGAAAACCCAGAAATAAAACATCCTCCTACAGACAAGAGATTTTTGAAAACGAACAAAAAACATCAACAAATGGTGCTAGGAAAATGATATACAGTTGCAGAAGAATCAAACAAGACCCATTCTTCACCCCCATGCACAAAAACAAACTCAAGGTGAATCAGAGACCTAAATATAAAACCCAAAGCTATCAGGATCATCAGTGAAAAAATTGGGGGGAAAAACTAAGGATCTTAGTGCAGGGCATACACATATTAATATATATATATATATTACCGAAATGACACGCAGTGAAAGACAACAGATGACTGAGATTTATTAAAAATAAGACACTTCAGTTCAGCAAAAGAGTAAAACAAGAACTCACCCATTGGGAAAGGATATGTAGCAATGACTTAATGGACAAAAAGACTAGTTACTATAATCTACAGAATTCTGCAACATCACAACAAGAAAAAGACAAATAACCTTCTTAAAAGGTGGGTAGAAGACCTCAATAGACAAGTCACAAAGGATGACACCAGAATAGCTAACAAGCACAGAAAGAAATGTCCTCATTCACTAGACATCAGGGAAATACAAATCAAAACAATGATGACATACCATCTTGCAACCACCACCGTAGGCGAATTAAAATAAAACATTAAAAAGCAGAGAACCACAAATATTGGAGAGGGTGTGGAGAAATTTTAACTCTTATCACTGCTGGTGGGCTTGTAATTACATGGAACCCCCATGGAAAGCCATAAGGTGATTCTTAAAACATCTGGCAATAGAACTACCATATGGCCCAGCAATACATTTTACTAGGCATCTATCCCACAGAAATAAGAGACAGATCACAAGCTATTGTTCATGGCAGCACAGTTCACAAAATCAGGAAGTTGGAAACAGTCCAAATTCCCATCATTAGAAGAATGGATTTTTAAAAAAACCAGAAAACAAACAAAAAAGCATCAAACAAACTTTGGTGTATATACACAATGGAATACTACACATCCCCGAAGAATGGTGATAAAACCATAAAACACATTACGATGTGGAGGAATGTGGAAAGCATAATGCTGAGTGAAGTTAGTTACTCACAAAAGGACAAAAATTGCATGAGTCTACTACTGTAAAGATGAACACCAAGAAGAAGGCAAACTCATGCTTTCAGGCCACGTAATACAATCCACGTATCAAGGCTCTCAAGCAACAAAACAGAGAGCCAGACTATTGCCCATGAGCTGCATACCATCCTCTCTAAATGTAAATATTTAAAGCCACTTTGGCTGAGGAACTCTTACTTCAGCTGCAATCAGATTTTCAATATTGCAGGAAAGGAAGGTGATCCACTGGTGGCCACCATGCAAATATGTGATGAGGTCTCTCCAAACCATCACATTCCTACCAGAATGACAGGTAATATTGAGGAAGATGAAGGTGACCAATTAGTGGCTGCCATGCAAAAATGTGATGAGATCTCTCCAAACAAGCACATTCCTACCAGAAAGATAAGCAATACTGCTGGGAAAATCCAGTCAAAAGGCAGAAAGGGGAGCATACCCATCTTGGAGAAGGCAAGGGCATTTCTTTTGGTAGAAAAAGGGGAGCTCCAAGCTCATAGCTGTAAAAAAAATGCTAACAATACTTTTCAATTAGCTCAAAGGGAGAGCGTGGCTGGAACCATGCTTCCAAGAGGGCACATTGGTCCCAGTTTACGTACACCCCCTGGTGACCCACGCTATAGGACATAGAATATTGTAACATGGAACCCTGGATTTTCCAGACACACCATACTACAAAGACCACACCAGAGGGATGTGATGTGGAAACCCCATTAGGTGCACTGGGATCTACCTCAAACACACCTGCAATGTGAGAACTTAAGACAAAAATTACATGGAGTGAAGCAAAAGGACAGCTATACCAGGAGTTTTGATCTGTGGTAGCCAGACTAATATTTACTACTTCAATGCCCTGCCCTATTTGCTTTATTAAGATATGTATTATTCTGGAATCACTGTGACTGACATTGTCAGTGGATGTTATTGTAAATTTAACTTGATCACCAACTTTCATTATTTGTGAGAATAATATCCAGTCATGTAAGGACTTCATCTGTGCAAGTCAGTAATCCATGTATTGTAATTTGTAGTTAGTCTACAATAGTTTAACCTCCCTTTCTGAACTGTGTTTTAAATACATTATCACGTGCTAAAAAAAGGGGGGGTGGGGGAGGGGAAGAATGGCCAAAGATATCCTAGGTACTATTGAGCAGAAATGGACTGGTTGTGAATATTTTCAATTAGCCCATAATTTGATTTATTATGCCCAAAATGAAAAATTCAAGATCAGTGGTATCATTCATCGTCAAAAAGGAAGGGGGGAGGAGTAGAGAGTGGAGCACAGCCTGGCCCACCAGGCCATGAGGATGATGTTCTTGATTAGAGCAGCCAGTCCACAGAGAGGACAACATGGCTGGCCCCACTATGAGACATGATGCCCCTCAGTGACCAATGGCGCTACAGGGGACAGCACCAGAGACACAGTGTGGGAATTGCACTTGACCTGATCCCACCGAGGCAAAGCACTGGGGGAGTGCAGCAGAACAGCAAGGGAATGGAGTGGCAAGGTCCCCAGGGAATACTGAAAGTGGACTTTGGGACCAGGGTGTGGTACCCCAACAGACTGAACTGGAAAATACTCCTAAAGGCCAACAAACGATGCTTGAACTAACTACAAGCTTTTCTTTCTTGATGTGTTTTGTTTTGTTCTTTGTCAGTGGTTTGTTGTTGTTGTTTTGTTGTATACTGTTGCTTTGTTTTCCTCTGTCTTGTTTTTGTGCATGTTATTATCCCCACAGGTCTGTCTAAATAAGATAAGTTGGATGAACTATCTGGAGGAAAAACAACAGGACCGACAGTTCCGGGGGGACTTGTGATAAGGGGAGGTAGGAGTAAGGAAGTGGTGTTAACTAGCCCAGGGACAAGGGAACAACATGGGATCCAAATTGGTGGTGAGGCAGGAGTGGCAGGCCTGGTAGGGAATGATCAAGGGTAAGGTAACATAAAGAAGAGGTATAGCTATAACCCAGGTGGGGATGGAGCATGATTGTGGGGCAGAAGGAAAGTCAAGGGAAATAGAGGAAAGAGCTAGGAGGCAAAGGGCATTTATAGAGGTTTAGACAAAGACATGTACATGCAAATATATATATGAGGATGGGGAAATAAATCTATGTGCCTATATTTATAGGCTTAGTATTAAGGTGGTGGAAGGACCTTGGGCCTCTACTCAAGCACTCTCTCAATGCATGAATACTTTCTTCTATTAAATTTACATTCTATGATGCTCACCCTCCCGACACAATTGCTGAAGCCAAAACGGGTGAACAAGTAAATGTGGTGAAGAAAGCTGATGGTGCCCGGCTATCAAGAGATAGCGCCTGGGGTCTTAAAGGTTTGAAGATAAACAAGCGGCCATCTAGCTCAAAAGCAACAAAGCCCACATGGAAGAACACACCACCCTGTGTGATCACATGGTTCCAAAAGGATCAGTTATCAGGCATCAAAGAACAAAAAATCATTACATTGGGTATACACCTCCATGATGCAATCACTGAGGACAAACGGGTGCATAAGCAAATGTGGCGAAGAAAGCTGATGGTGCCCGGTTATCGAAAGAGATAGTGTCTGGGGTCTTAAAGGCTTGAAGGTGAAAAAGCGGCCATCTTGGTCAGAAGCAACAAAGCCCACATGGAAGAAGCACAACAGCCTGTGCGACCACGAGGTGTCAAAGGGATCAGGTATAAGGCATCATCGAAAATATATATATACCATAGTGAATGAAGGGGGAAGTGCAGAGTGGAGATCCAAAGCTCATTTGTCGGCCACTGGAGATCCCTCACAGAGGGGTCTAGAGGAGGAGATGAGTCAGTCAGGGTGCGACGTAGCACCGATGAAGAATACAGCTTTCCTCCAGTTCCTAAATGGTTCCTCCATCCCCACCCCCACCCCTCTCCACCATGATCCAAATTCTACCTTGCAAGTCTGGATAGAGCAGAGGTTGTACACTGGTGCAGAAAGGAGCTGGAGGCACAGGGAATCCAGGGTGGATGATACCTTCAGGACCATGGGTGTGGGGGATGATACTGGGAGGGTAGAGGGTGAGTGGGTTGGAAAGGGGAAACTGATTACACGGATCTACATGTGACCTCCTCCCTGGGGGATGGACAACAGAAAAGGAGATGAAGGGAGATGCCAGATAGGGCAAGATATGACAAAATAATAATTCATAAATTATCAAGGGCTCATGAGGGAGAGGGGAGAGGGGAGCGGGGAGAGAGGGGATAAAAGAGGACTTGATTCAAAGGGCTTAAGCGGAGAGCAAATGCTTTGAAAATGATGAGGGCAAAGATGTGCAGATGTGCTTTATACAATTGATGTATGTATGGATTGTGATAAGAGTTGCATGAGTCCCCAATAAAATGTTAAAAGAAAAAAAAAGCACATTTCAAGATCTATTTTTAAGTACAATGCTATGTGTGATAAGAAAATATCTATACATTCAAAGAAATACAGCATATATAACTATTATTCAAATTCATGCACCAACCACTAAAAATTGGGATGAAGATTTTCAATAAGAATTCTACCAACCTCTTCTGTCTGAAATTAAGCAAACATGCAATCAAGATATATATGGTGATTGGGCGGCCAAGATGGCAAACAAGTAGCACGCACCGTGGGTACTCAATGCAGGAGAGTCACTGAGAGGGATGTTCCACTCTCCCAGGTCACAGGAGTAGCATCATAAAGATAAGTAGACTCCTATTCACTAGGTTTTATGGAGCGGTAAGCTTTTGACTTACCACTGCAGTGACCAGCTTAGGGCTTTGCTTTAGTCCCACCACAGTTGCAGCCAGCTCAGCGTCATTGCTTCAACATTGCCACAGCTGTGTCTGGCTCCAGCTGTGTTTAAACCCTAAAACTCCCACAATCATTTTGTAAGGTTTTTTTCCCTTTTTTTTTCCTTCGCTCTTTCCTGCCACAGCTGCCCTCCAGTGTACCTCCTGTTGCTTCCCCTGCCCAACTTTTGAGGCTTCCATGACACCCAAGAAAATCCCACCCACTCTCTTCAGTGCTCCTCATCACCTCTGAATGCCCTCTAGGGTTCTGCCTACCATCACAGGAACCCTCCTTAGTACCCAGTATCACTGAGGGAAACCCTGCTTGCCCCACGTGGAGCTCCACACCGCCATGGACCATGCAATCACGGCTTCCTGTGAGATTGACCTGCACAGCTCCACCTTTGTGGCCCACAACCATATAACTGGCATCCCCTAGAGAGCCATCCAACTTGCCCTTCAAATAACAGAGTCCCGTTTGGCTAGGGATAGAGTGAAACACCAGTAGGATAAACTGGTAGCCCAACCCAACAGTCCAGTTGGCTACAGGCAGTCTGTAGAAGCAGTCCTACTAGCTTCCCAATGAAAGATTCCAGTACTCTTTTATTCTCTGGAAAATGGCACCGAGCTCCTCCAAAATGAGATGCAAACAGCAACTTGCCACAACCACCTTCACAAAAGAACTAAATTCAATCTTAGAGGAAGTCCTGAACCTAATGATGTGCATAGAAGCAGACATTGACCTACCACGGAAAGTAATTTTCAGAATGCTGCTTGGAGTAATACAGGATATGAAGGAAACAATACAGAAAAATAATCAGAAGATGAAATGAAGGCCATGAACCAACAAGAAATACAAGATGTAAGGGACAAAGTAACAAAGGAAATAACAAGTTAACAGATTTCACCAACACCTAGAAGAAGCAGAGAACCATACCAGTGACCTTAAGGATAACCATGCGGACTTCAATAAATGGGAAAGGCAGTCGAATAAGATAATCAAAGAAAGAAGCTGAAGAAAACCTGAGAACAACGTCTGATTCTATCAATAGGAACAGCATTCAAATAATTGGATTACCAGAACAAGACGCAACAAAGAAGTCAACTGCAAAAGTAGCAAGGGAATTCCTGGAAGAAAACTTGTCCAGATTAATGAATGAGAATCAGGCAACTGGAAGCAGAGAGGACTGAATACCAGCTACACCGAATACCAGGAAGAATTTATCAAGGCTCATAATGGCTAAACTATATCCAACATTGAGGAGAAAGAGAAGAGCAGATAGGGGGGAAAGGCAATCAACTACCTCTTAAGGGACTCAGGTAAGAATATGCTCAGACCTATCAGGAGACACCATGAAGAAGAGGACAGAATGGAGTATCATGTTCTATAAGTTGAAAGAGAACAATGCCAACTCAAGAATGCCATACTTCACCAAACTATCAAGATCTAAGGAGAAGTAAGAGTCTTCCTGGACAAGGAAAATCTCAAAGAATACGTTAACAGAAACCCAGATCAACAAAAAATTCTTACTGAGCCACTGTGGTCAGAAAAAACATCATTCACTGAGAACACATAGGAGATCACCACATAAAGCAACTCCACCCAGAGGTCAATACACTGAAAACAGCCCCAAGATATCATTAGCTCAATGGTATAAAGAAGGTAAGAATGAACTCCCGTCCCCACCCCACCACACACACACAAACACACAACACACTCACAAGAAGGGGGGTGGTAGACACCCAACGCAAATGGATGGATGTAATAATTCTCAGTGTCAATTATTTGAACTCAAAAGACAAAGACTAGTACACTGGCTTAGAAACCATAACCCATCGATCTGTTGTCTACAAGAAACATCTCAAGCTCACAAACAAAAACAGACTGAGAATTAAAATGCAAAAGTTATACCAAGCAAATGTTAATTCAAAGAAAGCAGGGTTTGCCATACTAATCTCCGAAAAAATTTTGATCTCACGTTGTTAGCCATAACAGAAGATAAGGATAGGCATTAAATAGGGATCAGTAGACCAAGAACCAGAAATCATAATAAAATATATGCCCAAATATATTGGGATATCCCAATGAGAGACCCATGAAATTCATCAAAGGCTCCAAAAGATGGAGAGAAAAAAAATCAGTCTCCACAATCATAGTATATGACTTCAATACACTTCTCTCTGAGAAAGATAGATTACAGTGAAATTAGCTTAACAAGCATACTACAGAACTAAACTCTACAATTAAATTACTTGACCTTATAGGCATTTTTAGAACTCTCCACCCAAATACAAATCTATTCACATTCTTTTCAAGAGCACCTGGAACATACTCAAAGACAGACCACATGCTGGGGCACAAGCCATTGTAATTCAAGCACATAGGAGTCACTCAGACTTCCCTTTTGGAACACAATTTCTTAAGGCTAGAAATCCACAAAAGGATGATTAAGCAAACAAGGGTAAACAATTGGGGGATGAATAACTTCCTACAACAAACTGAGTGGGTACAAGTCCAGATCAGAGACAAAATTAGGAAGTTTTTAGAAACCAACAAGAATGAAAATACAACATATCCAGACCTTTGGGACATAGGAAAAACAGTTACCAGAGGAAGTAAGATAGTGATAAATGCACACATGCAAGAGGAAGAGACTTATGATGGATACACTGTCACAAAGCCTCCAACAATTAGAGCAGAATCAACAGAATAACCCTACTAATAGCAAAAGAAAAGAGATAATAAAATTCAGGGCAGAGATAAATGAGGGCCAAACAAGAAAAGTTTGCCAAAAAAATGGAGCAAAAAGCTTGTTCTTTGAAAAGATTTACAGAATTGATAGAGTTTTGGAAAACCTAACCAAAGAAAGGAAGGAAAAAACATCAATAGCCAGAATGAGAGATTAAATAGGGGAAATTTCTGTAGACCCTAATAAAATTAAAAGTTCAATTGCACAGTACTATGGAGGCCTGTACGCCAATGAACTCAACAACTTGGAACACATGAGCAAATACTTGGAAAAACAGTCCCTACCTAGATTATCCCAGGTGGACGTCAAGAACCACAACAGAGTCATAACATTAGAAGAAATAAATGTGTAAAGAAATTTTATCAAGGCTCTACAAACTAAAAAAGCTCCAGGCCAAACGGCTTCACAGGAGAATTCCTCCAAGCATTTAGGGAAGCACTGGCAGCAATCCTACACAAACTCTGCCAGAGCATAGAATTCCCAAACTCTTTCCATTAAACTAGCATAACACAGATACCTAGAGTGGAAAAGATCCCACAAAAATTGGGAACTATAGACCGGTATTTCTAATGAACATTGATGCAAAATTCTTAACAAAATATTGGCCAATAGAATACAAAAGTATATTGACTAAGTGGGAACATTTCCAGGAATGCAGGATGGTTCCACATCCAAAAATCCATCAACATTATTTACCATATTGAAAAGTAAAAGGATAAGAACCACATGATAGTATCAATAGACACAGAAAAAGCATTCCACAACATCCAACACCCATTTCTGTTTAAGACACTCGAGAAGATAGGAAGGGAAAGAAAATCCTTCAATGTAATACAAGCTATATATGAAAAACAGTCAACATAGTAGTTAATGGAGAAAAAACCCCAAAACATTCCCACTTAAAAAGGGACCAGACAAGGATGCCTCTTATCCCCACTCTTATTCAACTTCATACAGGAGGTTCTAGCTAACAACATAAGGCAAATGAAAGACATTAAAAATTCATCTGGGGAAAGAAGTGAAACTATCACTATTCGCAAATGATTTGAGGAGGTCTGGAAGTGATACAGAAAAATGGCAAAATGGCAGGACAGACACAAGCTCAACAAATAGAAATCCATTGGATTGCTATACACATAGGATAAGATCATGGAAGAGGAGATAAACAAGGTAGTACCCTTCACAATAGCCAAGCACATATTGAAATATCTAGGGTTATACCTAACCAAAAAAGATTTGTATGAGGAAAACAACAAGACCCTATTACAAGAAACCAAGCTAAGAGCAAGAGAGAGAGAAAGAGAGAAGAGAGAACCTCATCATGGCCCACCAACCCCCAAGGGGACAAGATCCCTCTTTAGAGCAGCCAATGCACAGAGAGGACTATAGGGCTGGCCCCATGACAAGACATGATTCCCCCTCCCTGACCGACAGCATTAGGAGGATCAGCACTGGTGACACAATGCAGAAAATGTGCCCGGTCTGACCCCTCAAAAGCAGGGCAAAACACAAGGGAGTACAACAGATCAGCAAGGGGAGTAAAGTAACAAAGTGCTCAAGGAATCCTAAAATAGATTTCTGACTTGGGGGCCAGGGCTTGGCTCCTCATCAGACCTGATAGGAAAACATTCATAAAGATCAATAGACATACCTGGAACTATTTACAGACTTTTCTTTCCTTTTTAAAATGTTTATCCATATAACATAGGCAGGATAAATAATCCTGAGGAGAAAACAGGATTGATGGTTCCGGGGGATATGGGAGAGGAGGAAGCAGGAGAAAGGGACAAGGGAACAACAAGAGATCTAAAATTCATGATGAGGAGGGCATAAAATGTCTGGTGGGGTTTGAGCAAATGCAATGTAGCTGAGAGGAATTCCTGAGAGCTAGATAAACATGAGAGTGGGATGGGAGGAAAGTAAAAGGAAGTAGTTGAAAGAACTAGGAGGCAAAATCCATTTATAGAAGTATAAATATAGGCATGCATATATGTAAATATATTAATTTATAATGATAGGGATATAGCTCTATGTATATATACTTATTATGATTATTAAGATGGCAGACAGACTGTGGGCCACTACTCAAGTATTCCCTTAACAAAAGAACAATTTGTTCTAATAACATGGCCCCCTGGGATACTTACCTTTCCAACATGATCACTAAAGACAAAACAGGTGTATAAGCAAATGAAGAAAGCAGATGGTGCCCAGCTACTATCAAAGATATAGTGTCTGGTATGTTAAAGGCTTGAAGTTAAACAAAAGACCATCTAGTAGGGAAGCAACTAAGTCCACATGGAAGAAACACACCAGCCAGTGTGGCCACAAGGTGTCGAAGGGATCAGGTAGCAGGTATCAAAGATCCCAAACAAATAATTATATTAATGCAAATGAGAAGGGTTAGAGTAGAGACCCAGCTGTAGACAATTGGACATCCCTTCCCAGAAGGATCACACAGAAGCGATGATTTATCCAGGGTACATAAACAAATGTGGTGAAGAAAGGAGATGGTGTCCAGCTATCAAAGATATAATATCTGATATCTTAAAGGCTTGAAGTTAAACAAAAGGCCATCTAGCAGGGAAGCAACTTAGCCCACATGGTACCAGGAGTGGGGTTGAAACCCATGCAGACATATGTCCATTGGATATCATAATGTGTCAGCCTGGGTAAACTAGGAAAACAAATCCACAGAAACTCATTTGCATAAGAGAGAGTTTTGAGTGTATATTAAGAAAATATCCCCATCCAGTGCTGCCCAAGCCCATAGGTCCTACATTAGCCCATTTGTCTGACACCAATCTACAAAGTCCTCCTCCATCTCACAAAACACACACAATGACACCAACTGCAGGAGGAAAGCTGAATCAGTGAGCTTATAAGCATCTCAGCGCTGGCAGGGGTCTCCACACGGCTGCTCCAGCACCCAGGCTGCATCCGGGAAGTCCATGTGACATCTCCTCAGAGATGTCTTGCAGGAAGTGATCCTTGACAGCTGAAGCAGGGAACAGGCTAAAGCATCTGCACCCTGGTCTGACCATCAGAAAGCATGAGACCCAAGAACTAGAAAGTCGAGGCTTTCCGAGCCATTTATGTCTCCGCCCTTCAATTGATCCCACATGTGTTTATCAGCTAGGTTGGCACAATAAACCTTAAATATCTCAAAGGTATGTTTTAGCTTCAACTAGTGCCACACTTACAACTACCACTTCTACTACTACCATGGACTTATTTTCCATTTCTTAGATTTGCTGTTGTTGTTATGTGTCATTGAGTTGCATTTGACTCATAAATACCTTCCAAACAACAGACTAAACACTGTATGTGCTGGCACCCTAATTACAAACTTTCTTCTATTTTATCTCATTAACTGTGTCAACCATTTAATTGAAGATCTTCCTCTATTTCTCTAGATTTTTTGACATATAATACAAAACCATGAAAAAAATATAAAATATTTTATAAAATATAAAATCATGCTTTCTACCCTTGTCCTATTTATATATTGTATTGGACAGGGTTCTCTAGAGAGACAAACCAGATTGCTAGTAATTATATATAAATATATTTATAAAGATAGATATATAATTCAAGAAATAAACCGTTAAATAATATACAGATAGATAATACAAGAAATTAACAGTTAAGTTATAAAGCAGTGAGACATTAGCAGTCCTTCAAGTTTTTGAGAGCTGCCAGTTACTAGTCCCCTTCTGTAGAGAGAGCTGGGCTATATATACCCAGGCAGCAAACTGCGGGGCAGGTCCCCAACTGTCATCAACTGTCAGTCCCCAGCTCCAGAGATGAACATTCCAATCGTGTGGGCTTAAAGGAACCTCAACTTACAGCGACACAGTCCACATGCTAGGCATCCCACAGGTAGTGTACCCCTTTAAACTGAGGCACAGAACAAGCAAGCCATTTATCCCTCTGCCCTTCAGTTAATCCTACTTGTGTTTATCGGCCAGGCTGGCACAATAAACTATAGCATATATGTATCTTTCACATATGTAGCCTTTCATCCTTGTCCTATTTACATGTTTCTTTTCACTGTTTCATCTAGTTATGAAGCAGATTAAAAAATGAAAACATCCTCAAAATACAGTTCACATGAGTATTTCTGTGTGAAATCAACCTGACTTTCTCATTTTTCTCCCTTATACTCTTTACTCCAGTCTCGGTTATCTTGATTGGGTGACCAAACAATAATTTATTATCTTCTAGTTTAGGGGCTAGATATCAAAATAGAGAATGTTGGGTCTAGGGGAAGCCTTTTATTTCCACCTGGAATGTCCTTCATGTCTTCAGTTTCTGCTTCTAAGATCTTGGAGATCCTGGTGTCTTGGAATATATCTTTCCCAATAACTCCTTTTTAAAAAAATTTTCCCCAATATCCCCTGTATTCAATTTGTTAGTTGGTTTATATCTCAAAAGAGAGGAACACAAAGTAAACCCCACACTAAACCTGTCTCATTAGCATAGCAAAAACAGTCCATCCAAAAATGGTACTGTAACCACAAGAATAGACATTATAATTTGAAACATACATTTGGGGGAAACAAATCAACCCATGACAATATTTTGATATAACACTTAGACTATTGAATTTCAAGTTTTTATTTGTCAGGCACTGATTTTAAATACATCTACATGCACTAGATGATACAATCTTGATGGCTGAAAGCAGAGAGGATTTGAAGAACTTGCTAATAAAGACCAATGAGTAAAATTCAATAGACTCTCATGGAAACAACAGTCGAGGAATAGAACAATGCATTACATTTAATAAATCTACAACAACCTTTTGTAAGAGTAAAAGAGTAAAGATGTCATTCTGAGAAATAAGATTACTCAAGTCATGGTACTTCTGATCTCTTCGCATACATTTGAAAATTTGAAAGTGAATGATGGAGAGGGAAGAATAATTGATGGCTTTGGGTTGTCATACTGGGAAAGTATATAGAGTATACTAAGCAATGCCAGAAAACAAGCAACAGCAAAAAGAACAAACAAACAAAAAAATCTTTTCTGGAAGAAGTACTACTTGAATGGTCCTTACAATGGAGGATGGAGAAACACTGCCTCACATACTTTGGACATGTTCTCAAGAAAGACCAGTCCCTGGAGAAGGAAATCATGCTTTGCCAAGTAGTTGTTGGAGGTGCCAGTACTGTGCACAACAGAATTTAACTTTGTCTAGTCCTGTGCCATTCTCACAATTATCATTTGAGCCAATTTTTGATGCCTTGTGGCAGCCCATCTTGTCAAGGGTCTTCCTCTTTTTACTTCGTTTTTTCTTTACCAAGCATGATGTCCTTTCGTAGGGTTTTCCTGATAAAATGTCCAAAATATGTCATTAGAAATTTTGCCATCCTTGCTTCTTCCGAGACAGACCTGTTTGTTCTTCTGGCAGTCTATGATTATTTCAACATGTTTTCCTTGCACCAGAATTCAAATGCAATGATTCTTCTTAGGTATACCTTATTCAATGTCCCACCTTCACTTGCATAGGAAGCACTATAAAATACCATAGCTCCTGCCATGCCTTATTTAGTCTTGAAATTAACATTACTGCTTTCAATACCAGGAGGTCTTATAGAACAGATTTACCCAATGAAATATATCTTTTGATCTCTGGAGTGCTGATTTTAGGAGCATTCATAATGGATGCAAGCAAGACAAAATCCTTGACAACTTTAATCTGTTTTCCATTTATCTTACTCTCTATTTGTGCAGTGGTGGGGATTTGGGGCTGTTTTTATATTGAGTTATAATCCATACTGAATGACAAAATCCTTGATCTTCATCAACAAATTCTACCAAGTCCTTCTCACTTTTAGCAAGCAAGTTTGTGCCATTTGCAAATCGCAGGTTATTCATAAACCTTCCTCCAGTCACGGCACAACATTCTTCTTCAGATAATTCAAATTCTTCATATAAACCTGAACTTCAAGAACAGATTTGATGCCTTGAACACTGACAGAAAACTGATAAGTTGTCAGATTGTATTAAGAATATCAGACATACATATGGTAGCCCATTAAAAGGGATGATGAAAAAAGGTATTTGTAGCCAGGGGAACAGGGCACTAATCCATACAGGGGGAGGGTGTTGATTGTGTTTCCACAGGGAAAGAGAGACAAGACTTCAACCCGGAGCTCCAAGACAAGAACACAGCACACTGACATGAAGCAGGGAACCGATAGAGAGGCGTGTGGAGCCAGCCCCATTACCAACTGAGTGTACAGCACCACCCTCCCCCCAAGAAGGATTCACTTCAGAGGACAGCACTGACGCTACAGCTCAAGAAGAGGGGAAGAGGGGCCGGTCTGGTCATAACACACAGGAGCTAACGAGGGGGCATAGGGGCAAAAAAAGAAAAGAGTGCCACACATCCTGGCTTACTAAGCTCTGAGGACAATGTTCCTGCTCAGAAAAGCAATGCACAGAGATGACCACAGGGTCAGCCCTACCATGGGACAGAGTTCTTCATTGACCCATGGCACCATTAGGGACAACACTAGAGACACACAGTGGGAATTGTGCCCGCCATGAGCTCACCACACTTAAGCCAGCCTCTGGGGGCATGCAGCAGAGCAGTGGGGGATGCAGAGCAATGAAGTCCCCAGGGATGGAGGTGGTTCCAGGGCATGGCACCCCATCAGACTGGACTGGAAAGCACCTGGGAAGGAAAACAAACAGATTCTGAACATTCATACTTGTGTGTGTGTGTGTGTGTGTGTTTGTGTGTGTTGTTTGTTGTTGTTGTAGCTATTGTTTTACTTTCTGTTGTTGCGTCATGGTACTCAATCGTGTAATAGTATATAGCATGTTTACCTGGAAGGGATAGGTGGAATAAACAAGCCAGAAGGGAGAACAACAAGATGACAGTTCCTGGGGGACATGGAGGTAGAAGTGGCAGGGGAAAGGAAGAGGGTGTTAACAAGCCCAGGTACAAGGGAACAACAAGGGATCCAAAATCAGTCTCAAGGAGGGTATAGGAGGTCTGGCAGGGCTGGATCAAAGGCAATGTAACCGAGAGGAATTACTAAAACCCAAATGAAGGCAGAACATGATGGTGGGACAAGAGGAAAGTACAAAGAAACAGAGGAAAGAGCTAGGAGGCAAAGGTTAGTCATAGAGATTTAAATGCAGGCATATAAAGATGTAAATATATTTATATACGACAAGGGGGAAATAGATCTATATACATATATTTATAGGTTTAGTATTAAGGAAACAGATGAACAATGGACCCCTGCTCAAATACTCCCTCAACACAAGAACCGTTTGTTCTAACAATTCGGCTGTCTGAGATGCTCACCTGCCTGGAACATTCACTGATGACAATGGGTGCACAGGAATATGTGGTGAAGAAAGCTGATGGTGCCCGGCTACCAAAAGATATAGCACCTAAAGTCACTGATGACAATGGGCACAAAAGCAAATGTGGTGAAGTAAGCTGATAGTGCCCAGCTACCAAAAGATATAGCACCTGAAGTCTTAAAGGCCTGAAGATAAACAAGCAGCCATCTAGCTGAGAGACAACAAAACCCACGTGGTAGAAGCACACTGGCCTCTCCCAACTGGATCGCTGAGGACAAAGTGGGTGCATAAGCAAAAGTTGTGAACAAAACTGATGGTGCCCAGCTATTAAATAATATAGCATCAGGGATCTTAAAGGCTTGAAGACAATCAGGTGGCCATCTAGCTAAGAAACAACAAAACCCACAAGGAAGAAGCACACCAGCCTGCCCCAACATGAACACTGAAGACAAAGCAGGTGCATGGGCAAGTGCGGGGAAGAAAGCTGATGGTGCCCAGTTGTCAAAATATATAGAATCTGGGAGATAAACAAGGGGCCATCTAACTGAAAAATAACAAAGCCCACATGAAAAATGTACACCAGCCTGTGAGATGACAAGGTACCAAAGGGATCAGTTGTCAGGCATCAAAGACAAAAAAAAAAAGCATAGCATTGTGAATGAGGGGGAGTGCAGAGTGGGGACCCAGGGCCCATATGGGGGAAATTGGACATCCCTTGAAGAAGGGCTGTGGGAAGGTGATGAACCAATCAGAATGTAGCGTAGCAACAATGAAACATATAATTTCCTCTAGTTCTTGAATGCTTCCTCCCCACCAACTATCATGATCCCAATTCTACCTTACATTACTGGCTGGATCGGAAAATGTACCCTTGCATGGATAGGAACTGAAACATGGGGAATCCAGGACAGAAGACCCCTTCAGGACCAGTGGTGAGTGCCAAGGCCTGGAGGGTGGAGGGAATTTGTGGTAGAAAGGGAGAACCGATTACAAGAATCTACGCATGGCCTCCTTCCTGGGGCATGGACAGCAGAAAAGAGGGCAGGGGAAGACATCGGACAGTGTAACATATGACAAAATGATAATTTATGTATTATGAAGGGTTCATGAGGGAGGAGGGAGTGGGGAAGGAGAGGGTAAAATGAGCAGCTGATATTATGGGCTCAAGTAGATGGCAAATGTTTTGAGAATGATGGTGGCAACAAATGTACATATGTGCTTGACAAAAAGGATGTATGTAGGGATTTTGATAAGAATTATATGAGCCCCCAATAAAATGATTTTTTTAAAAAGGAAGAAAAAGATGATGACAACATATGTACAGATATATTTGACACAATGGCTATATGTATGGATTGTGATAAGAACTGTAAGAGCCCCAATAAAATATAACCTAAAAAATCCCGAAAGGTGTCCCAAGAAAATGCTCAATTTAAAGCACAATATCATTTATATCATATTCAAGTAAAATTTTCTGTATATCATCCAACAATGGTGGAAGTACACTGGGCAGGGAACTTCCAGAAATGTTTCCTTGGAGACTCATACATGATCTTGCATCTGTCATCAACAACTAAATTCAGCTTTTAGAGAAATTTCTTAGAGATAGTTGATTTTTCTATAAACAAAACTAATAATGACCTCTTGATGCATTTTTTCAATTTTTTCTAAAACAGTTTTTAACGATGATGTTTTTCACAGTAATAAGCAGGCTAATTAAAGAAAATATTTTAGTTAAAGTGGCAATTGTTAAGTTTGAAATCTCATGGTTTCTTATTTATTATTTATGTATGAGGGAGCATCAAAACCTTGGTGAAAGAAAATTCTCAGGCCCCATCTCAAGCACATATTTTAAATATATATATGCAACCATTTATTTAATTCCCTCTAAGGAACATTTTAATTGATTCATTTTCTTGTTATTATAAGGAATGTTAATATGAACATTATTTAACAAATACTTGGTGTGTATGTGAATATATATATGAATATATATTTGTCATAGAATGAAAGCTTTCATCTTTCTTATTTTTACTTTTTAAAATAAATAATACATTATCCATCAGAACTTTATTTTAAAAATCAATTGTTATTTAAAAAATTATAGCATGAAAGATCTTGTCCCCACATTTTTTCCTGTTTTCCATCCATCTAGCTCATACATTTTGTATTTCATTGGGTTTTTTTGTCTGTTACTTCAAATTTTATAAAAATGCCAAAATGTGATTGATATGAGTATACTTCCTTAGTTTTACACAGATTGTATCATAATTTGTTATTGTTGTCAGGTGTCATCAAGTTGGTTTGAACCCATAGTGACCCCATGCACAACGGAAGTAAACACTGTCCTGCGCTCCCTTATGATCACAACTGAGTCCATTGCTGCAGTCACTGTGTTGGATCATTGTGGTAAGGGCTGTCCTCTTTGCTGATGTCCTTCTCCAGAGACTGGTCTCTCCTGACAACATGTCCAAAGGATGTAAGAGGAAGGCTTGTCATTCTTGCTGCTAAGGAGCACTCTGGCCTTACTTCTTCCAAGACAGATAAATATGTCCTTTTATCCTCCCATGGTGCTTTTAATATTCTTCTCCAGCATCATAATTCAAATGCATCAATTCCTCTCCAGTATTCCTTATTGAATGCCCATCTTCTCCATATATGCATGAGACCATTTAAAACACCCTGGCTTAAGTCAAGCTTACCTTTGTCCTCAAAACAACGTCCTTGCTTTTCAATACTCTAAAGAGGTCCCTTTTCCAGCAGATTTACCTAATGCACCTCATCTTTTGATCTCTTGACTACTGTTTCCATGTGACTTGATTGTGTATCCAAGCAAGACAAAGTCCTTGACAACTTCAATCTTTTCTCCTCATATCATGATATTACCTATTGGTCCACTTGGGAGTAATTTAGTCTTCTTTATATTTAGTCATAATCCATGCTAAAGGCTGCAATTCTTGATATTCATCAGCCAGTGCTTTAAGTCCTCACAGCAAGCAAACTTGAATCTTCTACATCTCACAGGGTTTTAATAAGTCTGCCTCCAATGCTGATGCTGGATTTTTCTTCATATAATCCAGCTGCTCTAACCACATAGATTGAATAAGTCTGTTGAGGGGAGCCAACCCTGCTGCGCACTGATTTTAAGCCGGGCATTATTCCCTGTTCTATTCACCTAACTTGATCCATGCACAAGTTCCGCAGAAGCCCAGTGCAGTGCTCTGGAATTCCTGTCTTCCTAGGATTATCCACATTGGTGAGTGCCTCAGCATTTACTTGTGAATAAAACACAAGTAAACATCTTTCTGGTGGTCTCTGCTTTGAGGCAACATCCTTTGAAGACTGTATGTTTGTAATATTATTAGATATTGCTGAATTGATTGTCTCTCTATATTGCTAATTTATATTCCTACCACAGAATGCCCTATGAGTAAGGTGGAGAATCATTTCTACATTTAAGTGATCATCTGTGTTTCATTATACATTAATGCGATGCTGTTATGATTTTATGTTGTTTCTCCTTATATTGTGTTCTTTTTTTACATACATTTCTAGGTATTTACATATTTGATGCATATGCTAAATAGAAAGAGTAGTGGTAGAATCCTCTCCCTTTTCTCTATTTAGGATACCATTGATCTAAAACTCTTAGATGATAATACCTTACTTCGATCTGTGTTCCTATTTACTATATGATCCTCTAGCTCTCCACCCAGGAAAATACCTTGACTGAATTTTTATTTGATCACTATATTCACCTATTTTTTACTATTTTAAAATAACTATATTAAATATATAAAGTATACTATTTTGCTTTCATTGTTTTTAAATTTTACAAAATAATTATGCAACTTACAATCAACTAAGGCTTAAACTGAAACAAAAATGTTTTCTTTATTTCATTAATGTTTTTCCATGTAACTGCCATGCATACAGGAGTCCTGGTGGTACAGCGCGTGAACACTGGTCTGCTAACTACAAGGGTGGCGATTGGAAACCCCCAGCCACTCCAGGAGGGAAAGATGAGAATTGCTGCTCTGTATAGAGTTACAGTCTCAGAAATCCACAGTGGGTCCTTCTACCCTGGCCTAGAGGTGGCTCTGAGTGGGCACCAACTTGATGACAATTTGTTTGGTTGCTTTGGTCTGGTCGTTCATATGCTCATGGGTTTTCTTTCTTTGGGTAAGGTTTCTATAGTTACCTATCACATTCAAACTTACTTTTTGAGTATGAACTTGGAGTAGAATTGCTGTTCTGTAGACTCGGTAATGCTTCACTTTTATTAGATCATTTCTAATTACTTTTCAAAATTGCTTACTAATTATGTTTCCCCAGCAATATTCAAGAGATCAGAGCTGTCCTTTTGCACCCGCTGGGGAAAGCAACTTCACAAGGAATCTCTTCTTAGATTGCCACTTTAAAGATCTGAAGGGGAGGGTGGAGGCGTTGACCAAAAGTCCCATGCTCAGCAGTACTTTTCCAATACACGATTCATATTCATGTGCACGGCATCTGTGGCTTTGCTACTCTTATGTAATAGTTTATTTTCCGGCATTTTCCAAATCTGAGCAGTTTGTGTAGATGTCAATGTATTTGATATGTTTTGTCCAATTTTAATGATTACTTTTCATGTTCAGAACAGGCCATTTTTAGCCTTTTAGGCTTTCATCGTATTTTCTTTTGAACTTTTTTGACAATAAGCAATTAATGCTGGGTAGCATCTTTTCTTTCAGATATGACAAGATTGTTCAGATTCATCTTGTATGTTTTCCATTTCCAGCCTTAAAATATTTTATCGTAGCATCATATAACATTTAACAGAAAATATCACTAAAAATTACATTACAGGTGGTAGAGAGTGATTATTGCTACTGCTCATAATTTTAGTTAAGATAGTTTGGTGGCAAGATCTGGGAAAAACTTTCTTCTCTTCCACTAGAAAACGCACAATGAGTTTACACTTTCCATCAAACATGGGATTACAGGCTTTTGCTATTTTCATTTTTTTCTCCCACCCCAAAAGATCTCATTTTCGAAGATATCTCTATTTAATTACATTAACTTTCTTCACATTATGCACACAATAGTTTTGCTATACAATAACAAATCTCTTTGTCACTAAGAGAATGATTGAAAGCAGTTTCACTTCCTTTGTTGTTGAGCTATTAGTAGAACCAAATTGTCAAATCAGACTCAGACACAGAATATATCTTATCCGATATCAACATTTATTAAATAATTTTAAGGCTATTAGGCAATTTAAAAGCTCAGACAAGATACAGAGAGATGTAGGACTTGGCAAGCAGGCGTCCAGGTTTTTCTTTCTCTTGTTAGAAGAGAACTTCTACCCAAGAATCAATCAGAGATATAAGTCACATTTTCAATGTGCTCCATACAGACTGAGAGATTTCAATAATTGTATATCTTCAATTTACACTTCAGAAAATTGGATGGCTTCTGTGAGGTCCTTCTGGAGACCATTCCTCAGAGATACAGGGGATCTAGATCCATAAGCAATCCTTAGCCAGGTGCATCCTGCTAAGGGTATTTCAGAGATGAAGGTTTTTCTTCCTAGAAAAAAATAAAATTTCATTTTCCAAATTGGCACATTTTTTGGACCAGGTCACCTGACTTTGTCCCAACCCCCATCCCTGCCTCCTAATGAAGGAAGTGAATGGACACTTGCGCAACTTCTGCTGTATTTTCTTCCCAACTTAATTTTTCCTAGAGGAAGTATTTCCTAATGGTTTATCATCACTTGGAACACATAGAGACCCTCTAAGGATGAGGTAAAACCTACCCCTAGGATTTCCAAGGTTCTGCTTTCTTCTGAAGCAGAAGGCCACACACATCTTTATTTTGTGGGGTGGCCGGTGCATTGGAATGTCTCGCCTCATTCAGCAACCTGCTTAAAGCAGCTCTCTGCTTACACAGCGTGCCACCAGGGCTGCAAACTTTCTGTTGTTCAGTCAATACCTACTCAAAAAGCAACATATCAAACTTCTTGATGTGCAAGCCATTCAAACTCACAGGGAGTCTCTATGACAGTGTAGAACAGCTCTGAAAGTTGTCCTATACTGTCAAGATTTACTGGAGAAGACAGCATGGAGTTGCTGTAGAATGGCTAGTGGGCTGAAAATACTGATCATGTAGTCAGCAGGCTAACACATAACCCACTAGCCTGCCAGGGGTCCGTGAGTGACAGGGAATATGGCTTTTTATCATCAGATCATATGACACTATAATTTCTGTGTGCTTCCTCCACTAACTTGACTAACAGGTTTGTGTGGTGCTTTGCTTAAAATGCTTAGGGATTGAATGCTGAGTTTAATTTTGCTATGAAATAGAAAAATATTAATGATGTCTACATTGTATAAAACAAGGCTAGAACATTTAGAAAATCCTGGGTTCTTTCCTGTCCTGTATACCTTCTATTCTACAGTGACACATTTTCTCTTTAGGGTCCATGTTAAAAAAAATAATAATCCTTTCTAAAATATATCTTCCTTTAATAAACAAACTGCTATAGTCTATATACTTTTTCTTTAACCTCCTCTTAATAATAGAACCTAGTGCTTGTTGCAGAACATATACAATCTATATGTTTTCTTTTCCTTATTATTTTCAGTTGCATAATACTCCCTTATGTGCATGTACCAATTACCTAAACCCCATGTTTTTATACAGAGTGCTGCAGGAAATAATCCTGTATCTTCATTTATTTGGCCAGTTTGCATGGGGCATATATTAGGAGTAGGATTGCTAAACCCCAAAGAGTATGCAAATATTTTTGTCACATTTTATGAACTCTCACATCACTCCATTAGAATAGGTTTTGCATTTATACCACATTAAAATAGTTAAATAAGTACTATTGAGGGTTCAGATTTCCCTCCATTCGATAGATGAGAAATGGTATCTCAGAGTAATGTTAAATTTTTATTTATTGTTATCAGTGCTCAGATCAGTTGAGGATTTTTAAAATATGTTTAAGAGGTTTTGCATTTATCTTTTGGTGAAATGTCCACATGTTTAATCCAGTTTTCAACCTCATCTTTTTAGTTAAAAAACCCTTTAGCATGAATCCATTATCTATTATTGAAGTTGATTTTTCATTATTAGTTTTATATTGATTATAATTTTCTACATAAGTTTTAGAGTATGTATTTCTAGTCATACTTATCTATTTTGTCTCCTCGTTGCCTTTTTGTTTTAGAGTTATAGTTAGCAAAGGTTTTCCAAGCAGGCTAAAAAAATGTAGACATATTTTCTTATTAAATTGTTTTATGTTAATATTTTTACTTTTCAATATTTAATCTCCATAGAGTTTATCTTGGTATCCATAACAACTGATTCTGTATTATTTTATTTGGTTATCAAATTATTTCAACACTACTTACTGAATATTCATATTTTCCCCTAGTGATTTAAAATGAAGCTTTTAACACTTACTAAATATTCATGTACTTATATTTGTATGTTTCATTATGTTCTTTTGGTCTGCCAGTTATTCAGGTTCTACTACCAAGACTTTCAAATGTAGACTCTATGAAGAAGCCACAACTTGTCTGTCAGTTTTGCTCGATTGTGGAGTGAGGTGTGTTGCTGTGATGCTGGAAGCTAAGTCACTGACATTTCAAATGCCAGCAGGGCGACTCCAGTGGAACAGGTTTCAGAGAATCTTCCAGACTGAGAACACACTACTAAGAAGGGATCGGTTGCCCGCTTTAGAAGAAGTAGCCACGGTATATCATCAAAACACGGCCAGATACTGAATCCCTATGAATGGAAGTAGAACAATGTCAGAGACCATGCCAGAGGAGAGGTTCCTTGGCCTGGGAGCCCCTTGAAATGTGATTGAGGAGGGAATGGTTTCTCAAAGTGGACCAGGATCACATGAATGTATGAAAGCCTGTCATAGTCAAGTCTTTGGGACCTTCTTTCACTGATTGGATACAATTCAAAATGAGAACAAATAGCTGTGAAAATATACTAATAGTTGAGCTTGGGATGTACAGAGTATGAATCCAGGAACATTGGCAGTAAATATGAAATAGAATACATCGCTCAATAGCTATGTGTTATTGGTCTGAAATGGACTGGTGTTGGCCGTTTTGAGTCACAAAATTATTGATATCACCTGCAAATAATATTTTGCTGAAGATATTCCAACAACCTTTTTTGGAGTATATTGTCAAGGAGTTGCCAGAACCTCCAGAACTTCCTGGTAATTGTTGCTTGTTTTCTTCTTCCAAATGTACTGGTCAAGTTGTGTGATGTCAGAAAATTAATGAATGTTTTTTATTGTAATCGTGCTATATTTATAAGCTAAATTATTCTGTCTACTTGTTCTTGAATCTATTCCTCAATATTACACTCAACAGGAATAACTACTAAATTTTCAAGCCTAGTAGTCAGTTCTTAGTTCTGATCTTATTTGTTATATGTGAGGAACTTTCCAAAAGATGGTAGACATGGAATAAAAGACTACATCAACTTTTTGACCCCAACCTGTCCTATCTCTCATCCCTGTATATTGTATTTTACAGAGTGAATAAGTTTTCCTCCTTTAAATCCTTTTCTTCCTGAAAATTTTTTTCTCAGATACTTTTTTCCCCTTCCTGGAAATTGATTATCATTCTCTTATACTTTCTTCTTAGCTTTCAGGTCCCTGCACTGTAGGAAACTCTAGGATTCAATGTTTTATTTTTCAAATATAAATATCTATATATACATATATTTGAGATATATATGTATATATAAATATATATATATATATATATTTGTCTAAATTCACACACACGATTTGTGGGCTCAAATATCATACATAGGCTGATGATATCACAATTCACATCTATTTCAATTTATTTTGTCCTAAATCCTATTGTCTCCTTTTGAATGTCTGATAGACTATACACCTTGAATGTCTGCTAGACTACACTTTGATTTCTCCTAACCAACACAAAATTAACACATCTCCAAATGAAATAACGATCTTATTTCATTTCCAAAAGTTTGACCCCTTGCCCTTTCTGCGGTTTTATCAATGGCAGGGCTTTTATTTTTTTCTTCAGTAGTTCAGTGAATGGTTTAGTAATAGGGCTCCTTGCCGAATTCCACCTGGTTCAAACTCACTGCCACGGAGTGAATGTGCCCTCATAGCAACCGTATAAGACAGAGGACAACGGCCCCTGTTAGTTTCTGAAACCTTAATTCGTTAAATGAGTAGAAAGTCTGTTCTTCCTTTCATGGTTTTGAACTGTTAACTTGGCAATTAGAAGCCCAACCTATAGCCACAGTTCCACAAGCCACCCCATTCTCTCCTGGATGAGCGTGGTAGCCTACTACATGGTCTCCCTCCTTCCACCCTTGTTTTCTTGAATCTATTCTCAATATAGCACACAGGATTATCTTTTAAATATTAAAATCAGAATATGTTTATCCTTTCCTCAAACATCTCCTGTTTTCCCATTATAATTTGTAAAAAATCAAGAAAAGAAAGAACAAGAGGCTCTTATGATGTGTCAAAGGTCCTTGTCATCTGACTCCTAATTCTGACTTCTCTTACTACTCTCTCCCTCAGTCCCTTGTTTCAACCACTTTATCGATAAAATGTTGCTCACCAAGATATCTATATTTTATTGTATCATATGTCCTTTCGGCTTTCTCAGATATTATATATTTTTATTAACCATTTCCTGCACAGCATTATTGGAAATTATAGTAGGTCACTCCCCTACTTCACCCTTCCTACCCACCTTCCCAATGACATGACCATTCAGCATTCTTTAATTTTACTTGTCTACTTTTTGAGTTTTCTTTTACATTTTCATCAAATTTTTCATCTTAGTCGCAGGAATTTTTTAACTGCTACACCCCCCAGCAACTAAAATAATAAAGGTATTGTAAAATAAGTATTTGTTGAATGAATAAATTAAATAGAGCTAAGTATGTGTGCTTGAACTATCTTTAATGTAGTTTATTAATTTATCAAGATGATCAATAATGAAAATTTTGTCATTAGATTATTCAATATTTTAAATATAAAAGAAAATTTAACCAGTTTTTCTTATTCCTTTACTACATTTTTAGTTTTTAGGGTTTACTCCCTTCTTGTATCAGTCTGATATAATTAAAGAAAAGAAAATTAAACAGAGAGAAAATAAAGGACACAGCCTTCACATAAACCGGCTTCTCTGATGGTTTGTTCTGTATACTGGCTGAATAAGTGTGGTGAAAAACGACAACCCTGTCGCAGACCTTTTCTGATTTTAAACCATACAGTATTACTTTGTTCCATTCACACCATTTGTAGAATAGAATCATTCAATATAGCAATTGAATATATATATTCAATATATGTATATTATATATATATATATATAGCTTGAATATTTTCTTCATTTCTTTCACTTTTAGATATACTGGGCATGCTTTTCTTTTTTTCTTTCTAACACTAGGTCTTTCCACATTTCATTATTACATTTCAATTTCTAGCTGGCCTTTGAAATTTTCTGTTAAGTTCTTTGACTTCATCATTACTTCTTGCTGATTATCCTTGCTGTTAGGTGTCCTCCAGTCAGCTCGAGCCCATAGCAACCCTCTGCACAGAAGCAGGAATCCGCATGGCATTGATGTCACCACTGTGTCATTCCTTCTCGTTGAGGGCTCTTCCTCTCTTGCTGCTCTCCCACTTTACCAAACACGGTGTGCTTCTTCAGGGACTGGTCTCTTCTGACAACATGTCCAAAGTATGTAAGACACGTTTTTCCATCCTTGCTCCTAAGAAGCACTCTGAGATTTTTATTCAGAGTGTTTATTGTACTATCATGATCCCCATTCTACCACCCAAATCTGACTAGACCAGAGGATGTACACTGGTACAGAGAGCAACAGGAAATCCAGGGCAGATGATTGTCAGGGGAAGCCAGCCCCTAACACATCATTATGGGTCCGGTAGGCACAATTGTACAGTGATAATAAGTAAAGATCATAGTAAGGTTATAGAGAGCATGAGAGATAGAAATGAAGTATTGAAATAAATGGAGTCAGTCACAATTCATGGTAGCATGCGCACCTCAGCCCTGCTGTTGGTCCAAGAGGAGGGAGAAAGAGAGATCTTTAATGCTAGCCTAGGCTTTTTATATTCTCTGGGGACGTGCAAGCCCCCTAATTACAGGTGAGGACATACGTAGGAACGGGAGGAATTGGGGATATACATGTGACAAGATCGGTGAACCCTAGATTCAAGATGGCTGCCTAATCTTGGTCATCCTTGGACGGGTTTGACCTCTCTGGGGTCTCCAACAAGGAAACAGACAACTACTATCCTTATCAGAAGGGAGTGGGCCCTATTTGTTGTGGGATAAACAGTGGTGATTACTTGCTCTAGATGGCTGATAGCTCTCAGAGGGAATAACCCCTGACCTACTTCTGATGACCTCCAAATGTAGTCATTCCCAAGCAGCTGTCTGGCATATATTTGGGGGAGACAGCTTGGGAGAAATCCTTCTGTATGCCACAAATTATCCCTTCAGGACCAGTGGTATGAATGGCGACATTGGGAGGATAGAGAGAAGGTGGGGTAGAAAGGGGGAACCGATCACAAGGATCTACATGTGACCTCCTTCCTGGGGGACGGACAACAGAAAAGTGGGTGAAGGGAGATGTCGGACAGGGCAAGATATTACAAAATAATAACTTATAAATTATCAAGGGTTCATGAGGGGGGAGCAGGGAGGAAGGGGAAAAAATGAGGAGCTGATGCCAGGGGCTTAGGTGGAGAGCAAATGTTTTCAGAATGATGAGGGCAATGAATGTACAAATGTGCTTTACACAAATGATGTATGTATGGATTGTGATAAGAGTTGTATGAGCTCCTAATTAAATGATTAAAAACACATTGTAATAAAAATACTTTTGTGATAAAATAGAGTGTTTATTTCCGTTTTCATTCGTGCCTCATCAGCAAATGATGTAACTCCATTCATGTCACCATGGCCAACTCTACTTTGAGAAAGCAGCACCTCCTCAGTTACATTTCAAGTGTTTTCTGATGCAAGGGGCTCCTCCTCTGGCCCCATCTCTCATAACACTCTGCTTCCATTCATTAGCCCTTCAGCATCTCACAATGTTTTGATACCCACAAGGTGGTGAGCTGCTACGTCCTCTGATATGGGCAGCCAATTCCTTCTTCATAGTATGTTTTTATTCTGGAAACTCCAATTAAATCTGTGCACTTTCGGTGACACTAATCTAGTTTAAAATATCCGTGGCATACCTTCCAGTATCCTCACAGCATACAAGCCACCACAGTATGACACATCAATAGACAAGTGGCATTTTAGGGACCATTTTGGCCTTTTCATTCTCTCTTTTTAATTACTTTTGGTTTCTTCTTCTGATGTTCAGTCATTACTGTTCAATGGGTCAGATTTAGAGCTGGTTTCTAAATTAAAGTGGGATACTCATGATCCTGTCATGTCTTCTCATGGTTTGGCTTTTAGTTTCTTGAACTTTAATGTGAACTTGGTTCATAGTCCACTCCTGATCTTCTATGAACTGATGAAAGCGTTCTGCTCCATTGTCCATTTCTACAGCAGTAGTAGATTAGATTTCAGTGTATCTCATCCAGTATAGAACACATATATAGTTGTCATATATATGCTGTCTATAAAAAGATATATGCAAGGAATAGTCTATTGGTCTTATAAAATTTTGTCAAGAGATCTCCAAGACTATTTTTATAACTAATATCATATTTTCTAATTGTGGATCATTCTCCTTTGTTTCATTCACATTGCAAGACCCAGTAATTACTAGTGCATCTTGGTTCCATGTCTGATCAATTTTAGACTGCAGAAGTTCATCAAAACCCTTATTTATCCTAGCACTAAAATTTACTATGTATATTTGCATAATAGTCACATTAACTTTTTCAGGGAATATAGGTATGGATATATTATACCTCAGGATATACCTTGAAATGTTCTTTTTGATGATGAATTCCACATCATTCCTTTTCAATTTGTATTCCTGGCATAGTAGACCATATGGTTTTAATATTAAAAATGGCCAGCATCACCTTTATTTCTGCTTCCTGGAATATCTATCTTTATGTATTCTATTTCATTTTTGCCAACTTTCCTTTTTTCTAGGTTTATACATTGTTACTAATATTTCAATTTTTTTCCAAATCATTTTATTGGGAGATCATACAATTCTTATCACAATCCATCCATCCATCCATCCACTGTGTCAAGCACATTTGTACATTTGTTGCCAACATCATTCTCAAAATATTTGCCTTCTACTTGAGCCCTTAATACGGCTCCTCATTTTTCTCCTTCCTTCCTCACTTCCCCCTCCCTCATAAACCCTTCATAATGTGTAAATTATTATTATTTTGTCATATGTTTCACTGTCTGACGTCTCCCCCTGCCCTCTTCTCTGCTGTCCATCTGCCAGGGAGGAAGCTATACATAGATTCTTGTAATGGGTTCCCTCTTTCTACTCTCTATTCCCTCCACCTTCTAGGCATCACACTCTCACCACTGGTCCTGAAGGGATCATCCATCCTGGATTCCCCGTGTTTCCAGTTCCTATCTGTACCAGTGCACATCCTCCGGTCTAGCCAGATTTGTAAGGTAGAATTGGGATCCTGATAGCGGCAAATTTTTAATGAATGTTTTCATCTCCTATTTCTCATTGAGTCAGGCACCATCGGGGAATAAATGTCCTGGAAGTTTTACTCCATCGAGGATATTCAGTTATCCTTTACTTTGAAAGGAAGCTTTTCTGTTGTATTTTCATTGCCTTCCAACCTGAGGGGCTCATCTTTCTAGTATTGCTCTCAGGCAATGTTATATTGATATTCATAAGTTTTTCAGAGACCATCATTTTTCAAACTAGACTACCACGCTCTTCTTCCTACAGTATCTTAGATTCCAAACTCCACTAAATTGTTTCTATCATGCGTGCCCCTTCTTATATTTGAAATGCTGGTGTTATAAGTTCTAATAGCACATGTCACTGTAGTACAAAATACTGTTAGGCAAAGTGTTAAGAGAGAGATGAAAGATAGGGAAACTCCAATATCTAGAAATTAGAGAAGAAAATACATGCAGCATATGCTAGTGTAAGATGTGCCATCACTAACAAGCAAACAACCCCTCTTCCCTGAGACTAGGAGAGTGTGTGGTCTGCCAGAATCCCAGTGATCAACTGAGGTATGGAAAAGGAATTAAGTAAGTATTGCAAACACATTTGGAAGTCATGTTAGATGAAAACTGAAATAAAACATTCAAACAAGTAATGTAGAGGTCACTGATTATTTAGTTTGACAAGAATTCTTTTAATAAAGTAACTGGAATAAAATTCTAATCAGAGTGGGATCCAATGGGTATGAAATTATTATCAGTATATTTTTTTCTTTAAAGAGGAACAGAAACGAAGACAAAATATCAAATATAATTTTTCAATTAGAATATATTCTATGCTGATAAGAGAAAAATAATATAAAATACAGTCAAGATACTTACGTAGCACGTTTTCTGGAAGATGAGGGGAAAACAGATCTAGGATATAATTTAAGTATAAATTGGCATATTTTTGTCCACAGTCACTATATTTTGTGAGGCCAAAGAAATTTTCCGGTTCATATGAGAAGAGGGCAGTGTTGGATATTTCCAGAGAGAACCACGGTTACCAATTACCATGGAATTGAATCCAATTCATGGTGACTCCGTGTGTTTCAGTGTTGAACCGTGATCCAGAATGTCTTTAAGGACTGGTTTTTCAGAAATTGATCTCTAGGCCTTTTTTCTGAGGCACTTCTAGTTGGACTTAAGTCTCTAGCCTTCAGTTACCCTGTAAGTCAGTGGTTCTCAACCTTCCTAATGCCGTGACTCTTTAATACAGTTCCTCATGTGGTGGTGACCCCAACCATAACATTATTTTTGTCGTTACTTCATAATTAATTTTGCTACTATTGTGAATCAGGTGACCCCTCTGAAAGGGTCGCTCCACCCCCCAAAAGGGTCACGACCACAGGTTGAGAACCGCTGCTCTAAGCACATTAACCCCTTTCTATACTCAGGGATTTCATAATAAATGAGAAGTTTGGAAGTAATTGGCTCAAGATGACAGATGTTGAATTGACTTAGGCAATATCGTGGGGTTGCAAGCAGTGATGAAAACTGAGATTGAATGTACTTGGGTAAAAATGATAAGTCAGTGCACTTGAGTTTGATTTGTGAAAATTAAGGACATGCAAGTTTTATAAGTCAGGTGAACAGATAGGCAGCTATTATTTCCAAATAGTAATCATATTTAATCTAGGTAAATATTAAATAATTAAGCCTCTGAATAAATTCCTTATTTAAAGGATACCAGCCCCCACATAGTGATATAGATGACAAAATCTGCATAGTACAAAAAGAGATGAACTGATATTACACTTTATCAGTTTCTAATAAAGTTGGGCTCTGTTTAAAGGATGACTCCATTATAAACAAGGAACATGGTACATTAACTTCAGCAATTGAGACATAATCCCAATCATCCTGTCTGGATCCACAATTAGAAGGAAGGACAGAGGAAAACTATATTGCAGAGTTGGGATACTGATATTTATAGCTGACCCATTCATTCAAATAGAATATACCACACCGTCTGGCAATGCAGCCTTTGGCAGTTGGGTTAAGCTAGTGTCCGTAGGGGTATTGCTTCCAAAGAGTGGCAGAGAAATGAAGACAAAGAAAAGCAAATTTTAAGGACGTTTACAGCTTCAAAATTATTTGAAGTATAACATTGAAGGGTCCCCCTAATTTTGAGAGAATAGAAAGGGATGTATTTTTTTCAAGACAAAATTGAAATGCAGTGTTTAGTGAGTGAATCTGAAGGTCCATTTTCATTCAACTAAGATGTAAAAAGAAATAAAGAAACACAGCCTTCCTATTGTGGCAACTGGAAACATTCCCATCCATCTATAAAGTTATTTTTTGTCCCATTCAACTCAAGTCCAAGTTGATCATGTGTGTCCTTGGGCAGAAGACCTTGTGTGACAGACACTACAGGTTTCTTATGTGCAGTTTTACAATCTCTATAGAAATCCATGTAAAATTCATAGTTTTTTCTTTCTTTTCTCATCCATCTTCCATAATAGAGAAGTTTTGAAACTGAATTGTAACTAAGTAAAGAAAATTCTATGAACAGTGGAGATAATGCCATAAAAAAACTTTCCCTCCTGATGCTCAAGCTGAAAGCAATTTCAAAGCTTGGAACCTCTTTATTAAATTAGCAGCTAGTTCACTTATTATGAAATAACTTTTAAATATCAAGTGTGTTAAATGAGTTGTATGATGGTTTTGAAGCTCATTCTGTTTGGGGTCAAGTCCTATGAGTGCTACAAACGTACAGAGAGTTGACATTCTTGATCACAAAGCTGCTGAACATCTGAGAAATGCAACAGGGTGTAAGAAAGGTATAATACCGGACAGAGTGTCACATATTCCAGTCATGTAAAATGTTAGTTGATGCCAAGCTATGTAACATGCCTCAATCTAGTCTCAGATAGAGGGTTACCTGTTGGGTCACGGTCACGGTCATGTAACCACACGGTCAACAGTTTCAAACCACTGCTACTCCTTTGGAGGAATATGTGACTCTCTACTTCCATAAAGAGTTACAATCTAAGAAACCAGAATGACCAGCTGTATTCTAAAGCAAAAGGGTCTCTATAAGTCAGAATTGAGTCAAAGGCAAGTAGTTTGATTTTAGTTTATCTGCTCTTGAGAAGTCCTGGTGGTGTAGTGGATAGGCTGTCAACCACAAGGTGAGCAGTTTGAATTTACCTATTGTTCCAAGAAAACAAGATAAACATTTCTGTTCCCATAAATATTTACAACCTTGGCAACCCACAGGTGCAGCTATTCCCTGATCTAGAGATTGAACTTGACTGGATGGGAGTGAGTTTTTAGTAAGCTAGTCTTAGAGGTAACTATCTCATAGACAGCACTCCTTTCTTTCTCAATAATTGCATTGCTGAATTCAAGCTTCCTTCCACAGTAGAATTTGATATACATTTTAACTATTTCATGGCATCTTAGAAGAACATCATGAAATTGATCCACCTATTGGGAACTTCCCCTAAGAGGGTTTACTATTGAGAAAAAATTGAACAGAACCCTTTCTTCTTCCTTTCAATGTATGTCACACAGGCTTTGTCCTGTGTTATTGCTAGCATAGACTATCCAGTTTCGATTGTGTTGAAACCGAGTTCAAATTCCATTCAGACTGTATTTGCATAAGATTTTCTACCACTTTCTTTTTTTTCTACCATGATTTTATAGCAGATTACTAATTTATGAATAATTCATAATGTACTTAGAGAAATACTTTAGTATAATTTTGGACAGATATCAAATGAAGTGTAAAGGCAAAGAACTATTATCTAAAATACATTAGCTATTGTGATAATCATAAGTTTAAAATACAAAGATAATTTAATACTTTAGCAGATTTTTTCAAAGAAAGTTTAGATATAATGTGAGTTGATTCATATATCTTAAACATAGAACTGATACCTTTGGAATACATGGAAACCTGCTGGTGGCTAATTTTAATTAATTCTCACATATTATAAGAATCTGAATGAGTAAATAAAGATCATTATGTGGAAATTAATTCCAGGTACTAATTACTACATGCCAGACTATTCAAATGGCACTTAAAATTTGGGGGATTTTGGTACATTGTCAAATTAATAGGTAATTCAATCTAAATGCAATTAATTTTAGGAATACATGATATTGCCTATGGTGGTGTTCAGTGCCACTGAGCTGGTTCTCATTCATAGCAACCTTCAATAATTCACACAACAGAAAGAAACACTGCCTACATACAAAAAGAATCACCACTGGTCCCGCGCAATCCTCATAATCACAAATGTGTTTGAGCCCATTTTACAGTCACTGTGTCAGTCCATCTTGTTGAGGGCTTTTTCCTGTTTCATTAACCTTTGTTAAGTACGGTGTCTTTCTTGATGGATTCATATCTCCTAGTAACATGTGCCAAATACATAAGAAATGTTCCATCCTCTTAATGAACATTCGGGCTGCCCTTATTCCAATACAGTTGTTAACTGTTACTCATACATTCATTCTTATGCTGAATATATGAAAAATATAAACTGGCACAAAGAGTATTGAGTTTAGCACTATTATGTCCTTGTTTTATAAAATATTTAACATATTCATAATCAGTAGACCAGCACTTCTTCTACCCATGGCTCTTTCCTTGTCCTCTGTTCTCCTAAGAGTCCTCGGGCAGTCTCAGTTCAGTCTCTTCACTCCTCTCCTTCTTCCTAGCAAGAACAGTCACCTTTTCGTGTCTTGTTAATTCTAATTCAAGCACCGCAGCTTGAAATTAGAGTTTAATGGGAGCTATTTTTGGTCACTCACTCCTCATATGAAGGGATAAATGTGGATTAGTTTCTTAAGTGAATTTTCTTATTCTAGATCAGACTTGCCCACTCTCTCAGCAAATGCGGGCACTGCATGCATCACAAGTTACCTATAGTCATCACCGTCACCAAGATGATTGCTACTTAATTCCAAAGACTACGCAACATGTTATTGGACGTGGATAATGCCTATTTATATTATTAACATAACCAATCTTACCTCGAATTGAATAATCTTGATCTCACTGTTCTGAGAGGCATTGGTCAACTGGAAGCACTTGTATATACCACACCCACTGCCTTGGAGTGGATTTCAATTCATAATGAACCCATAGCATAGAGTGAAACAGCCCATCAGGGTTTTTGTGACTGTGCATCTTTATCGGGACAGCCTGACTGACTGGAACATCTGACTGAATCATCCCGAATGGGTGGGAATTCCCCGGTGTAGATTGACAATTGTTTTGATTCCAAATTCTGTTCATCTTGATGTGCACACACACACACACACACACACATCTATCTACCTGTTTTTCTGAAGCATTCTGTTTTCATTCCATCATATTGCCTCTTAATGTGTTGTATCTGATGGTTGCATTCACGGGGATAACTGCTGTAGAAAAATGTATCAATATGATCTAAGGTTTCCCCCTTTTTCCTTTCTTGGCATACAGCTCCTTGAAATTGGGTATGAAGAAATGACTGTTTTATCCAACTGTGGAAAAAAACTTAGAAAGACATGTACATGGCCTGCCCTAGCACTCATGACCTCAGAACTTGGCATGCCATCCCTAGCATGAAGAACACATCCACAGTCTGAAAACCGGAAAGGTACCTAAACACATCATATTCCATGAAGGTCAATCCCCCCCCAATAAGTGCTCATATAAAGCTGTCACCTACAGATGCCTGATTCCTCAAGTAAGCAGTTAAAGAATGCTTCTCTCCAAGAACATTTGCTCTCTTGTCTCTTATCTGAATGAACATTTGCTTCCTTGTCTCCTGCATGCTTGGAACTCCCTGTGAAGTATTCCCCTTGAGAGCTTGGATTATTGAAGATTAGTATATTGCCCATTTGTTGGTGTGTATGTATAACAAGAGGTTTTCTTTTTCTTTTTAAAAATCATTTAACTGTGGGCTCTTATAGCTCTTATTCCAATCCACCCATCCATCCATCCATGATGCCAAGCACATTTGTACATATATTGCCATCATCATTTTGAAAACATTTTCTTTCTACTTGAGCCCTTGGTATCAGCTCCTCATTTTTTTTCCTTCTCTCCCCCACCCTCCTTCCCTCATGCACCCTTGATAATTTACAAACTAATAGTATTCTTTCATGTCTTCCCCTGACCAATGTCTCCCTTCACCACTTTTCTGTTGTCCATTTCCCTGGGGGGGGGGGGGTATATGTAGATCGTTGTAATCGGTTCCCCCTTTCTCCTCCCACCTTCCTATTACTCTCCTGGTATCACCGTTCTCATTATTGGTCCTGAGAGGTTTCTCTGTCCTGTATTTACTGTGTTTCCAGCTCTTATCTGTACCCGTGTACATGCTCTGGTCTACCTGGATATGTAAAGTAGAATTGGGGTCATTATAGTCGTGGGGGAAGATGAAACATTAAAGAGCTAGAGGAAAGTTATGTTTCATCAGTGCTCTACTGCACCCTGACTGGCTCATCTCTTCCTTCTGACCCTTCTGTTAGGGGATGTCCAATTGTCTATAGATAGGCTTTGGGACTCCCTCACAGCCCCCTTCATTCACATTGATATGACTTTTTGTTCTGGGTTTTTGATGCCTGATACTTGATCCCATTGACACCTCATGATCACATAGCCTAGTGTGCTTCCTCCATGTGGACTTTGTTGCCTCTCAGCTAGATGGCTGCTTGTTTATCTTCAAGCCCTTAAAACCCCAGACACTATATTTTTTGATACCCAAGCACCATAAGCTTTGGTCACTACATTTGTTTATGCATCCATTTTGTCTTCAGCGATCATGTCAGGAAGGCAAGAATTACAAAATGCAGGTTATTAAAACAAAGTGTTCATGTATAACAAGAGGTTTTCATGCCTCAAGAGCAATAAAACCACAGTGTTGGGTCATCTCAGGTTCTTCTTCCTCTTCTTCCCTGTACCCTCTTTGCTTTCTTCATTGTCTTCTTTAATTGGTTACTTTGCTCCACAGGACCATTGGGCTGTGGGGCTGGATCCCATAGTCAACAAAATGTGAGTCAAAGCAAGGTGAACTGGCACACTTAAAAGCTAGTAATATCCGCTGAGCTAGATTTCTGTTGTTCCAACACCCCCTGGATCTAAGAGGCAGAAGTAGGACAAGGGTGATGGTGGGGCAGAAAGAAGGTGAAAGGAAACAGAGGAATTATCCAGGAAGCAAGGCTATGGATAGAGGTATAAGCCTAGGTGTGTACTTATGCAAATATATTAATTCATGAAAATAGAGGTATTGGCCTATGCACATATATTTATATGGCAATACATGGAGGCAATGGACAGATTTCAGGCTTCTGCTCATATCCTCCCTCAATGTATGAATACTTTGTCCTAACAAACTGGCATTCTGTGATGCTCACCCTCCCAGCACAATCACTGAAGACAAAATGGGTACGTAAGAAAATGTGGTGAAAAAGTGGATGGGGCCCGGCAATCAAAAGGTATAGCATCTGGGGTCTTAAGGGCTTGAAGTTAAACAAGCAGCCATCTAGAAGAGAAATAACAAGCCCACATGGAAGAAGCATACCAGCCTGTGCAATAGTGAGGTATCATTGGGACCAGGTAACAGGCATCAGAAGAACCATAAAAAACAAAAATAACCATATTATTGAGAATGAGGGGGTTTGGAGCAGAGACCCAAAGCCCATCTCTAGACAATAAGGCATCCCCTCATAGAGGGGTCACAGGGAAGGGATGAGTCAACTGGAGTGCAGTGAAGCACCAATGAAACACAATATTCCTCTGGTTCCTTGAGGCTTCCTCACTCCCCACTATCATGACTGGCTTTCACTGTGGGTTAGACCAGAGCATGCATGCAGGTTCAGATAAGAGATAAGAGCTCAGGACACACAGAACTCAGGTACAGGAATGAGAATAATGATCTCAGAATTGTAGGGAGAAGGGGGGGAGAGGAGGAGAGAAAGGGAGAACCAATCACAATGATCAACAGATAACCAAACACCCCGCTCCCCTTTAGGGATTGAACAACAGAAACCATGGGGGAAGGGAGACAGTGGTTGGTATAAGATATAAATATATAATAATTTATCATTTTTCAAGGGGTCAGGAGGGTGGAGGATGGAGGAAGGGATGGGGGAGTGGGGAGGGAGGGGGAAATGAGCAGCAGATATTAAGGGCTCAAGTAGAAGGCAAATGTTTTGAGAATGCTCATGGCAACAAATGTACATATGTGCTTGACACAATGGATGGATGTATGGGTTGTGATAAGAATTGTACGAGCCCCCAATAAAAGGATTAAAAAAATAAGCTGATACCAAGGGCTCAATAGAAATTCGTTGTCTAGAAAAGAATGATGTCAGCATATGTATAAATATGCTTAATACAATTCATTCATGTGGATTGTTATGAGTTGTGAGAGTCCTCAACAAAATTATATTTTAATAAAACAAAACAAAGCAGAAAAAAAGTTAGTAATGTCTCCATTCACTTATCTCTTTCCATAATAAACCCTAAAACCTGTGATGGTGAAATTACAATTTGACAGTCTTCTGTTCCTCACTGAAACTGTTAGTCACAAAGTAAAAAATCAGTCTTTATAGTTTTATTAGGAATTGGAGATTGCTTGTAAATATATCAAACCTAATCTTCTGTGACTGTTATAGTAACCCTGATCAACATTGTAAAAATTACTGAACACGGAAAGACTATTTTTATCTTTATATTCTTTATTATTTTGATTAGCATTTCATTGTATTAGAAATATTTTTATATTTACTAATAAGGGTACAACATAGTAATTTATGAGGATGGCACAGGGCCAGGCGGTATCTCATTTGTTGTACTTAGGGTCCTATAAGTTGGAACCAACTGAACCACACCTAACAGTAATAGCAGGGCTTCTGGGAGATTTTTGACATTCTTATGCATATAACTTCTTACACAAACCTCCTGTTAACTTGTTGTACTGAATTTCTTGCACTGGATTTCTAAACAGAAAATACATTTTGAAACCAATAGCTCCTGTTTATTATTACTACGGATACCTTTGCTATGACTTATAAAAATTTCTTGAAGATATTTGGAAGAGGAAGAAGTCTGTAAGTTGTAATATACAGACAACATTATATATATATTTATGTATATTTGTGACACATAGGCATCAATACATAATACAAGCTAAATATAGATAAGTAAGATATCAAGAAGAGCAGGTTTGAATTGAATGTAATGATAAAGATCCATCAAGAGACATAAAGTACATAATATTTTAAATATGTACATACTGTAATACCTAATATTCATGAGACACTGAATACAGAGAAGCCTTTGGAAATATTTAGTATTCATATGCTCTTACTTTGTTCACACGTTGGTGATAACCATTCTGGCCTCATATGTCCTAGGCTAAAGAAATGCAATAAAATATACAGTTTCTCACTGGATTTGAATACAAAGATTGATCATGTCTTCTGTATCAGTCAGGTAGTGAAAAGGTACGTACTAGTCCGTGGATCTTTCTGTTGAACTTCTTTACCAAACCTCAACAGCTTAGTGCCTGTAACCATACTCACCAATCATGGGATAATGTGGTTGTGGAGAAAGACACAGAGAGAGACTGAGAGAGAGTACTCACGCGATGCTATTGAGACAATTCTGACTAATAGCATCCTACAGGACAGGGTAGCACTTTCCCTATGGAGTTTTAGGACAAAACCGTAACTCTATATGGTTTCATCTTTCTCCCAGGTAGCAGCTGGTGGTTTTGAAGTTCTGACCTCGCTCATACCAACCCAATGCCTAAACCACTACAATCGTTAGGGCTAGAAACAACATTTATCAACATCGCACAACCCAGAGACTTGGTAGAACGGTCTTTTTTTGCACTCCGTTGGCACTCATGATCTTTCGCAGACACTGTACATGGTCTCATGTGTCTTATCGTGCCCATCTTTTCTGAGTTTCTCACTATGTGTTTAAAAATTAAATAAAGCATGTTATTTGAGCATTTTAACTTGTTATATTAGCCTTTCTTTTCTGTGACACCTAGGGTATTGTCTACCAGTGCATTTGGAAAATAGAATTATATCAAGGTCATTTATCCATGTCAGACTCCTTAACAACTGGCAGAATTAATTTCATAGTCCTATCCTGCTGCACAGTCTGTGAAATGTAAAAACAATCAAATCCTAAAAATCAAGGGACAAGTATTAAAGGTCTATCACTACCAGAGTCAGTAAATTTTTTTATCTGAGTTATGGAACATAAATTATTTTCCCCACATCCCACTGCCATTGAGTTGATTCTAACTCATGGTCACCTCAGGATTTTCAAGACTGTAAATCTTTCTGTGAGCAGATACCTTCATCCTCTGCTGGAGAATTGATGGTGGGTTTCAACCAAAGATTTTGCAGTTAGCAGCCCCACGCTGAACCCATTGGGCTACTGAGACTACTTGTTTTCCCAGAGATACTTAATATCTAATAAACAATTATGTTCTCAGATATTGTTCCCATCTTCATAATCTAATTTCATTGAAGTTTTTCACCTTTCAACTTAAACAAAAAAGATATTAGCACACAGGAAATGTTGCTAAGAGAAAGAGACCTTTAACTCATAAAAATACTAATTAGAATCCACTGATTAATAAAGATTATGTCTGTTTTTGAGAATCCAAAGTTAGCCTAAATAAATCCTCATAGAAGAAAATGAGAGACACTAAAAGTGACATTTTGATGTTTGCCATTATTAGTGATATATGATCTTGTAAAAACGGTTGGCCCATCTTGTTATATTCATTGTGCCCTTATTAGGTAGATATATTCAAGTTTTGGACATGACTGTTTTATAAAAAGTTTCAACCACCGAATGAAAGGACGCAAACTAAATGGAGGCTTTTTGGCAGTCTGCCTTTGGTGACTGTTGTCCCTCCAACTGGAGCTCACAGTTTGACATAGCAAACACTGCCTCAGTGCTAGACATTCCATTGCTCATTGGACTATTTCTAAGGCAGAGAATCATTCGCTGTTCTCACGGTAAAGTTTTGAATACCATAGAAATTCATAATGTATTCATTTTATTTCTCTAAATAAGTTCTCAAAGAAGAAGATAAAGAACTATGAAGATAGCATCATCTAGCCCATATAACTTTAATCTAATTGATGATAAGGATAATCTATGATTTTTCATAAACATTTTTTGACATAAAGGGTCAACTATATGTCATATATTTTATTAGATAATGTGGCAATTACAACTATAAAAAAATCTCTCCTCAAGGTTTTTATGTCTAAATGGGTAAAATGTGTTCACAAGAGAGAGAAATACTTATATAAAAGATAATTGCAAAAAATAAATGATAGATTTATATTGAAATTCGAAGGAGGAATCCAGAAGCAGACATTATGGAATAAAACAGAGGAGTATCTGTAAAGTTTGTGTGGGATTAGAAATGAAAAGATGTAATGACATAAGTTCTCAGAAGAGAGATTTTTCCAAAATTTCTATATTTACACATCCAAGTGTTAAGGCAAGTTCAGAAATTATTTTTCTTTATCATTAAATGCATGGAAACAAAAGTAAACTTAATAATTCTTCTATTTTAGAATCACGCTTAGATTTTATAATCTTATGGGAAAATATTAAAAAATGCAACTATATTTAGACACAAAGCATATATTGACAGGAAATTTACCCCCTCTGGAGCAAAACTGCATAGGTATTCTTAAAACATTTAAAAATATAACTTAGCTTGATATAAACATGGCTATCGAATATAAATGAAGTCCTGGTGGTGTAGTGGTTACCCGTTGGTCTGCCTATCTTAAGGTCAGCAGTTCAAAACTGACAGCAGATCTGTGAAGAAAGACTGGACTCTCTACTCCCATAAACAGTTACAGTCTTAGCAACTCACAGGAGCAGTTATACCCTATCTGATAAGGTCACGATGCGTTGGCAGCTTCTGCATGTCAATGAATGATCAACTATAATAACAGGTATAAGTATTATAGCCCCACATTTTTATTCTCTTGAATTTTTCTACTTCAAATGTTATGAGCTCTGATGCAATAAGAATGTTTATTAAAAACTTAATAAAAGAACTACTCTATATACTCGAATATAAGCCAACCCAAGTATAAGCCCAGATACCTAATTATTACCTAGGAAACCAGAAAAACTGATTGACTCGAGTATAAGCCTATGGTGGGAAATGCAGGATATGAATTAACACAGAGACCAGAGGGGAGAGACGGGAGCGCAGCCACAGGCACATCCTTACCGAATTCGGGCAGCGGAGTAAGTGAATCACTAAGGGTGCTTCTGCGAATTGGAGCCGTCCGTGTCATAGGACGGCTCTGATTGGTTAGATGTGAGTAAACAAGCATTCAAAGCCCTGCAGTGTCAGCGGGGCTTTGGATGAACAGTGGGCCAACTGCAATCACCTGCAAGATGTTACACCTCTCGGGGGTACTACTGACCCGTGTATAAGCTCAACCCGTTGTTCAGCACATTTTCTGTGCTGAAAAACTCGGCTTATACATGAGTATATATGGTATATACATTCTTTGGGTGCCATAAGAAAGGTTGGAACAATGCGAGCCTGTTAAATTTTTAAGTAATTTAGCCTATTCTGAGTAGATTAAAAGGAATTGTTTTGTATGGTCTTAGGCTGCTAATGCCTTCCTTTCAAACTCACGAGTTGTTCCACAGAAGAACGAGGAGGCTTTCAGGTCCTGTAAAGAAACCCATAGGGGGAATTCGATACTATCCTATAATGTTAGGAATCCATACCGACCAGAAGGAGATGGATTTTCTGTATGAGACGTTAACGGAATTGCATACACATGCATGGAGTTTTGCGCAGATTTCTGGGAAATACCGGGTGCTATGGTGTTGCCAAGGAGCTCTGGCCGCAAGGTGATGAAGTACTCCGTTACAACCAAAAGGTCATAGGACGAAAGTCCATCAGCCATTCTGAAGTGAGGATGTGCTAGTTGCCTTCCTAGTAGCCCTGGATACACTATGTGTAGCCAATTCTTTGTACCATGGTGTTGCTATAAACCTGATGAGCGCACCATAGAACTTCCTTGCAAGACGTTGAACCACCTGAAAAGAAACAAACACAAGAAACTCCACTTTAGAGAATAAATAAAGCGTGACATTAGGGCCCAGCCAAGAAGGTGGACCATCGCCAAGAATCAACAGCTGATCCAAGGAGCCAGCGCAAAAGCGTGTGGAACACCGATAAGATTTGGCTGAGCCTGACTGCCGCCCCAAAGCCAGCCAAGCCGCCTAAACTGTGGAAACATCGGGTAAGACGACTGGGACAGTGAATACGTCAGAGCCAGCCATGTGTCCATTTAAACCTGGGCAGAGACACTGCCTTTTCAGAGAGCTAGAAACCAAGGACATCAACTCCTGCTCTCTCCAAGTCTCCCCGGGGTGAGCACACCGATGAAGGTATTGCTTGTTGGGACTATGGTGCTCGAATGATATGTGTGAAGAGTGCTGTTATTATGCCCTTATGCTCATACTTGCCCGATACTTTTATCCTTAGTAGATTGAGTTATTTTTAGATGGTTTGATGTGTGTTTGCAGCGAATAAACCGAGCATTCGAAAATGTCTGAGTGTTAAGTAATTATTGATCGCGCCTCTCATGACAAAATCAGAATCTATTTTATGGATCAGGTTGAGTTTGGTTTGATTTGGTTGTCATGCCCCTTGCTCAAGAAATCCCTTGAAGAAACAGCAGTACTTGCTGTCTGGTGTGCTATATCCAGCTCCGTTGTGACCCAAACACAACCTATCTATTGTTCAGGGAAAAACAAATTAAAAATCCTCTTTCCTACGGAGCATTCATGTAGTCACCCACGTCTCATGTACATATTCTTAGCAACCTCATCAATTCTTTGGAAACGTAGCCCGAGATAAAACTTAGTTAATCCAAGACTAGTGAAAGTTTTCAGTTCACTTTACTAAAGTGGCTATAAAAGATAGTGGGAAAAGTCCATAATTGATTAATTCCATTTTCCAAGAAACATTTTGAAAACCTCTAATGCACAATAAACTAACTTTTAAGCTAGATAATAATTTATTAATTCCCACCAAAATTAACTAATAAATGTTTTACAAAAAGGAGAAATAAGTTTCCTTTTTAGAAGACAATTCTAATAATTATCTCCATGAAGGCACGTTTTAAAGTACTTCATATATATTAAGTAATGAATTCATCAAAATAATGTAAAACCAATGCTCTTATTACATGAATTTTATACACGAGGAAACAGAATGACCCAAGGAAAGTAGCAGAACTGGAATGGAAACTCAGAAACCCCGTCTTTAGTGTATTTCAATTACTCTAATATGCTGACACTATATGTGAAATCATCTGACAATTTGTTTAACTGTAGAAGTCTGTGTGTTGCTGATAGGGAATCTTTATCTCTGGTATCTCACATACCAGCAGGGATATTTAAAATACCAGCAGGATCACCCATTGTAAACAAGTTTCAGTGGAGCTGTTAGACTAACAGCACAGTATGAAGAAAGAATAGGTCCTCCACTGTTAAGGGATTAGCCTGAGAAAGCCTGTGGGTATCAGTAAATACCCATAGCAACTAATATAACAAGATGAATTCCTCAGGTTGAAAAACACTTAGGATAGAAATAGGGAAGAATTGCCTTCTCCAAGTAGTGTCTACTTCAAAGATCTGCATGGAGTAGTTTGGGGGACCTTCATTTGCTGATGAGACATGATGCAAAATGAGAATAAAGAACTGCCAACATCCATTTCAAAGATTATGTAATTGTTTGTTTTATATTTTAATGTTTGATGAAAATATACACAAAAAAGTATATACCCCTTCAACATTTTTTACATATACATACTCTTCCTTGACAATGGTTACGTGCTGTATATTATGCCACCATTCCATCTCTGACCAGTTTCTTTAACTGCTGTTAACATTAATGCTGTATGTTGAGTTCCAGTCTATGTGTTAGAATTACATATACTCCTCTAACTTGGTTGAAAGATATGATGATAAGAAGTTTGGGGGCCAAGAAGAATCAAGGCTGTGTGGATAAAATCTGTTTCAATTGTTTGGAGAAGCGGTGTATTTGGTCCTTTGCAGGCAGAGAGCACAATCAGCTGAAGTTTATTAAAGGCAATTTAAGTAATGAAAGTTCATCGAAATGTGTGTAGTTTTAAAGCTGCATACATTTCCTAACCGACAAGAAGAGAAAACCATTATTACCCTAAGTTTTACTGCCCTTAAGGTATCATGAAATTTTGGTTGAGAGCTTGAATAATGGTAGAAACTTCAGTTGTAAAGTGAAGGCTATCAGTAAGAACTTCATTGAAACTGGGAGCATTATAGGAAATAAAAGTTTCAGCTCTATTTCTTCTGACCTTCCAAATTCTTTGAGCACCTCCCCAAATGAGCTTAACCAGAAGCCACACAAAAAGGATACTTCAATAAAGATTAATCCTCTGGGTAAATGAAAATGAAAAAGAAGATAGTACAAAAGAGATAAAGAAGATAAACAGATCATACAACCTATTGTCTCCTGAGGGAGGAAGGGAGAGAGGGGGAAGAAGTGGGGAGCAGATATCAGGGGCTCAAGTGGGAAGAGAATGCTTTGAAAATGATGATGGCAGCACATGCGAAAATATGCTTGACACACTGGTTGAATGTATGGATTATGATCGGAGGTGTAAGAGTCCCCAATAAAAGTATTTTAAAAATAAACCGTTGTCAAGAAATCCCTACTCTAAGCAGCCCTATAGTACAGAGTGCAGCTGCTACTCAGAACTTAGACGAAGACTAGACATTTTTACAGGAGGGGACAGCTTCAACGTTGTCTTTTAATCCACCGTGTCACCAAGGCTCAATGAATTTGCCTAAGTGGGCACAAGTATAAGAGATTTCAGGCAGTAAAATCCATATGATTGGGTGACTATGTCAGATAGAGTTTACAGACCTAAGTGTATCACCAGTAGTCAATCACAACAGACATTTTACTGAATTTGGAATCACATCGTGGCAGCTTTACTGTGTTAGTGTGACTGCTCCAGGGCATTGCGTTCATTACAATCCCCAACCAAAACAGTATCAACAAAACAATAAAAATCATTGCAATCAAGTCAATTCAGACTCACAGAAGCCCTACTGGACAGGGAAGAACTGCCCTTGTTATGAATTTCTAAGGTTATCAATCTTTATGGAGCATAACCTTGATCTTCTGTGGAGCAGCTGGTAAATTCTAACTGATGATGTTGCTGTTGGCAACCCAAAGAGTAACCCACAATGCCAAATGTGTAATATGTGTATGTATATGAGATCTTTCAAATCAAGTGGGAGTGCAAGGGAAGATCTTGTGGAGATACTTCTATTTCCTTCATGGAAACCTGAATGGATGCTGTCACTATTTACCAAGAAAAGATAGCAGGCTTGAAAAGGGGGCTAGGTTTGGAGTTGAGAAAAGAAAGATAATAAATACTGCATCAGAATTTCATTCTGTTAAATTATTGTTTCATTACAGTCTTATTAAGGCAATCTAGTTTCCAAAGGCTTTTTGTAATAAAGCTACAAAGTTACTGTGCTAATTTATTTGAAGAGAAGGGGAGCATATTTGTCCTCAGAAGAACTTGACAATTTCAGAACTAGCAATAATTTACTCTGGGAAAAAAAAATCTTTACAGTGAAAATTACTGTCCCATCTGGAGTAGGACAACTCAGAGAAAAACTCCCCTGCAGAGATATATGTCCCAAGGGTTTCAGGTTCCATGGCAACAACTCAAAAGAGTTTGTTAATGTGGTTTCCAGAAACTAAAGTAGGATTTGAAAACATTGTAAGCACAACTTGACATGCTGTGGACTGCTAAAGTGCGATGTTATTTGCCCCCAATTCCGCACCACCACCCCAACTCCTCATCATTTGTCTGAATTTTTTTTTTTAGCACTGTACCTCTGGGCCTTAAAAAAATCACAGGTTTATCAACTTTTTTACTATTATAAATCACTTATTAATGAACACCTTTCTTTTTATGGTAGATCAAATATATCAAAAATCACTACCTCAAAAGCAATGGGAATCTCTTAAGTCTTTGGCTACTGTTTCCATAACTTTCTAGATTTTAGGCTCATGATAAATGCCTCTTCTGTTGCCTTAAAGAAGTGTTGCAAGTTTTAAAAATATTTTGTTGATATTTAAAAATTATTACTCATTACTGTCATCTTAAATTTCAATTTGTATCCTTTTTTGAAGCCAATGGTATTGAGAGGTTGGAGATGGAGGGGAGGCATAGAAGGAGAGGAGGCTTAGTGAGCAATAAGAATGAATGTACAGATGTGCTTTACACAACTGATGTATGTATGGATTGTGATAAGTTGTATGAGCCCCTAATAAAAAGTTTTTTTTTTTTTAAAAGTATAGTGAGGCTTTGAGGGAAAACTACCAGACGACTTATGCAACCTTACAAGTTAGGTCAGGGAAGCCCCAGGCGGTGGGAGTTATATAGGGTTCAAGCTAAGGAAGTATATGTTAACAGAAGAGAGAATTTTTATTGCTTTATTGCTTGCAGCTGCAGGGCCTTGAGTCAGGATGTGACCCATGGGAGGTCATCTTGTTGTTTGCAGACCTGCTCTTTGAAGTGCTGGGGGAAGGGGCTATGCAGATCACCTGGGAAGGTAAATAACTTCCTGGGGTGCTGGGGCAGGATTTGCATAGTTCAGTAGGTCACCCATCTTCCCCAGAGGCTGGGAATGGGGGCTGTGAAGTTTCACCTTCCTGAGGAGCCAGAGAGGAGGTGGGGGCTGCCTGGCCTGGGCCCTGCCCAAACAGGTATTTCTTTCCTTGTGGTTTCTTTATATTTTTATTCTTTTTACCTACTATAGTCTTATACCTTTACTGATTTATGCGAGCACTTCATATATTAAATATGCAACCATAAATGTTAGAAATATTTTTCCCGGTTTATTAAACTTTTAACTTTATATATGTTTGTTTGGGTGTTCAGAAATTTTAGATGACATTCAATAAGAGATATAACTATTTTCCTTTGTGATTTATTTTACTGCTCGTAACAGAGATTTACATCATGCTTGGTGGAGAACAAGGTTTAAAAAAAGAGCCCCAAAGAAATGGATTGAACAGTAGTTTTAACAATGGGCACAAACATTACAATAATTCGAGGATGGTATATGACTGAGCAGTGTTTTGGTCTGTTATGTCATGATGAGTCAATGCTGACTCCAAAGAATCTAAACATAAATAACAAGGGATTAATGAAGAAACCTGTGATGCAGAGCATTTCAAAATGTAATTACTGCAACATTAGTGGTTCAAGCCTATCAGCTGTTTCATGACAGGACGTTGGAGACTGTTTGCTCCTATACTGGTTCATAGTCTCAAAAACCCCAATGATCTCTTCCACTGTCTCTATAAATTGGAATGGGCTATATCATGATAGGTGTAGGTATAGATTAATAATACTTGTTTTCTTGGTTATTTATTACTTAACAACTGGACAAATATGCATCTGTGTAAAATGTGTGTTCAATACAAAAGTAGTTATTGTTGTTAGGTGTCATTGAGTCAGCTCCAACTCATATCGACCCTGTGCACAACAGAATAAAACACTGCCCAGTCTTACACCATCCTCACAATTGTTCCTATGTTGAGTCCACTGTTGCAGCCAATGGGTGTAGGAGGCATCCGGCTGATCCAAGTGTTTACTAATGGGTGACTATTTAGTCCCCTGTGCCTCTGTGTCTCTGTAGACAAAAGCATTGCAAAATGACTGTTATTTGTGACTTTGCAGCTAAAAATATTGAGAGATGACTCAGTTATTTAAGATCTCTTTGAGGCTCTCTTGAATCCTGCATATCCTTGTGATTGTCTTTGAACCTAGTGCTTTTATTATTCAAATGTTAAGAAAGTGTGACTAGTGAAGCAACATTTGCATAGATAAGAGTTTAGGAATGTTTTTTAAGTTCTTTGATGTTTGTTTTGTAACCAATTCCCTTGTGTAAGAAGAGTATAAAAACCAAGTTTGAAATATACTTGGTACTTCAGTCCATCAGACTGTCCTCCAGATCCCACGCTTTGTACATATCTCTTTCTTTTCCTTTCATCCGCTCGCCTCATTTCTAACCCAGCTTGATGCAGGATAGCTGGTCTAATCCCCCGCATTAAATGGGTAAATTCATCTGCCTGAGAACCTTTCTCTCTTTCATTGCCCTTCTACTTTACAGGGCATAATGTCTTTAAGGGGCATAATACTAGTCTTCAGGGACTGGTCTCTCCTGACAACATATTCAAAGTATGTAGGATGAAGTCCCCCTATCTTAGCACATGATGCTACCTCTTGATCCAGTTGTGAGGCTATTGGTCCTCTTTACATTGAGTCGTGTGGATGTCAGAGGCCTGCTGTTTCCTTCAGTTGTGTATAGGGTCCCTATGGGTTGGAGCTCACTCAGTGGCACCTAACAACAACAACAGATTCCGTTCTTTTTGCACAACTGCTTTTTGATCCATGTACAGATTTTGCATGAGCACAGTGAAGTGCTCTGGAATTCCCATTCTTCTCAAGGTTATCCATAGTTTGTTATGACCTATGCAGTTAAATGCTTTTACCTAGTCAATAAAACACAAGTAACCATCTTCCTGGTATACTCTGCTTTCAGCCAAGAACTAACTGATGTCAGCAATAATATCCCTTTCTCTGTATCTTCTTCTGAATCCAGCCTCAACCCATGTCAGCTCCCTGTCAATGAACTGCTGTTACCAATGTTGGATGATCTTCAGCAAAAATTTACTTGCATTTGATATAAATGATGTTCTTCTATAACTTGAGCATTCATTTGGGTCTCCTTTCTTTGGAATGGGTACACGTATGGATCTCTTCTAGTCGGTTGGCCAAGTAGCTGTCTTACAAAGTACCTGTTAATGGCTACTAATTAGCTTTCTAGTTATATTTGATAATGATTAATTAGCAAGAAATGAAAACAGGATGGATTAACCAAATGGCTGCAATAATAACCTCAAATATCACATCAATTGTGAGGATAGCACAGGACTAGATAATATTCTTTCTATTAAACATAAATAGCATTGCTATAACTCTGTGCAAGCACAATGGCATCTAACAATAACAACAAACGTTTAGCTCTTTATAAAGGTGTACAAATTCATACTTGGTGGGATCCACAAAGAAATATGAAAGTGCATCTATTTTTTCTCACTGAAAACCAGTTGCTTTTGTAAAGAGAATTATGTGTATTTATGAAAACAGTGAAGCAGAGCATTAATTATTGAGGCAGAGTTAATGTTTCCACTCTATTCTGAAGTCTAATGTATTCATTTCAATAAGACGAGAATGTAAGTGAAATTTATAAAATATATGTTTGTATGCAAATTTCCCATGAAGTTATGATACTTTTATATTTTGTTTGAGTGATTTTAATAATTGGATATTTAATTTCAATTATTTAAACTTTCCAGTCGCTTAAAAAGAGGTCCTGGTGGCATTTGGCTACTGACTGAAAGGGTGGCAGTTCAAACCCTTGACACAATAGATATATGTATGGATTGTGATAAGAATTGTATGAGCCCTCAATAAAATGATTAAAAAAAATCTGACCCACAGTCCTAGAATCTTCCTGGACTCAGACTAGACTAGCTCAGTTCTTCACTTCTACAGTATATATCTCCCTGGTCTTGCTTCTCAAGAAAATGTAGTTTCAGACATGGTAATTGTACTTAAATGTAATTACTTTTGTTTTCCAAGTAAGAGACAAAAGAGTAAAGTTTTAGTCTTTTGAACAGCAGGAAAGGTATTTTAAATCATTGTGGTCATTCATACAAGTCACCCAGGTATGTTAACTACCAATGATCTCCTTCTTCTTCCTATGTTTGTGCATGAATCCAGAACATGTTGAAAAGCAACAAGATAAACAAAGACAAGGAAGATATGGCATCAGAGAACCAATCTGAGTGGGAAAGTTTACAATTTGATCTTCTCTTGATACACCTGGAATAACATCTTTAGCAGATGCAATTATTTGATTGTTTGCTTATCTTCAAAGATGGTGGTAGACTCTTATAGTCCTGTATTCTTACCTCTTTTAGTATTTTAGAGTTTTCAAATTATAATTTTGTTTAGTTTGGTTTGATTCAATAGCAATGCATTGTGCATTTATAATAGATAATAAAGGATATTTCAGCAAAGCCCATTCTCCTACCACAACAAACTCACTGCCATCAAGTCAATTCTGACTCAGAGTGACCCTAGGGGACAGAATAGAACTACTTCTGTGAGTTTCTGAGACTGCAACCTTTCACAGGCATAGAAAGCCAAGTCTATCTACCCCAGAGGGACTGGTGGGCTTGAACTGCTGCTAACCTTGTGGGTAGCAACCCTACTCCACAATCCATACGTATACATACATCAATTGTATAAAGCACATCTGTACATTCTTTGCCCTAATCATTTTCAAAGCATTTGCTCTCCACTTAAGCCCTTTGCATCAGGTCCTCTTTTTCCCCCCTCCCTCCCAACTGCCCACTCCCCACTCCCTCATGAGCCCTTGATAATTTATAGATTGTTATTTTGTCATATCTTGCCCTATCTGGAGTCGCCCTTACCCCCCTTCTCTGTCCATCTCCCAGGGAGGAGGTCACATGTGAATCCTTGTAATCAGTTCCCCCTTCCCAACCCACTCACCCTCCACTCTCCCAGCATCGCCCCTCACACGCCTGTCCTGAAGATATTGTCCACCCTAGATTCCCTGTGCCTCCAGCTCCCATATGCACCAGTGTACAATCTCTGTCCTATCCAGTCCTGCAAGGTAGAATTCGGATCATGGTAGTTGGGGGTAGGAAGCATCTAGGATCTGGGGGAAAGCTGTGTTCTTCATCGGTACTACATCGCACCATGACTGACCCATCTCCTCTCCTAAACCCCTCTATGAGGGGATCTCCAGTGGCCGACAAATGGTCCTTGGGTCTCCACTCTGCACTTCCCCCTACATTCACTATGGTATATATATGACACCAGTGGTCAAGCTCTTAGATATCTTTGCTAGGGGAAGCCAGCCCCTAGCACATAATTATGGGTCCAGTAGGCACAATTGTACAGCAATAATAAGTAAAGATTATAGTAAAGTTATAGAGAGCGTGAGATATAGGATAGAAACATTGAAATAAATGGAGTCAGACACAATTCATGGTAGCATGCTCACCTCAGCCCTGCTTGGTGGTCCACGAGAGAGAGAGTCTTTAATGCTAACTAAGGTTTTTTTATTCTCTGGGGACATGCAAGCCCCCTAAATACAAGTGAAGACATATGTCACAAGAAGGGTTGTGCTATAGGTAATTCAGTAATGGAAGGCAGTGATCTAGGGGGATCCATCCAATAGGAAGAGGAAGGATTGGGGGTACACATGTGGCAAGATGGGTGGATCCTAGATACAGGATGGCAGCCTAACATCGAATGTCACAGAGCTGGTTTGGCCTGTTCCCTCACTCAACTGATAGAGACCATCATTGGTAGGGTGTGAACTCCACCTACTGGAAACAGGCTAATGGTAGCAAGGCTCAGGGAGAAGTAATCCATTGTCTACAGCAGCAGGGAGCAGGCCCACCCCTGTGGTGGGGCTAGACAGCAGTCTGGCAGAGATGGCCTTCAGGGAGGATGTCTGTAAGCATCTGACCTCCCCCCACATACTTTCAAGTAGGTTTGTCTTAGGAGCAATGACCTAAAGTCATTGTGTGGCACACTTAATATCATAGGTTGCTCCTGAAAGCACTGATGATTAGAATCTGCCATGATATATGTCTTAGGAATAATGTGTGAAAATCTATGTTCAAAATTTCCACCATTGTGGGTCATGGTTCTTTTCTGATGCCAAAGGTATCACTATGCATAAACTTAATGGCAACTTCAAATTCAACTTCTTATTTTTATGAGCAGTGACCTCTGAGAACATAGTTTTCTCTGGGGCTGATAAAATGATAGGACAGTGGTGTGTGCAAAGAGGGTCTTCAAAGCATTGCTTGGATCTGGCTTCTGATCAGTCAGCTTTGAGGGAGAAACCATTTTTGAATGATTTAATCTGAGCCTGTGAGATGGTGTTCGCATGTTTCCAGTAATAAAGGAGGTCTTGTCCTAATAAAACTTCAGTAGGTATTCTAAAGGTTGTTGAGAGAGCAACAAAAGGTATGAGGGTCCATCTTTTACGTCTTTCAATAAAGATGTGATTTCAGTTGTTTCACCTTAGGTGAGTGAAACCAAGTGGACCTCAGAACTAGAGTGCCCAATACCGTTCCGCAGGGTGAAGGGGAGGAGATGGTGTGATTTTAGAGCAATGTTGTTTCTTCATCTTTGAGTATCTTTGGCCCTCCATGCTTTTCCTTATCCCTTCAGCAGCTCTTCAGAAGACGGGCCAGGCACTTCAAAGTTTATAATAAACTAGACTGGGAAATCAGAGGTCGCCTAGTGTAAAGCCATGCTTCAAGGGCCCTTCTTCATGATGTGGCTCAGCAGGCACTCAGAAGTGAAAAAGCAAAATCAAACAACAGCAAACCCCCAAAACTTTGTTCACACTGGAAATTGTTGCCAGTCTCATAAAGGCTGTCTTTGTAGCACTGAATGTTCTTCATTGCCTTGCAGCCTCCACTATGCCCATGCAGCCTTCGCACTTCCGGAGCCACTTTTATCCAGATCCATCCTCCTGTCTTGCCCGCTGAGTGCAGTTTTCCTGCCCAGCCCAATTCTGGGAACTCCCAGAGCCTCTGCTCCCACCTATGCCAGCGTGGCGTTCCCTTCCCCGCTCCAGCGAGGGAGCGCTGGATTATTCCAGGCTTTGAGCATGGCAGATTTCCACCAGATGACATCATGGGAGCCAAGTGAGTGTGGGCACCGAGAGGGGGACCGGGAAGGGGAGGGGGAGCACAGGAAGAGCGAGGGCTGCGGAGCCCGCCAGAGCCCGCTGCCTGCTTGCCTGCGCCTGGCTGCGCTTTGGCGAGCTTGGGCGGATCGCTCAGCTCCCAGTGGACAAAGGCTGCCAGCCCAGGGGGTCCCTGGCACGCACAGACTCGCCCTACACGGGTGAGTGTCTTGCAGGACCGTTCGGTGCATGCCTCTCCCGGAGCCCGCACCCTCTTCGGCTCGCCGTCCCGGGGCGGCTGAGTCCCGCAACCCGCGGCAGGTCTGCCTGAGAGCCAGACCAGAAGCACGGGCAGCAGGTGCCATTGCCCGGTAGGTGAGCGGGAGCCCTGGCCCTGGAAGGTGAGGTTCAAGGCGGCCTCTGGCACCCGGCCAGCTGCGAGCAGGGTCTCCAAGGAAGCGCTGCTGGGTGAGTGGAAGCCCCCAGTCCCGAGGTGCCAGCTCCTTGGGCTCTGGGCACCTGCCTTGTACCCACCTCCTTTCGGGTGGCTTCCCAGGGGCGCTGAGCGCAGGGCACACTGAGCCGCACCCTTCGCAAAGTGTGAACCCAATGACAGCCCCTTGTCAGGCGCCCTGGCTCCCAGGGTGGGTGTGAGGCTGTGGGCACAGTTCGCCAAGGGATGGGTGCGCACTCTGGAAGACACAGGGCAGCCTTTGTCTGGACACAGCGCTGCGCCTTCAAACCTGCGCGGGTCCTTGGGGAGGGTCCGGTTCTAAAGGACTCCTAGGTGCTTTCAGGCCTTGGTGAGAACTGCCTTTGTGGGCTTATCAGCTGGGAGGACTTAGGGTGGGACAAAGATGCCCTGGGGTCCAGAGCCTAAGGTGAGGGTCGCCCTCATTCAGGTGCAAAGTGAGCGCCTAGAACTGCAAGGAATGAAGGGTCCATTGAGCCAGAAATGCCCAAGTTTTCCCCTAAGTTGGGCGAGTTAAAAGAGCAAACTTAGGGAGACTCCCAGTCTCCTTTCTTTCTGGTTTCTGGACTTTCTCTTGGAGACGATTGGTGGCAGATGGATGGAGTCAAGTGGTGTGTCTTATAGACCATTAGACAAGTTCTGTGTTTTTGTCCATGGCTTTTGTTATTCTAGGAAGAGATTTTCTGGAGAATATTTGTTAGATAAATAATCATCCTATTGATAATGCTTTGTGGGTCAAAAGAGAACTGATTCAGAACAGGTTCAAATACCTGTTTAGAGTTGCATGACCTTTGCATACTACATACTCAATCCACCTCACCTCTTTACTTGCTCCCTGTTGAATACAAATTTTATCTATAAATCCACTCCGTTCTCCACAAGAAAGTCGAGATGTGTATTGAGGAACTTGATTTTATTTGATTTATTTTTTATTAGGGGCTCATACAACTCTTATCACAATCCAGACACACATCAATTGTGTCAAGCACATTTGTAGATATGTTGCCATCCTCATTCTCAAAACATTTGCTTTCTAATTGAGTTCTTGGTTTCAGCTCCTCATTTTTGGGGAACTTGATTTTAATATCCATTGACTTCCTAAAGCCACCCTGTGAAAAAGGAGGAAGGATGTGAAAGTTTACTCTTTGGCCTTCAGTTATGTCGTTGGCATTTCACCCACTGCAACTTAAAATGTTTAAAATTTTAAGAACTGTTTCATAATCATGAATTTAGTGTATATTAAGTGGTCTTTAAATACTTAGATTCTTGCTAAGCAAATGTGATATTTTAGCAACTAACATGTAAGCAACAGCTAGTATGTAAGAATTTTAAAATCACAGTTATAATTAAAGGTGGGGTTTTTCTTTAAAAGGCTTCTTGGCTTCTCTTTAGTTGCTTGGGTTTTTTGAAAGGCAAATGATCCTAACAAAGCTTTTCTGAAATGGAAGGAATGTGTTTATTTATTGGTCAGTGATTACTCTTTTGATAGTTTGAGCTCTTTCAGGAAACAACACGATCATTTGCACTAAGCACTAGATGAGGAGTGAGAAGAGACATGGGTGAGATACTGGGGGGGGGGTTCATTAAATATGAAAATGGTAGGGTTTTCATAGAGGGAAGCAGAGGTGGTAGTTTTGGAGAACAATAATAACTTGACCGGAGAGAGCTTGTCTATATCCAGGACTTCTTGGGTTAACAGCAGTATTTTCTCCTCTGACTCAGAAATACATTTCATGCCATTCTTGCTCTCCTGGCTTCGAATCACCAGGAGTTTCGCCTGTTCATTCAGAAGTTTCATATCTTCTTAACTTTATTATACTCATATCTTTATAGTAAGTCATATGAAGTCTGACTTCGAGGTCTTGCTGCTTTTCTTGGCTGCTTTCTTGAAATAGTTGTATGGTAATAACATATCTTTCCTAAGCTAGCTCAATACTTAGCTAATGTGATTTTGTGATGGAGCATATTTGATTATATATATATATATATATATATATATATATATATATATATATATACACACACATATATATATATGCTTTTAACTTGAGGTTTTGGCAAATGACATGAACTCTAGTGATAAGATCCCCCGCCCCTCCTCACACACTTTCATATAACGGATAAAAATGTACATTAAGAAGAACAGACTATATTTTCTTTCTTAGCTTTGTGAATCTTTGTTTTTATTTTTTTTATTTTTTTTTGTGAATCTTTGTTTTTAAAATATTTGTTCCAAGATGGGCAAAGTGCTTCTCTTTACATATGTTAGAATATATAAGTAAAGTCCTCAGAAAGAGTAAGCATCTTATAAATATGGTTTAATATATTTGATTTTGCTGTTGGGTGCCGTCTGATAGTGACCCTATGTTCAATGGTCATGTACCACCTTCACAATTGTTGCTATTTTTGTACCATTGTTGCATCCATTGTGTCAATTCGTGTCATTGAGCAACTTCCTCTTTTACCCTGATCCGTCTACTTTGTTAGGCATTATGTGCTTTTCTAGGGATTTGTCCCACCTGGTGACAGGTACACTGTGTGGCTGATGCATTCTCACTGTCCTCACTTCTATAGACCACACTGACTGCACTTCACCCAGCATACATGTACTCATTCTCTCGGGTGTCCATGGCATATTCCATATTCATCACCAACATCATATTCAGAAATATCAGTTTTTCTCTATTCCTCGTTATTCATTGTACAGCTTTCACATGTGTGTGAGGTTGAGTTGGCTAGAGAAACAAAACCAGCGAAACTCATCTATGTAGAAGAAAGAACTTTATATCAAGCAGTAACTTCAGTAAGAAAGTACTTTGGTTCAACTGAAGTCTGATGCTAGCTAGCTGGAGCCCTCTTCAGACTCGTGTATCTTCTGGATGATGTAGAAAGGTGAAGCAGGAGGGAGGAAAATATAGATGGTGGGTGAAGAGTCACTTGGGTCCAAGGTCAGTGAAAACATGGATCACAAACCATTGTTATTTCTTTGATTGGATTTTTTGAAATCTTAACTATCTCTTCACAGCTAGCTCTAAATCTTTCTATCTTCATTTTTTCCCCCTGAGGTTTCAATTGTTTAGTTTGTTTCTCACTGTGCCAAACATGCGTCTGTACTTCACCTTTAAAACTTGTTATCTATCTTTCCTTGTTGGGCTATTTTCTTTTCATCTCTTCTCCCAGTTTACTATCTTCTAGACCATCCCCCCCACCCCCCCCACCCCAAGAGTGAGTGATGCCACACCCTGGAGAGTACGGGAATGATGTAGGGATGCTGCAAAAGAAGGTACCTGTACCTCACCCTGGATTATTACCTATAGTATAAAAGGTTTTAACTGCCAAGGGAGAGGCATTAATTTTTTTAAAGGCTAACACATTTGGGAATATATGCTCTAGATCTTATTAGATTGCTTAATATTCTTTTTTAGATTGTTTAATATTCTAATGACTGTGATTTTTTTTAGTTTAAATGTGCATTTAATTATTTTCCTGTTGTTCCAAATTTATTTACCTTACCTACCTTTCATCTATTACTTTGAATATATCAGTAGAAATTTATTTTAAATGATTTTACATATCAACACGAGAAACTCTAGTACTATGGGCCTCTAGTCATTGTTTACTTTTTCTCTTACTTTTAGTCCTTGTGTGTTTAAAACTTGTTTTTTAATCCATCTCCAAAGAGGTGTCCACATTATCTCAGGTAGATAAAATAAGGAGGTAGCCAATGACTGCAATCCAATCAGTGACTGAGGAGACTCAAATGCAGATCCATAGTATGGAAAATAAGATGAGTTTTATAGTACATACAAAACAGGCTGGGCTTGTGGTGAAACTGTTAATGAAGCTAAATGGACAATTAATGTCCACCAAAAGAAATCTATAAAAGGAAAGCAGCTGATAGCTGAGCCACTACATTTTGTGAAGCAGATTTTTTCCTTTGAAAGATTTCTTAATATATTATTGCCTTTAACAAGACATGTAGTCTCTTATAATATATATGTATACTATTACATTGTACCGAATCTGTACTTATGTTTGGTGTACAACATACCAATAAGCTATTCTAATTTTTGAGAAAAATACATAAAAATATATAGATTGAGGGGCTATATATTAGACAAAATAATAAGCTTTATAGAAAACTATGTTCAATAAATGGTAAAAAATTGGAGAGAAATATGATGAAATTAAGATTAAGCTTTGGGTATAACTATTTTAAATATGATGAAAGTCAATATAACATGAATTAAAAAGTATGTTTTTTATATTTTAAAAAAAGGAGACTCCAATGTTGATAGTTCCATTCTTTTTCAAGGTCACTCAATTCTCAAGGTATAGGAATCCAAAATTCACCACTGAATATGCAAATGTCCTGAACAAAAGGAGCCCTGGTGGCTTGGTTGTGCAAACATTGGAAAGGTTTTTGGTTCAAAATCATGTTTCCTTCAGTGGGAAAAAAATGTATGATAGACAGGGTTCTCTAGAGAAACAAAATGAGAATGCTAATAATTTTTATATATTTATGTAGATAGATAGCATAAGAAATAAACAGTTAATTAATCGATAAAGCAGTACAAATGGCTAAGTGTAACTCACTTCCCTGAGACAGTTGTGAGACATTGGCAGTCCTTCAAGTCTTGAGAGCTGCAGGTAGTCCTCTGTAGAGCAATTCAGGTTATCCAGGCACAGGCAGCAAACAGCAAGGCAGGTCACCAACAGTCAGCCAGATGACAGGGTCTGACAGTCCCCATCTCAAGAGATGCATATTCTGATACTGGGGTTAAGCAGGTCTTGAAGGAACCTCAAATTACAGCAACACAGTTCACAGGTTAGCTGTCCCACCGGTAGTGTAGCTTGCAAATTGAGGCAGAGAACAAGCAAGGCTTACCGGTCTGATGATCAAAGAACAAGAGACAAGAAAGGCGAGGCTTGCCAAGCCATTTATCTCTCTGCCATTAAATTAATCCCACATTTGTTCATTGGCCATGTTGGCACAATAAACATACCTATCACAATCCACCCCTTGCCAACGTGGTACCTGTACACAATTCTTTAACAATACACAGTTTCTAGACATTAATGAAATCACAATTATACTTAACATCAAACATCTATCATACATATAAATGAAAACACACTGAGTCCAATTGTATCTTATATATCATATATGAACAGAGAAAAGATATTTCAATAAGCACATATAAAGAAAATACACTGACAATCACAGACCTCGCTTTTGCAATTGATCATGTGATCTTAACTGATAGGTAGAATTACCTTCTTCTACTACCCACTCTGTATAACCTTTGCCTTTGGCAAGCACCTCAGCTGGTTGTGGTTTTTTGCCTGGTGGGGTGACCCAGACCTTCATTCCTGAGGGATCTGGGTCATTAGACATCCTGTCACGATTAGGTTGCTATAACTTACTATTTACTTTAATCACAGGGCATGGTAGAACTGAGTTGTCTTATGGGATCTCCTGGATTCCAGACATTCTTCTTTACCTCAGTTATGTAGCACCAGTCCTATTTCTCCTGTTAATTGGGATCAATAACACCACTCAGTACAGTGACACCTTTCCTGACCTGTTGATGCAAAGGCATGAGAAGCCTAAAGTGACCAAGGGACATTTTCAGCTGCCAGTTCAGTGGAATCTGGGTTGTGTTTCCAGGTGGGAGAGTTCTTTCCTTCGGGACCAGGACCTCCAGGCCTGAGGAACACAGGGTTGCTGAGACAGGAAGCAAAAATGCTTGAAGTGGATCACTAGGAGTAATAGTGAGTGGTGTCACTCCAGCTTCCACCCCTTGGTTCCTGGACCCATGAATTCTGGCTATTGGAGACACAGCACCATATATTGGCCGCTGGTTTAGAGCGTATACAACTTCCCAGAGAACATTGCCCCAGGCCCGCAAGTTGTTGCCACCTCATTGGCTGCATAATTGTATCTTTAGGAGCCCAATCCACCGTTCTATCAAGCCAGCAGCTTCAGGATGATGAGGAACATGCTATGACCATTGGACTCCATGGGCATGGGCCCATTGCCATACTGCATATGGCGTGAAGTGAGTTCCTTGATCTGAAGCAATGCTATGTGGGATGCCATGCCGGTGGATGAGGCATTCTGTAAGTCCACGAATAGTAGTTTTGGCAGAAGCATCACGTGCAGGGAAGGCATATCCATATCCAGAGTAGGTATCTATTCCAGTAAGAACAAAACGCTGTCCCCTGTGTCCTCCATGATGGAAGTGGTCCTATGTAATCAACCTGCCACCAAGTTGCTGGTTGATCTCCCCGAGGAATGGTCCCATATCTTGGACTTAATGTTGGTTTCTGCTGCTGGCAAATGGGACACTCAGCAATGGCAGTGGCCAAGTCAGCCTTGGTGAGTGGAAGTCCATGTTGCTGTGCCTAAATGTAACCTCCATCCCTGCCACCATGTCCATTTGGTTCATGTGCCCATTGGGCAATAGCAGGAGTGGCACAGGAAAGAGGAGGACCAGTCTCCATAGTGCGTGTCATCTTATCCACTTGATTATTAAAGTCCTCCTCTTCAGAAGTAACGCTTTGCTGAGCGTTCAGTCTCCACCAAGGCTCAGTAACGGCCAACAACTGTTTCTCAAAGGGGGAGTAGTTGTCTGCAGAGGATCCTGGGACTTTACTCTAAAATCCCAATGGTCTATGTTGTGATTCACCAATAGGGGTCTGCCAAAGACTCCACCCTGCATCTATATCCACAACTGACACCTCTAGCACCATTGAGTCAGCTGGACCATATGGTACCAGTGGCAAAGCAGCTTGAACAGCAGCGTGAATCTGTTGAAGAAACTTTTCTTGTTAGGGGCCCCACTCAGAATTGGAGGCCCTTCGGGTCACTTGATAAATAGGTCAAAGTAGAACATCCAAGTGAGGGATATGTTGCCTCCAAAATCTGAAGAGGCCCACTACTTTTTAGTTGTTGGGGGAGCCAAATGCAATAGCTTATTCTTCACTTTAGTAGGAATATCTCGACATGTCCCACATCACTGGGCCCCTAGAAATTTTCTTGAGGTGGAGGGTGCCTGAATCTTTGTTGGGTTAATTCCACAAGGTCTTCTACACAGATGTTGTACAAATGAATCTAGAGTCTTTGATACATCCTCCTTAGTGAGTCCAATCAGCATAATGTCATCAAATATAATGAACCAGTGTGACATTTTGTGGAATAGACAGGTGATCAAGATCCCTTCAGACTAAATTATGGCACAGCACAGAAGAGTTGAAGTACCCCTGGGACAGAGTTGTAAAAGTGTATTGTTGCCCCTGCCACTGAAGGCAAACTGCTTCTGGTGGTCTTTCAACACTGGTATTGAGAAGAAGATATTGGCCAGATAAATAGCTGCACACCAAGTACCAGGAGAAGTAATAATTTGCTCCAGAAATGAAATCACATCTGGAACGGCAGCTGCATGCAAATTGAGGCACGGAACAAGCAATGCAGCCACATACTGGTCCGATCAAAGTGCAAGAGACAAGAAAGGTGAGGCTCACCGAGCCATTTATCTCTCTGCCCTTCAATTAATCCCACATGTGTTCACTGGCCATGTTGGCACAATAAACCTACCTATCACAGAGGAGAATCTGTGTCTCCATAACGATTTACAGCCTCAAAACCCCTATGTGGTCACTGAAAGTAGAAATTGATTTGATGGTAGTAGTTTTTGTTGTTGTTTTTGTTTGTTTTCTGAGAATCCTGTATTCTTTTCAGAAGCTTTCTCCTTAATGTCTTCACTTCCAATCATGTGTAATTTCACACTTTAGCTAACGCCATGGAGATAAAACCAGCTATGTGTCAGGTTTAACACTCTACCCATTTTTTTCCCCAATAGGATTTGGCTTCTCCTATCTCTAATTTTGTATTTTCAGCCCCACAACATAGACAACACGCATATCGGTTGGATTTTCTGTCCCACAGTAGGTACCCTATATTCCTGCAAGGTTATGAACGCCCTTTGATTTTCAGACTGTTTGTCTATTTTATGTGGGGGCTAGAGTATAGCACTATTAAATAAATTCCAATCATTCAAATAACCAGTAATTGCAAGTTTATGTTAACTAACACCAAACCTGTTACTGTTAAGTAGATTCTGATTCATAGCATCTTATACCAAAAAAACCTCACAGCATTTGAATCAATTCTAACTCTTAACTACCCTATAAAGAGAGCAACATCGCTCCAGTGGGTTTCCAAGGTTTTAATCATTGTGAAACGGGCTGTCACATCTTTCTCCTGTGGTGATGCTGGTGGGTTTGGATCACTGTCCAGTCAGTGAGAAGCCATGTCCTTGACCAGAGCACTGCTAAGACTCATGAATTTTTAAATTTCTCTTAAATGTAACATGTATGTGCATGTTGCATGTATGTGTGTATATTTTTCTGAATACAGTCACCCTGGGATTTATGAATCATCTTAATCTACAAATACACAATACATATATAGAGTGAGCAATATGTAAAAAGACAGTTGAGAGGCAGGGCTTGCTACTCCTGTAAAAAGTGACAGTCTCAGAAATTCTATGAGTCACCACTGACTCCATGGCAGTGAGAGAAGAGTCCTTAGGAGCATGTGTTTTTTTCTAAATTTTTATTCTACAAAAAAAAATGGATCCAAACTGATAGATATCTCCTTATGTGAAAAGAATAGTGTTGATAAGTTAGACAATAATACATCTACTTCTTTTCTTATTGAAATGAGGACGGAACTCAGAATATATCTTCCCCAGAAGTGATGCTATAAATAGTCGTTTAGTTGCTTTCAAAATAAGGTCTTCAAGGAATTACTCCTGGAATGACTTGGATTAAGTATATTTCAGAGGGCTGGGGGAGAAGCTTTGTGGAGTATGCCTAAAGAGGGGTAGACATTCTTGATGAATTAGAATTTATATTCTTGCACTTTTAGTGATTATAAATTCAAATACCACATTAGAAAGCACAGTTGGCGGATGCCTGGAATGGTCTCATTTGCAAGCCTAAGATGCATGATCAGGGCTTCATTGAACCTCGGCAAGATTGACCAATAGTTGGACTTTTGCTGATCGTTGTTTACAAGACACTGTGGTGAGCCATGCTTTACCTTTCAGAAGTATCTGATGTGCCTCTTCAGTCCTGCCTCATAGCCTCTTCGCTTTCCTTTTGCCTCTGACCATGGCTTGCCCCTGGCTGGGGCAAGCAGTCCTAGAAAAGCTTGGCTCAGTTATGCTATCATTTCTCACTTCAGGCTAGTGCCAAGCAGCTTTCCCTTTCTGCTTAATGAATGCACAGCCTAGTTTACTTTCCCCAAACCCCAGCAACAGATTGTCTGGAGCAGGAAAATGGGGAAGAGCTCAGACTACCTGGGGAACCTTTCAGTCTGTGGGAAGCATGAGCAGTTCTGAAGCACTCAGCAGTGTTTCCTAAGGGTAAGTGGGATGGAGTCCCATTTGGCCCCGGTGGTGGAATAATCCCATATTGTGAGACCTAACTTTTGGGTCTTTACTCCTTCTCTGTTTTACTGTGTCCTGCCCCTTGCTTTTGCTCCTTGGAATTGCCTGCTATTTGACACGGGTTCTGATTTCAGACTCTGTGTTTGAATATGACTTGGCCTGAGATATGTCATAAAAGAAAGTTTTATGTTCAGAAGAAAAAAAATTATCAAAGGAAAGAAACCCAGAGTAAACGGCTAAGTGTTTCACAATGAGAAAAACAAGACCCGGAATGAAGAAGCCCCAAACAGAAAACATTGTATTTTCCACACGTATCATACTCATCATTGTTCAGGATAATTAAATAATCTTTTTCATAAAAATGGGAGCATCGTCGGCTGACAAAACTTCTCTCCTCTCTTCTTTTTTTCAAAACTTCTATTTAATGCATATTCATTGATATGCATTGATATACATATTCATTGATATACATTCTATAGAGTCCTTCCTTGTTATACTAGACTCTGATAATATAATGCTGAGTCAAAAGTATGGCGTGCTGCCTGTTTCTTTGCAGCTCATTATTTTTGTGAACTAGACAGACCTAATTTAATAATCAAACAAACAAATGCGCGCGAGCAAGGGGGAGTGTCATGACGGACAGTGCACACTGATGAGAAAGCCAATTATAAGGGGTTTTGACTCAGCCAGCAGTTCTGGGCAAGCCTCCCCGTGTAAGTGACACTTGAGCTGCCATCTGAAGAATGAAAAGTAGTTAATGAGGTGGAGAGAGTAGAGAAGAGTGTTTTAGACTGATGGGATAACGGAGCATGCTCACGTCTCTGTTTGCATGGCATGGGCACTGACAATATGGAAGGGCTCATAGATAGCTAGGGGATTTGTGTGGTGGGGGTTGCTGAAGTGTGCTAGAGACGGGAATTTTCACATAGTTAAAATTTTAGGGAAAGTGGTATGGGTGCCTCTGTGTGTGTACTTTCAGGGTATGGTTAAGAGATTTACCAATAAATAAGAAAAATATATTAGTAAAAAGAGATTTATAAATATTCTGGGGAGAGTAATGTATAAAGCTTGCAGACTAACAAACTACATGTGTTAGAAAAACATGAGAATTGAAGCAGTGGATAATTTTAAATTAGAGGCTTCCAAAGAATTAGAATGGAAAGGAAAGAGAGTGAGCTCATTTTTCATTTATTGCTCAATTTATTTTTCCTAACTCATGATAACGCTTATGACCTGCATAAAAACCTTTAAATTATATGTTTCCAAGTCGTTATTTACTGTTGCACAGTTTTAATTTTAGAGTGCTTGAAATGTAGTTTTATTTTTTATTTGGAAATGATTTCAACTCATTTTTACTTGAGTTGATTTTGATACTGTATTGCAAAATGATTCTCACAATTGGAATACTGGAGAAGATGCTTGGAAGCAAGGTGCATAGAGAAATTTAATTACTCAGTGCTAAACCAGTTCTTATATTTGTTTGGATTCTAGTTTTCTGATTTCTCCAAAATTTGAAATTCTGTTAGAGATAAATTATTCTGAGCATATTTTCTTATCAAATTTTACCTCACTAGAGTCTAAATACATGTCTTAAGTTTAGTGTGATGTGCTCTCGATGATTTTGCAGACATATATACAAAGCTTCCATGAGCTACTGGTAGAATTTGAAATTCTGATTTCCCCCCCTTTTTTTCCCCAGGATTTCTCTATAGAATACATTATCAAAATGTTTATTAATCACTCAAGACACCATCCATTTCCTCTAGATACATGCCAAAGGATAAGATTGCATATTACCGCATTTAGCTATATATTACACACACTCCTCCTATGTTTGATGTTCCTTCCACTGTCATGCTGTGGACACAGAAACCAGTTGTTGTTGTTGGATGTCCACTTGCATCTTCCTAAGACCCCAGGCACTATAAAATGAACGGGGGGTCAGAACAGGTACAGGAGGCAAATTACCTGAGATGCCCCCTAATAGCATTTGCCTAACTACCCAATCCAAAGAATCAAGTAATTGTTTTGGTTATATGTAGGCAGCCCCGGGGAACTCTTTATTTATTTTCCATTAAAAAATGTCATTGTTGTAAATATGTCTGTAGCACAACTTTGCTAATTTAAATGTATACAATTTAGCAAAAGCAAATACAATAAGTGAACGATCAACTCTTTAATCAATATTCTTCCTAATGAGATTACTTATTTTGTTTTCATTTGTGACTTTCAAACTTAGTTATGAAATTTCTGTGAGTTTAAGACTCATTAAAAAAAGTTTAATGAACATGGATAAGCAAGTACTTTTTTTAATAGTAGCTACCATGAAAAAGCAAAATTCTGCAACAAAGGCAATGAAAGAAAATGACACGAAGTGATGTAAGAAGTTGGATAGATTAGATTTTGAGTGACAAGTGTAACAGGCAAATTTTGAAACTTTTTAACTTGTCTCTAATAAAGTTCATGGTAGAGGACCAATCTTTTCAGGTGAAGAAAAGCAGACTAAGAGGAACCCTCTCCCCTGTTTTGTAAAAAATAATAGGGAAATAAATATTAAGAAGCAGTTATTAAAATATAAATAAGCAATCTATACTTACATATTATCATTTATAATATAAATATATAATATAGAGCATATTAAAATATAAATAAACAATTTATATATATAAAAGCAGTTGCTGTTAGATCAGTTCAAACTCATGGCAACCCTATGTGTTTAGGGTCAATCTGTCCTCTACCAGGTTTAAATGACTGATTTTTCTGAAATGGATCATCAGAACATACTTACAACATACTGAGAAGACTTGAACCAACAACCTTAATTTAACACATTCGTACAATAAGACTTTTCACACTCCAGTAACTTCAAGAAACAGAGATCATAAACTTTTTAAAAGGTGTATCAATTTGATGCATTTAAGAGGCATCGCTGAATTCTCTCAGTTCATGGAAGTAATCAGGGAAAAGTGTACCATGTGCTTCATATATATCAGAGCCATTTCTTATTTTGAAATTCCATTTTGAAATTATGGATTTTAAAAATTATTGTCAATTAGGTGAAGGTTTACAGAGCAAAATCTCAGTTTATATTCAATTCAGACATATTTTGTATCAACTCATTGATTGCAATCCCTCAATGTACATCACTTATTAAATTGTTCTCTGAGTATGTCTTTTCCTCTTGTTTTCCCCTGACCTGGCGAACTTTGCCATTAGGTAAATGCTGTCCCTTTGCTCTTACATGGCTGATTATTTTGAGAAAGTTAGGCTTGTTAATATGGCTTTTCTATCGATACGTCAGCTGTTTCTCTGCCACTCCCATCACACAATTGGGTTGTTGTTGTTGTTGGGAACACCGAGTCGCTTCTGACCTATAGTGAGCCTGTGCCCAACAAAAGCGAACATTAGACCATCCTCATAGTTGTTCTTGTGTCTGAGCCCATTGCAGCAGCCAGGGTGTCCATCTAACTCCTCAAGGGCCTTCCCCTTTCTCACTGGAGCTCGACTTTACCAAGCATGATGTCCTTCTCCAGGGGCTGGTTTGTCCTGACGACATGTCCAAAGTCTCCTCATCCTTTTCTCCAAGAAGCAATCTGGCCTTATTTTCTTTCATGATGCATCAGTGTGTCCTTTTAGCAGTCCTTGTACTCTTCCATCATGTTTTCCAGCACTGCAACTCAAGTATATCAATTCTTTTTCAGTCTTCCTTAATCTATGTACAATATTCACATGCATACAAGGCAATTGAAAATGCCGTGGTGGTTTGGGTCAGGCATACCTTAGTCCTCAAAGTAACATAGATTCTTTTCAGCATTCTTAAGTGTGACCATGGAAATAGGGTGTGTGATACACTAATACAGGGACTAGTCAGTTTTAGTTTTCCACTTTTAGTTGAGAGGAACTATCTCAAACATAGGAACAGGAAAAATCCTGGGACCACAAGAAAGAAGACCCATCAGCGTGGAACATTTGAAAACCTTGCCCAAAGTCCTGAGACCGAAGGTCAAGGGAAAGAGACTACAGGACAGGACAGAGTAACAATGCTGAGACTGTGAGACTCAGGCAGAGAAATAGGTAGGCATCTTGCTTGGTCCATGGAAGCAGAGGCCAAAGAATTCCATAACTGAGAGGCTGAACCAGAGAGAGAGAGACTTGGCTTCTTCCTGAGAGGTGTTTGCTGTGAATCAATGATTGTATCCTAACCGCTTATTAATCCTGATTTGTTACCAGCTAACTTCCCTTGTGACCAGCTAGCACCCCTACCCCCATAACTTTGATTGTTGTTTGTGAGTTTTAATGAATTATTGAACCTAACAGACTGGTAGAGTTTCATCGGACCAATGATTGGTGCCAGACAGGGTAAAGAAAGATGGAGGGTGCTAGAATGTCTGATCTCTGATTTGTGGCAATTTGCCTTGTTTTGGGGTGGTGGTGGATTCTACTTCTCTCTGTGTAGTCAGAGGAGGTCAGATAGAGCCTCCATGCCATTTTCTCAATTACTCTACCACAAGGGTAAGTCCTTCTGGATCTGAAGGTTAAGGTCCATAGTCTTGGGAGTGCCAGCAATCTATATCTGGATAGTAAGCCTGTTTTCTCTTATGATATTGAGTTTTGTTGTACATTCTTCTTCCATTCTGATATTACCACCAACTGCTCTGAAAATGGTCACATTATAAGTTCCTTAGCAGAATGGATTGGGGAGAATAGTGTCTCAGGATGGGGGAGAATAGTGTTAGCATTGTCCATTAAGCCACTGGACTAAGTGTTTCCATATGTCATTTGATTTTTACCTCTCTTTTTACCTCTGGATGGACAGAGGGCAATAACTGGCTGCTCACAAGCATTTAAATTCCCAAACTGTGTTATGCCAATAGACCTTGTTGTCCTTGAGAAAATAGACCTGCTCCCTGGAAGCCCAGTCATTTATTTCCTCATGGGGTTTTGTTGCGTCTAAGAAGTACTTCTAATTTTGCCTCCTATCTGCCTTTTGGATTTTGAGATGCAGGATATGCAGGTTATTGTCAGTTAGAAATGTTAAAATAGATTTTGTCTTCAGTTTGACCGTGCTTGATGAGTATGGTACGTTACTTTATTAAACATTTTTGTGGTACCCTAAAGTGAGGTATGGAAGGAAGTATTATTGAATAATAAAGGACTGTAATGGTGGCTGCAATAATGGGCTCAAATATGATAAAACAATTAGGAGGACGGTACAAGATCAGGTAGTGTTTCATTTGGTTGTACATAGGGTCACTGTGAGTGAATAACAGCAAATGATTAAAAAATTGCAAAGATAGAAGAAAGATAAAAGCAATAAGGAAAATAATGATAAAGGAAAAATGGAAAATATTGAGAAGGGTACAACTTTAAAACAATTGGCGAATAAAAGGATTATCAGATTGGGAATTATCTTTAAAAATGGAAAGGGATGTAATTAAAGGTTAAACATAATTGGAGAGTAAAGTATAATTTGAAAATCTTTAAGAATAAAAGGAAAATACCTCAAAGAAACATTGAAACAAAAAGTATTTGGAAAAGGTGCAGTTGTACCCAATATGGACAGTTGTTAATGTTGTATGAAATATAAAGTAGGAAATAAAAACCAGCAGATTTGTGTCAAGAAAATATAAATAACAAATATGATTATTTTTTGTGAATGACAATGCTTTTTATTAGTTAATATTTTGGTTAGATAATTACTTTATAACTTAACTTTACAACTCACAAAATAAAACACTTAGAATTTATTTATAATTTTGTCTAATTATTTATATATTTTTAAAAAGACAAGCAAACTGGCTTTGTGTAACTTGGTTTTATGCTCACGAAACAAAAGTTCACATGAAATAATGCTCATTAATAGATATGTAATTTATTGAAGATTACAAATATATTCTAAATTAGTAAGCAAAAAGATTACTAGAGCCAAAATCCCTTAAAATGCATGTGCAGATATTGCCATTGTGCTACATAGGATTTTATGAGATGCAAGTACATACTTCGACAAGTTATCTAGGAGATGACATAAGCTACTTGCTTATGGCTTTGAAACCTACAGTTGGACTTTCATAAATGGCATGGAGAGCCATATCTGACCTCCTCTGGCTTCCCTATTGCCACAAGGCAGGGTCAGACACGCTCCATCCTCCCACACCATGCCACATCTCTTCTGGGTTGAGTAATTCATTGAAATGGCCACATGGAACTCCCCGGTAATACTTACAATGAAGGGGTGTGTTAGGGAAGTCACTTATTTACCATAAGTCAAGATCAGCCAACAGTAAGGGTACAGTCTTTGGTCTCAGTCAGCAGCCAAGTCTCTCTCTCCAGTTCTGAGTCTCTCAGCCATGTAAACTTCCACGGGTCAGGAAGCTACCCCGCATGTTATTTTTTCTCACAGATAAAGAGAAGGTGCCCCGAGTCTTGGCACCGTCCCCTCTAAGTTTTTATGTCACAGTTTGTGAGAAATCTGATCTCCCCAGCCTCCACCACTTTAGACAGAACCTTGAATGTGCTCTTCAAAGATCTTTAGGGTCTTTACTCACCTCATAGATAGTTCATCCTTATAAGCAGCGGGCTGGTAATGAGCACTGACCAACTCCCTTTGCTTTTGTATATATAGACATCATGCTTCCAAAGTCCCACCCATTCATTTGGTGGGAGCTACAGAGACTTGGGTGGAAGAGCCATAGAAGAACCCTATTAAGAAAGTTCACTTGACTACAGGGACATTTCTTTCTTTCTTTTTCTCAGTTTACTATACATTTTAATTCATGATATCAAATGTCCCTTAGAGAGACATTTCTTTTTCATAATGAATGTATTCTTAATTAAATACATCGAGGCAAACAACATGAAAGAATGAATGAAGTGATTCATTCATTCATCGGGTATTTATTATAGTTAACTGTGTGCCTAATAAATCCACCAGAAGCCCTGGTGGAGTCGAGTAGTGGCGATGTATCGGCTGCTAACTCAAAGACGGCAGCTCAAAATGACCTCCTCCGGAGGAAGACCGGGCTTTCAGCTCCCGTAAAGAGTTATGGTCTTGGAAATCCACGAGGGCAGTTCTACACTATCATTTGACATTGACTCGATGGCGGAGAGAGAACTATGTGCCCATGGTGTGTTTGGCAGGGGTGCACTTTGTAAATATTTAATCGGCAAATGGAGAACAGTTTAAAATCACATTGGTAAGATAGTCTATAGTTGGGGTGGGGGGAGGAGCGGGGAGGGAAAAAAGGAAAATGAGCTGATTCCAGGAACCCAAGCGGAAGGTGAATTTTGAGAATGATGAGGGCGATGAATGTGTAAGGGGGCTTTAAACAATTTGTATGTGTGGATTGTGATGAGTTGTATGAGCCCCAATCAAATGATTTAAAAAATAAAGATAATCTACAGTTGCTGTAACTGCTTTTCTACAGTTCCCCCCGGTGAAAGACAACTTCTCTCTCAACATTTCAACACACGACCCATTCACAAGTTATCTCATTTCCGGATCAAGTGTTCAGACTTTAAGCTCACTCAGTCACTCAGTCACTCAGTCACTCAGTCACTCAGCCACTCACTCACTCACTCACCCACTCACTCACTCGCTTGCTCGCTCGCTCACTCACTCAGTCACTCACTCAGTCACTCACTCAGTCACTCACTTACTCAGTCACTCACTCATTCACTCAGTCACTCACTCAGTCACTCAGTCACTCACTCACTCACTCACTCACTCACTCACTCACTCAGTCACTCACTCAGTCACTCAGTCACTCACTCACTCACTCACTCACTCAGTCACTCACTCAGTCACTCAGTCACTCATTCACTCAGTCACTCACTCACTCAGTCACTCACTCACTCAGTCACTCACTCATTCACTCAGTCACTCAGTCATTCAATCACTCAGTCACTCAGTCACTCACTCACTCAGTCACTCACTCACTCAATCACTCAGTCACTGCCACTCACTCACTCAGTCACTCACTCACTCAGTTACTCAGTCAGCCAGTCAGTCAGTCAGTCAGTCAGTCAGTCAGTCACTCACATTGAGTAGATGCTGTCTCATAGCAAACCTGTAGGACAGTGTAGAAGTGAACATGAGCATTTCTGAGGCTGTAACTCTTTATCGAGTAAAAAGCCCCATTTTTCTTCCACTGATGGACTGACTGGTGGTAACCACTACACCAGCAGGGCTCCTTATACTTGATACTAGAGACAGCTATGGAAACGAGGCAGAACCACACAGAAAATGGGCCAATGATGGAGATAAGGCTTTTCCTCACTAAAAATAAAAATGCTGTTACTAGAGGACAGGAAAAGTGACAAATCTAATTTGGTACTCTTTGCTGTAGTTCTTCTATTCTAAACTTAAATAGTTAACTTGGTCTCCCAGTTCTAGCTCTGCGCAGCTACAGAAATGTAAAAGGTTGAGAATGAAGGAAGAAACTTGGATTGTGATAAGAGTTGTATGACCCCCGAATAAAATGATTTTAAAAAAAAGAAAGAAAAACTTATTTGGTTCATTAAGCAAAGAAGCACACTGGAGCAACTGCTGAAAATTGGCTCCCTCCATCTTTATTAGGATCTACTAGCTGGTTGTGGCAGTTACATAATCTCCTTTCAACATGGGAGGGGTTGGAGTCTAGCCTGTCAATCAGGTTGCAGCTTGATGACCTCATTTTGGAATCAGGAAGGATATAAGAATAGATAAGTGGAGGCTAGACTGTGACTCTCTGCTTCATTTTTCTGCTGACAAGATACATGGAGCCATGCTAGAGCCTGGAACTGGATGAGCCTTGTGGAGACCCCTGGCAGCACTAAGATGCTTCCATTGCCACTGGATCCACAAGACTTTCCACCCACTGGCCTGTGATCTTTCTGCGTTCAGTGTCATTGCATGGCTGCCTGAGTCTAAAGAGCAATGTATAGACTGGAATCAGATATATGGGCTAATACTGACCTCCAGAACTTGATCTGGACTGGGCTGGGATGTTTCCTTAATGTACCGTTGCTCTTTATATGAAGCTCTTTCTTACACACGTATGAGTCTCCCTGGATTTGTTTCTCTAGTCTACCTGGACAAACACACTGGTAATTGCTGTCTGACTGGAATTTATCCCAGAGTCACTCAACACTTTTCTTCTGAACATTTTTCTTCTGCTGCTGAAAAGGGGGATAGTGAAGATGACATTTTACACACATCTCTCTAGGATTATTATTTATTTATTTTAAACTGGGAGCTCTTAAAGATATTATAATTATCCATAATTCAATTAGAGCAAGCATAATTGCACAATTGCTGCCACCATGATTTTTAAACATCTTCTTTCTTCTTCAACTCTTTAATATTAGCTCCCTTTTATCCCCTCCTTCCCTGCCCCACCTTACCCTCCAGGAACCCCATTGTTATAATATATATACTAAGATAAGGAATATATATATATCCTTATCATACACCATCTAATGTATCCATTCACATATAATTCTATTATTCGTTCCCCTTGAGTGGGGTTATATAGTCATCCTTGCTGTCAGTTCCCCCTCCCCCAACTCCCTCCCTTTCTCTTTCCATCTCCTCAGGGAATCATTACTCCCATTACTACTTCTGAAGTATTTATCTATCTTGGATTTCATCAAACTACTTAACCATACAAATAAATATATGTAGTTCTAACAAGATTAATGAGTTAAAACGAAGACTATAATAGTAAGGGGAGGGAATATTAAAGAACTGAAGGATAGTTATGTGTTTCATCAGTGCTATACTGCATCCTGGGTATATCCCGTGACCCTTCTCTGAGGGACTATCCAATTACCCAAAGGGACCTTTATGAATGGAAAAAAAATTCATGCTCATGGATCAGTAGACTCAATACTGTAAAGATACCAATCCTACCTAAGACACTATATAGATTCAATGTAATCCCGATACAAATACAAATATCATTTTTCAAAGAAATGGAAAAAATGACTACCAATATCACACGGAAAGGGGAGAATCCCAAAATTGGCAAAGAAGTCTACTAAATAATGAAGGACACATTCCCAGAGGAAGAGAAAATAGACCTATGGGACTAACTAAAGATAAAACACTTGTATGCATCGAAAGGCTTCATTAAGAGAGTAATGAGAGAGCCCATAGACTGGAAAAGAAGATATTTAGTGATGACATATCAGACAAAGGTCTTATTACTAAAATCTACAGAACCCTGCAACCTTACAACAAGAAAACTAAATGACTAGCCTACTGAGGAGGTGGGCAAATGATCTGAACAGACGTTTCACTAAGGAGGAAGCCCGAATGGCCAATAAACAGATGAGAAAATGTTCCTGATCATTACCCATCCGGGCAATGCAAATCAAAACCACTAGGAGATGCCATCTAACACCCACAAGGATAGCCCAATTAAAGAAATCCCAGAAAACAACAAATTTTGGAGGGGGTGTGGTGACATAGGGACTCTCATTCACTGCTAGTGGTCTCGTAGATGTGTACAGCCATGGTGGAAAGCAATTTGGTAATACCCCAAACAGGCGGAAATCGAGGTGACTTAAGAGCCAGCAATTCCACTACTGTCCATATACCCAGAAGCAATACGAAACAGACCACGACCACACATCTGTGCTCCAAGTTCATCACTGCACAGTTCCCAATCTCTGGGCTATTAATGGAGATGTGGTTTTGCTTTCGGACCTCCGCAGTTGAGGTCGAGCATATGTTGTCCCTTAGGGACCACTCACAAAAGAACATGTTCTGCTAGATTCTCACCCATAGTGGCCCTTTAGGACACAATAGTATTGCTCCATAGGGTTTTCAAGATTATACATCTTTATGGGATTAAACAGCCTCATGCTTCTTCTGAAGAGTGGCTGGTGTGTTTGAATCACTGACCTAATGGGTAGCAGCCCAATCAATGCTTATCCCACAGTGCCACCAGGGCTCATTGTAGGCATCTTAAGAATGTACACAATTTTATATGGAAAGTGTATTTTCTTTAGACACATCGTTGTGCTTGTTGAGTTGTGCATCACTGGTAACATTAGAACTCACTGCCATTGAGTCAATTATGACTCCCAGTGACTCCGTAGATAGAGCAGCACTGCTCCTATGAGTTTCTGAGACTTTAAATCTCTATAGGAATAGAAAGCCTCATCTATCTTCCTCAGAGCAGCTGGTGATTTCGAACAGGTGCTGCTGATCTTGCAGTTAGCAGCCCAACATGTAACATTAGAAAATCCCCACGTTGGAACCCCAGCTTTGTGACCTTGTGACTCAACTCCTCGCCCTTCTTGAGAGCTTCCCACCAAGTGTCCCAGTGTCATCCCGAGGTGTCAACAGGCAACATCCCCAGTGGTTTTGTTTGCAAAATAAATATCAGTGACCCCTAGGGGGGAAAAAAAAGAAAATTCCCACATTCTCTACTTAATGGGTGAGTCAATGAAATGTTATACAGTATATACTCAGAGCATATGTGTCTCTTGATAACAATATATTTGCTACATAACAAAACGAAGGACACTTACATTGAATGACTTCAATGTAATGATTGATGTAGGAGTTAATGTCTGTTACACTTAACTTTCTTTATCTCCTGTGCTCTATTTTATCCTTTGTTTCTCCAGAGATTCAGAGTGCAGACCACTCTGCATAAAACCTGCATTTCTCTACAGGTATTGTGCTTTTAATCCCCTTTAGTATCAACATTTCCCTCATTTCTCTGTTCCTCTGTTTTACTTCCAGCTACTCAGAGAAAAGTGAACAGACATAATACTCAGGCCCTGAAATTCTTTTCAAAAGACTGGAAATAGTTTATAGTTGGTTTTAAAGTGTTTGTGAAATAGTCAAACGTTTCTTACGTCTGAAGTGAAATAAATGCAGCCTGTCTCAAGTATGTGTTCTGCCTGCCCACATTTCTTCCCAGATTGAGCCCATATTAAAAATCCTTTTTAGTTCTACATCATTTGGGAGTGCATTTTTGTTTTCCTTTTTGCTATTTAATTTTCTATAGAATTTTCCAGATATATTTTGAAATATATATATATGTATATATGTATATATATATATATATATAAATTGTTTTCTTTCTGGATTTAAAACCGAACTCACCGCCATCAAGCCAATTCTGACTCAGGTAGAACTGCCTCTGTGAGGTTCCGAGACCCTCATTCTGCCTCGTCTTTCTCCCTTGGACCAGCTGGTAGTTTCTTTCTGGATTAATTTCTTCTCTCTCTTTTTTTTTATGTCAAAGAAAGAACTTTATTTCAAGAAGTAAATTTCTATCAAGAAGCCAGCCCAGCCGTCAGGGGTCTGATGCGAGACGGAGGCTCATTAGCTTCACTTAACTGCAGGCCAATGAGGTAGAAAGGTGAAGCAGGGAGCAGAGAGATTTCAGGCCGGTAGGTACCACCCCTGCCGGCAGAGTTCCAGCAAGGGTGAAGAAGGCAAGGGGCAAGAGAGGATGAAGACGACAGGCAAAAGCAGATGGCAAAGTTCTATCTTTCTTCTAGAAAAGGCCACACGCCCAAGGAGGCATCATCTTGATGGACAGGTTGGACTCTGTCCCTGCCTCCACACTGGTACCATCAAGTTCACATAGTTGAACCACTGCAGTCCCTGACCCTCTGCCAAACATAATGTCCTTCTCCCGGAACCAGTCCCTCCTGCTACCATATCTGAATTGCATGAGACCCAAGTCTTGCCATCCTCCCTTCTAAAGAGCATCCTGGTTGTACGGCTTGCAAGACAGATTTGTTCCTTCTGCTGTCAGTCCACACTACCGTCAATGCTCAAAGGCACCAGTTCGTCTTCTTACACCTTCCCTATCATTGTCCAGCTCTCCTATGCGTACAACACAGCTGAAGTGACCATGACTTGGGTCAGGTGCACCTTCGTTCTCACAGGACCATCCCCCTCCCCCCACGTAGGCTTTTTAAACATTGCATCAGGCCTTTTGCAGCAAATCTTTCCGATGCCAGAGTTGGATGTTCTTAACTGCTGCCGCCATGGGCGTTGATCTAAGTAAAATGAAAGGCACGACAGTTTCAATATTTTCTCTCTTTACAATAAGGTTATTTATTGGTCCAGCTGGATCTTCATGGGTCTTACATATTTGCCAGGGTAACTCAGCAGGCTGGCTTTAACATGTTGTAAAATCTACTTCCGTTGCCTGTGCATATTTGGGTGCAATTAGCTCAAAGTTGTTCCGCGTAGGTCCATCTGGTGAAATGTATCTCCACCTTGAAGAGGAGTAAATGAATATAGGCTGGAACCAGAGCAGGCGTTTCTGTTGCTTTTCTTCTGTCACTTGCCCACAGGACTAGTCCCTTTTATGAATGTAAGCCATTCTTTTGGGGAGACCCGCTTCAAGGCCTGTAATATGGTACACTCCCGTCAACAAGACTGTTAAGGGTGTCCCCAGAATCCCCGGCTTGGCTAGTTCGTGACTGATAAAACTCTAGGAGCGTTCTAATCTTTCCTGGGGGTGCATTTTTACTTCTCTGGATATCTTCTTTGGAATTATGCAAGTTAAGTTTACCGTCACTTCTCGCACCTGTTGGCCCTTTGAGTTCTTTGGTGCCAGAGACTGTTGCGCAGATGACCACTGTGCACCACTTCCACCATCCACTTCACGAGTCTGGCTATGGCCGTCTGCACCCTCCGTCCGGGGCATCTCCAACCACCTCTTCTTTGCAGGTTAACAGCAAGCCATTAGCAGTCATTCTCCCATGGCCAGGCGCTTCCTCCTGGCCAGCCAGCGACTCCCTCGCTCTCCTGCTACTCACTTGGGGAAGCCCATTGTGGTGCCTCTCCTGCCCTGCCAGAGGCTCCCGCAGGTGTCCCCGGAGTGCAGTGCCCCCCAGCCGTCCCTGTCCCGGTCCTGAGCCAGGACTGGCCGGATGGGTCTGTCCCTGCGCCCGCAGTTCCCCGCTGGCCTCCAAAGGGCAGGAACTGCATGCAGGCACCGAGTGCGCGGGCCGCCCTCTGCTGCCGGGCCAGGGGCGCCTGCCAGGAGAGCCTGCGAAGGAGCGGGCCGGGTCTGGATTAATTTCTAATAAATCTTTGACCTCTTGGATTGTTGGATTGTTGAGGTCTATGGTAATTGTGCACGTAAATATGTTTTTGGATCTCAACCAGTAATTTTGGTATGTCCTAAGAAACCATCTTAATTATGTTTCACATAGAACGCTTAGGACAGGAAAATCTTAGGACAGCAAAACAAGGCATTTTGGAGAATCACAGGTCAAAGAAAGTAAAATATCCAATTGATAAATTGGAACAGAAAAAGAACCATAAGTTGATTGTATACTAAAAACAAAGACCCATAGAAAATGTAAAATTCCATAAAATTTCTTTTCAAAGGAAATAGTGAAACTCCATACATTCTCTAGACAATGTAGTACACTGTCATTATTAAAAAGAATAAAACATTTAGATGTCAGATGAGATGTTTAGCAAAGTGAAATATCTGTTTTTTTCAAGATAACGTGAAAAAATATGAAATGTGATAAATTATAAAAAGGATAGATATTACACAGAAGAATGTATATGTGATTTAATTGCCTTAAATCATTTCATATGGAATGAAATCATGCTAAACAAATACAACAGATCCTGAAAACCTAGAGTGAATGTGAGCTCTTAATTAACCTGACTTTAGATTATTATTATTATATGGGGGGGGGGGGACCATGGTTGCATAATGGGTTACCCATTGGCTGTAACTGAAAGCTCAGCAGTTCTAACCCATCAGTTGCTTCTTGGAGAAAATATGAGCCTTTCGTTCTTGTAAAGATTAATAATAGCATCCAATATCCAAAGGAGTATTACTCTGTCCTTTAGGGTCACTATGATTTGGACTCAACTAACGCCACTCATGGCAGTAGTATTAATGCGACCTACATTGGGAAAAGCAAACTTGGGATGAGTTTACTTATTTTCATAAGCCTCAAAGAAGGGATTTTGTTTCCAAGTCTTCCAACAAACACTCCTAGGAGAAAAGCGAAATATTGATTTATAAAGGTGTCTGCAGTGGGAATACTGCTGTTGCTGATAGGCTCCATCCAGACAGACCATATGCACAAAAGAACAAAACAGTGCCCTGTCCAGTGTCATCCTAATCATTACCATTATTTCAGCCACCGTGTCAATCCACCTCTTTGAGGGCATTTTTCTTCTTTGTCCCTCTGCTTTAACAAGTATGCCGTCCTTCTCCACATATGTGTTTCTCCTAACAACACGCCCACATAATGTAAGATGAAGTCTTGCCATCTTGGTCTCTAAGGAGCTTTCTGGTCATACTTCTTCCAAGACATATATTTTTGTCCTAGTGGCAGTTCATGGTACTTTAAATGTTCTTTTCCAACACCACAATTCAAATGATTCTTTTTTGGTCTTTATTAAATTTTCAACTTTTGTATGCACACGAGTCTCAAAAATGCCATGGCTTACATCAGGCATACCTTCTTCCTCAAATAAACATTCTTGCTTTTCAATACTCTACAGTGGTCTTGTGCGGAAGATTTACCTAAGGCAGAGCATCTTTTGATGTGACTGCTGCATCCATGAGGATTGATTGGAATGGATCACGCAAGACAAAATCCTGGGCAATGTCAACCTTTTGTCCATTTATCATGATGTTGCCTATTGGTCTAGTTGTGAGGATTTGGGTCTTCTTTACATTAAGGTGTAATCCATACTGAAGGATACAATCTTAGATTTTCTTCAGCAAATGTTTCAAGTCTTCCTCACTTTTAGGAAACACGGTTGTTTCAACCACATATCACAAGTTGTTAATAATCCTTCCTTCAATCCTGATATCACATTCTTCTTCTTATAATTCAGTTTCTCTGATGATTGACCCAGCAACCAATTGAATAAGTATGGTGCTTTTAAATCTTTTAAATGCTTTTAAATCTCGCCGTCTTACCTTGTTCTTCTGCAACAACTATCTCTTGATCAACCTTATAGTTCTGCATGGGTGCAGTGAAATGTTTTGGACAGTCGAATGCCTTTGGATAGTTAAAAAACACAAATAAAAACATTTTTCTGGTATTCTCTGCTTTCCGCTCAATTCCATCTGCTATCACCTACGAGATCCCCTTGTTCCATTTTGAATCTAGCTTAGACCTCTGGGAATCCCTGTCAATGTACTGTTGCAACAAGTGTCAGATGACGTTCGGCAAAACTTTATTTGCATGTGATATCAGTGATATTCTCCTACAGTTAGAGCATTCTGTTGCATCACCTTCTTGGAGTGAGCACAGATATTGATCTCTTCCTGTCATTAGGCCAACTAGTTGTGTTCTAAGCATCCTGGAATGGATAAAGTCGTGCTTCATCAGCCTGTTAAAACACTTTTGACTGGTGTCATGGAATTTAGGAAAATTGGAAGTTGTCAAAAATGATGTGGAAAGCATAAAGAGAGTTATCTTAGGCTTTAGTGAGTCAAAATGGACTTGTATTGGCCATTTTGATACAGAAAATCACATGATTACTATGCCAGAAATAACACAATCTAAAGCAATAGCATTCCATTCACGGCCAAAAAGACATTGTAAAATCAATCTTGAAGTACAGTGTTGTCTGTGATAGGATGGCATCTACAAGCCTGCAAAGAAATGCAGTAAATACAACCCTTATTCAAATGTATGCCCAACCTCAGAAGCTAGTAACGAAGAAAATGAAAATTTCTACCCATGTCTTCTGTCCAAATTGATCACACATGCAATCAAGATGCATTCATAATTATTGGAGATGGGAATGCCAAAGTTGGAAACAAAGAAGAATGAGCAGTTGGAAAACATGAGCTTCGTGATAGAAATAAAGCTGGGGATTGCATGATAGACCAGTGTAATACCTTTTTCAAGAAAATAACAAGTGACAATACACATGGACTTCTTCAGAGGGAATACATGGAGATCAAATTGACTACATCTGTGGGAAGAGAAGATGGAGAAGCTCATACCAAGGAGTGACTGTGGAACAGATTACCAATTGCTTAAATGCAAGTTCAGCTTAAAGCTGTAAAAATTGGTTAAAAGTCCATGAGAACCAAAATACGACCCTAATTTTCTGTTAGACCTGTAAATCTGGTACTTTTCATGATTTTGAATTCTAGATTTTTCCTCCAACTCTGTTTAGGACCTTTTCTTCAACCGGAACATAGCTGCTGCTAGTGGGGCTCATGCAATATCTAGTTCTCCCAGTCTCAAGCTAGTGTAAGATGGGGTTTACATGATCCACTATTCATTTGCCCTAATTGTTTCCTTGAGTGAAGACCCGTTTTTATAAGGTTTAGTTATTTGGTTAATGCCTTCAGTGTAGGGGAAAAGGATCCCATTAAGTTTTTGGAAAACAGGAATAAGTGAAAAGTTTAAATAAAATACTAACCTCGGGTATTTAACCATCCAAGTAACACCAATGGGGCTTTATTTATTTTTATCAACGGGGGAAGAAGTAGAGTTAGGACTAGGAGAGAGATATGACTAATGAACTACATGAACGACTGTCTCATTTACCGTGAAATTAGAAGAATAGATAGCATTTCTGAATATTCTGATAAAAGTTCTTTAAAATAATCCTGATCAAAAGGAATGATGCAGAACAGGTTTTCATAATATTTTCAACTATAGACTTTTAGACCCATGGAGACTGGATAGACTCCTGAAACTATTGTCATACAACTTTTTTAGCTTGAACCCAAAACAGCTCCTGACACTGTCTTTAAACCAAACAATAGATTAGCTACACTAGGGGAAAATGTCTGCCTTGAGTATTAGGCTCTTTTACAAAATTAAAAACCACAAATGAAGCATTAAATAGGAACAGTAAGGATTAATGACTTTATGTTAGTGAAGGAGGAACAAATCAGAAAAGGAGAATGAGAATTATTGTAAAATTCAAAGAATGTAACCGATGTTGCATCAATGCCCATGTAAAAACCTTTGAATTGTTTGTTTTCCTATATATGTTCTCAAAAACAACAAAATAAAAAAACACACAAAATATGCAATTTTGAGAAGGAATAGAAGTAAAAGATTATAAATACATTAATTGCTCAATTCTTGGAATATCATTTACAGATGATTTATTGCCATAGTGTTAACTACTGTGACTTTAATATTTCTGATATTTTCTATTTCTTCTAGTTTTGATAAATCACAAATCTGTACATCCTTAAAATTTAACTAGTAACAAAAGTACACTGATCCTCAATTGTATTGGCTATTACTTTTATAAAGTAACAATCCTGACTTCTAGTTAGTAGAAAGAATATGTTTCTAACCCAATAGATTTCCAATCAATTAGTCTGAGTGTGTCACAATAAAGTTTGACCAAGTCCTTGCAAGCAAGGAACGTGAGACTTTTGCACATATAGGCAAGTGAGACGAATCTGAGAAGTATATCATGTTTGGTAAAAAAGATCAGTGAAAAGGGGAAACACTGTAAACATGCTGAATTGACACAGTACCGCAACACAGACTCGTGTTCACTCATAACAACCATTGTGAGGAAAGCATCGGACTGGGAAGTGTTTCATTCTGTTACTCAAGGGGCGGCTGAAATTCAGAACTGACTTGGAGGTAGCTAATAACAACAAGACCTCTGATGGAAGCAGGCCTTCCTACAGCTCTCTACACAGCCTTGACCTTCATTCATACAAATCATGTAACCTCCATGTATATCTCTCAAGTATCTATGCGATTAGGTTTCGTTGAGTTGGTTTTTGATTCACAAGGTTTTTGCTTCACGAGGACCCCATGTGTCAGAGTAGAACTTTCCCATATGGTTTTCTAGGCCATATTCTTTATGGAAGCATACTGCTAGGTGTTTTTCTCTCAGAGATGTGGTGTGTTTTAGAGTAGCCTGCCTTTCTAATTCTAGTGCTTAGCCATTTCACCACCCAGGTCCCTTCCTCAAACATTAGCACTAATGAAAACAAGTGTTGGTGATCGATTCTTCTGTTTTCCTTCAATTGATTAGATAATAGAAAATTGCCTATTAAAAAAAATAGAATTGTTTACATGTGCTTGGAAGATATATGTACTTTTGTTTCTAAATGTGTCTCTGTGTCTTAAGGAGCCCTGAGTTACGTGTTGGACAACTAACCACAATATCAGCCCACTGGGAAACTGACAGGAGCTTTATGGGAGAGAGATGGAGGCAGTATGCTGGCAAAGCTTATGGAAACCCAAAGGGAAATTTATACTCAGCCGGATGGAAACCCAAAGGGGAATTTATACTCAGCCCTATGCGGTAGCTATAAGGCAGAATGGAATGGATGGCAAAGATTGGTTTATGAGTGTGGTGTCTCATCTTAAAACACATGAAATTGGTACCATTCACTGTTCCTTAGTAAAGGATTCTATTTTCTCTGTAATATTTTTATTATTTCTCTTAACCTTTGACTCTGGTTGTCTTAAACAACACTATCTACTTTTTTATTTAGGTTATAATATTCATTGCAATGGCTGAAAAGAACTCATAGACAATATTAATGGGTATGAGGTCTATTAAGAAAATTAAGGTGTGCTGCTGATTATGGGTTCTGATACAAAACAAAAATATTGCCCACTAATTATTTCTGGTGCTTCTATAATATGCAATTAGAAAATCCTTTCAACGTTTACTATCAATGGACATATAAGAATGACAGATACAGTTCAAATCTAGCCATAGCCAGGAGGAAAGTAGACGGGGACCATTTACTTCAGTGGTTCCTTAAGCACATCAATGGACACCCAGAATCCGATTCCCCTAGAAGGGTTGCAAAAATGCAGATCCCCATCCCAGATCTACATTTTGGGTGGGATTGAGAAGTCTGCACTTTGGGAGATATGTATGGATATCTTGCCCTGAATGAAGTCTACTATGCCTTTGCGTATAATATATGCCATTACCACACAACATCCTATTTCATCTTAATTTTCTTTCAAGCATTACTCCCTCAAGCCATTTTAACCTGCTGGATTCATAGGGTCAAATATGGGAAACACCACCTGCAGATTCCATGGAAACTAAGCGTTCTCTCTTCACTCAAATGGGGGCTATAGATGCCCAAGAGTTCATCCTTTCAGGGAAGTGTTATAAGATATCCACCTGTTGTGTTAAATGCAATGTAAAATTTGCATCGGAGGCATATATAAACATAAGTATTTAATAAATATGTATTTAATAATTTTCAAAATATGTATATAGTCCCTCACTACATACATATGTATATATATTTGTGTGAATAAAGTCACCTTTGAACTGCTAAAATAAAATATGTATATATACAAATGTACATATATATTTTATCCTTCATATACATATGTATATCTATGTGTATGTATTTCTATAAACACACACACACACACACATATATATATGGCTTTCCCACAATATATGTATTGTGGAAAAAGCATACACTTAAATATATTTTCTCTTAGTGGGTAAAGCTGAAAGCTTTGATCCTGCAGAATAAACTAGTAGGAGGAGAGTAGGAGAGAATGACTCCTCTGGGTTGCACAGTCTCAGTATGATGCTCTTGTTAATGATTATAGAAGGACAAGTGATGAAATGAGCTGGGCACAAGTGGGGCTTGATGCCCGTGTGCTATACTGATCAACTGGAATGGTTCAGGGGGTTGTTCATCAGAGTAGCTTCAAAAAATATAACGCTTTGAAACAAAGACATTTTAAGTCTTTGTTTTAGAAAGACTTGTATAAAATCCTTTTATTGAAGGCTTATACAACTCTTATCACAAGCCATCCATCCATCCATTGTCAAGCACATTTGTACATTTGTTGCCATCATCATTCTCAAAATATTTGCTTTCTACTTGAGCCCTAGATATTCTCTCCTCGTTTTCCCCCTCCCTCCCTGCGTCCCCCTCCTTCATGAACCCTTGATAATTTATAAATTATTATTTTTTCATACCTTACACTGTCTGACATCTCCCTTCACCCACTTTTCTGTTGTCCATCCCCCTGGGAGGAGGCTATATGTAGATCCTTATAACCGGTCCCCCCTTTATACCTCACCTTTCCCCTACCCACTGTCACCACTCTCACTACTGGTCCTGAAGGGATCATCTGTCCTGGACTCTCTGTGTTTCCAGTTCCTATCTGTACCAGTGTACATCTTCTGGTCTAGCCAGATCTGTAAGGTAGAATTGGGATCATGATATTGGGGGGGGGGTGTTAGGAACATTTAAGAACTAGAGGAAAGTTGCATGTTTCATCGTTGCTACCCTGCACCATGACTTACTTGTCTCCTCCACGCGGCCCTTCTGTACGGGGGTGTCCAATTGCCTAAAGACGAGTTTACAGAAAGTCCTAATTTCCCATTGTGCTCATTTTCTGCAAAATTTCTTCTATGTTTAACATCTTAGGTTGTTGCTGTAAACTTGTAACACTTGATAAATTCTTACTGATGTGTTATTAAATAGAGTTTATAATTTACTCTCTGTGTCCTACTGTGAATTGTGACAGATACTTAATGCCATGTGTGGACCATCTAGTCCCATACAGAATAGTTTCCCTGCTTTAAAACTGCCCCATACTTTATCTATTCATCCCTTTTCCTATCCTTTGAAGCTTCTTTTCCTCGAAATCACTGTCTCTACAGCTTCCTTTTCCACACTGCCATGTAGCTGGAATCATGCAATATGTAGCTTTTTTGGGGCTGAATTATATTGAGTGAGATCTTACATGATTTAATTTAGCAGATGAGTTTCATTGGGCACCTCTCAACTTAGACATTGTTCGTTTCTCCTCGATGGCGGAATCAGCTGAGGGGGCTCTGGCTTGGAGTTTAGTAGAAGTAGTAGCTGTATTGAAAGGTCTCCCTTCAGACAGATGTGCTGAAGTTTGTTCACTGATTTTAAAGGAAGCAGGCAACAGCCTTGAAAGACTGTAAGATGAGAAGAAGAAAGAGCTGGGATGCACATTCTTCTTTGAACATCACTTCACAAGTAGAAGACTATCTCCCAGAGCCCCACCACACACTCAGTGGCACATATCACTAGTTAATAGGGTGCTCAAAAGCAATTTGTGAATGTTCACCTCTTCCAAACATTCTGTAACAGCTCAGTGCAAAGAAACAGTCACTGCTCTGTGAAATAACTATTTCAAGAGAATGTTTTCTGTGAATCGGCAAGATTTACAAAAAGTGAATTTTTGTTTTTGCAATTTAATGCCAGAATTTCTGGCATAATTAGAGAAATGTCTTTTTCAATGTATTGAGATATCAGAATGTTGTATATTAACTCTCTCTAGATATCTTCACAAAAAATGAATCTATCCCTGTAACACTATGTAGACTAAACGGAATGCTTTGCAGGGTTTACTTTTTAATTATTCTGTGAGTCTGTATGCCTGTATTTATTCTCCATTTGCTGAATATGCAACATATTCAATAGTTAGAAAATGCAAGTTAATGTAATCACAAACATTACTCAGTACTATTTCCTATTTCATGAACTATGACAAATTTGAGCTAATAGTTAGAAAAATACTCCATTTTCTTGGGATAATATGAACAATATTGATAATATCCTATTATAGCATGTTTTATAGCTGACTATCTTATTCACTAGCTTCCTTTTAAAATAACATCGACTTAAATTATAAACTACTTAAATTTACTAGACCGACCAATTTGCCAAATTACCAATTTACAAGTTATCAAAGGGTTTTCACCATTGCTCCTTCTTCACACTTTTAATGTTCTCAAAGTAAGAATCGTGTAAAAAGGATCACAATTGTTTTGTAATTAGGAACTCTATTGTCATAACAGGTTACAGGCAGCTTTCAACATCTACTCTTAAGGGGAAAAGACAAGACTTTCTGCTTGGTAACAATTTACAGTGTTGGAAACCCTAAGGTAGGTACATTTCTACTTAGTTCTAGAAGGCTACTATGATACAGAATCAACTTGATGGCAGGTTTATGTTTCGGTTTGTGTACAATTAACTTCAGTTACCCTGTTCAGTAAAGGGCTATGCGTTGGACTGCTGCATGCAAAGTCAGAAGTTCAAAACCACCAACCACTCCCAGGGAGAGAAACGAGGTTTTCTACTTCCATAAAGAATTACAGCCTTAGACCCTACAGAGTCTGTTCTATAGGGTTGCTAGACGTCAGAATGGACTTGATGGCAATCAGTTCTTTAAGTAAATCAAGGAGCCCTGGTGGTGTTGCCCAGTAGGCTTTGGGCTGCTAACCAAAGGATCAGCGGTTTACATCCACCAGCTTCTCCAGGGGAATGTTGAAGCTGCCTGCTCCCTTAAAGCCTTGCAACACTGGAAACACTGCATGTGGTCACTGTGCGTCTGAATGGTCTCAAAGACGATGGGTTTTGATTTCTTTGTTGTCCAGTAAGCCTGATTTTGAATAACTGGTATTCTGTATCTTACCTCACTTTTGCTGTTGTTGTTTTTAACATGAACCAAGATTTATTTAAGCTCCCAATTCTTTCTCTGCTGGAAAAGAAATGTTCTCTAATAGCTCATATTCAAAATTCATTAGCAAAGACTTCCTCTTCGGTATTTATTCCCCTCAGTAATATATACTTTTCTTGAGATCACCGTTACGGCTTCTGCATAGTTCTTGTGATTTGAAGAGGATTCTGGTGCACACCTAAATCAATACTGCTGCCTTGCTCTCTGTCTGAGGTGCAGCTATTATGTAGCAGAGGTGAGACCTAGGTTTACGCTGACTCACACCTCAGGTTCTAGTTATGGTGTGAATTGTAGAAAGTGTTGATAGAAACATTTTCAAATCACTCTGGAGAATGATTCATTTGCTCTTTGTCAGAAGCAAAAATAGCTACAGGACAACCAGTGCTTATGACAATCAGCCTTGGGAGGGAAGGAGGTCAGATGCGCTGACCAGGCAATTTCCTCACTGACTAACTTTTGCACTGAAAACTTACCGAATTGTACTCAAAATCATTTTAGTTGAACGTTATGACATTAGAATTCTTAAAATAAATAATATTATCTAATGTAAGCATACTAGACTGGGAAGATGGATTTTCAAATTGCCTTTCCTAATCTTTGGAATGTATGAATGCACCTGTCTGATAGGATGGAAAGTACATTGCTTATAAGTTAAAGCTCTTGAGGCATAACAATATCCTGGATTATCTGGGTGGCTCCATTGTCATCACTAGTGTTGTGATATATAAAAAAAGTTGGAACAAGCAAGAATTAAGGAAGGAGATGTGATTACACATATGATAACTAAGTGAGACACTTTAACGATGGAGGAAACGGCAAGTGGCCACAAGGAGACTGATGTTTCCCCTCAAGAAGGAGCAGCCCTCATTGAAACCTAGACTTTTGCTCACTGAAAATCGATGGTCAAGTTCTTCTGTACCTGCGTTGTCATTGTTGCTAACTGTCCTTGAGTCTATTCCAGCTGAATGTACATTTGTTTTCTTTTGAGCCCTGGCAGCATAGTGTTTATGTGTTGGGCTGTTAACAAAGTCATCAGTTTGCCCTCAAATCTGAACAGTGGTCTGAGTGGCTTACAGAAAAAAGGAGGAAAGTGAAGCTGAAGCGGACATGGAGTCTTGTGACAAGTTCACATCAAACAATAACACACACACAATTATCAAAGGTTCACGAGGGAGGGAGGGTTAGGGAGGGAAGGCAAAAATGAGGAGGTGATACCAAGGGCTCCAGTAGAAAGAACATGTTTTGAAAATGATGATGGCAACAAATGTACAAATGTGCTTGACACAATGTATGTACGTATGTATTTTGAAAAGAGCTGTATGAACCACCAATAAAATGATTTCAAAACAAAACAAAGTCACTAGTTTGAAACCAACAGTCACTTCACAGAAGAAAGATGAGTCTTGCTATTCCTGGAAAGAGTTATCGTTTCAGAAACCCACAGGGACAATTATACCCTGTCCTACAGGTTCACGATGAGTCAGAGTTGACTTGATGGCAGTGAGTTTTTTTGTTTTAGTTTATGTCAGCGGTAATTTGTTACAATAGCAATTAAAACTTAATAAAGTGGGCATAGTCAGAGCTAGAATATTCTATTAACTAATCTCTACCAAGGACAGAGATGTACTCAACTTTGATATAATGTGAAGCAAAACTGGCACATACAGTTTTTTAAAGTAGACTTTTTACGTGGTGAGTCAAATATACACCATTTTTATATAAGAATAAATTTTTACTCTCTAATCTTAAAATGTATTTAAGTATCTGTGTACTTGCTGTGTACGTACAGTTAAAAACATTACAAAGATCATATGATTTAAAAGTTACAGTTAAATAAAATGTATTTTATCACCCCTTTTCTATACATAGAGGAACCCTGGTGGTGTAGTGGTAATGCCTTGGGTGGTAAACTGCAAGGTCAGCAGTTCAAAACCACCAGTTGCTCCTCCAGAGAAAGACAGGTCTTTATACTCCAGTAAAAAGTTACACTCTCAGAAACTCACAGGGGCAATTCTACCCTGAATTATAGCACCATTATTAGTTAGCAGGGACTCAACTTATAGACAGATTTAAATTGTAACTGGTGTGTCTGATTCCAAAAGCCTAATATTTATTTCATTAAGACATTATATTATCTCTTGTATTTTTTATATTTCTTGAAACCCTTTGAAAAAATGTAAGAAAATAAAATCTGATTTTTATTTTACTTCAAATGCTGAAGAAAGTCCCTTTCTTTTCCCCTCTTTGGTACTCCTTTTATTTTTATATTCTTTTACAGGGAACTGCTAAGTACTGATAAAACAACCCTGTAAGTATAGTGATTCTGATTATGATATTTGAGTCTTTCAAAATTATAGGGTATATCATGTCTTTTTTAGAATCCTAGTCTTTAAAATGGTATTAATTCCAGAAGCATTGCCATACAAAGCCATAAAAATAGAATGTTGTTGGACAAACGCTAAAACATAACCACTGTATTTTACAAAGGAAATAGGAGTAGAGAAAATAGCACTAGAATTTCCTGGATAAAGATTGGTATTTTTGAATGAGATTTCTTTTTTTGAATGAGATTTCTAATAGAAAGGTGTTACTTCAAGATTAGGAGAAGCTGAGTGGCTTGTTAATATTAACTTCATATTTTGCTTTTGTAATCCAGTTGGAGATAAAAACAAACAAAATCAAAATTCACCACTAATGAATGGATTCTGACTCAGTGCTTAAGGAGGTGAGGGGAGTGACAATAAAAAGGCCTTGTATTGTTCTTCAGACATAACTTCTGATCAAAAGTTGTTTTAGAATAGAGTCTCAAATTTCATGTCTGCAGCTTTCTAACATTTTAAGAAGCAAAATAAACTGCTTCAAACCACCAGTAGAAATTTTCAGAGGACAGACATAATTACATAGCATAACACTAGACATGATCTGTGAATTGGGCACAGATCTATTTTGGTGGTTGACAGCCCTATTGTCATTGAATTAATTCCAACTGAAGTTGACCCCATCTACAGAACTTTCCCATGGTGTTGTTAGGCGTGCTAGCAAGCCTGTTCAGACCCTCAGTGCCCTGATGTATAACAGATGGAAACACTGGCTGGTTTTGTGCCATCCACAACATTGTTCCCATGCTTGAGCTCATGGTGGCATCACTGTGCCCATCCATGTCCTTGAGGGCCATGCTCATCTTCACTGCCCCTTTACTTGACCAAGCATGAGTCCTTCTTCAGGGTCTGGTCTCTCTTTACAATATGCCAAAAGGTCTGTAAGACAGTCTCTCCATACTTTCTTCCAAGGAACACTTTGTACTTCTTTCAAGAATCCCTGTAGGGTTTCTAAATCTTTAAATGTTATGAAGGAAGACGACTAGATCTTTCCCCCACAGAGATTTTGGTCAGTTTGAACAGCTGACCTTTCAGTTAGCAGTTGAGCATTTCACCATGGTGCCACCTGACCTTCTTAATTGACGCTCTTGTTGATTTTTTTTACGTGCCATCCAATTGTTCCAACCCATACTGACCTTATTCACATGAGCACAAAGCACCGTCTGGTCTTGTGCTAATCTGATAACCAGAGCAGTTTGAACCCATTTTGCAGCCAGTACCTCCACTTCTCTTTGAGACTTATCCTGATCTTTGTTAACCATCTACTTTAGCAAGCACGGTGAACATCAGTATTGATAATATGTCCAAAGTACATGAAATTAAGTTTCAAATGTCTTGCTTTTCAGGAGCATTCTGGTCCTTGACCCAAAATAAAATTGTTAATTCCTTTGCTATTTATTGGAATATTTAACATTCTGAACCAACACCACGATTCTAATGTATTCTTTCTTCTCATTCTAGTTTACTATCTAGCTTTTGAATGAATATGAAGCATCTGAAAATCCCATGGCTTATATTAGGTTTATGTTAGTTTCCAAAGCCACACATTCATACTTTAAAGGTTTATTTTGCAGTAGATTTGCCCAATGAAATACAATTGATCCGTTGACTATGGCTTCCATGAGCATTGGCTGTGGATTTAAATAAAATGAAATGCTTCACAATTTCAATATTTTCTCTGCTTATCATGATATTTTTTATTGGTCCAATTGTGAGGGTTTTTGTTTTCCTTAGTTGAGGTGTAAGTCATACTGTATTCTTCGATTTTCCTCAGTAAATAATTTAATTCCACTATGCTTTCTGCAAATTAGATTTTGTCACTTGAATATCTCTGATTTTGCTGACATTTCCTCCAATCTTGAAGCCATATTTTTCTTCAGATAGCCTAGCATATCAGCTTATTCACCAGTATAGACATTCAGTAAAGATGGTGAAATGATAAAACTCTGACATATGCCTCTCTTGATTTTAAAGCAGGGAGTACCCTTTTTTCTGTTATTGACTCTAGATACCCTGGTTCTCATTCATTGGCTCAGGCAAGGAACGGGTCTTTCCTCTTTTTCCCACTAGTATTCCTCTTGGTTCTATGTGTGTAAATACCTTCTATAGATGCTTAGTACTACAAAACAGAAGTTTCCAAATAGAAGATTACCTTTAGGTAGTCAAAGTCTTTGCTTGTTCTTAAGTGTGGTGAGGAAATCAGATGGTGCCCAACATTAGGAAGAATAGCCTCTGAGGTCTTAAAACCTTGTCTTAAAATAAGCTGCTATCCAAGTGAGGCATGAACTAAATCTACATGGGGAAAGCATACTAGTCTGTGTGACTGGAGGCTTGTAAATAATAAAATCCAAAACCAGAGGAGGAAATGGTACTAGATCATCTAAATTATTATCAATCAGTTACTTTGTATGATTCCCTTTATATGAAATCTGGGATTGGTAAATATATAGGGATAGTAACTGGATTAATAATTTTCTAGGGGCGTGGCAAGGCAGGGGTAGTTGGAAGAAATTGGGAGTAAACAACAGTGTGTACAGGAAGGAAGAAAATGTTGTAAAGCTTATTGTGGTGACTACACAATTATTAGCATGGTTGAACTATAGACTGTATTATTTTCAAATTAGTTGCCATAAAAACCAATTAAAATATTTTTGCTTGCTGTTAAAACAAGTAAGGTTGTTTGCTTTATTATACTGCTTTTGCTTATTAATTGTATTATAAAGTAGCTGCTTTTTCTATAAGATACTTTAAATGCTTTACCTAAATTTTTAATTCCTCTGTCATCTGAAAAAGTGCATACAATACAGTATTGACTCAATAAATGAAACCTAAATGAATTAATAACTTAATGAAGAAAATTAGTAAACATTCTATCCTTGTCCCATAAGATTGAAGTTCAGATTATTTATTTATCATTATTATTTTAATCTTTTATTGGGAGCTCTTACAGATATAACATTCCATAATTCATTCACATGAAGAAGTATTGTACAATGGCTACGGCAATCAGTTTCACAACATTTTCTTTTTTCTTATACTCCGTGATATCAGCTCCCCTTTCTCCCCTCCTCCCCCCAGCATAGCCCCATGTATCCTTATTCTAATTTTGTTTTTCTATAATAGGCTTTTGTGTTTTGTTTTGCCATATCTTACACAATCCAATATATCCATTCACATAAAATTCTGTTTGATTGCATTGAGTAGGGCTATACAGTCATCAATGCAATCAGCTCTCCACCCCCACTCCCTCACTTCCTGTACTCTCAGGAAACCATTACACCTGTTACTCTTTGTGAAGCCTTATCTATCTTGGCTTTCATGTATCAAACAATCTTAAATATAAAAATGAACATACACAAATCTAACATGATTAATGACGTAAAACAAATAAAAACCATAATAGTAAGGAGAAGAAATATTACAGAGCTATAGGATAGTTATGTGATTTATCAGTACCATACAGCACCCTGGATTTATCATCCCTTCCATATGGCCCTTCTGAGAGGGACTGTCCAATTATTCTATAGGTGGATTTTGGGTCTCCACTAAACCCACACCCCTTCACATTGATTTGGTTGCTTCATTTTGAACTTCTGTTACCTCTTCCCATCAACACTTCATGATCACATAGGCTGGTATTCCTCTTCCATGTGGACTTTGTCGCTTCCCTGCTAGATGGCTGCTTGTTTAACTACAGATCTTTAAATCTCAGAGGCTATATCTTTTACTTGCTGTGCACCATCAGCTGTCTTCCCCATAGTTGCTTATGCACCCATTTTGTCTTCAGGAATCATGTCAGGTATGTGAATACAATGCCACATTATTGGAACAAACTGTTATTGTACTGACGTAATATATATCTAGAGGCCCAAAGACCATCTGCCTCCTTGTGGAATTTGCATATATATATACATTTATACAACCAAATACACATCTATTTATATATGAGGGGTTACACCTCCCATCCCAAACCAGAATTGTGCTAGGCAGAGTGGAACTTTCGTAAATACACCTATTTTTTTGCACTAGATGAGCATCAAGCAACTCACTGAGTTAGTATATCCAGTGGCATCACTTGGGAATGTCTTCTCTGGTCACAGTGAAATTTTCATAAAAGCAGTTTTGATTGAACCTCATTTACTGTGATGGCCAAATTAAGAGAACAGTATAGGGCTGTGAAATTTTGTTTTCTGCTCTAGAAAAATGCCACAGAACTTGTTGTGATGTTGAACACAGCTTACAAGGACAGTGCTCTGGGAAAAAAACTGAAATGCACAAGTGGTTATTTCATTACAAGAAAAGTGAAATGTCTCTTGACGACAAACCTCATTTTAGTCATCTGTCAACTTCCCGAAGAAACGAAAATGTGCATTTGGAATTCATTCCACCAGGTCAGACTGTTTATCAAGCTTTCTATTAAGAGGTCCTGAAATGATAGTGAAAAACAGTATGTGACAATGAAGACCTGATTTGTGTCAGATAAGGGACTGGTTTTGCCACCATGACAGTGTTCCTGCTCATGCAGCCATCTCAGTGCACCTATTCTTGGCCGAAAACAGCATGTCTCTCTTGCCCCATTCACCTTACTCACAAGAGCCCACTCTGTCCAACGTCTTTTTGTTTCTGTGAACAAAGAAGGATATGAAAAGAAAGCGATTTGATGACATAGAAGAGGGGAAAAACAAACTGAGGGAGATGCTGTCATCCATCCAGACAGACAAGTTTGAAAAGTATTTCCAAGAATGGAGTTGCAGATTGACAAATGTATTGTGTAATGGAGAGTACTTTGAAGGTAATATGGTTGTTCTGTTTTAAAAATACATAAATAGATAGCTTTGATATATATTTTTTTCTGTGTTCCTCTTTCTTCCCCTCCTACCCTACTATTATATTTACCCAACATTCATCTGTCTCAGATACAATTTGATTGATCACCCATGACCAGAAAAACTACACTCTCCTTGCCATCAAGCAAAAATTATATCTTCTGTTTTCTCTATTTTATAATATTTGATTCTGTTTTACTTTATTTATTCTCTGTTTATTATTTTACATCTATATGGCAATGATATTGGTATTAACCGTGTATAAATTTAAAATATTGTGGCTAAAAGGTTAAGTTCTATGCTAAGGAGAAGGGAAGTCAACCTTGAGGGTTGGTATAAGACCTGCAAAATCATTATCAGCTAATGTCACCTGCCCCACCAGAGAACAGGGCTGGCCATCATGGTAGTGGTGAGGTGATTACATTTTTGACCAATATGGTCTGTGAATGATGTTATAAATATTCAAATGGCCATTGGCAGTAAAAGGTTTCCCACCTGTGCTAAGGGCGCCAATATGTTCTCCTCTCGTTCGTGTCTTCTGTGAAACCCAGGAGAGCCCTGGTTTGTTTGTTTTCGGAGTTACAATAGACATGTCTTTGGCTCCTTTCGGATCATGGGAGCAAGTCATGGAATGCAACAGATGTTACAATTAAACAGATACCAAGATCAATAGGTCAGGTCTGGTCCAACTCACAGCAACCCTGCATACAACGGAATGGAGCACTAGTCCTGCGCCATCTTCACAATGGCGCTTCCATTTGAGCCCTTCAGGGCATCCACTGTGCCAATCCATCTTGTGGAGGGTTTTCTTTTTCACTGTTCCATTACTTTACCAAGCATGGTGTCCTTCCCCAGAGACAGGCCTCTCCTGACAACATGCCCAAAATATGTGAGACCAAATCTTGCCATTTTTTGCCTCTAAGAAGTACATTCTGGATACAATTCTTCCAAGACAGATCGGTTTATTATTTTAGCAGTTCGGGGTACTTGCAATATGCTTGTGATGTTGAACATGTAGTATACTTTGAAGCAACACCGACTACAAAGTTGTTAGACAATTCTTTTGATGTCAGTTATTGGGTTGAGTGACTAACTTTTAATCTTTTCATCATTTACCTTTCCCCCGCTAAATTACAAAAATATCACACTTCTATTCATTTTAATTAATTTAAAAATAGATTTTTTAAAATGTGTCCAAAGAAGAAACTAAAAAGGATGCCTAAATACAGGCATGCAAATATGTAAATAACTATATAATGAGTAGAACTAGGTACTCAGATCTATATGGTAAGACTTAAGATTGCAGATGGACATTTGGCCTCCACTCAAGTGCTCCCTTAACAGAAGAGCACTTTGTTCTAACAATCTGGCATTGTGTGATGCACACATTCCCAACATGATCGCTGAAGACAAAATGGGTGCATAAGCAAATGTGGTGAAGAAAGTTGATGGTGCCCTGCTATCAAAAGATATAGTGTCTGTGGTCTTAAAGGCTTGAAGATAAACAAGTGTCAACCTAGCTCAGAAACAACAAAGCCCACATGGAAGAAGCACACCAGCCTGTGTGATCATGAGTTGTTGATGTGATCAGGTGTCAGGCATCTAAGACCCAGAATAAAACCATACTCAAGGTGAGTGGGGGGGCGGGGCATGGAGTGGAGACTCAATGTCCCTCTGTGGACATTGGACATTCCCTCAAAGAGGGGCTAAGGGAAGAGATGCTACAGTCAGGGTGCAGTACAGCACCAATGAAACACACAACTTACCTCTAGTTCTTTGGTGCCTCCTTCCCCCCACTATCATAACCTCAATTCTACCTTCCAAATTAGATTAGAACAAAGCATGCACACTGCTACAGATAAGAGCTGGGAACATATGGAGTCCAGGAGAGATAAAGCCCTCAGAGCCAACAAGGAGAGTAGAGATACCAGGAGGATTGAGGGAGGGTAGGGGGAGAAAGGGGGAATCAATTACAAGGATTGCTGGGAATTTAGACCAGCTATCCTGCATCAAGCTGTGTTCGAACTGAGGCATGCAGATGAATGTAAAAGAAAGAGCTATGTACAAAGCATGGGATTGGGAGGACTCCAATCTGATGGATTGAAGTCTCCAGTATATTTGAAGCTTGGCATATATACTCTTCTTACACAGGGAATTGGTTACAAAACAAACATCAAAGAACTTAAACATTCCTAAACTCTTATCTATGCAAATGTTACTTAACTAGTCAGTTTCTTAACTTTAGAATAATGAAAGCACTAAGTTCAAAGACAATCACAAGGATATGCTGGATTCAAGAGAGCCTCAAAGAGATCTTAAATAACTGAGTCATCTCTCAATGTTTTTAGCAGCAAAGTCACAAATAACAGTCATTTTGCAATGCTTTTGTCTGCAGAGACACAGAGGCTCAGGGGACTAAATAGTCAGCCATTAGTAAACACCTTGATCAGCCAGATGAGTCCTACAAAGGATCAATCCAGTATCCCCTCCCAGGGAGACCAATAATGGAGAAATGGGTGAGGTGCAATGGAGGATGGTGTAAGATTTGGAAAAAATAATTTATGACTTATCCAGTGTCCAGAGGGAGGGTGGGGAGAGGGGAAGGAGGGTAAGAAATGGGGAGCTGACATCATGGGTTAAAGTAGGAAGAGAATTCTTTGAAGATGATATGGCAGCATAAGTGCAAATGTGCTTGACCCATTGGATGAATGTATGGATTGTGATAAGAGATGTAAGAGCCCCATTAAAAGTATTTAAATTTTTTTGTCCCTTTGAGCATATTTATTTCTAATTTCTCCTATCCTCTCTAAATTAATGTTCAGTCAGAGCAGAAATTCCTTAGTGACTACAGCACTGATAAATAATACTTTTCCTTATTTTTTTCTTCATTAAATATCTATTAAGGGTTCCATGACAATTTTCATTTTGGGGACCAAGAATAGCAATATACTTGGTTCTTCTATAACTACCAGATATACAGTGGGATTGTTAGGTTTCTCTCTCCGGCCTAAATCTCAGCCTCGGTCCTTGGCTCCGTGCGAGAAAAATTTCACGCCGAAGCGGGGCTCGTGATCCAAGTGAATTTAATGAAGGTTCAAAGGAGCATCAGGTTTTACGCGGCACCCATAGGATTCCTCTGACCATGTAGCCTGGCAGAGACTGCTCCAGGACACGCAATGATCTCTCCCCTCCCACGAAGACCACCAGACCACCCAAGCAAGACAAGACCAAGAGACCAAGAGCCCCTCTCCCTTCAGGTCCCTGCCTTTTCAAGGATTCCCCGGGGAGGTGTGGTGAATGACCCCAGGTCGATCCCATTGGCTGAATTGCAATCACCAGGCCCAGGTGGGCTGCTCCAGGTGTAACGCCCATCTGGGCCCACCGGCGGGAAAATCCAGCTTTTTTCCTTTGCTGGCTCTCCTGGGCATGCGTAAATGGACTTCCCAATTCCCTCGGCTAAGCTACCTAACAGGATAACATTTAGCAACTATCTGTACAGACAAACCTACCAGCCACTCCACAGCAGAAAGATGAGGCTGTCTGCCCCTGTAAAGATTTATGGGGTTTCAAGGCTTCAGGTTCTAATCAATCCTATAGGATTGCAATGAGTCGAATTGATTCCATGGAGGTGGCTTCAGTTTTCATTTGTTTGTTTTTTTCTAAAGAAAAAAACCAGTAACATCACAATGAATGTGTAAGGACAAAATGATTAGTGACTTTTGGGAATGAGCCGAGCAGCTTTTCTTCATGGCTAATTAAAAGTAAACAAAATCAGTTAGGAAAAGTCAAAGGGAAGAAGAGCAACATCATTCCTTATCATGACTTAATAGCCTGGCCCTTGGATTAATGAGATGCTCTCAGCCAATATGCTGGAGACGTTTTCTAAAAGACACTTGTTTGTGGCAAAGAAGAAAACTAGCTGCTGCCTCATTGATTTAGTTCTACAAGAGGTTTTTCAGACATTTGGGCCTCCAGTCACAGCCCCGGTTGAATCTGACATCTCTGAGAGTGAAAAGGTGATACATTAAATTAAAATAAAAATTCCATAGGACCTTTGAGCACAACACAGCATTTCTTAACTCAGCTCAGCCCCAAGTCATGGTTTTTCTCACAATTTACTTTTGAGACTTCTTCATTTTTAACCCAACAGATATTGAGAGCCTTCTATATGTCATATGTAACACAGGTGCTTGGGAAATAGCAATAGGCAAGCAAAGGTCTATCTGAGCCCAACAGCTACTCACTAGAAGGAGACATTCCAAATTGTAAATGCCAAGATAGAAGAAATTTATAAAAATTAATATGGAACTGTAGGTAAATGCTAGGATGCAAAAATGAAGGTGTGACTTTAAAACTAAAGAATACATTTTTATGTATAAAACATTGGTCTCTTAAGAAACATAACAAGGGATTATCTTGACTTATTTAGGCAATATGAAATTATTACAATATATACAGCTCTTTAGATAGCGGAATTCATTCAGCTTTTAACCCAGTGGAAATCTCTAGTACTAAGCTGTACCTAAAAAGGCGATCATTTAAACAATTTATCAGCATTTCTGCAGTAAAAAGACTAAGCATTCTATATATTTGAGTGAATACACCTTAGGTATATTCATATATACTAGTATACACAGGTTTGGGAATATCACCAATATTTTTCAGCACCATTCTTTACTTGGTTTATGTGTAGGAAATCTATAGGAAAAACATGAGGGCCATGTCTCCAGGGCCTCATGATCTATCCATTAGATATACGCCTTAAAGTTCTTCAGAATTCTTACAGTGTGATTCAAATGTATGTTCTCCTCAAAAATGATGAGTTGTATGTAGAAAACCATAAACCATGGGATATTTTTAAAATATAGACATTTTTTTACTATGATCCTAATTATTCTACAATTTAATAATATTTGACTGGTACATTTGTAGAATGTAATGTTTTAGATATGTGAATTTTTAAAATCTCTTTATGATGCGAGCTCAACTCCTAAGAGACACATTTGCTATATTCTGATATATCTAGGGTATTATGGGTTTAGGTCTGCTAAGCTCATTTACTCAGAGCTTATGAGAACAAAGTCTCAGTTCTGATACCCAAGGGAATGTGGGGTCACAAGCTGCACATTTGCCATATCGGCTCATAGCCATGATGGTGAATTTATCTCAGCAGCACTCAAACCATTGGTTTCATACAATTCATGTTACTGTATAAAGTGTGCTTTTTGTAAATACTAGATCTTATTTATTCAGTAAATCACTAATAAAGGAATTATGAATAATCTTATTGTGAGAATAAGAGAATTTAAGTTATTTTCTAATCATATAGTGAAAGAAATTTCAGTTTTTGCAATGTATACTAGAATTCAAGAATACTCTAGTTTTGGTCCCATTGGAGAAAAACTAAATAACTTAGAAATGTTGGCATTATATGATAAAATAACAGAACCATTTATATATACAGCAATAGTTAATATTTTCAATTGACAGCAATTCAATAGAAGTCATTTACAGTTGTGGGTTATGGAGTATATATATGGTGCCACCATGCTGCTTAACATTTGAAAATGCTTAATTGATGTTTATCAGGAAGATAAATCCATGAATGAATTGGCTGTGGCTACAAAGAAGAAAACATTTTTGAATACTTCTATCCTGTTTTCTTAATTTGGGATGTCTGGGTAGATTGGTGGATTGCCTGTGATTGTTAAGCCTATTTTTGAAGGTTTGTTGAAAGATGGACATAGATATTAGATTCTGTCAAAATTTATACTTAAGTAGAAGAATCTGAAGAAAAGTGACTCACAGGCTGTGTCCTTGTCTAGAAAAACTGGCTGTCTTAAACGTGTGCATAAGCAAATGTGGTGAAAAAAGCTGATGGTGCCCAGCTATCAAAAGATATAGCATCTGGGATCTTAAAGGCTTGAAGATAAACAAGTGGCCATCTAGCTCAGAAGCAACAAAGCCCACATGGAAGAAGCACACCAACCTGTGTGACCACGAGGTATCTAAGGGATAAGGTATCAGGCATCAAAGAACAAAAACATTATGTCATTGTAAATGAGCATGATTACAGAGTGGAGACAGAGTAAGACAGAGTAAGATATGACAAAATAATAATTGCTAAAGTATCAAGGGTTCATGAGGGAGGGGATAGCAGGGAGGGGGGAGAGCAAGGAGGGAGGGGGAAAATGAAGAGCTGATATCAAGGGTTCAAGTAGAAAGCAAATGTTTTGAGAATGATGATGGCAACAAATGTACAAATGTGCTTGACACAATAGATGGATTTATGGATTGTGATAAGAATTGTATGAGCCCCCCCAAAAAATGCTTAAAAAAACTGTCTTTTCTAGCTCTTCAATAAGCCTACTTTTAAAAATCAATTGCATTTTCTTTTCCAAGTAACATTAAAAATGTTAACATGCTAAATTAAGTTTACAAACATTCACATTTTATCCAATTAAGACAATGATTTCATTTAATTGTTGTGAGAGGCTGAGAAACAAACACAACAAAGCAAAACTAATCTTTGAAAAGCAACCCCAACTCCCCAAATAACCATTTGTGGTAGTTACATAATCTGTTGTCAATTTGAGACTTAAGAGTGAAGGGGTGGAGTTTAGCCAGTCAATGGACACAGCTTGAGGACCTCATTCAGAGGCACTAAGGAGATAAATTGCTCACTGGAGGCGGGACACATGCTAAATCCCTGCTATTGACAAGCCACATGGAACTGCTGATGGCAGTCAGTCTTGGAACTGGAGGAGCCACCTGGAAACCCACACCAGTGCTAAGATGCTTCTGTCATCACTGGAGCCATGAGAATTTCCACCCACTGGCTTGTGATCTTCTCAAACTAGCTATCATTGATGTGTTGCAAGAGTCTGAAGAATTTACAGATTGGTATTGGATGTATGATCTACTATAAGACTTATGGACTTGATCTGCACTGGGCTGGGATGTTTTCTTAATTTAAAATTACTCTTCATATTAAGCTCTTTCCTATACATATCCCTGGATTTGTTTCTCTAGTCTACCTGGATAAACACACCATTCTACTGTGTTCTGGACATTTTATTTCTCAGTATCATACTTAGGAAACCATACAGCACCAATTATCATTTCATGATTTTATCAAATATACTCACACACATCTCCATTTCCATATTTATATCTTCGCAGTTAATTCATGTGTTAGGAGATTATTTAATTTTCATTATGAGTTGAATTAATGGAGAGAATTATCTTGAGCCATTAAAAATTCAGTAACTATATCTCCAATTTAGAGGAGACAAATATTTTTGTTTTATTAGTATTATTTTCGTACATTGGTACACAGATATATTTTTTCTCTCTCACTAATAAAAAAGAGAAAAATAAAAGTTAGTTACCTGATAATCATCTTGGGAAGGCTGCTTGCTAGATCTGCAATAAAGGGTGAGAATATAGGAGAATTCACACTGATAACATTTATGATTTGTATCCTTAAATTAAATTCTCCTCTAGTGGCATATAAGCAATGCTCACTGTAAAATGCTTATACTAGTTTGGTTACTGTTTCCAAGATGCATTATGTAAAAATAACAATATTTGTTTAAAATGAAAGACATCAAAAATAGCTTATTACAGACCTTTTCTGGACATTAAAATATATATGGAACAAGGAAAATTAATATTCAGTTACTCATGCTTTCCCCTCAAATAAATACCGATGTTGCTTTTTTGTCACTACTGTTTACTAAACACTTTCTTTCACTTGATATGGAGTCTCCTTTAGGCATATTAGCATTTCTCAGAATAGTTCATGGGAGTGCTGATCTCTCATCTATCAAGAAACCAAGTAATTTCTTTCCCTTTCTTAGTTTGGCTCGATGCTTCCCTTTTTGCAGCTTTAAGCCTTCTGCTTTTGCATTCTGTATTTATGAGGTTGTACTAATATCTCTCAGAACAAAGAAAGCACGCTCCTTACTTCCCACTGAACATTTAACACAGCTCTTTACACAAGTGTTTGTTATTCGTGGAAATGGGGTTCTTTTGAAAATATTAAGTAGCTTAAAAAGGAACCTTTGTGGCATTGTCTTTCCGAATTGGGCTGCTAATCACATGATCAGAATTTCAAAACCAGCCATTCCATGGAAGAAAGGCAAAGCTTTCTACTCTTGTGAAGACGGACAGTCTCAGAAACTCAGGGACAGTTCTACCATATATGAGTTGTAATCAACTTGACAACAGGGAGTTTTGAAATAGCTTTAAAATTTTGCCTGATTAGTGTTTGGAAGACTATTTCTATCTCTCTACCTCTACCTTTAGCTCTACCTCTACCTGTCTCTATAACTATCCATACTGTTGGTACTGTGTGCTAGGTGTTGGCCTGGGAAACATCAGGTCAATGGTTCAAACCCCACAGCAATTCCTTGGGTGAACAATAAGGCTTTCTGCCCTGCAAAGATTTACAGTTTCGGAAACCCTTTAAAAAGTCACTGAGTCAGAATTCACTCAATAGCAGTAGGGGATAGATAGATTGATAGATCGATAGATAGATAGAGAGACAGACTATAGATAGCAATAGGTAGATGGGAGGATGAGTAGATAGATGGATAGACAGACTGGTAAGCAGTTCGACAAATAGATCATACATAGATAGTTGCTATTGTTAGGTGTCATCATGTTGGTAATAGCCCATAGCAACCCTATGCACAAAAGAACAAAACACTGTGCAGTCCTGTTCCATCCTCACAATTGTACCTATGCCTGACCTCATTGTTGCAGTCACTGTACCAATCCATCTCCTAGAGAACCTAACTCGTTTTTGCTGCCCCTCCATTTTATCGAGCAAGATGTCATTTTCTAGGGCCTGATCGATCCTGGCACCATGTTCAAAGTACGTAGCACAAAGTCTTGCAGTTCTTGCCTGTAAGGAATGCTCTAACTTTTTCCCCCAAGACAGATTGGTTTGCCCTTTTAGCAGTCTATGACACTTTCACTATTCTCTGCCAGTTTGTTGTTGTTGTTGTTAGGTGCCAGCAAATTGGTTCTGATCAATATCTAATTTAGACACACCAGAATGAAAGAGTTCCTGTTTCGTCCCCACAAATTTTCCTATGCTTGAGCCATTGTTACAGTCATAGTTTCGATCCATCTCCTTGATGCCTTCCAAAGTATGACATCCTTACATCTAAAACGCACAATGGCCTTATTTATTCTGATACAAATTGATTGTACCAGTACATTGACAGTACACATTCAGAAGAGTATGTGGAACAAGTGCTATTTCGACTCAAATGCGACAATACTAGAAAGATATTTACTTGTATTTATTGACTATGCAAAACACTCAATTTTGTGGATCATAATAAACTATGGATAAAGTAAAGAATAATGGGAACTTTAGAACATTTCAGTGAAACTTGTACATAGATCTAGAGGCAGTTGTGCAAAAAGCACAGGGCATACTGTGTGGTTTAAAATCAGGAAATATGTGTGTCCGAGTTGTATCCCATACTTATTCAATCTGTAGGCTGAGCAAATAATCAGAAAAACTGGAGTATATGAAGAAGAATGCAGAATCAGGATTGGAGGAAGGCTTATTAACCAACTGAGCTATGCAGATGACACAGCCTTGCTTGCTGAAAGTGGGGAGGTCTTGAAACACATGCTCCTGAAGATCAAGGATGCAGCTTTCAGTATGAATTACAATTCAATGTAAACAAGAACAAAACCCTCACAAGTGGTCCAATAGGTAAGATTATGATAAATGGTGAAAAGGTTGATATTGTCAAGGATTTTGTCTTGCTTGAATTCACCATAAACACACATGGAAGCAGCAGTCAAGAGATCAAACAAAGGATGTTTTGCATGACATAAATCTGCAGCACATGAGTTTTCGATGATTGAAAGGAAGGATGGTACTTTGAAGTTTAAGGTGCACCTGACAAAAGCCATATTTTCCATTGCCTCATATGCATCTGAAAATTGAATTAATGGACATTAATTGAAGTGCTGGAGAAAAATATTTAAAATTCCATGGACTTTTAAAAGGACAAAGCAATCTGCCTTTCAAGAATTAAGGCCAGAGTGCTCCTAAGAGGCAAGGATGGCAAAGCTTTGCTTATATTATACGGACATACTATGAGGAGAGAGCAATCCCTGGAGAAGGACATCATGCTCGGTAATGTAGAGGGGCAGTGAACAAGGGGAAGGGGAACAAGGACATGGATTGGCACAGGTACTGCAGCAATGCGCTCAGGCATAGGAACAATTGTGAGGATGGAGCAGCACAGAGCAGTTTTTCCTTTCCTTGTGCAAAAGGGTTGCTATGGGAACCAAACTGATGGCACCTAACAACCACAATTCTCTATGTATGGTCTATCTATTTGTTGATCTGTTTATCAGTCTGTCTGCCTGTCTAACTATCCTTCCTTCTGTGTACCCATCTATTATCTATCTATTTTTTATCTGTTTTTCCTCTATCTAAGCCCCAATGCTATGGGTTGGAACTGACTTGATGGGATCTGACAACAAACACTAACAACATAGATGACAGTAAATTCTGAAAATTAATTTGCAGAATCCCCGCATTGCATTGTCTCAGGTGAATTCTCTCTGACCATTGATTAGGTATTTAAATAGCCTTCCTATTAGACAGAATGTACCAGAAAGTGGATTAAGGCAGATGCAGTTATGTTAAAATGTAACACCATATCATTTGTTTACCCTTTTGACTCATTTTAAATTTGTTCTAATTTTTAACATTTTCTGCTTTCATTTCAATTGAGGTTTTCTGTTTTATTTGCTATTATCATTTGTTTGTTTTGTATATTAGTTTTTATATTCATTTTCTCATCAACTTAGTTTAGTCGATTTTGTTGAAACCTTTAAAATCCTGTACTTGAAATCCAGGAATCTATAACTGCGATAGTTTATTGTGCCAGTCTGTCCGATAAACACAAGTAGGATTAACTGAAGGGCAGAGGGATAAACGGCTCGGTGAACCTCGCCTTGCTTGTCTGTGCCTCAATTTAAAGGGGTACACTACCTGTGGGATGCCTAGCCTGTGGACAGTGTCGCTGTAAATTGAGGTCCCGTTAAGCCCACATGATTGGAATGTTCGTCTCTGGAGCTGGGGACCGACAGTTGATGACAGTTGGGGACCTGCCTTGCTGTTTGCTGCCTGGGTATATATAGCCCAGCTCTCTCTACAGAAAGGGACTGGCAACTGGTGGCTCTCAAGCCTTAAAGGACTGTTAGTGTCTCACTGCTTTATAATTTAACTGTTGATTTCTTGTATTATCTATCTCTATATAATTTAATGGTTCATTTATTTTATTATATATCTATCTTTATAAATCTATTTATATATAATTACTAGCAATCTGGTTTGTCTCTCTAGAGAACCCTGTCCAACACAATAACAGTAACTAGATTTATAATTTCTTAAGTTGATGGAGCCCTGGTGGCATAACGGTTAAGAATTGAGCTGCCAACTGTAAGGTCAGTAATTCAAAGCCACCAGTCACTTCATGGGAAGGATGGGGCTTTCTATTCTTCCAAACTCATGACAATTACAGGAACCCATAGGGTTAGCTGTGTGTGGAAATCTACTTGATTTCAATCACAATCCACCTGTGAGTTGTTGTTGTTGAGTTGTAGTGTTATGGCAGGGGAGGTTATGGGGAAACGGATAGCTAATAATAATGAGCACAAGAAAGAATATGTTTAAATTGTTCTAAAATTGACTGTGGTGACAATTGCACAAATATGAGTCAACTATTGAATTGTATGATTTGTGTTTATGGACATGTATGACATGTCCATAAAACTGTTAAAAGAATAGTCTTATCTGTACAGGTATTCTCTCAGCATTTCTGTATAATTTTTGTTAGATTGGTTTCGTAATTAAATTTTTTTCAACATATCTTCAAATAATTTGAAATGAATTTTTCTATGGATTAAAATGAGTCCAATTTAACATTTTAGTCTGTAGCTAGTTATCCCAATCCTATCGATACTATTTACACATTAGATATTGCCTTAAAATTGTATTGAAGTATAAAATCATATTTGTTATTAACAAATATTTAATTATATGATCTATACTTATGGATTTTATTTATGTATTTGACCTACCTATGCTTTAATTCTTAGTTCTACTAATATGTCTATTCTTATTCCTGTGCTAATAACATCAATCTGGTCACCTTTCTTTATCTTGCAAAGCAAATCCCTCCCCTTCCTCAGTGTTTCCTTTTATTTGGTACAGAATATTTTGGTGTGGTAGTGACACAATTGCATGTCTACTTGATAAATAGGTATAGGGGTGAAGTAAGTCTAGTTTGTAAATTATGTCATAAACTGATGATGCCTCTCTACCCTATTCTTTAGGGCCACCAATCCTGACTCTATGGCAATGAGTTTGTTGGGTTTGGGGAGGGTTGGTTTTAATATTTACCTAACAGCTGAGTGCTAGATTTTCTCCTGCAGAGCCACTACCTAAATGGAAATATTTTTTCTGCTTATTTTTTAAAGATTGTAAAATGATTTTCAGCAACATCTAAGTACTCTTTCCATTCATATTAGTTGGGGAACTATTATTTTTAAAACTCTTTAATTTTTTTTCCAGAAAGTCCTCTGTTGTATACTTTTACCTCCCCATGTACTCTATATATGAATTCTAAGTTTTCAGTGATGTCATTTGGTGTCTCATTTTCACAGAATGCATTTATTCATTTTTTACTTATAGAGCTTTCTCAGCCACCTTAGATGTGCTAGTAATGCCATTCCAATTTACTTGGAAACACTGTCCCACATGTGCCAGATGCCCACTTCCACTTAGGTGTTAACCCAGCATCCTCTGATCCCGACTTCCAGATACTCACTCAATCTTTAACTGAGAAATCCCAAACTGTGTCTCTGCCCCCACGATTCCCACAGCTGGGACATTTTTTTAAAAATAATTTTATTAGGGGCTCGTACAACTCATCACAATCCATACATCCATCCATTGTGTCAAGCACATTTGTACCTATGTTGCCATCATCATTCTCAAAATATTTGCTTTCTACTTGAGCCCTTGGCACCAGCTCCTCACTTTTCCCTCTCCCTAACAGCTCCCCCAAACCCTTGATAATTTATAAATTATTATTATTTTGTCATATCTTACACCATCTTACATCTCCCTTCACTCACTTCTCCACTGTCCGTCCACCAGGGAGGAGGTTATATGTAGATCCCTGTAATCTGTTCCCCCTTTCTCCCTCATCTTCCCTCCATCCTCCTGGTATCGCCACTCTCACCACTGGTCATGAGGGGTTCATCTGTCCTGCATTCCATGTGTTTCCAGTTCCTATCTGTGCCAGTGTACATACTCCAGTCCAGCTGGATTTGTATGGTACAATTGGAATCATGATAGTAGGGGTGGGGTGGAGAGGAAGCATTCAAGAACGAGAGAAAAGTTGTATATTTAATCATTGCTACACTGCACCCTGACTGGCTTGTCTCCTCCCCACAGCCCTTCTGCAAGAGAATGTCCAATTTCCCACAGATGGGCCCTAGAGGCATTACTTTTATCACTGTTTGTTGACACAGAAAAGCCAGAGACCAGAGCTAAGAATGGCAGAGTAGTGAGATATTTGATATTTGGTGACCTTATCTCCAGAACGTCCAGCAATTTTTTAAAACTATAAATATGTTTAAAATAATATTATAGCATATATTATCTTATATCAAACACAATTAATTATGTGTGCATATTATATAAAATGGCTTCAAAGAGTTCATGGAAGAATAAAGTTAAAATATAATGGAATTCTCCTATGAATTTTAGTGGTTCCTTTTGTTAGTCTGGATACATTAGAGAAACCAATCCACAGAAATTCATATGCATGAGAGAGTTTCATACAAAGCTTAAGTGCACTTCAAGACAACATCCCAACCCAGTGCTCCCCAAGCCCACAAGTCCAACATTAACTCATATGTCCAGCACCAATTCACAAAGTCTTCCTCCATCTCACAAAACACACACTGACACCGACTGCAGGAGAAAAGCCAAGTCAGGGAAAGGGTAATCATATCAGCACAGGTAGGGGTCTCCACACGGGTCCTCCAGTACCCAGGGCTGCATCGGGTTAGGTCCATGTGGCTTCTCCTCGGGATGTCTTGCAGGAAGTGAGTCTTGCCAGCTGAGGCAGGGAACTGGCTAAGGCAGCTGCACTGCTCCGACCATCAGAAGAAAACAAGAGGCGACCCGAGAACTAGAAAGGCAAGGCTCACGGAGCCATTTATCTCTCCACCCTTCAATTAGCTCCACATGTGTTTATCTATCGGCCAGGATGACACAATAAACTTTAACGATCTCATCCCTCCTATATGGTGTTCTTGTTAGCTGCCATGTGGTTAGGTGCTTCACTTGTGGTGACACTAGGCACAACGAAACAAAACACATTTGCATGATTCTAGTTATCGGTTAGAGTGGACCCTTCTGATCTATAGGGTTTTCACTGGCTTATAGTAGATCACTAGACCTTTCTACCATAATATAAATAATAACATAATGTATAGCCTATGGACGTATATACCTAAGATCAAATTCATTAGCTATTAATGACCCGACTACATGTTTCTGTAAGGGAAGCTTTTTAAAAAAAAATTTGAGTCTGCATTTCATTTAAGTTCTTAATTCATAACTTTATGCCATATTAAAGCTAAATGATAAATTTTCATTTTTCAGTCTTGTTTTTATATTTGTGAATGAAATGCGCTTGCACAATGGAGGCATACTTTGAATATAAAGTCCATGTATTAGGGTGGTAAGGGGTATAGATTTGATAAGGAATCCCTAAGTGGTACAAATGGTAAAGGCGAAGGTTGATGCCTCCAATTTACCCAGTGGTGGTTGAAAGGCCAACCTAGCAATCTTCCAATCAGAGGTCACAGTCCTGAAACCACAACTCCCTTCTGCAAGTTGGTGTCACAGTGCATCAGAATTGACTCTGTTATAATGAACAGCATTGATGATAGTTAGGAATTTTAGAGAAAGAGCTTACATTTGCCTATGGATTGGCTCAGCTTACAGCTAGATGCTAGAACATGAGACAATGGCTTTGGCTTTCCTTCTAGAGTTGTGTAACAACCTTGACTTCATTCTTATAAGAGGGAACTCATTTCTCCACGTTTCTCTTACTTTAATAAGTCGCAATCCCTTTGTAGTGTTTCCTAGGAGTGTGGTAGTGTTTGCTAGGAGCGTGGTAGTGTTTGCTAGGAGCGTGGTAGTGTTTGCTAGGAGCGTGAGTGTCATGCTGCTAACATGTTGGACTGTGATCCACATGATTGGCGATTGGAAACCACCAGCAGCTCTGCAGGAGAATGACTGGGTTTTCTACAGTGTCAGAAAACCACAGGGCTTGCTATGAGTCCGCATTGACTCTATGGCAATGAGTTGACTTGAGGGGTGGTCTACTCCCTTGAAGAGTGACAGATGCAGTTCTGCCTTGTCCTGGAGGGTCACTAGGAGGCACCGTCTACTCCATGGCAGTGAATTGGTTTCTTTGCTTAAGTGCTAGGCCTTGCTTCTCAATGGGTGCTTGGGAAGTAATGTTTGCCTTAGGAAATATCATCTGGAAGAGAATTCTGGAATTCATTCCATAATGAGTGAATTTCACCTTCTTAGAAAAATTTAATGAGTTCCTGAATGAATTGACTGAAGTGTAAATTCTATGACAATATAAAAGTATTTTGGCTTTGCCATTTCTTCAGTCTAAAATAGTGCATGACACAAAGTAAGTTAGCAGTAAATGTTATTGAGTGAAATGTTGTATTCAATAATTCAGAACTAGATACATGAATGTGTGAAAATTAAATGGTAGCAATTCCTAAGTCTGTGTAAAGCATTACTAACAATTATCCTTCTTAAAGTATACCTGTTTAATGTGATAATACTGACAGGAATGTGGCATATATTATTTGAAATTAAGGCTTTTTTCATATTGCTCATACTGTTGTCTTTTTTATAGTGGTTATTTAAAAAAATATACATGCATTTTTTGCATAAACCTGTGTTCTTTTCATCCTAGTCTATAAATTGTGATGCATGCATGGACTTAAACTATCGATGCCATTTTGAAAGCTTATTACTTAATCTGTGACTTTCTTTTCCCCTTCAAATAAATTATCTAAAATAAAAATGAAAGTAATTCTTTAAAACCTAAAATAATATAACACTTTTCATATTCTTCTCATACATCAATAAAATCTTATCCATGATAATTTAAACGTTTGTATCATACACAAGTTTGTTAAAGAAATCCATTGCTTTATTAAAAATGATTTTCACTCATTTTCTCTGGTAGAAATTTTACGTGTAACATAGTTAGAAGGGAATTAGCCAGATGAAGGTTAACGTTCTGTTCTAAGTCCTCCCTATCTTGTGAGTTCACGGTAGGGATCAGAATAATGAAATTGTTTGTTGCGGTCCAATCAATTCAGGGGTCAAAACAAAAATTGTATATGGTCTTCAACTCTACACTTTGTAACAACCAAATCATAAGTTGATGCTTATGGAAGTAGCACCATGAACGGGAAAATACACAATTAATTTAAATAGGAAAATGATTTCATATGTTACTATATTGCAGATCATCTAGATTTGGATTTTAGTATTGCACTTCACTCCCTCTTACTTCTGTGACGAAGTAGTCTTTTGTAATCCAGTTTGTGCAGAATGCCCACGTTGATCTTGTCCTACATTATGCACATCTCAAACTCCTTCAGCCCGTTCAAAAATAACCATATAGATCACATAGTCAGGGAAAATATTCAATAGTTAGACATTAAGCAGTTCCTAGGAAAATACATTAAAATAAACCAATTATTATTGTTATTTATTGAAAAAAATCAGGACAATTCCTTCTGTGTTAACAATTTTCTTATAATACAATACCAATTTTCTTATAATACAATATAATATTTTCTTACAATACAAAGTAATGGGCCATTACTTTGGCCCATTAGTGCTTCCTCTCTTTTGTGTAGGAGGCTGTTACCCTTTGAATTCTGTGTTTGAATCCTTCTACCTAATAGCCAATCACTTTAACCCACATATTTTTTAAATTCTCACGAAATTTCAAAGCATGTATACAATTTTAAGCAGCTACTTCTTTTGCACGCACAGCTGATTGACTCCTTAGTTTGTTCTTCTTCTTGTGTTCTGCTGAATCATGTTCCCTTGGGGAGAACTGCTGGCCTTTGAAATACCAGTGACATAGCTTCAAGCCTCATAGCAACACACAAATTGCAACAGTGTGACAAACTGACAGACAAGTACCTGCAACAACAGTTTTAAACACTGGAACAATTGGGAGAATGGCACAGGACTGGACAGTGTTTAGCTCTGTTGAGTATAGGGTCTCCGTGGGTTGGAGTGAATTCAGTGGTATCTAGCAACAACAGCATTTTTAAATGATTGTGTCTGAGAATTGTACAACACTTCCCTCTTTAGAATAGATGATCAGTTCCAGACTGACTGCGATGAAATAAATTCTTCCCAGGAGCAGCAAACACTTCTTTGGACTGTGGTCTTCCCTTTAGCTGCCACTAAATGGAACCACAGCACATTGTTTCCAAAACACCCCTCTAAAGGGACCTGCTCTAAATGTTCTGTCAATTAATTTAATTCTTGTACCAACTCTGCGAAGTTCTTTGATTATTAACCTCATTTTTGTAGGTGAAGAATTTGAGATCGAGGGACTAAATAATATATGTAATCCATTGAAACTAATAAGACGTTGAAACTAAAGTAACCTGTCTCCTAAGTCAGCGTTTGTGACCATAAAGCCGTGGTTGCGTCTCATGACTTTGAATTAACAAAAAGAACCCATTTGAATAAAGAGCAATGTGCAATGTGTATCTCCACTGATATCCATATATTTAAAATTAACACATGGGAATAGGTTGGAATCCCCCAGTGTAGATGAACAGACTACTACCTATGGCCAAGCTGCATCTGGACAAGTTATAACCTGAGTGTTATGACTGGTCACCAGACCCTGAAAACGAACTCTTACTTGATCTGGAAGTGCCTCACAAGAAAGGTACAAATAAACAGGGAATCAGAACACTTAATCTGTATTTGCCACACTCCCACAGCCTATCTAGGGCCACTCATTCTTTGACCTGCTGTTTCTTACCTAGGCATAGTCAGTCCAATCAATATAATAGCGTCTCGTGCCAGATTTTTATATTCCACACAATTCACTTTCATTCCTGAGGCACAAACTCCTGATTGTTTAACAGTATTCACCCTCTCACCTGAGTTAAAGTGCTGCTCAGCTAAGACTTCAATTTCTAGTCCCATCATTAGGAATGGCCAAGTGAATGGGTTCTTGGTAATGAAATGGGAGAGACGCATATGGGCCATTTAGGAAATTTAACAGAAGAAACAAGTCACTTTTTTTCATCCTGTTCTCCATTTAATGGATGTTTTGTTAGCTTCCCTGGACCACATGAAAGAAAAAAGGTCATCTCCCTAGATGTTCATGAAGTAAACTGGAAAGAAATTGGGTCTGATGACAATTTTAAAGGGCAAATCAACCAGCTATCAACAACCTGATTCTGTATTTTCTTGAAATATAAGATAACTGCACTCTGTATCATTTAATTGACTGTTAGTTATGAGTTTGTTTCATTATACCATCAGCTGAACTTAACTGACACTAATTAATTAATTCATTCATTACCTTTCCAAGGTGTCTTTCCTTAGAGAAAGGTGACACATGAATACTTCTATTGGTCCAAGTCTTAGATGAATTTGTTTTGCTAGCAATTAGGAATATATATATATATATATATATATATATATATATATATATATATATATATATATATATATATATATATATATCCCTACAGACAAGTTGAAATGAATGCCTCATGTTAAAATCTAAACTTAAGCCACTAAATATAAATAGAAAGTTCCCCTAATTTTTATGCAAGACATGATGAAACTAATTATCCACTCTGATTCAGATCATAGAATGCCATGGAACATTCTGGCATATAGAAGATCAGCAGAACCTGTTGAATGGAAATAAATGAAAGATCTTCTATAGAGGCGGGGAATTTTAGCATTATGAAAGCAATGAGGAATTTGAAGCAGGGATGTCTGATTTGAAAGTGGCTATTTTGCTTTAAAAAACATATGATGCATATCTTACCTAGTGAAGATTAGCAGAGATAAAGAAAAATGGAGTGGGCATGAGCCTTAGGAGGGAAAATGTGAGAGCTTACTAATTTATTGCAGGTGAGAAAATCGAAGAGCAAGCAGTCTCTTACTGCTCTCAGGCTGCTGGTCGAGATGAGAGGGTTGATTGAGTTTTAGCCACTGAGTTAGGAAATCTAAGGAGATGTTGTGCATTCACTGAGATGGGTTGTTTTCCTGTAAAATTCACATGACACCGGAGAGGAAATTCAGTACCCCTGCTTCTTAGGTGACCTGAAGTCCATTCTGACTCATAGCAACTCTTTGCACAAAAGAATCTCACACTACTTGGTCCTGGGACATCTGCACAATTCTTGATATGTTTGAGCCACTTGTTATTGTTTGAGCCACTGTGTTTATCTGTCTCAAGAAAGACTTCAATTTGCCCACTGACTGTACTTTTTGTATGCTATTCTTTTCCCGGGATTGTTGCTCCCTTACAATAGGCTCCAAGTACTTGCGAAAAGTTTTGCCATCCACATTTGTAAGGGGGCTTCTGAGTGAGCTACCTACAAGACAGATTTGTTTGTTCTTCAGACAAAACCACAGTACTTTCAACTTTCCACAACAATCCCATAAGTTAAAAACATCAATTCTGCAGTCTTCCTTATTTAATATCCAACTTTCATACGCCTATGGACATTTGAAAATGCCCTGGCTTGGATCAAGGGCATCTTAGTCCTTAAAGGTATCTTTGATTTTTAGTAATTTATATAGATCTTATGCTACAGATTTTCACAATGCACTATGTCATAATTTGAAGCTAATTACATTATTAATCAAGAAAAAAGGAATCAGGTAGCATGTCATAGACCTCACACCCACTTTACTGTTTTGCCTCGACTACCCAACCTTGGTTTTTATATTCATTCACCAGAGTTGGGAAGTATGTTTCACTCTGAAGAGAATGAACGCCATTGGCTCCGACAGTTCTGGCCATAGGTGTTGGGGGTCATTCTGGCAGGACTGGATCACTCAGTGAGTTAGTTGGATAATGGGATGAGAGTTAAAATATATATCCCATGATTTTTTTCCAAAATTCTACAATTCAGTAGCTGTCTTCAGTTTCCAAGATGAAGAAAAGCCATTTTTAATACTAATGTCTTCAGCATTTTGAGAAATATATCTTTATTTTTTGTAAAATGTAGTCGAATTTGTTTGGCTGACTCTATATGTTAATATGGCTACTTTTGTTTTGTGAAATCATTCATTTTTAACCAATCTGCACCATATACTCAATACATAGCAATAAGAGAAAATCATTTTTATGAGTTTCATGTAAATTGTACATACTTTAAAAAAACAACTTGGGATGTTTATGGGCAGTGTAATTAAATAATTTTCACGTGCTTTGCTTATTTTTAGTATATGGTTGGAAAATGTTAGAGAAAATGCCTTATATACAGTTGTGGCAGAACATCCAAAATGTGCCATGAAGCTTCAGGAATATTTGTATTATGTATATTGAATGTATTTTCTTTAGAAGTTTAATGGAGAGCTCATTGGAATAATTGAAAGAGAAGAAAACTGCTCAGCCATAACCAGGGTAACAAAATTAATATGTTTTAAATTTTGGTAAGTGTAATATCACAAACACAAAGAGACTTTTTGACTTACCTAGAAATAACTAAATGATATATAATTAGCATGAATCTTCCTTGAAGCTTGAAGCTGAAAAGCAAAACAGTGGGGAAGCAAACAAGCAAGAAATTAAACAGCTAAAAATTTCAAAATAAAAGATAATGGAAGAATTGTGGTTCAAAATATTAATGAAAAAAATCATGGTCTTCATCCCATGAAGATCATCATGTCCTGATTAATTGTATTATTATTTTCTTTTATTGTTTGTAACCAAAAGCATTATTAAAATGTTACTTCTAGTCTCTTTGCAAACATGTACTTCGTGTGTGACTCATACTAGATATCAAAAATACTTTGGGAGTAGATATAATGCAAAGGGGATTGCAAATTCTTCAGAGATTTCCTCAGATCATTTTTTAAATTCACATAAAATATAATCACTAAGATTCATTTAACGCAAGATGATATTTATAACTATAATTTCCCCTCTTAGTTTCAAAGCAAGTGGGAATGAACCACATGAATCTCTTTTTAAATGTCTCACTGATTTCAGAACTTAAACACAGGGTTTGGACAGATGGTCAGTGAAAAGGTTTTTGTTTAATTGTTCAATTAAGTGAAATCTGAAAGAAATTATAATTTCCTTAAACTATGCCTCACAGAGGCATCAGTTGATTGTAAATATCTCACTTGGGGGAAGTTACCAATTTAATTTTAATTACCTTAATAATAAATAACCAAGATAATACTTTTGCGTTGTTCATAGTTTGTTGTTGCTGTTGTTAGTGTTTTTAGTTTACTTTTCTGCACAAGAATTACCCTGGAGAATAAGAACTGAGAGTGTATTTAACAAAATCTGGGAAGTTTTATGCAATAATCCTCATGGTAATTACTCAGTGTGTGGGGCAGGTGGGTTGGGGCAAAATAAAAAAAAATTTTCTCAGTGTATTAAGCATCTGTGTGCCATTCAATATACAGCACATACAACTAAAAATAATAACTATTTGAAAACAGAATCTTTTACCTGTTAAGATAATAAATAAATGATAAGTAGTAAATGATTTGAGGACTCTAGAATCTGATATAGCATTTAGAATGTTTTGGAATTGTTCCATTTTCCCTTTATCTGTGACTCTTCAATGTGAATTCTAAGCAAACAAATCATCATAAGAAGGAATTATTTTGTTAAAGCCACTTCCTTTCCTCTTACCTCCCCCTCTCCCATGTCCTCCGGGATCCATTGGTCCTGTTGTTTTCTCCTCCAGATTGTTCATCCAGCCTATCTTATTTAGACAGACCTGCGGAGATAATAACATGCACGAAAACAAGAAAGAGAAAAACAAAGCATCAAAACAACAACAAACAACCAATGACAAATAAAAGCAACAACAACAAAAAAGAAAAGCCTGTAGTTAGTTCAAGGACTGTTGGGTGTTAACAAACCCAGGGACAAGGGAATAACAAGTGATACAAATCGGTGGTGAGGAGAGGGTAGAAGCCTGGTAGGGTATGATCCATGGTAATATAACGGAGAGGAATTGCTGAAACCCAAATGAAAACTGAGAATAATAGTGGACAAGAGGAAAATAAAAGGAAATACAGGCAAAGGGCATTTATAGAGCTCTAAATGAAGGCACATACATATGTAAATATGTTTATATATGAGGATGGGGAAATAGATCTATGTATGTGTATATATTTATAGGTTTAGTATTAAGGTAGCAGATGGACATTGAGGCTCCACTCAAATACTCCCTCAATGTAAGAATACTTTGTTCTATTAAACTGGCATTCTATGATGCTCACCTTCCCTTCCCAACATGATCACTGAAGATAAAGCAGGTGCATAAGCAAATGTGGTGAAGAAAGCTGATGGTGCTGGCTATCAAAAGATATAGAATCTGGTAAACAAGCTGGCATCTAGCTCAGAAGCAACAAAGCCCACATGGAAGAAGTGTACCAGCCTGTGTGATCATGAGGTGCTGAAGGGATCAGTTACCAGGCATCAAAGAAGAAAAAAAATCATATCATTGTGTGCTCACCTTCCCAATATGATTGCTGAAGACAAATGGGTGCATAAGCAAATGTGGTGAAGAAAGCTGATGGTACCCAGCATTCAAAACATAGAGCGTCTGGGGTCTTAACCTCTCTGATGGTCTAATTATGTTAGTAAATTTGTATCCAAAGTGGTATATTGTTTTGCCTAAAATTTGTTGTAGGCCTGTTATTCTTAAGAAATTACTCATTTTAAGAGAACGTGATGCAAAGGATTTAAGTGGAGAACAAATGCTTTGAAAATGATAAGGGCAAAGAATGTACAGATGTGCTTTATGCAATTGATGTATGTATGTGTATGGATTGTGATAAGAGTTGTATGCATCCCTAGTAAAATGTTAAAAAAAGAAATTACACATTTTAATCCCTCTAGTAGACATTCCAGGTATGAAAACTTTAATAAACAGTTAACATTTACCCTGAGTCACACTTAGGATTACCGCCAGGAGGTTTGAAAGTAAACAAGCGGCCATCTAGCTCTGAAGCAACAAAGCCCACTTTAAAGCCCACTTGGAAGGAGCACACCAGCCTATAAAATCACACAGTGGCAAAGGGATCAGGTATCAGGAATCAAAGAAAAAAAATCAAATCATTGTGAATAAGGGGGAGTGCACATTGGGGCCCCAGACCCATCTGTAGGCAACTGGACATCCCCTTATACAAGGGCTGAGGGGAGGAGATGAGCCAGTCAGGGTGCAGTGTAGCAATGAGAAAACATACAACTTTCCTCTAGTTCCTAAATGCTTCCTTCCACCCCCCACCCCCACTATCATGATTCCAAATCTACCTTACAAATCTGGCTAGACCAAAGGATGTACACTGGTACAGATAGGAACTGGAAACACAGGGAATCCAGGACAGATGATCCCTTCAGGAGCAGTTCTGAGAGTGGCGATATCGGGAGGGTGGAGGGAGGGTGGGGTGGAAAGGGGGAACTGATTACAAGGATCTACATATAACCTCCTCCCTTGGGGATGGACACAGAAAAGTGGGCGAAGGGAGACATCGGACATTGTAAGCTATGACAAAATAATAATAATTTATAAATTATCAAGAGTTCATGAGGTAAGGGGTAGCCGGGGGAGAGGGGAAAAATGAGGAACTGACCAAGGGCTCAAGCAGAAAGCAAATGTTTTGAGAATGATGATGGCAACAAATCTACAAATGTGTTAGACATATCTATGTATGTATGGATTGTTACAAGAGTTGTAAAATGATTTAAACAGCCAAAAAGAAGGAAAGTATTTTTAGTGGAAATTTAAACCAATAATCATAGAATTAGGTTTTCTCCTTTGAGTCAATTTCAGTTCATAATGTGAACTTATCTGCAAATGGATAAGAAAAATCAATATTTATTCTCCAGTGTATTTACGGGAAAATTTTTAAATTGTTCTATAAATTATGTATTCATGTGTTCCACATAATTCTTTTGATTTACCCTTTAAGGTTTCCCACGAAATTGTGTTTTATGCTATTTTATCTAGTGATTTAAAATGAACAAAGTATAAGTGGGTAGCTTAAGGAGTTATATAATTTCACTCAAAGCAAAGTATTACCCATCATAAAGTAACAAAATTATAAATATATTATTTACTACTGAAAATGAGGTTTAAGCTTCTGAGCAAAGTAATGAAAAAATGTGATAAGATTATTTTATGGAACTTTTGAATGAAAATATTTTTCTTCTGTAATTTATTCAGTAATACTCAAATTTCATTTTAAAAATGTTTTGGGAAAAACATTTAATTTGGATAGCATTTATATATCTTTTTTTTTCAAACAAAACAAACCATTATTTTATGAAACAAAATTATTGAATTACATGAGTTGGTTGTATCCATAGCCATATTATTTTATCTACTGGAGATATCTGGCATCAGAAAAATAGCAAGCTATTGCTATTTTGATTTATCTTATGTTTTTCTCGTTAGTGAAAGGATTTCAGAGATCATTGTTTCTGACTTGTTCAGAAATTCCTGATACACACCAAATTGTCGCGCTTCTTGTTTCTTTTAATAGCTCCTGGAATACTATAAAAATATCTTAGTCTGTTTAACTTGATTCAATGACACAAACAGTTATTGGTTAAGTATTATGACCATGTACAATGCTAAGAGTGGCATATACTCACACAATAGAAGAGAGCCAAAATGCAACTGTCCTTCTATAGTTCCTCATAGTATTGTTAAGCAATCAAGCCATGCTGTATAACGGTCATTCTGTTAACTACAGCCCTTTCATGTAAATCATGCATTGGACCCAACCGCAGCTTGGGAGTGCTGCACTGGCGTCCCTTCACAGGTGAGTATTTAACCAGCATAATTTTATGTATACATTTAACAACCTGTGAGCAGTTGACAAGAGAGTTTCTGTCAATAGAGTGTCATACAAACTGCCTTTTTGTTAAAAGTGGAGGAGAGAATGAAGCTGGGGAGAGAAATTGAGAACCAACTGTCACATGCATGGGCACATATAGACAGTGTGTTACACACATGTGCGTGCACGTGCCTGCAAATCACATTTTGCCATAAGGGTTCTAGTTCATAGTTCATACAGAAAATTAATTTATTTAAAAATGTGTTTCCACATATCTCTACAGCAAGTGCATGGCGACAAAATAGTTCTCTTAGTAATATACTTGTCTAGTTCTTATTACCAAGACGTCACACATAAGTCCCCATCAAAATTACCAATAGGATTTGGTCTGGCAGTTAAGTTAAAGACAGACAGACCCGCTCAAAGGTTATGCAAGCTTGTGACAGCGGACGAGCTCGAGATTCCAAAGAGGTCAGCTCAATGGACTCTCTCAAAAGACACGGGATCATAATGTACATAGGAAGTTTTAAGAAAATTCAAACTGTGAGAAGGTCAGGGATGCTAGATCAAAGATTTTCTCCCCAAATCACAACAAAGAGCACCTGTTCATTTTTGAAGGGACTAATAGCCGTGCTATGGAAATTTCATTGGGAACTGTAACCAATTCTCCCTACAGCCCAGATCTTACCTATTCAGACATCTTTTGTTACCCCGAATCAAATAAATACCATGGAAATTCCTCAGGAATGCCAGACAGCTGTTCTGAGGTGGTATCGATCAAAGAGTGCAGAATTCGTCAGGAAATGGATAAACAGATCTATATAGCATCTTCAGCAGTATAGAGACCTAGATGGAGAGTATGTTGAGAAGCAATAGCCTTATATTTTGCTAGGTTTTGTTTAAGGAAAGTTTCAATGATTTTGGAATAATAGCTTCTGACTCACCTCATATATTGCCTGTAGAAACCACAACCATCGCCTTCTTAAACAAATAAAAAACTCCAGTTTCTGACTCAGCCATCTTATAGGAGAGGGTAGAGCTGCTGTCTAGGATTTTGGAGGCGATAGCAGAGGAGGTTTGGGGAAAATTGGGAGCTAACGAGATGAGTACAAGAATGAAGAAATGTTCTCAAACCGATTGTGGTGATAATTCAACAGCTCTTTTTGATGTGATCAAACTGTTCAGCTGTATGAGAGCATTATGCTAATAAAAGTGTTGGGGGAAAGAAAAAACCTTTACAGGGTGGTGTCCCTCGTGGCCTGGCATTTCGGCCCTTGCATTGATAGTATTTGTTATTGTTAAATGCTGTCACGTTGGATCTGACTCAATAATACCCTAAGTACAACAGAATGAAACACCCCTGGCCTTGAGCCATCTTCAAATTATTACTATGTCTGAGCCCCAGTTGGACCCTCACTGGGTGTCATCCTTTTATGCCTTCACTTTGCCAAGCATATTCTCTCTCTCCAGGGAGTGCTTGCTGTATGTGAGAGGGAGTCTCGCCATCAGGACCTCTAGTGAGAATTCCTGGCTGTACTTCTTCCTAGACAGATCTGTGTGTGTCCTTTCAGTATGCTTGCCACCAGGTCAGCTGTACAAATCCACCAGCCACTTGGTGGAAGACAGCCGTGACTTTCTACTCCTGTAAGAGTTACAGTCTCAGAAACCCACGAGGGCAGTTCTATCCTGTTCTATAGGGTCACTATGCATTGGAATCCACTTGGGTTGAGTTGATTTCCTTGCAGTCAGCAGTACAGTCTGTAACCCACTAAACTACTAGAGCCCCCCAATGCTATGAGCTTCCTTATCCTATAGCCTCATTTTCTACCCCTCAGTCCCCAACACAAAGTAAAGGCGGGGAAAGCTTGACCGGAAGTCCACTCCAAGGAACAAAGACTTCAAGTAGAAATCTAACTGAACAAAAACATGTTTTTGAATTGAGATGGGTACTCTTCACATAAGAAACTAAGTGCTAAATGTACAGTGTGATTTGAGAAGTACTTTGTGCTTTCAATTGTGGGGTTATAAAGAGACTTTTCCCCAGCATTGTCTCCCCCAAAGACAGGCCAAATATTAGGGGCTTTTTGCCAGCATATGGTGGGAGGTTAGATGCCTAGAGACATCCTCCCTGAAGGCAGTCAGTTGCCAGACAATTGTCTGGTCCCACCAAAGTAGGGCCTGCACCCTGCTGTTACGGACAGTGGACTATTTCTCCCCAAAGGCTTGGGACTAGTAGCTTGGTTCTGTAGGTGGGGTTTACACCCTGCTGATGATAATGGTCTCTGTAGTTGAGCCAGAAAACAGGTCAAACCTGCTCAGTGACATCCAAACTTTGGCTGCCTTCCTGAATCTAGGATCTGCCCTCCTTGTTTCATGTATACCCCCCAGTCCCCTCTCTTCCTATTGTGTGTATATCCCTAGATTGTCCCCCTCTCATTGCTGTAGAAACTATAGTGCAACCCCTTCCTGTGACACATGACTTTACCTGTAATTAGTGGGCTCACACTGCCCCCAAAGGTATATAGACCTGGGTTAGCAATAAAGAGCTCTTTCTCTCAGGCTCCCCCCTTTGGATCTCATCTGTTCCCCCTCTCCTCTCCTGTCCTTGTTCCCCTGTTCCCTTTCCCCTTGTCCTCCTCCCTTCCCCCTCTCTCCAGGTGGACCAACAAACATGGAAGAGGTGAGAATGCTACCATGAAACGTGTCTGACTCCATTATTTCAATCCCTTTTATCTCTCATGCACTCTATGACTTTAATGTAATATTTATATATCTCAACCATACATTTGCGCCTATTGAACCCACAATTAGTTGTGGGGGGCTGGCCCTTCAATTAAGTGTTGCCACTAGGAAACCAGAAACCGACACAAAGAAGTCAACAAAAATATAAACCAACCTGTGTAAAAAGCAAAGCCAAGCTATTAAATGAGAGTTGTAATCCCCAATGCACTATTGTTAATTCCAGGAATAATGTATGGGCTTTACGTTCAAGTCTTCAAAACAACTATTCTGTAAATGCTTCCAACTTATGTGTCTTTGTTCAGATTATTATTCCCTTGAGCTCACAAAATACACCAAATTTTAAAGTTGTGTAATGGCTAGGCTGACTGTTTTATATCTGGCAGATGGACTTACTACCCTAATGAATATGGACAAAATAACAAGAAAAGCTGGAGTTAGAGGACTGAAAATTCCTCCTTTGTTCTAAGAGTATTTCTATCAAGTAGCTGTTAGATCTCTCTGGAGATAGAGTTGCACCTCGGTCCTTGGCTCTGCATGAGAAAGAATTCACGCCGAAGCCTGGCTCGTGATCCAAGTGAGTTTAATGAGAGTTAGAAGAAGTTTCAGGTTTTACACGGCACCCATAGGATTCCTCCCGACCATGCAGCCTGGCGGAGACTGCTCAGCATCTTGCAAAGACCTCTTTCCCTGCAACTCTATGTTATATCTCCCTCTCTCCCTCTGGGCTCCTGCCTTTTCAAGAATTCCACGGAGAGCCGTGGTGAACCATCCCAGATCGACCCCATTGGCTGAATTGAATTCACCTGGCCCAGGTGGGCCGATCCAGGATTAGCGCCCAACCATGCCCACTGGTGGGAAACCTGGGCCTCTGAGAATGTGCAGGTAGCTGCCCTTTGTTCTCGTGCTTGGCTCTCTGGGCATGCGTTAATGGACATTCCTATCCCTGCACTATCTGCCTAACATAGCCTTATAAAACACTAATAAAAATTTGCTATCTTTAGCTAGAAGTAGAAATAAAACTCAAAATTTTGTATGTAAGTGACAGAGACTTCCCAAAGGATCTTGAAATTTCATTAAAACATAACCCTGAATATGGGATATATTAGCAAACACTATTAATTCAGGGACTGTATTATATTGAACTTAATAGAATGATGTGGAGAAAAAATTGTGATTTTTCTTTTTGGATTCCAGGACACAGAAATTAACAAATATATGTATATGGTGGAGTTTATCGACGTTAGTGATTTGACCTATGAGTAAGCTCATTTTGTAAGAAAACTAGAATGGGTTGTAATCCTTCCATTTCTCTGCTTACACAAGTTTCAGAAAAGATCAACAAATGAACCATGATCGTTCCAAATGCATTAAAAAATATAGAGTCGGTTATGTAAAATAAAAACCGAAAGCTATTACTAATGAAAAAGAAATAGTATTAGAGGAAACCGAGTGAAATGTAAAATTTCATGGCAGTAATGGAACTAAAAATATATAGTAGGTGATAACAATGATAAATGGATGGTATCATGTACACACTGTCATGGATTGTAACCATGTAGGACAGGGGAGAACTGCCTCTGTGTATCATTGAGACTGTAAGTGTTCAGGGGAATAGAAAACCCACCTTTCTCCTTCATAATTGGGTAGGAAGGATCGTGTGGTGAGAAATTCATTGGAAACTGTACCTCGTTCACCCTGAAGCCCAGAATTTTCCGCTCTGGACTTTTTTGTCCCTCAAACTAAAATAAATACAACTTAAAGTCAGCAGGGGAGCCAAACTGCAGTTTGGACATGGTGCAGATCAAAGAGTGCGAAATTCCTCAGGGAATGGATCAACACATGGAAACATCTAATGGCTTTAAACTTCAGGCTTTGCGCTGAGCATCCCAATGAATAATCATTTATGCCACAAAAGCTCCATATACATATAGGATATATATGAAGGTGATCTCTATATGCATGTGTATGATACACATTGCTACACAATTGTAGAACATTGTATTAAATAAACATACAAATGAAAACATGAATTTTGTTTCTAGTCATAGTTTCCCTCTAAGTCTACTCACTCTAGAAAATGGTATTTCTGTTTTTCTAACCCTTTCCAAGTATCTGACCACGTTCTTTCATTTTCACCACTTCAAAATGTCAATTTTGGCATCCTGGAAGGACTCAAATTGTGCTCTTTTAAAATTGATTTTGAGTATTTGGAACAAAAATAAACCCACAAGGGCAAGGTCAGGTCTGTAGCATGAATGGAGTACGTTTCCATAAGAATATTCTCATATCTTTGACCAATGAGCATGTGTTCACTTTTCCCAGATAGAAAGGGGGGTGGAGTGGGAAATTCCCTGGCGTTTTTCTTGGTCTTTCCCGCACTAATGCAGCTTTATATTTCCTTACAGCTTTTTTTCATAATAATATCCTTCCCATCATCATGTGTGGCTTTTGAGAAAATCTATTAAGATTGCTCATTTGGATCCCAATAACAGAGTTTCTATAATCCTCGGCATTAACCTCTCTGCTGATTTAACTGGTATAGAAGACACCTCATAAGCCAGTGTTTTGATAGGAACTCTTGGAATGTACTCCAATGAGTCTAAGGCAAGTGTATTCCTGAGCGACTTTGTCTGCAACCGTGCACTCGTTGCAGACACATGTATAAACATGTTTTCTTTGTAAGAAACCCATGCATATAAAAACTGAAGCCCCAGGAGAAATATTTTATGATTTCCCTTGTATATATATGTACTTGAAAGGACATTCAGAATGCATGCTTACATGTGAGGATGATAAGATATAGTCAAATTTGCTTTGGATCTCATATAGGGAAGGGCCAGTTCCTGAAGAAAGACATAATGATTGGTAAGGTAGAGGGGCTGGGAGAAAGAACTTTCAAGAAGATAGATTGAAACAGTGGCTGCAAAAATGGGCTCAAGTATTGCAATTATGTGATATATAACCAAGGAACATTTTATTCCATTGTACATCAGGTCACTCTGAATCACCAGTTTGTCTGCATGCACACAACAGTACCCCTCCCCCACACACACACGCACACACAACACGGTCTACAAATATTGTTACATCCTTTCACTATGATAGATCTCTACCTCAGTTTTGGGAAGTTTGCTGTTGCTCGCAATAAATATAGATTATGTCTTTCTGTAGATCAAGGAGTATTAGGGAATTTTTTTAAGGAAATAGCCTGTAATTATAATGACAAATGAAATTTTTCTGAAACAAAAGTATTTAATTACAGTGAGAAGAGGGTTACTTGAAGGTGAATTGTATGCAGGAAGAAGATGAATCTGATAATACAGGTAACAGGGAGGTAAATATAATTCTGATTTGTAACTTGAAGTTACAAATATAAATACAGACTTTCAACTTGAAATATTATCTTTACTTAATCATATATTCTTTCTAGGACTCAGTATCTTCTTTTAAAAAAGTTTTGTTGATTATAATGAAACATTACCCAAGATCTCCTAGGATGAAAACTCAATTTTCTTTTCAGTGGGAAGCAGAAGACTGGGAAGAGAGTGCATGTGGATGAATTCTTTCTTCTTATATTTTAAGAAGCCTGCCAGGCGGGGTTTCTGGGGGTGGAGGGAAAACTTTACCCTTGTTAGTTAGAGATATCATCCGCACTATATTCCTCCAATAATAGAACTACCTTAAAAGTTACCTCTTTTACAAACACACTGTTCGTTGATTGCCACCTGGCCAGCAGCTTTAACTATAGGAGCAGACAGGCATTATTGCTCTCTGGGCTCTGGAGAGTCACTCCCCCTTAGCTACCCCCAGCACTAATGTTAATTTACTCCTCCTATGAACTCAGGGGCCTTTAGGGTTAGGGTACAGGCACTTCATTACATATGTGGCTACCTGTATTTAGGGAAGCTTGCATGCCCTGAAAGTATACAAACTGTTGAAAATGCAATCCCTCTTTCTGCATGAACCTGGCTCCCAAAGTCATGGTGCCAGAGGTGAACCCGTACAATGCTTTATCTTGTCTGATGTGTCTTTACTTTACCCTTCAATTATACAACTGCCTTGTTGGACCCGTTTGGTTGTGGGGGCTGTTATCCTACACGTTTCTTTAGTTATGATAACATTCCTAAGGTGATGTTAGGAAAAGATTAACACACTACAGTGGTTTTATTAATTTTATGATTTCATCTTATTGGCATAACATTCATATATAATGCGATTTTATTGTTCAGTTATATATTAAGATGATGTGTATAATCAGCACCACAATGAATTTCAGAGCACTTTTTCTCATACTTATTTTTCTTAGGTCTCCAAGTTCTCCAACTTCGCTTGTCAGTCCCCTAGTTACTGTCTCTATTGATTTATCTATCCTGGATTTCATATACAAAACACACACCGGTGTCAAACACCACCCCCACCACAAATCAACAAATGCCCAGACAAAACATAGGAAAACCTCAATAGACAACAAAGCAGATGATATTAAAATCTGAAACAATGTTAAAATGGGTCAAAAGAGATTTTTTTTAAAGTGCTACATTTTAACCTAGATACAGCTGCCATAATCAATTTTACAATAATCTTTGTCTAATATCAAAGTTATTCATACCCCTACATTGTGAGCACAGAGAATTCAACACAGACTTAATCCATGTCACCACCTGCAGGTGGCTTTGGGCTTCCATAGTCAGCCATAGCCTTCTTCCAGGTGGGTGTGCAGAATTAAAGCTCTGAGAGTATTCTCTCCTTTGGGAGATAGTATTCTTCCTGATACCTGGGCACCATCTGGTTTCCTCATCACACTTTCACACATCTTCACTGACTTTTTCATGAGGGCAAGGATCGAGTGAGGCCATGTCATTGAACTAATTGTTCTGAGATTGGGACTAGACAAGTGTGAGTCCCAAATGCATATATATTTATAGTTTATAGATATCTCTGGTTCACTTTAGAGACATCACTCTTATTTTATGACAGAACCCTATAAATCACCACCCAGAGGCATAAAATAATTCTATTGATCATGTCATCAATGTAGCCAATGATATAGCATTTAAAACAATTTTGAAAAAAAATAAATTATACATGAATAGGTGGGATTTTAATACCAAAATACATAAATTGTTGACTTGTACTTGCAATATGTGGCTTAAGTGAGCACATACTATATTTTCATGAACAATGAGAGTTGGTGATAGGGCAAAACTTTAAATAACACTCATTTACAAAGGCACATCCATGCCTACTAGATGGTAGTTTACTTTCTTTGGGCACCCACAAACCTTGAGATCCAAACCAAAGTCCAGTGGCCACTGATTGCAATAATTTGTGGATGGCAGTCATCTTTTTATTCTTACACTTGGGCATTTCAGGTTGCGTCCCCAGTGAGTTTAGTCCACAAACATTCAGTGTCATTATCGACATGTGTTTTTGTTGCTGTCATTTTGCTGTGTTTGTGTTTGGTTTCTTCCTTTCTCTCTCTCTCTCTCTCTCTCTCTCTTTCTCTCTCTCTCTCTCTCTCTTTCTGCTTTTGGTATATCTTTTTGGTTTTGTTTTCTATTTTATTTATTTTTTTATTAGTTGGGATTTAGTACAGGTGAATATTTCATATGATTTCATATTTCAATCTTGGCAAGTAGATTTGTACAATCGCTTCCACAATCAATTTCCAAACAATATTTTTCTGTTTTAAATTATTTTATTGGGGCTCATACAGCTCTTATTAAAATCCATACATACACCCATTGTGTCAAGCACATTTGTACATTTGTTGCCAACAACATTCTCAAAACATTTTCTTTCTACTTGAGCCCTTGGTATCAGCTCATTTTTCCCCTCCCTCCCCCACTCTCCCTTCCTCATGAACCCTTGATAATTTGTAAATTGTTATTATTTTTTCATGTCTTACACTGAATGATGTCTCCCTTCAACCACTTGTCTGTTGTCCATCCCTAAAGAGGGTGTTATATCATTGTGATTGGTTCTCCCTCTCTCCCCACATCTTAGAGTTACCCTCCTGGTCCCACTACTTTTATTATTGGTCTTGAGGGCTTTTTCTGTCCTGGACTCCCTGTGTTTCCATCTCTTATCTGTAGCCATGTACATGCTCTGGTCTAGCCGGATTTGTAAGGTAGAATTGGGTTCATGACAGTGGGGGAGAGGAAGCATTAAAGAACTACAGGATAGTTGTATGTTTCATCGATGCTATACTGCATCCTGACTGACTCATCTCTTCCTTGTGAACCTTCTGTAAGGGGATGTCCAATTGTCAACAGATGGGCTTTGGTCTCCACTCTGTACCCCCCCTCATTCACATTGTTATGATTTTTTTGTTCTGGGTCTTTGATGCCTGATACCTGATCTCATTGACACCTCATGATCACACAGGCTGGTGTGCTTCTTCCATGTGGATTTTGTTGCTTCTCAGCTAACTGGATGCTTATTTTATCTTCAAGCCTTTAAGACCCCAGTCGCTGTACCTTTTGATAGCCGGGCACCATCAGCTTTCTTCACCATGTTTGCTATGCAACCATTTTGTCTTCAGCAAGTGTGTCAGGAATGTTAGCATCATGGATTGCCAGGTTATTAGAATAGTGTTCTTTTGTTGAGGGAGTACTTGAGTAGAGGCCCAATGTCTGTCTGCTACCTTAATATTTAATACTTAAATATATGTATATAGATCTATTTCCCTATCATTATATATAATATATAAATAAATATATAGAAGTATATTTACCTATGTAAATGCATAATATGCCTGTACTTAGACCTCTATACATGCCCTTTGCTTCTTAGTTCTTTCTTCTATTTCCTTTTACTTTCCTCTTGTCCCCCTGTCATGTTCTGCCTTCATTTGAGTTTCAGTAGTTCCTCTCAGTTACATTGCCCTTGATCAAGACTTACCCGGCATCCTACACCTTCCTTGACATCGATTTTAGATCACTTGTTTTACCCTTGTCCCAGGGTGTGTTCACACCCAATTCCTTTCCCTACCTCGCCTCTCCAAAGTCCCCCCAGAGTCATTGGTCCCATTGTTTTACCTCTGGGTTATTTATCCCACCTATCTTATGGAGATAGACTTGCCTTGGTATGGTTTTATTGATCTCTTTGTACATCCTCTATTTCTGTATTGCTTTGAGTTCTGATTTAATTGTATTGGTTTCTGGGTGGTATTGTGCTGCATAATGTTTTCAGGTTTTTCTGTTGTTGTTGGCTCTCTGCCTATTTAGATAAGACTTTTTATAATTCTGGTCTTGTTTTCAGATTCCTTTGTTTTGGAATACCTTTATTTCTCCTTTGAATTGAGGGATCTTCTTGCTGGATATAGGGTTCTGGATTGACAGAGGTTTTGTTTTGGCTTTCAAAAGCATTTTGTATATGTCAGTCCATTTTCTGCTTGTCATCTGTGTTAGGCCAGGTTGAATTAAGAAACAAATCCAAAGACATTTAGATATGTGTAAGAGAGAGCTTTATATCAAGGGCTAATTATATATCAAGCAAATATCCCAGCCTAATCCACATCAAGTCCAAAAATCCAATAATAATTCATAAGTCCAATTCTAGTCCATACATTTCACTTGAGACTTAAGCAGCCACATACAATAATGCGAATGCAGGGAGATCACTGGTAGATACAGAGTCGTGGATCCAGTGGCAGTGGTTGCATAACAGGGCTTGCACAGGTCTCCATGTGGCTCCTCAACAGGAAGGTGAAGACAGAATAGAGGGTGAGGAAGAGGTCCCAGGAACCTTATGAGAAGGCCACACCTATGAGGAGGTACCATTAGGCTGTACCTGATTGACAGGCTAGACTCCACCCCTACACTTTTGTATATCAAGCGGACATGAAATTATGTCACTACCACATCTGCATAGTTTCTATTTAGAAGTCTGAGCTAATCCTCATCAGTTTTTCTTTGTAAATGGCAATTATTTTTGGTCTACTTATCCTCAGGATTTTTTTCCATTTCCTGGAATTTGGATAGTTTTATTATGGCACATTGTGATGTTTTTTTCTTAGGGGTTGACTTTGTGTGTGTGTGTGTTCCCAACTTCTTGTACAGTTATTTTCTTATTCTTTGTGATACTCGGGTATTTTTTTGTCACAATTTCCCATACTATTTTCCCATTAGGTTTTGTTTGTTTGTTACTCTTCTTCTTGCTCCAGGATCTCAGTGCGAGGGAACTCTATCCAGTGTTCCAAATCATTCTCAGGATTTCATTGCATGCATTTGTTTATTCTTTTTTATTAACTCATATGTTGTAATCACAGTGATTGGTTTGAGCCCACTGATTCAATGTTTCTTTTCTTCCTTTCTTTACCTCAGATCTTTTACTATGCTGCCTAATTCTGTTATCTCGTTTTTTTATCTCCAGGGATTTCTTTTAATTTAAGAATTTCAGTTCTTTCATTTCTTCCATTGTTCTCATGAGTGCTCCCCACACCTCTTGATAGGACCTAATCATCATTCTTCTGAATTATATTTCTGGTAGTTCTAGGCTCTGTTTTTTCAGAGTAACCCATTTGATTAGGGTGACTTTTGATTGTTAATGCTTCTTTTTCTGGGGGTTTTCATCTAACTTTGGCTGACTGTTCTGTTTCCTAAGCAGCTGGGTGAAAGTGTTAGTGGTGTGTGAGCTGCTGGGTTGAATGGGGTAATCTGCAATGTCCATGGTGGGAGAGGTCATATAGGAGCTGGAAAATAAACTGGTGAAGTGGAAGAAAGGGGAGAGAGATGGATAAGAGGGGGAGAAGAAAATATAAGTAATAATAATTATGAGCACCTGTCTGGATAGGCCAACATATATGTAAAATAGTAGGGAAATGTATTCTCAGCAGGGTAATCAGAATTCACAGGTTTCGTGGAAGTCAATTTCACGAGGAAAGAGAAAGAGCCCAGAAAATGACAATGGATTGGGAAATAGAAATGTGTAAGAGTGTGTTCAGACCAGCAGTAGAGGATACACACACACACACACACACACACACACGAACACACATGTATATATTGATAAGAAAATGATTATCAATGAAGAAAATAGAGAAAAAAATGAGAGAAGGCAAATAAAAAAGGAAGAAGCGACAATGAGGAAAGAGCCAACGAAGACGAAAGATTAGGGTGTGGGTGTTGTAATCGGATGTTTTCTGAGGAAATAGTCTTTGGGTCTGTTTACTCAAAGGAAAAAAGAAGGGCAAACATTTTCAGGGGGCGCGTCTGCCTGAATCTACCGTTCTGCTTATTTTGTTTGGTGGGAATGCATGCTCTCGGAAGGTGTGGTTACACCAGAAGAGAACATTGGAGAGAATTAGAGTGAAATAATAAATGTATTATAGAAGAAGGTAAGTACAAAATCTGAAGAAAATAAAATAAGGTATAGAACACGACGTATGGGTAGGCCTTTCCGCTCCTTTGGTTGTGCTATTGTATATATGTGTGGGTCACACTGTGGATGGGATCACATCTTGGAGAATCTGAACAGGAGACAGGAAAGAAGTGGGAAGGTAAAAACTAGAAAGCATGTAGCTTTGGTACTGAGAGGCTGGCACCAGGCAGCCTATAAGTTATGCTGTCCACAGAAGACCCGCCGAGGTCGGCAAGGCTGGCCGGGTAGCCCAAGGGGCCTGCCCGGAATAACTGGGTCCACTGGGTGGAAAGGAGCGCAGTTTACAGAAGCGGTGTGCACCTTCCTTTAGGACTGACTCCCTATTAGCAGGCATTGCTGCTGCTCTCCCACGTTAACAAACTGTGCCCTCCAGAGCTTTTAAGTTGATTTTCTCATTGCCAGGAGGCGGAGGGTCTTTATCTAGTGAAACCTCGTTGGCCGTTGTTAATGAGATCTTCCTGTACTTTTTATCTGGGGGCTATATCCCCCTACTCCAAGACACCCACACTCCATCTTCACACAAACTTTAATTTCTGGTGGTTAAAAATCAAAGCTCTGTTTATTTTATGTAGCTGTAGTTTCAAATATAATACGCAAACATGCTATTACCCTAACGTGACTGAGACATATGCACATTTGTAATAATTATTAACAATTGTGAGTTATAATTAGCAACAATTTATTAAAGATAACTGCATTTGAAAATATGCAAAGTTTTCACCATTAGTACTTGGCAAATAAAATGTAGTTTACACAGAACGAATACTTTGCATAAAGTACTTAGAACTTATTTTTTTAATCATTTCATTAGGGGCTCAGACAACTCTTTTCACAATCCGTACATACATCATTTGTGTCCAGCACATTCGTACGTAGTTGCTATCATCATTCTCAAAATATCTGCTTTCTACTTGAGCCCTTGGTATCAGCTCATTTTCCCCTCCCTCCCCACTCCCACCTCCTCCCTCCCCCTGAACCCTTGATAATTTATAAATAATTATTATTTTATCATATCTTACACTATCCGACATCTCCCTCACCCAGTTCTCCACTGCCCGTCCTCCAGGGAGGTTATATGTAGACTTTGTCATCTGTTCACCAACACTCCACCCTCCCCATATCGCCACTCTCACCACTGATCCCGAGGGGCTCATCTGTCCTGGATTCCCTGTATTTCCAGTTCCTATCTGTGCCAGTGTACATCCTCCTGTCCAGCTGGATATGTAAGGTAGAATACTTATAACTTATTTTAAGTATCAATTTACCAATATTAAGGTCAAAGTTACTTATGAATACAAGGGATTCGGAGTTGAAAGAGATATGATTTGCAGTCACCTCATTAATCATGATACTAATTAGTGGAAACATGGAACAATACACTTTTATTACAAACTCATTGCTTTCATGATCATGCAGTCTCCATTGGCCAGCTTAAATTCTTTCCTTACATCTTCCTTTTATCTGACTTGACATTTTTACCACACTCTTGGCTCCCACACTTTCACTCTGGCACCGTTGTAGATTTCTGTCAGATTTCAGCACAAGTGGTCCTATTCCAAATCCACCACTCATCACTGTTAGTCTTTTGCAAAGTATTCTGTGTTTTTCCTTCCCAGGGCATGCCATAATTTGAGTCTCTATCTATCTTCGTGCTGCATATATTTCTTGGCATCTGTCTTCCCTGCTAGAGAGAAGTCCAGCAGGGATCTTGTCTCTTTGGGTCACTACTCTTTATCACTTTCTGCCCTATCTTTCTGACACACAGAGGACAATGTATTTGCAGTGACTAAACGAAGGGATAAATAGATGAAATGGTGAGTCCAATTTCATCAACGCAATGTGACTTTTGTTGACAAACAATGTTCGAAACCTAGAACTAATGTATACATTGAAAAATCAATTTGGTTAAAAACCATGGAGTTGCTCTAAACATCTGAAAATTCAAAATGAAAGTAAATTTAAAATGAAAAGTTTATTTACTACAAACTTATTTTTTCCATAAATACCAAACAAAGAAACTGATTCTGTGATCATAGACACATTCTGGTATTCAAGAAATTTATAAAATTTATAAAAGTGTAGCATTTGAACATAATGAATGCAGCAAGAACACAGTAGGAGGGTACAAAACTAAAAATCATAAAACAGACCAGGCTGACTGGTCAGCTAGAGATTGGTGGAACTTCTAAGACTATGGTCTGTAATCACTTTTATGTTCTGGAAATGAACTCATCCTTGGGACTCAGTTTTCGGCCCCCTAAAATGATAAGTCCTTAAAGGGAAACAATATACTAGGAAGGCACACACTTCTTAGATTAACCATTTGAGACCAAAAGGCAGTGTTTGTTCAAGGGTAAAAATTACAAAGAAAAAGGCATGGAAATAAGAAACACAAGGAGGAATTTGGATGTTGTATTGTAGGGATGTCTATCAGTGAGATGAACCAGTATGTGTATGAATGAAAAGATGATTTGCTCTGTAACTCTTTGCCAAATTACAATAAAAGTTTAAAAAAGAAAGAATGCATGAATGGAGATAAGAAACTGAGGTAGGATGTGGTAAGAGTGTTACCACATGGTGAGGATTGAAATCATTGTCACAAATCAAAATATGTGGATTATTTAATGGAAAAATTTTCCCTGTAAGCGTTCACCCAAATTATAGTACATTTTTTTCAAATGGATATCTAATTTGGTTATAACTATGTTATTAGTAGTCATTGAGAATCACAGATGCTTTCATTCGACTTCTGGAAAAACAAAATGTTTTCACACGCAGCATGTGTCTCAAAGTCACTAAATACTTGAATTTCAAGCTAAGAATGTATATACAGTCTGAGATTAAAGAATTCCACATCAGTCTGACCACTGCTGCAGTGTGATATGCTGACCCGAAAGAGCTTCAAACTGAGTAAGCACATGAAGAAAAGCATGGGCGAGAGATACCCCAGGGGCAATACAGGACTTCTCACTTCACTATGCATTTGCAGTAAATGTAAACGTTCTCAGCTTACATTTTGTCTTATTGGCTTAACTTGCTTCTTTAGAACTTGATAAATTGCTACTAGCAGTCTCATAATTTCTTTTGAAAATATTTTTAACTTTGAGCTATTGGATTTTGTTAGGGACAACTGCACTTCTTTTTCTTCCTTTGGTTACAGCTAATCATGTTACACAGTTTTTGGCAACTCTTCTGAAAGCTCCTATTTACAATCTTAATTACAAATTTCTGTAGTATTTCATGGCTTGCAATCTCCCAGTCTTTAGAGATTAATTCATAATTTGATTGTGTTCAAGAATACATTGTAGAAAGAAATTTCTTGTAGCAGTCCATTTGAAATAGAATGAATCATGTCAGCTTGATATCTTACATGGAGCTTTTACTTAGATTCATCAATCACTCCTAATGTTGATTATCCTAGTGGTGCCTATGGGGACAGTAACTTTCTTTCATCAAATAGCTACTAAGAAAATAAGATGTCTATTTATTTTGTTTCTCACGCATTTGGTTTGCCATCTCAGAGATGAAAGGTGTCTGGGCAGCAAGGTGACTGTGGTAGTGAGAGTGTGTTTAAGTGAAGTGAAATCTCAGCTGTACTGTTAGTTGGCACTACTTTTTCCAAGGCCGTTCCAAAAGAATAAATGGATGAGAAAGGGTGCTGGAGAATATTGAAAGCACAAACCTATCTGTCTTGGAAGAAGAGCTCCTTGCAGAGAGCTCCTTGCAGGCAAGGAGGGAGAGACTCTGTTTTACATACTTTAGACATAATGGATCGTATAAAACATGAGCTCACACATTGGCATGATTTATCCAAATTAGAAAGTATGAACGAAAGCAAGTGCCAGAGATACATCACAACCCCACTGAGTGCCAGCAGAAGTTATTGTATGTAGTCACGTGAGAAAGGTAAACACGTACTCATTCACATTCGTGATTTAATTATCTCTTTTAGAAGTCTCGTAATGGCAAACTAGACTATATATTTGTAATGATATATTTTAATTATATAATTCCAAACTGCCGCATTCTGATTTTGGCTAGATTTTCATAGAGAGTTGATTGCACCCTTTTGAAAATAATAAATCTTATCAATATAAAAAAGCTAACTTGTTTCCTACTAGCCTTATCTTCCTTAATTTCACAGATATCATGATAGCAAATTAGTAAAGGTTTATTTTTTCTCAAAAAAATTGAAAAATATTAAATGCTAAAATTGTTCATGATAAATTTGTAACAATGTGAGACTGCAATTTTTAATCATATAGTGTTGACACCATATGGCTGCTAACCTAAGTTGGGGATAGGAAACCACTCAGTGGTTCCCTAGGAGAAAGATATGCAGCCTTCTGTAACAGTGAAACCTTGGAAACATTTTTTTTAGACATTTTATTAGGGCCTCATACAACTCTTATCACAATCCATACATATACATACATCAATTGTATAAAGCACATCCATACATTCCCTGCCCCAATCATTCTCAAAGCATTTGCTCCCACTTAAGCCCTTTGAATCAGGTCCTCTTTTTTTTCCCCCTCCCTCTCCGCTCACACCTCCCTCATGAGCCCTCGATAATTTATAGATTATTATTTTGTCATATCTTGCCCTATCCGGCGTCTCCCTTCATCCCCTTCTCTGTTGTCCGTACCCCAGGGACGAGGTCGCATGTAGATCCTTGTAATCAGCTCCCCCTTTCCAAACCATTCACCCTCTACTCTCCCAGTATCGCCCCTCACGCCCCTGGTCCTGAAGGTATCATCCACCCTGGATTCCCTGTGCCTCCAGCTCCTATATGAACCAATGTACATCCTCTGCCCTATCCAGTCCTGCAAGGTAGAATTCAGATCATGGTAGTTGGGGGGAGGAAGCATCCAGGATCTGGGGGAAACCTTTTAAGGCATTTCTATTGTGTCCTTTAGTCCTGCCATGAGTTATGGAGAATGGATGCAATGGGAATGGATTCTTTGGGGAGCAAGGTATTTGTGTAGGAAATGTTTAATGAATAAGGTTCAGAGAAATAGCCCAGCGATTTGTAGATAAATAGGACTAGGTGCATATGATTATCATTCAGATTTGCTTTCGTATAAGCAATAAAAATCTGGATCCTTTTCAATGGCTTAAAAGCTACATCTGCAACAAGGGAAGTTGATGGTGCTGAATAATTTCGCTGCAAGGAGAGGATGGTTCATCATTTCAAAATGAGGGAAATTTACATACTATCACCAAGTGAGCTGGCCTTACATTGGGTATTCATAATCTGAGAATTATACCTAATAAATAAATATATCCCTAGCTGCTCTCTTGTATGACAAAATGAACTTTATTTCAGTTTGATAGACGTTTCTCCCTCTTTGTTCTAATAAATTCAATGTGACTAGATCTGAACTTATATTCTGAAGACAGAATTTTAATTATGGTCTTTTTTTGTGTTCAGATTGATGATCTTTTATATCCCAGGCTAGAGGGGGAATAAATGGGGCTTCAAATGTTTTCCTTTGTCAAATAGTGGTCATTAAATTTAAAATTATTTCTCTTTTCCATCCATATCTTTCGGTTTCTACTGTGATTTCTGGGGTTTAGTATCTGGTGTTCCAGTACCTAATATATTTTTCCTTTATAATTTTTCTCATATTTATCATGAGACCTATTACTTCCTGTAAAACTGAAAAGTATCACATCGACAATGTATAATATACTTATTTATTTGACATGGCATTTTATGACATGGTCCCATCTTAATTTACAGTGCCTTTTGCTTTGTTTTCTCAGATCCCTTCAAAAGCTCTGTTCTAGGGGACAAACATGCTATGCATTTTCAGCTCGAGTGCTTTACCTTTTTCTCTTTGTTTTGCCTTCTTCTCTTTCCTCATCCACTCAGTTCTTCCTTCAAGAATCAGTGTAAACACCATCTTCTTTTTGACACTTTGAATCAGACTAAGCAAAAGAGAAAAATTTTCCTGTGTATAATTTTGCATGTAAATAAAATATCTGTTGCATTGAGTATTTACTTTATTTCAATTGGTATCACTGTTAAATTCAGTCAGACATTTCCCCACCAAAAGAATGTAGAAGCATGAATGTAAGGAGTGGAAATTGTTCATAAGGTTGAGAAATCTTTAAAAGGGAAATTTGTAGACTAGAGAAATTTAAATGAGGAATAATATTTTTGAAACTTTAGGTAACACTGAGACATCATAGATTAGTTTTGCATAAGTTCTAGTACCTATGGATAGTGCTAGAGCTCATTTTGACCCCAAATTTTTCTTATTAATTTACATTACTTGGCTCTCTGATGGTGACCTTGCATGTAATATAATGATACCATGTCTAAACCTGGTGAAAATTAATTCTATTAAATGTGAAATATGTTACTTTGAAAAAATATAATGGGATTTCTTTCATAAATTCAAGAACTCATAATCATACTTAGCTTTCTTTTGGGAAATACAATCTATAAAATAATTTAAAAAAATTTAGACATACATTTCTAAGTACTGTGAACATATCTAAGTTCTGTGAGAGTTAAATACGTCATAGATGTTTCATAGTCCAGTTGTCAAATAGCTCTGCTGTGCAGTGGATTATTTAATGTGGTTCTTCTAGCCATGGTCTCTGTAAATTCAACCAAATGACTTTTTTGCCTGATGGGTCTGAGGGAGACCATGTGGTCTAGATTCTGGTAGATGATTGTATTTGGTTGTGTGTAATTGTTAATAGGGTTAATTGTGATGGCCATTTCAAGAGCAATAAAAGGCCCTTATTATCAAGAAAAGAGAAAAGTGGGGAGTGGAATATGTCCTTTGAACTCCAAGATCCCCGGTGCAAACAGTCTCTGATCCAGAAACAACTGACACCAGAGGAGCAATAACAGCAGCATCTCTAGCCAGAGCATGAACATCCAAGCTGGGATGCACAGAGAGCCTGCAGGAAGAAATCGTGTATGTTAAGTGGGGTGCATCCGGGCACTTAATTGAGTGGGGGAGGTTTGCTGCCCTACATAATGGGAGTTGAACACCTTCAGACAGAGGCTTATGGCAGAATGGTGTGTCCTTTGACCCTTTATTAGCAGGGCAGGAGGCTGAGAATCAGAGAGTAAATTGTTTGCCTTCCTGCTGACCAGGCAGAAAACAACCTATCCTGATTGAGTAACTGATCCCAGAGCATTTATCATTTAAAGTGTAACCAAATTGCCCGGCTATCAAAAAGATATAGCATCTGGGGTCTTAAAGGCTTGAAGGCAAACAAGCGGCCATCTAGCTCAGACGCAACAAAGCCCACAGAAAAGAAGCACACAAGCCTAACTGAACAGAAGGTGTTGAAGGGATCAGGTAGCAGACAACAAAGAACAAAAGCCATCATTGTGTGATCACCTTCCCCACATAAAAGTTGAAGACGAATGTGTACATAAGAAAGTGTGGTGAAGAAGGCTGATGGTGCTCGGCTATTGAGATATATAGCGTCTGGGGACTTAAAGGCTTGAAAGTAAACAAGCGGCCATTTAGCCCAGACGCAACAAAGCCCACTTGGAATCAGCACACCAACATGTGTGATCATGAAGGGCCAAGGGGACCAGGTTTCAAGCAACAAAGGCGGGGGGGAAATTATATCATTGTGAAGAGGGGAGTGCATGATGGGGACCCAATGCCCATCTGTAGACAACTGGACATCCTTTGCAGAGGGGTAGTGGGGAGGAGATGAGCCACCCAGGGTTCAGTGTATCAATAATGAAACTCACAACCTTCCTCTAGTTCTTAAACGCCTCCTCCCCCACAACTATCGTGATCCCAATTCTACCTTGCAAACCTGGTTAGACCAGAGGATGCACTGCAGTACAGTTGGGATCTGGAAACACAGGGAATCTAGGACAGATGAACCCCTCAGGACCAATAGTGAGAGTGGCGATACCGGGAGGGAAGGGGGGGCGGTAGAAAGGGGTAACCAATCTCCGGGATCTACATATAACCTCCTCTCTGGGGGATGGGCAACAGGAAAGTGGGTGAAGGGAGACACCAGGAAGTGTAAGATAAGATAAAACTATGTGAGATCCACATTGGTATGATCAATAAAGCACAAGTAAATATAAAAAGAAAGTGTAACCAAATTGTTGACTGTGAGTTCTGTATAGCCTTTACAATGGACTCCAGCTGAGAAACAGAGTTCCTTGGGAAGGACAATTGGTGTCAGAAGGTCGAAGGGTGAGGGGGAGATGTCTGATCTCTGCCTCATCGGAATTATATTTGAGCAACTGTGGAGTCGCATTCTCATTCTGCTTTGTGAAATTACAGGGAGTAAGGAACTGTCCCCATGATTATTGTCGTCATTGTTTCTTTTCTTTTATTGACAGGTTCAGTTATTCTTTTAACTTGAGAACCTTACTGGCACTATAAAAAGACAGACAAATAGACAAGCACGCACATGACCATCCACTCAATGTTGACTGAAAGAGACCTTATAATACATGTTAGAACTGCCCCAGTGAGGTTCTGAGACTATAGGAAATTATTCTTGTAACTCTTTAAGGGAGGAGAAACTGACTTTGCTCCAAGGAGCGGCTGGTGGTTTTGAACTGCTGATCTTGTTGTTAGTAACCCAACACGCAACAACTATGCCAACAGGGCTCTGACATTATGCAAAATAGAGTGGAACAATATTGGGGTGGAACATTATTTGCTCCATAGATTATTTTCATCTGTGGCACCAAATAGGAAAATTGCTCTTCTCTGTATGTGTAGGGTTTGGACAGTCTCAATTGCAATTTCAAAACCAAGTTTGTCAGATTTAGGAGGCAAATACCCAACATGCTTAACCTTTAAGACATTTTGCATGATATACTTTTATTATTTTATTTTACCCTTAAGCTAATCCACCATTTAAATAATGTAGGCAATTTCTAAAATATCCTCCTATTATTTAAGCAGTACTGCTTTCTGACGCAATCATTCCCTCCCATTACAGTATTTTTAAGATTTCTATTGAACATGTCAAAGTTGTCAGGACTTGCTGTTTCTTCCTCCTCTCTAATTAAAATGAAAATTTCTGAACTACAGATTATTATACACAGCTATGGAATTAAGCTTTGAGGCTTAATTAACTGAATGAACTTTATATGGTGCTGCTTTATTGGTACAACGCCTGAAGCATAGTAGGGATTCAGGAGATTCTTATTGGATAAATGTACGCTTAGCAACGTTTCATTTAATGACAATTTTGAACAGATACTTTGATCAGGTTGTGACATCAACAGGGATAAATTGTCAAACAGAATACATGGAGATATATTTTATTAAATTCTGTGTTAGGGTAGGTTCTCTAGAGAACCTAAACCAGTGACCATATAATCACTGCTAACTCAAAGTGACCCCTTGTGAGTTTCTGAGATTATAACTTTTTAGAAAGTCCAGTTTTTCTCTCATGGAGCTGCTGGTGGTTTTGAACTGCTTACCATGCTGATTGCAGCCCAAGCGCATAACCACTATACCATCAAGACTTCATGTATATGCCTATAAAAAGAGATTTATATCAAGAAGTGGCTCAGGCAGTTGTAGAAGTGATTAAGTTCAATCTGCTTCACGTATGTGGGTAAATTGCAAACTGAAGGATTCTGCTGATGCCTGTGGCTTCAGGGGCTGATTAACAGGTGTCAGGAAGATGATGCATGATGACCACAGCTGAGCTGAACAAATCTGAGATCAGCCAAGTGAACCCAATGTCCCCAGTCCACTGAGGGCTCATGGAATCATCAGGCAATATAACAGGAGGCCAATGAATCAGATGCAGGAACTAGATGCAGTAATAAAAGTGAGATAGTTTTCATACATTGTCAGTCCCTCTTAATTTTCTCAAGACTGTGAACTTATTAACTGCTTGGCTGGTTCACAGAAAATCTCATCATGGAAATCACCACAGTAGGTTATATCATATGATAGGAGAATCCTCACCCACTCAAATTGACATAAAACTTATTTATCACAGTCCACCCCTTGTCAACTTGGCATTTGTACACATATCCTTAAACTACACATATTCTTTAACAATGGCAATAATGAAGTTATTCTTGCGCCAAAAATGATGCACCTAACATGCATACAACTGAAAATGCACCAACCCATTTACATTTTATATTTTCCAAGTGAAAAAAAGGAAAATATTTGATGCATACCTATAAGAAGGACATCTTCATAACAATCACAGTCTGTGTCTCAGTAGCTGATCATATAAAAGTAAGTGGTATTTAGAATTATTGTCTTCTCACATCCATTCTATTTTCTCTTTGCTCTTAGCAAGGACCTCCTCTGCTCACTATTTTTGTCTGGTGTGATGGTGACCCAAATCTTCATTGCGGAAGCTATTAGAATTGATGTCAGAATTGAATGTTTTAGTTCCCCATTGATTTTAATCATAGGACATGGTAATACTAAGAGATAATGTAAGGTATCCCCTGGATTCTAGACATATTCTTCTTTACCTTTATTATGCAAGACTAGCCAATTTCCCTTTGGAATACAGTAATGACCTCCTTTGTTGATCCACATGAATGAGTCCAAAATGACCAGGAGGCATTCTTAATCCTACAAAAATCAGACCAAACTCCATGCCATCAAGTCCATGTTGGTTCAGAGTGAGCCTATAAGATGGGGTAGAACTGCCCCCGTTTGGGTTTCTTAACCTTAGAGAATTAATAACTCAGAAAGAATCTTAAAAGCCAAAATCTGTTTTCAGGTCTGATGGGAATGGAGTGTAATTTTGTGGGGAATAAAAGTGGAACACAAAGCAACCAAAGAGAGGTCAACTACCAGGAAATCAATGAGTGAGTTCTCTGAGGTAATTGTTCAGTGCTCAGATGGTAACTGAATGGTTTACAATTTGTACTCAACAGCTCTTCAACAGGGGTCTGCTCTGTAAAGATTTATAGCCTTAAAAACCCAATGTCATGTGAGGTCAGAGATAAAAATGCAGTTGCCCAAGTTTTCATTTACCCTGGATCAAAAATCAAGGTTGATGCAAATAGCAGTCTAGAAATAAATAGAAAAAAATTCTCGAAGACATTTTTCTTTTTAAAGAATAACAAAATCAGCAATCTACTGGAAAATTTAACAAAAGAAAAGAAGAAAATTTGAATATCAAAAATAAGAAATTAACTGTGACATTATATACTATGTACTATATATTAAATGCAATCCTATAGAGGACCATACTTCAAGAATTTTGAAGGCTTAAAATGAAGTGGACAAATTCCTAAAACACACTACCTACTCAAATTAACACAAACTAATGTAAAAAAATTCAACAGATCCATAATTAAAGAAGAAATATATAGACATCACAAACTTTAGTGGTTACATAATTTCCTGTCCACTTGAGGGTGAAGAGGTGGAGTCTAGCCTGTCAATCCTGTCACAGACAGGATTGTTATGGGCGTGACCTTTTTATGAGGATTCTGGGAACTTCTGCTCTTTCTCCATAGAACTGGGCTACACTCTCTCTCTACTTTCACATTCTGTTAACAAGCCTCATGGATTCACACAGATGACAGCCAGTGCCCTGGATCTGGATGACTCTCATGTAAGCCCGTGCCAGTGCTGAGATGCTTCTATTACCACTGGATCCACAAGCGTTTCTACCCACCGGCCTGTGATTTTTCTGTATTTGGCATCATTGAATGTGCTGTGTGAATGTAAGAGGAATTTATAGAGTAGTATCGGACATATGGGCTAATGCTAGGATGTTTTCTCAATATACGATTGCTCTTTGATATAAAGCTCTCTCTTATGATATGAGTGTCTATGGATTTGTTTCTCTAGTCAAGCCAGACTAACACTAACACACTTTCAACAAAAACAAGTCTGGATTTTAATGTGTGAAGACATTAATGTGTGAAGAGTAGCAACATATACTATTAGTAGTCTGTGAAGTAAAATGTGGAATTGAACATGAAAACAAACTGAGTCCACATTTGCCTGAGTCAAATCATAGTAACTTTGACTGATTAGATACTGAAGACAGTGCTGTTAGGGAAAGGTTTCAGAGACATAGTATTTTTATTTGTTTACATATAATCCAGGATGAGAAGAGTTGTTTTCTTTAAAGTTAATTAATCTACAATAATAATCATCTCTTATTCTCGATAACTGATCACTTCTTTGCGACCTTTAGGCAAGGGGATGTCCCATTGTCTACAGATGGGTTTGGGGCCTTTGCTCTGACCCCTCTCATTCTCAACAATATGCTTCTTTGTTTGTTTGTTTGGAATCTTCTGATGCTTGTTACCTGATCCCATCGACACCCCATGATCACACAGGCCGGTGTGCTTTTTCCATGTAGGTTTGTTCCTTCTCTGATAAATGACTTGTTTAACTTCAAGCCTTTAAGACCCCAGATGCTATATATTTTGATACCCTGGCACTATCAGCTTTCTTCACCATATTTGCTTGGGCACCCATTTTGTCTTCAGTGATTGTGCTGGGAGGGTGAGCATCACAGAATGCCAGGTTGCTAGAACAAAGTGTTCTTACATTGAAGGGTGGACTTGAGCAGAGGCCCAAAGTCCATCCACTTCCATAATGTATTGCCATATAAATATACGTACTATGCCAATACCTCTATGTTTATGAATAAATACATTTACACAAGTGCACACCTATGTTCGTATCTCTATCCATAGCTTTGCTTCCTAGAATGTCCCTCAAGTTTTATGTTTTCCTTCATAATTATAATGGGACACATCCTAGAGAGGTGAGGTGTTGCCATCACATCTCATCATAGCGACACACCTGTGCCAGAACTGGTGATGTTTGCCTTGCTCATCAGATGAAGTAAATTTACAACGTTTCTTCACTGTAAAGTCTACTTTCCTGTGCACTCTGTACCCTATTCATTGAAAGTAAGGCGTGAACTACAGTCTACATTCAAGACCTCCAGGACATTTTTAATGACCTTCCTAAAATGACATTATAAGATTTTGTAATTTTAGATGAGAGCAGACAGCCTCCATTTTCTCTAGAAGAACACCTGGTAGATTTGAATTGATGATCTGGTGGTTAATAATCTAACATTTACCAAACTGCACCTTCCTTATTAACTGATTATAGAATCTACATACTCCTTATTTCAATATCATGAAAACATTGATTGAAGTCACTAAATTATTGAGACTCCATTTCTGTTTTCCTTTGATTATAAATTCCTAATTTTTTATTTTGCATTTTTCTACATTTGTGTAATTGGTTTCAACTTGTAATTGTACCCTGGCTGTTCTTCATTTGGTAGGAGATACAATATTACTTCAACATATCGACGATCCAAATAACACAACATGTAAAACCTCTTCAAAGTGGAATAGAATTTCCTGTGTTTTCTCATAAAAGAAGCTTTTCACAATGTTTGTTAAGATCAACAGATCACTATCATCCAAACTTGCAGTATGAATGGATTAATATAATAAGTGTAAGTAACATTACAAGAAGTTTGGAAACAACAGTGGAACAATCTTCTAAGAATGATGCTTTACTACTTTGGTGGTACAGAGGATAATATAAGGTGTGTCTTAGGGGGGCGGGGAGCATAAACATTGAGGAATTTGAATTCTGAAGTGGTTCAGAAGTTAGACTTTGAGTGTGAAAAGACTTTAAAAGTACCCGTAGGCAATTTATTTGCTATATATCTTCTGCAAGAATTTGTAGAAATATTTGCATGAAAACATTTAGAAAAGCTTTTTTCCATTAGTATTATATTCTCAGGGACATGAAATAAAGTACTAATTGTTTAAATATAAATGTATATGTGTGTTTCCTTCCTTAGTGGTATATAAGATAATGAGACATTTTATAATTGATAAAATGTAAAATTCAACCAAGTATGGATAATCTTTATTAGCTGGTATTATGCAAACCAAAATCCACTATTTATTTGTTCTTTAGGAAAACCTATAAGACAACATCAGTAATAATTTGCTGAATGGATTAATGTAATAAGTGTAAGTAACTTTATAATTCTTGGAGAAAATGATATATTTAGAACATCTCTAAATCATAAAGGAAATATGGAATTAAGTTCAAAGAAATTTTATTTTATTGTATTTATAATAGAAATCCACCCATCACACTCTCCATATCATTTAATTTGGTTTTAAAGATAACCACTTTGAAAACCAATAGCATAAAGAAAGACTATTTAGTTTATATTCATAACACTGGAAATGACTTGAATTAAATCACTTTAAGTACATATAACTGAATATTTCACAATACTTTCTTGATCAAATTTTCCCCTAAACTATAACAATCTCTCATAAAAATCTCAATATTTAAAAAGTTAAAATTAAAATCTGTTGATATGCTTTGTCATTATCAGAGGGTGAGTTGTTGGGTCATTAATTATGTACTTTTTGCTAGGGAAATTTGTATTTAATTTTATTTCACTTAAAAAAGCATAAATCAGTAATATTAACAAACACAAAGACTTTAATGGTGATACTAGTAGTATATATGTAACTAAGTTCGTTCTAATCGTTTTTGTTTTAACCTTGCTTGAAAATTTTTTATATAATTAGAAAACACAGAAATAATTCATAATCATTTATTATGACCTAACTATATTATTTTATTGTAACAGTAGTTGGCATAAATATTATTAGCTTTCATAAATAAGAAATATGAAGGAATTTCAAATGATTTTCCTTCTTTGAAAGTGCTTCAATTTTTGAAAGATAATTAAATATTCATATTCTATTCATTTTTATCATTAAACCACACAATTGAAGTTGTCACTTAATATATTATTAGTAAAAATATATTAAGTAAACAAGAATATATTTATTTGGGAAAAAAGTCTTTTGGTCTGCTGTTGTCCTCACTTTTTTTATACTTAATTTCATGACATCATTAAGAGTTATAAAATGAAAGACCCACTATTATGACTATAAATGCCTGTCTTTTGCAAGCAGTAAATGAGAAAGCTTCAAATATTTGATAATATTCTGTAATGTAGTTTTTATATATTTTAAAATGCTTTTGAAGCTATACATAACATCAATATTATAATAAAATGCTCAATGACCTATGTTACATTCATGTGCAAAGACATAGAGTTAGAAAAACAAAAAGAATAACATGCTCAGCATACCCGAGACTGAAAGAATTCAAGAAAGAAAAATCAATTACCTTGCAATTTTGAAAGATTCTATAGGTAAAATATTGAATGATTCAGGAAGCATAAAGAGAAGATGGAAAGAATACAGAGTCACTGTACAAGAAAGAACTAATTAATAGTTCACCAGCAATATCATGAAAACTAGACAAAAGTTAGGAGTTGTCAAGGATTTTGTCTTACTTGGATCCACAATCAGTGTTTATGATCAAGATATCAAAAGAAATGTTGCATTGGGGAAATCTTCTAAAGATCTCTTTAGAGTATTGAAAAGGAGTGCCTGACCCAAGTTATGGTATTCTCCATTGCATCGTATTCATGTGAGAGTTGGACATTGAATAAGGAAGATTGAAGAAGAATAGATGCATTTGAATTGTGATGATGGAGAAGCGCATTGAAAGTACCAAGGGCTGCTAAAAGGACAATTAGACCTGTGTTGGAAGAAGTAAGGCCAGAGTGCTCCTTAGAGTCAAGGATGGCACTTCGGACATATTGTCAGGAAAGACCAGTACCCAGAGCAGGACATCATGTTTCATAAAGTATATGGACAGGGTAAAAGAAAAGGCCCTCAATAAGATGGATTGACACAGTGGCTGCATCACTGAGCTCAGGAATAGCAACAATTGTGAGGAAGACACAGGACTGTGCAGTGTTTCTTCTGTTGTGCACAGGTACCACTACCACCACCAACAACAATAGCAACCATATTTTGTATGTTTTATTCAATTGATAAAACTTCAAATAACAGAAGACATAATGGTTGACTTCTTGAGTGTTTGTATGGTTACAGAGACTCTGGTAGTGGATACCTCCATGTCAACTTGAACATACATAAAGTGTAGGGGTGCTATTCAACCTGTCATTCAGAACACAGCCTGATGATGCCTGCTTGTGGGCATAGTCTTCTCATAAGGAGGACTCTGGGAACCCCCGCTTCTCTCTCTGCCTTGACCTTCCTCCTGGCAGACCCTGATTGTTGCCAGAGCCCTGTGGTATGTCCACTGCTATTGGATCTACATGATTCTTCTCCAACCAACCTGTGATCTTCCTGCATTCTGCATCATGGCTTGTGGCTGGGTGAGACTGAGGAGGGACTAATATCAGGCTTACAGACTTGAGTTGGACTTGGCTGGGATGTTTGCTTGATATATAATTACTTCTTGATATGAAACTCTTTCTTACACATATGAGTGTCTCTGCATTAGTGTCTCTATTCAACCTGGTTCATAGAGAGACTTATACGTTTCCTTCATTCAGAAAACACCTACTGACAGGTTGCAAAGCCCCAGGGAAGATACAAAGTACAGAGAAAGCAAAATGAAAATGATGCAGCTTCTGACTTGAAAGAAGTTGCTGGTTTTGAAAATAACTATTACATATGTAACAAATTGTTTTAATTCTATGTGGAATGCTACTATAGAGAATAGTGTGAAGGTCTTTGAGGGTCCTGGATAAAAGTTATATGAAAGTGGTGGAAATTTCAGGAACAATATCAGAGACAGTTTGACAGTTACAAATTATGTTCATTTGAGGCTACCTGAGTGGAGATAGGGGTGGTGTCAATCAGATGGTAGCCTGATGACATCTCTTTTGGGGTGCAGTTTTTTGTGTAAGGGAGATATCAAGCCTTCATTCTTACTGGGACTCTGACTGCTCCAGGTGTATCTCCAAGGGGACAGCTGACCCTGGGAATGAACCTCCAAACTGTCTTCACGCTACCATGTTCTCCTAACCCTGGATCCATGTGACTCTGCACCCACCATCCTGTGATTTCCCTCCTTTCTGCACTACCTTTTGGTGTCATCAGCCTGTAGCTTTGTGAATCTAAAGTGATCCCTGGCTGGCATCTGACCTATAGACTTGAATTGGACTGGTTGACATGCCTTCTTGATATGTAAATACTTCTTGATATAAAGAAGCATACATATAGGAGGGTCTCTGGTTTTGTTTCTCTATAGACAACCCAACCCACACATAAAGAGAGAGATAAGAGTTTTCAAAGAAAAAAGGAATGGAAAAGACTTTAAGGAAGAGTAGCTAGGAAACAGCAGGTCATTTGCTATGACTAAAGAATAGGCTCTGGTAGTGGGTGATGTTATTCAGTACGTTCCAGTCAGTACTGCCTCATAGTGATTCTGTGTACCACTGAAAAAAAACACCGCCTGGCCCTGCTCCATCCTGACAATTGTTAGGTTTGAGCCCATTGTTGTCATCGCTGTGTCAATCCATCTCATTGAGAGTTTTTCTCTTTCTCACACACACACTCTACTTTGCTAAGCTTGCTTTCTCCCTCCTGACAACATTTCTGAAGTACATGATAGAAGTATCACCATATTTACTTTTAAGGAGTTTTCTGAATGTACACTCTCTAAGATAAGTTTGTTTGTTCTTCTGACAATACTTAGTACTTTCTATAGCCTTGCCAGCAACATAATTCCAATGCATCGATTATCCCCTAGGGTTCCCTATTCATTGGTCCCAATTTAGTTGCATAGGACACCTTAGATCTCAAAGTAACATCGATTTTCTTTAACATTTTAAAGTTGGGGTTTTTTTATGATTAATCACTATGCTTTAATTATATTCAAATTGTAAAATGAAAATACATCCTACATATCAGATATTTACATTATGACTCATAACAGCAGCAAAATTACAGTTGTGAAGCAGCAAAGAAAATAATTTTATGGTTGGGGGTCACCACAACATGAGGAACTATATCAAAGGGTCGCAGTATTAGGAAGGTTGAGAACCACTGACTTAGGGGTATGGCTTGGGGTCCAAGCAACACAAAATCTTTGCCAACTGCAAGCATTTATCCATTTATGATGATGTTTCCTATTGGTCCAGTTGTGAGGATTTTGAAATTTTAAAGTTTTATAGTAGCAGATTTTTCCAATGAAATACTGTGCTTGACTTCTTGACTGCCTCTTCCATGCATTTTGAGTTTGGATCTCAATAAAATGAAATAATTGATCTCAATCATTTGAAATACTTTGGATCTCAATAAAATAAAATGAAATAAAATAATAATAAAAAAAACTTTAACTGTTTTCTCCATTTGTTATGGTGTTGTCTATTGTTCCAGCTGGAAAATTTTTGGTTTCCTCACACTGAATTGTAATCTATACTGAAGACTTCAGTCTTTAATCGCCAGTAGCAAGTGCTTCAGATCTATGTTTGCAGGAAGCAATTGAAACCAAACTAAATTCACTGTCATTGAGTCAGTTTTGTCTGATAGTGACCCTAGGACAGGCTGGAACTATGGGTTTCCAGTACTGTAACTCCTTACAGGAGTAAAAAACCTGTCTTCCAAGGAATAGCTGTTGATTGCATATTGAAGAGTGTCAGTTTGTCTTCTTCCAGTCTTGCTGAATTCTTCTCCAGACTGGCTAGAGTCATAGACTGTTTGCTTAGTAAACAGATTGACTAAATGTGGTGAAAGGGTGCAGCCCTGATACACGTCTTTCCTGATTTTCAATCATCCCTCGTCATGTTGGAAAGAGTGCTTCTTAGTTTATACTCAGGTTCCTTAGGTGTACAGTAAATGATCCTGGAATTCCCCTCCTTCACAGTGTGATCTCTACTCTGTTCTGACCCACATAATTTCATGCAGTTTCACACTCAATAAACAACAAGTAAACATCTTTCAGGAATTTTCTGTTTTCAGCCAACATTCATTTGACGTTGGCAATGCTATCACTTTTTTCAAGAAATCCTCCTCTGAATCCAACTTGGGTTTTTGAGAACTTCCTATCAAGGTACTGCTGAAACCATTTAAAAATTACCTCCAATAAAAATGGACTTGCATAACTCATATATTCTCGGTCCTCTTTCTTTGGAATGGGCACAAGGATCTCTTTCAGACAGTTGCCTAGTGAACTGTCTTCCAAATTTCTTGGCACAGACTATTGATTTGTCCAGTGCTTCCTCAGTTTATTGAAACATTTTTATTTGTAAGTTCCTGAAACTGTTTATTATGCTTGACTTCACTGAAGCTTGGAATTCATCCATCAGTACCTTTTGTTCTTGGTGATTTTTACTTCTTGAAATAACTGAATACTGTATTTTAAACTTGACGAATATTGGTTTGAATAAGAAATCCTTCTTTAAATTACAACAGCTCGTTAACTATGGAAACTCTTCAATGATAGGTGTCCTTCCATTCACACAAAAATGGCTAGATCACAAATATATATTTGTAAATCCATATATATTATGGTTTTATATTATAGTATTTATTATAGTATATATTAAAATCTTTTTAATATGATAATTTTCCCATGTTCATTTTAAAAACCTTTAATATAAAGATATCAAAATAACAAAAAAACACTGAAAAAAAATCTATAAAATAGTCTGTGACTATGATCCAGGGTGTATTGGGAAGGTCATAGACTTCCTCGTTAGGATGACAAATAACATCAAGATTAAGTTTGTTACTTGAATGTGAGATAATTTCTTGCTTATTCATCATTGAACTCCAAGAGATAAAGCCAAACTTTTTCTTGTTTATTTTATAATGAGTTACCAAAAGCATATCCTCAGGAAATACCTATGGTAAATAATGTGAGGTCACCATTTTATACAGAATAAATATTTATGTACTGGATTTCTAGAAAAGGCCTAGTATTTCAAATACCTAAATCACAAAATATCCAGTAGATTGCAACCTTTAAGCAACAAAGGTTTAATTACTTTACCTACCAAATTCTAACAAGCACATTGAAATGACTTGAGTAAGCAAGGAGTAAAAATAAAATTGTTGATTACTTAGGATTAGTTCACATGTATATTATTGATTTGGAACTAAATTTATGTAATTCACTGACAGTAATTACAAAATATAAAATTATTTCTGGGATAGATCAACAGTATATAAAATATATATATAATGAATAAGTAAATCTCCATAGATGTAGCAAAAAAATGGAAATTCCAGCTTGTACTTACATTATGGAACAAATCATTATAATATTGGATATTATGAACATCTCTACTTATTATATAATCTTTTATTATGACACTTAAATGGGTTGGTGATGTTTCTGATTTGTGTCCAGCAAGCAAAATTCTATTTGATTTCTTAAACTGCATGATTAGTTTTACTTAATTCTGATTTCTTGTGTAGGTAATTTTTTTCTTTTTTCTACTTCCTGTAAGAACTCTTTTATAAATACCATAGAAAATATTTTCATCTCCATTACTTCAAGAAATCTTCATTATGACACATATGGTTGTTACCAATACCCCAAGAGGCACTTGCTTTCTTTTCTTAGAACATATCTTGTACTTAAGTCCTATGCACTCAAAGGAGCCCTGGTCATGTAAGGGGTTATGCATTAGGCTGCTAACTTAAAGATCAGTACTTTGAATCCACCAGCCATTCCATGAGAGAAAGATGAGGCTGTCTTCATAAAAATTTTAAATGTCTTAGAAACCAAAAGGGGCAATTCTGCTCGGTCCTATACAGTCAGAATGAGCTGGAATTGACCAGATGACAGTGAGTTTTCTAGATGTACTCTCTCTTGCAAAACAATTTTACTTAATAGCAACTGCATGTATTTCAGAGTAGAACTATGCTCTATAGGTTTCTCAATGATTGCAGTTTTCAGGAATCAGATTGCCTGAATGTAGTTCTGAGGTGTTCCTACATGGATTTGAAGCATCAACCTTTCAGCCAGTAGGCAAGGAATTTATTACTAGAATCACAAATACTGGTTTCTATTTTTAAAAGACATCTTATTTTCAATGGTACATGCACTTTAAGTAGTTCTGACCTTTTAAAAAGATTCTCTACTGCTTGTTGTGCTCAGATTTTTTTTTTTTTTTTTTTTTTTTTGCACAGCAGCATTAGCTGCTTCTGAACTCCAAAGAATTCTCAGACAGAAAGAGCGAGTCTCTGAAATGTGAGCATCGCAGCCCAGGATTTTCAACCATGTAGTCTGTTAATTAAATCTTTGCCTGTGACATTTCTGTTTCCTTCCAACACCCACACAGTATTTCTTTTATAGATACCTAGAAGCTTCCCATACCGGTCATAGTTTAAATTATGTCTTTAGATTTCTGAGCCAGTTGATATTAATATTTTTAGATTTCTGAGCGAGTTGATATTAACGGTAGAATCCATTACAGTATGTTCAGATTTTCAGCTTCTTTGAGAAATAATTCATTGTAATCTATTGTCTTAGTAAACACATTTCTAATAAATTACTTTCCACTTGTGATATTCTGTGTTAGGCAGTGCATAATTAGCAAAATTTAAGTGACCTTCTAGAATCACTAATGAAGAAAAATATATATACTTACACATGTTTTACTCAGTATAACAGCTACATATAACAAATGAAATAAGATATTAGATGCTATAGTAACTCTTTTTTATTAATTTTGTGATGATTTTATATAACCATTTTATAAAAATCACACAACAGAATTTGTTGTTAGGTGTCCTCCAGTCAACTCAACTCATAGCAACAAAATATATATATATATATATCAGGATAAAACACTACCTATCTCTTCACTGCCCTCACAATTGCTAATTATTGCAGCCACCACGTCAATCAACATCATTGCGGGTCTATTTTTTCATGGACTCTTTATTTTACTAAGCATCATTCCTTTTTCCAGGGCCGATCTCACCTGAAAACATTTTCAAAATAGGTAAGATGAAGTTTTATTACTCTTGTTTCTAAGGAACATTCTGTCTGTATTTTGAAGGTAGATTTGCTTGTTCTTCTGGCAGTCCATGGGTCTTTGAGTATTCTTCGCCAGCACATTGATTCAAATGTATCCATTCTTTTGTAGTCACACCTCTTTATTGTTTATCTTTCACATCTATTTGAGGGGATTGATGAAGAATGGGACTCACTTGTGTCAGGTGCACCTTGGTTCTCCAAGTGATACATTTTCTCTTTAACACTTTAAAGAGAACTTGTGAAGTACATTTACCCTTGACAATTACAGGGAAGCTCTTTGTGGGAAGGGGCTGTGACTTGTACATCTCATCCTGAAGAAGAAAAGCATGATCCAATTGAAAGCTTCATGGCAAAATAAGGCTTCTAGATTCGATGTTCCTCATATATATTTCTCTTACACAGAAAATGCTGGATATGTAGTTGATTATTATGCTCCCAATCCATACAAAATATAGCTACATCATAGAAGAACATATGAATCATGGTTTCGCCTGAGTATTCAGGGTAAGTATAAACAGTGTATTTTTCCATGTTGTCAAAAATCATAAATACTCTTTGAGAAGACATCAATCCATTTCTCTCTTTATTCTCAGTGCCATCTCCTGTTTTGGCACTACTAGAACTAGGGAAAATTTCAAGGTTCTAGAATTACAGTCAACATCTACTTATCAAGATTGTATGAGCTTAGTAATGAGAATATTATCAAAATATTTAATCTAGCTTATTTCCCAGTGACTGCCTAATTATCTCCTCATTTTATATAATTGGTCTAATGCTCATTTGCTATAGTGAGTCTAAGATTAGAAGAATGTAAGTTTGAAGAAAGTTCAAATGGAAAACTAAGCCTAAATAGTTCAAATTGTCTCATACTTCTCAAAATGTCCCTAAATTTGTGCAAATCATCCATCCTTCTATTTTCTGGGTAGACACGTGTAATACATTTGGTTTCAATACTTGAACATAAAGCTATACTCCATCTGGAGTTTATTTTGGGTTATGTCACAGGCAAAACCAAGGTTATTCTTTTTCCAAATGGTTTGCCCAGTTGTTCAGTTGTTTATCACTTTTCCTTGAATAATTCATTCTTTCTAACTCATTTGAAATGCCACCTCTGTGATACACTAAAATACTTAATTATGCTCATGGCTTGGCTTTCTGTGCTATTACAATGATGTTTATATACCTCTGGTACACTGTATTAATTAAAATGTTCAATATTTAAGCTAAAATGGAGTGAAGTTAAAGTTTTATTTCTGCTTCAGGATATATTTGTCACATTGAGATACTCATTGACGTCAAACAATCTTGACTCATCACTACACCTTGTGCGTTTCCGAGAATCTAACTATTTAGGGGAGTAGAAAATCTCGTCCTTCTCCCGAGGTTTTGAACTGCCGACCCTGCAGATCGAAGCCAAATCGTGACAACACCAGAGCCAAATAATTCTCTACACCTCATTTTGTAAACTCCATGATGTAAACGGGAATAAAGATGAAACTGGGCCAATTATAATATTTGTTCATAACAATGAACAGATTAATAGGAGCTGAGGTGACACGGTGGTTAGGTGTTGGACTTTGAACCTCAAGGTCAGCAGTTACAAACTGTCAGATGGGATGTTCCACCGGGTCCTATAGAGTCACTATGACTTCCCAGCTGCTTAATGGCAGTTTGTGAGAACAGATTAGATGAAATAAATTATTTACTATATGTGCTTATTTTATCCACTTATCTATATAGATTACTTATAATGTTTAGCACACACATGAGATAATAAATCATTACATAACATATTTCAGTAGGAGATAGTACTAGGACAGCACGCTTTCAATTAACTTCTGTCCTTTTTTGGTATTTTCCAATAATTTTCCTCTGCTAGAATGGAGTTAGGTAGTTGAATTGGAAAAATGTTTAGTTTTTAATGGAAGGGATTATAGCATTTTGAGAAGCAGAAAAGACAGAACCAATTGAAATAGAGATGGTGAGTATGAAAATTTAGAGAGGAAATAATTAATAGTGTAATAGATAACTAAAACTTGGCAGATATTACATCACAGTGACAGATATAATATCTCCAATAATATTCAATTAATCAATTTGTTTATTGCTATCATTTTAAATATTCTGCAGCACCATCCAATCTCTATTTAAATAATGATACTGCTTCTTAAGGAAAAAGGAAAATGCCTAAATTCCTTTTTCTTTTCAACTTTTGACTTCAGTGATTCACTGCCTCAATCTAACTTCAGCACAGATAAATGGAATCTACATATTATTCACCTTTACAAATGCACGACAGTTTATAAATAGCCCAATTTAGGAGCTAAGTTTAGGCAGTTGAGTGAAATTTAATCCGCCATTAATCTCTACTCCTAGGTTATTTATCAACTTTACACGAAGGGACAATAAAAAACTATCAAAACATTGTTTAGCACAATCATCAATAATTAGTTAGCACTTACCTAGAGGGCTTTTAAAAAATCTTTCGTTCCCCAAGGATTATCCTAATATCTGAGTAGAAGAAAACACTTTCCAGCATCTCTCACTCTTCCAGGATTCACATTTATCTTTAATCAATTAGCTCTCCCTGGAAAGCCATGTTTTGTAGGGCTGGCTGTGTGTCTGTACAAAGTGGAAGGAAAAGCACAGAACAGAAACAGCTTTCCAGAAAATCTGTCCCAATTCCTCTTTTATTCAAAATGCTATTGTGTTTTAAGTGACAGCTCACAGGCAAATTAGGTTCCACTTTATCAATCATTCAAAAGAGAAAGTTGAAGATGTCTGTTCTCCTACAGATGTACAGTCTCAGAAACCCGAAGGAGAAGTTCTATTGTGCTCTATCCGGTCTCTCTGAGTTCAATCAATTAGAAGGTAGTGGGCTTCATTAAGGAAAGTTTTAGGTTGATTTATTCAAAATGTTCCATGCCACTGGTTAACATTTTAAACAATATCATCATTCTCCGTCATCATTTTTAGTCTGTCTTTTGTTTCCATTTATTTAGTCTCCTTTCTCTTTTACATCTACGTTTTTTTGGGTGATGTTGACCATTTGGTCGCATGAAGTTAATTATTTAAGGGAACACATTACTCATGGGTGATATTTGGTTGTATTAGGCCAGGTCGACTTGAGAAATAAACTCAGAGACACTCATATATGTATAAGAGAACTTTAGTTCAAAAACTAATGATGCTTGGAGAAAACATCCTTGCCCAGTTCAACTCAAGTCCACAATTCCCTCCTCAGGCTCAGGCAACCACATGCAATGATACAGAATGTAGAAAGATCACAAGCAAAGTTGTGAGGTTCCACTGGCCTGCCAACAGGAAGGTGAAGTCTAAGAGAGAGGGGAGGAGGTTCCTGAGGCCCACCTTATGGGAAGGCCACACCCACAAGAGGCCAGCATTCAATCTCATCCATAGGCCGAATGCCACCCCTACACTTTTACATATCTTCAAGGTGACGTGAAATTATGTAACTACCACATTTGTTTTATAAGACTCTCTTTTGTAATTAAAAAAATTAATAATGTACATATTGGTTCAACTTCTTTTCTGTCTGTTTATTTTCTTGTCATTAGTTGAAAATCAGTTACTGTATTTATATTAAGGAGCCTTGGTGACCCACTAATTGATGGCTCGGGTGGTAACTGAAAATTTGTGTTTCTAACCCACCAAGCACCTCAGGGGGAGAAAAACATGACAATCTGCTCATGTAAAACTTATTGTTAGGTATCATCTAGTTAGTCCCAATTCATCACTACCTTCCTTACAACAGAATGAAAATTCAGTTAATCTTGCAACTGTGCTGGAAAAGAAAATTGAAAGTACCATGGACTGCTAAAAGGACAAAGTGGTTTATGTTGGAAGAAGCCAGAGTGTTCTTAGGAGCAAGAAGGGTGAGACTTGGTGTTACATAATCGAACATATTGTCAGGAGAGACCAGTCCCTGGAGAAAGACGTCATGTTTGGTAAAATGGCGGGGCAGCAAAAGAGAAGATAGACTTCAAAGAGTTGGATTGGCACAGTGGCTGCAAAAATGAGCTCAGGTTTAGGGAGCTTTATGAGTATAACGCAGGACTGGGTGATGTTTCATTCTGTTGTACATCAGGTTGCTAGGAGTCGGACCAAGTTTATAGACTTTAAGAACAGCAGGAGGGAAGGCCAGGCAATCTCCTAAAAAAATCAGTCAAAGCAAACCCAGTTAGCACAGTTCGGCTCTGAAACTGTCCCACATTTCTTGCTATGAAGAACCATATTATTTTTAATAATTTGTTAATAATTATTCTGGGTAATGTTTCAGATTCCAATTGTTTTAGATCAGTGGTTTACAACCTTCCTAATGTCGCGACCCTTCAATACAGTTCCTCAGGTTGTAGTGCGCGCTCCCCCCCATGAACCATAAAATTGTTTCCATTGCAACTTCATAACTGTAATTTTGCTACTGTTATGAATCACGTGACCCCTATGAAAGAGTTGTTTGACCCTCAAATGGGTCATGACCCACAAGTTGAGAACCACTGTTTTAGATATAGACACCTGCACCTATGACTTCTATAAACTAACTCTTCAAATGCAAATAAGGTGCTATTAATTATCTTCCTGGGTTCTAAATTTGTTATGCTATTTGAGCTAATAAAATATGTTTTGCTCACAAATAAGGAAAAGTTCCAAATAAAGTAGCATCTGAATAAACAAGATAATTGCTTCTTTCAGTAGAAACATTTTTACCATCACTGTCTTTTCAGTTGAACGTGTTTCTAAAAAGTGTTTATGGAGGGTGGAAGGCCTTTGATAATTTGCCAGCAATTCTGGCAGTTTGAGCTCAATGCTGAATTCTCCTTATTTCCTCTAAGAAGAACATTTCTGTAAGTCTTTTTCCCCAAAAAACTTTGGAATCATTCTCCTGTGCCTGTTTTCTTTCAATTTTGGTATCATTCTAGTAGGACTGGCTGTAAACCAACCCTTTGAAATGCTGGCGCTTCTCTAGAAACTCTCTGATAAAATGCAACCCAGGGGGATCTCATAAAATTTTAATTGCTGCTACTACATCTGTCTTAATGAGGATATTTTACGGTAGCAAGTTATAGTAATATCCCTGATTAAGATCTGTCACTTTAATCTTTACTACGATTTTGTAAACCCGGTAAGTAAATTTGCTTTTTTCAGAGTCTATTTTATCTTGTAGTTAACTCACCTCATTTCATGTCCCATATAGATGGTTTATTTCTCTTTTTTGTGTTTTCTATATTAAGTATCCTATAAAAACATCCCATTCTCTTTTCCTCTCAACACAAGCTTACTGTTTAAAACTTGAAACATAAATAATAAAAAACATTCTAATTAACCTGCTAATATAGTTGATATTTTTAGTTGCCATCCAGTCAGCACAACCTTAGGTATAACAGAAATAAAGGATGCTTATTGCAGTCCTATCTTCATAACTGTTGGTAATGAAGGAAATGGCCTGCTGGCCATATATGACTTCCTCCAATACACAAAGGAGTAGGAGAATCCACCTCCATTTGCGCCCAAAGATTAGTCTTAGGAGGAATAAATCAGACATGCCTCTAGCCTTCATCCTTCTTTTTTTTTCATTCTGCCACCAACCTTCCCTCCTACAATGCTCTACAATGCTGGGCCCAATCATCCATTACTGTGAGAACATGACAGGTACAGACAATGCTCATGATGATGAAGTTAATCAGAAAAGTAAACAGGCTAAAAGTCAGGATCAAAACACATTAAGGATACAGTTGTTTTGGCCACAGCACCCCTTTAAGCTCTGCTAGTCTATCTCTGGTTCTTCATCTCTTTGCCCATGGACCTTGTCCCCAGCCCAGAAGTGTTACAAAGCTTCTTTAGCATTTATAAATTCCCAAAGTACACCTGACTCTCTAAGCCAGCCTCCTGCTCAAAGCCACTCAGTTCTACTTGTTCCTTGAGCTGGGAACAAATAAAGGGCTAGTGAGATTTTACCCTGAAATATATGAAGAAAAGAAAAGGGCAATGCAGATAATGCTCACTAATTCTCTTCTACAAACACTATTCTCATTCTCAGAGTTAACTGAGATGAACTCTCAAAAGAAATGGAGTTATTACCACAACTGTAAAACTATACTAATCATTAGATTACAATTTTATGGTTTGTGTATCCTTTTTATTTCCAGTGATGCTCTAAGATTTATATGTAATGTTTTCAGTCTCCAAAGACAACTGAAAATTGAACTTCTAAAGAAGCTGGTATCAAAAAGCAACAATGATGAAAACTGGGGCAAACAAAGTATTATTCAATCTACCTTAGAACTGAAAGCTACCATAAACCAGGAACTCCATGTATTTTGTCTATCCCTTTACATGAAATCATTTTTATATACATATGAGTAAATGATATGCATATATCACATACTCATATATAGTTAGGTATATATAATTAAGAACATGTATTTTCAACTTTGCCTCATATTCCAAGAAGCAAAGCTTAATATTAACTAGGGGGCTTACTCCACTCTTGTAGAGTTAGGCATGTGGATACCAGATCAGCTTCAGGGTAGGTCAAAGTAGCTCTGCTTAAGATCATGGAAGATTTCTGCTGAAAGACCAGAGTATGAGTTGCAAACCCAGTGCTTATTGGGACAACTGAACAGACAAAAACCCACCCTGACTGAAGCTGGGGCTCCTGATGAGGTCTACAGCCACCACAGTTAAGCCACATTTTAAACAATCTGTCTCTGAACTTTTAAGCTACAGTAGAATCCTGAATATTGATGCTAATCTGCTCTAGAAGGAGGGTCAAGATGTGATGCAATCGAGTTCCGAATCAATTTTTCCTATGAGAAATAACTGAAAATGGCTTACTCCATTCTCAACCACCAAGTTTTTACCCTAGCCTTGACTTTTATACAAAACCTTATGCAGAAATTTCAAAGTAAGTAAGTTCTGAGTTAAATACATAATATAATTTAAATAAGAAACACAACATTAAGAAAGTTTTTAATAGCTGCAGTATGGCCCGTACCTTGAGATTGATGAGGATCTGTATCTGTGGACGTGGATGTGGAGAGGAGGTGTTCAATGGAGAGAGAGTCGTTTAGAAGGAGAATCCCCTTCCATAAAATCAACTGGTAGATGCTTTTCAGGAATTTTTTCCCCTCTTTCCCATTATATACCAGATCTTAGTGAAAAAATGGGAAAGATATATTTAATGTGGTCTGGTGGTGTTTCCTTAACTGTTTTCTGGAAGGGTTTAATAAATTATCATCAACAATGTCAATAATATGGTTACCCAGTTCCTTATCATGATGAGTCTTTTCAAAAAACTCTTTCTTAGGACCCATGTTTTTTTTTAATCTAAAAACAGTTCAAAAAACCATAAAAACTAAGAAAATTATAGCAAAATGCTTGGAACTCAGCTGCAAAAGTTTTAAACAACGTGTACACTAACTGCGCCAACTAATGCAGTGACTGAAACACGAACTATTTTTATTTCCAAAAATCACATGCTTCGGGTCAGATTCCAATGTTTTGTTTGAGCTTTGATGCAAAATTTTTCTCTACATTTAGCATCGAGATCTTATTGCATTGAGTACTGGTGCAGTCAAGCACCGGGGTCGACTGCATAAATATCTCTTTTCACTGCCCCTCTCTTGCTTTCATATGAGTTTCTTCCATTGATGAACTTAAACCTGAAGCAATATACATGAAAGGATATTTGAAAACACGGTTCCAAGACTGTGGTGGTGCTAGTCGGTGCCATGAGCTATCCAGCACTGTTATTTGTACACCTTATAATAGTTTTATTGACATGTAATTCACACATCATTCAATGTAGTGGTTTAAGCATATTAGAAAGATTTGTAGAGTCATCACCACTATCAATTTTAGAATTGTTGCTCATTAATATTAGTCCCTCTTATCTCTCCCCCCACTCCCTGCTACCACCTTTCAACTTCTGATATAACCCTAAGAAGTCATCAATCCAGTTATTGTCTCTATAGATTTACCTATCCTGCATTTCCTATAAAGGAAAACATACCAAAAATCTACAACCAAACAAACAAAAAACCCCAACAACATCCACCCAATAAAAGAGAAAAAAAAGTCTCAGTTGAAAAGATAGCAGAACATAGTAAAAACTAGAACAAATTTAGAATGGATCAAAAGGGAAAACAAAGGGCAATGTGTTCAGTTTTAAGCTAACAGCATCTTCATCAGTGCACTTTCCAATGTACTCTCTAGCAAGGCTAGCTACATCTGGTAAAGGACAGAGGAGATGCACAAGAGGTTTAGTTCAAGTGGGGATCCTGCAAATAGCATGTGTGCTTTCACCGTCATCCACAGCCTCCTACAAGCTGGGTGTTCAAAAGGTAAACTCTCACACCGTTCCCTTCTCTAGTCTTGGATATTATTTCTAATCCTTGGATCACACAGTTTGGTGTGCTTGTTCCATGTTGATTTGGTTGTCACCTTACTTAGATGACTGCTTGTTTTAAGACGAGCGTGTAAGACCCCAGACAGTGTTATTTCTAATAGTCCAGAACCATCTAATTTCTTCATGACATTTTCTATATCGCTAATATTTTCAGCGGTCTCTTCATGAGGGCAAGAATGGAGTAGGATGTTATAAGAACTGACTGTTCTTAGATTAAGGCTACAATTCGGTGTGAGCTCAAAAGCCATTCATTTATCAATGACTTATGCATGTCGCTGGTCCTCTTTAGAGACGTCATTATCTTTTTATGAGAGAACATTTAAAATCCTAGCAATGGAGCATTTGATCATTCAATTGACAGTAACATTGATTTAGCAAATCGTGTCCAATTTCATACACCTCGGTTGTCAAACTCAATTTGTTTTAAATTCTTGGTTGAACACGGAAATGTCAAGATCTGAACATATTTCTCCAAAAGAAATCATGGAAAATCCACTCTTTTTTCTGAGGACCCATAATTATGCTTAAATTCATTTTTCCAGGACTTTAGATCATTATGGTGTTCTTTAGCTTTCTCACATTTCATTGTGTCAGATAAGCTATTGTCATTGCGTTCTCATTAATCCAAATTAACTAACTTTTCTACCTCTTGGATGATTTTGTTTTCTTTTGGATTTTGGTTAATAATTTCACACCTTCTTAGCTACCTTAATCACCCCCACCCAATGTTGATAATGTTGACTTAGCCATGTTGTATTCAGCTGCCAAATTGAACATGTGGCAGCCTGATTTAAATTTCACAATTCCTTTCTTTCTTCAACTATATTGTGGTTTTCAAAGATTTTCTCTTAGCTTTGCTGCTGGTATCACTAACTTTCTTTGTAAAAATATCTTATGCAAATAAGTACAAAAAATCACAATGATGAATGTTTTAACACACTCACCTAAGCATTATATGTAGTCTGAGCAAGAGAGCTGAGCTCGAGGGAAGCATCTCCCATTTGTGTCCAAGATGAATTTCTGTGCGGGTAATATGCAGCACTGAGCTTAGATCCGCTACAACTCCGGAGAACCTGAATCCGGCAAGTGACCACGTGAACTTGGAAGAGGATGCAATCCAAAGTTGTAAAGTGACTGTAGCCTCAGGCACCACCCAAGTCACATCGGAATTAAAAGAAGAGGGTAAGACAAACTCATGGGTTATGCAAAGTACAAAACTGGTGCTAAGATGTTTTGCTGCACACTCAGTGGAAGGGTGAACTAGGAATAAAACAGAAACAAAGAGGGGCAATATGTAAACGTGACTGCAGAGGGAAAATGCTACCAGTGGGTTTTGTAACCTGAATCCAGTTACAAAAATTTCATACTATAATTCTGGTCCCGAACTCTTAAAATTTCATTCAAAGTGATCTCAGGTTAGCAATACCAACTTATAGTGACCCTATGGGACTGGGGCAGAACGTTCCCTGTGGGTTTCTTTGGAAGAGTGCCTCATGATTTTGAATTCAATAGAAAAATACTCTAAGTTTAGCCCAAACTTCAAGGGAGGATATTACACAAAGCATAAATAACAGCAGGAGTGGATCATTGTGAGCTGTTTAATTTTTCTTATTTTGCATTTTTCATGCTTTATTATATATATTTTTACTGAATATGTCCGCAGTTTTACAGTCAATAATTGATACATACTTTGTTTCATCTCACTTATTGCAATCCCCACTTACTGCACTTATTCTCTATGTATTCTGTTTCCATTCTTCCTCCTTTACTAATCCTCCTGAAATGTATACATGAGTATATCCTTTTTATCTTAAATGGTTGATTATTATTAGTTGTGTGTTCTTCACAATTATTGTTTTTCCTTATAGACCTGTCAATTGTTTGGTTAACAATTTAGCCACTTGAGTGAATTCAGTTTCAGAACTGAATGGGGATTAAGGTTTATAGTTTGGGGGCGCTGGATGAAAATGACTGCTCTATTTTATGATTTGAGTTCTGTTATACCTCCACATTATGTCTAATAGCTGTTAAACTGATTCTTTGATCTGAGAAATTGCTAGTAGTAGCTGGACAGCATCTAGATCTTCTGGTGTCAAGGTCATGGATAGTGACATTTGAGTGATACATTAGTCCACTGACAAATTGTTTCCATTTACCTATGATTTTTATCATTCTTGAAACTTTTTAAAAATATCCATTTAAATGCCTATATTTTGAATATGGAAATGCAGTGAATTATTCATTATGACTCTTCTAGCCATACCTTTGTTCCTCCCAGTAAATGACCTGTTATTGCTAGGTAAGATGGTAAGGGGAAATGCTGATTGGATTACACGATGCACTTGTGAGTGATTGTGATGTCTACCCTGCTGAGAATAAAATAAGCTATCTCAGCAGATATGTAGGATCTCACTACTGCCAAAAGAAAAGAGTCAGGTATGGAACTTGTCTTTGGGACATCAAATCCCTGTGTATTGATATTCTTTGATTGAGGAGACAGCTTGGATGACAAAACAGTAACAGCACACCAGAAGTCCAAGAAAGAAGCAGAGTAGTGGGCTCCCAAGACTACAGTGCAAGTAACGCTGAATGCTGGTTTGTGGAGTAGAGTGTCTCTGGGCACTTAGTTGGGGTATATGAGTGTGCTGACGACCTACAGAGATGGACCTGAGTACCTTGGGGTTTGAAGCTTAGAAAAGTGTGGCATGCTCTTCAGGCGTTATTGACAGGGGCTGCCATTGGGTGTGTAGATGGGGGTTGGCCACAAGTAGTGTATGAGGAACACCTTTCCTTGCTTTTCACAAGCCACTAGTGAAAACTACTGCCAGTGTGCTGTCTTAATGGAACACTCCTTCTACAGGTTCAAGATGCTCCTGCCATGTGACGCTAACCAATGATTCAACACTCTTGTGCCTTCTCTAACTTCTTTTGTGTAGTGGTCTCTTGACTTGCATTCAATCCACTTCTGTAGCCATGTCTCTAAAGTGTAGCGTTTTAGGATTACTATATACATTTATTTCATTGGTTGTATCTTGCATTTGCCTTAGAGTGGCATATACGCTTGGTTTGCCATTGTGATGGAAGTCCCATTGGGAGTTATTTCGAAATAAATATAATTTCTCAGGGTTTTAAATATGTAATATTTTCTTCATATTCTAATAAAAAGTACCCATCACTCTATATAGTCTCATCTCTTCATTTTATTCTAGCTTTAGCTGACTTGACAGCACCTAAAATCAACAATATTGGAGTCCTTGTTTGCAATTCCACATAGGCTTAACAACTTCATGAATCTTGGACTGTGATTTACACATGATTTTATTCCAGTCTCTGTCAACATCAAACATTGGCCATTTGTTTAGTGGTAAACACATAATTGACTCTTAATGAATGTTTCTTTTATTGTTTATTTGCATTAGCACTTTATACTCTATGTTACTAAAATAACAGGGATGATAATGTCTCATTTATTTTGTTTGGTGACTAATTCTACTAATTTTTGCTTTCATTCATGTTACTTTGCTACATTAGTGTTTAAATGCTAAAGGCTAAATAAATTCTGAAGATGTTCTTAGTGAAAAACACATATCAGGTTTTATACCTAATCTTTGTATTCTTGATCAATACCTAGAATGCTAAACCTTCAGAAAATATTAATCAAATCCATTTCTATTACTGAATTATAAACATAAATATTTCATGTTCATGTTTAAATAGATAAACTTGAAGGTAAAAGACTGGACAAGGTAAGAGACCTGTTGTCACTTCTAAGTATGAGACTAATCCTAGGGGTTAGGAGACCAGAGGTCAAAGGCAGATATTTATTTCTCCTAAGAATGTCTATAACTAATGAGAACATTTAAGGGCGTGGTAACTATTAATGTTGTAAAATTGTAAATGTAGTTATTTATAATATTCTAATGACCTTATTTGTAGAGGTATTAATAATGTAATTTAGAAGTTAAAATGTTAGTAGCATTGTGTTTTACTCGTTCACATCAGAAATCTCACTAGATCCTTACTAGAAACTTCATTTAAGGAAGAAATTGGATGCTATTGTTCAAAATTTTAAATGTGGAATATGAAGTTAAAAATGGTTAAGAGACGTATCAATAGTACATTCAGGAAAAGCGATCCAGGACAGACTTGCATCTCTCATATATGACTTTGTGACTTACCAAGTGGCTTCTATGATCCTTTTATCACTGAATTCAAAAGTGATGTACTATCTAAGCAATCTCTAGCTCGTTCATTTAGCATTTGTTGAGCATTTACTACATATTACTGATACTTTACTGACTGTATGTATGTAAAAGTGAACAAAATATGCGTGGTCACAACCTTCATGGAATTATAGTCCCCTAGTGGAGCCCTGGTGGCATATTGGACTGTTAATTTTAAGGTCAGCAGTTCAAAACCAGCTTCTACTCTGGAAATAGATGGCTTTCTAATCTTGTGCAATGTTACAGTCTGAGAGACCCACCGGGGCATTTCTACCCAGTCCTTTAGGGTCACTGTGAGTCGGCATCAACTTGACAGCAGTGAGTTTTTCTTTTTTATTGTTGTTGTTTAGTGAAGACAATTAACAATTAGAATCAACAAAGGCCACATGGAAGAAGCACACCAGCCTGTGAGATCACAATGTGTCAAAGGGATCAGGTATCAGGCATCAAAGACCAAAAAAAAAAAAAAAAAAATCATAGTGTTGTGAATGAGGGGGACTGAGGAGTGGGGAGCCAGGGCCCATCTGTGGGAAATTGGACATTCCCTTGCAGAAGGTGTGGGAAGGAGACGAGACAGTCAGGGTGCCATGTAGCAATGATGAAATATACAATTTTCCTCTAGTTCTTGAATGCTTCCTCACCACCACCACCCCCGAATATCATGATCCCAATTCTACCTTACAAATCCAGCTGGAGGATGTACACTGGCACAGAAAGGAACTGGAAATACAGGGAATTCAGGACAGATGAACCCCTCAGGACCAGTGATGAGAGTGGTGATACCAGGAGGGTGGAGGAAAGGTGAGAGAGAAAGGGGAACAGATTGCAAGGTCTACATATAACCTCCTCTCTGGGGGACTGATAGTGGAAAAGTAAGTGGAGGGAGATGTTGGGTTGTGTAAGATATGACAAAATAATAATAATTTACAAATTATCAAGGGTTCATGAGGTCGGGAGGAGTTAAGAGGGAGGAGAAAAATTAGAAGCTCAAACAAAGGGCTCAAGTTGAAAGTAAATGTATTGAGAATGATGATGACAACATATGTAAAAATGTGCTTGACATAATTGATGTATGTATGGATTGTGATAAGAGTTGTATGAATGCCTAATAAAATGATAAAAAATTAGAATCACCAACATTTTACAAATTATAAATGTAATAATGAATGATAAGATCATCCAATGGTTCCTAGTTTAGTTGGGGAAGGGACAGGGTTAAAAAGTCTGCCCTAAAACAATAATCTAGGCATGAGGAAGAACGGGTACAAAAGTTTGAATATGAGATGACTTGTTTTAATCTTTGAAAACACACACGCACGCACACACACACACACACACACACAATAAAACTCAGTGCCCTCCATTGATTCTGACTCATGGAAAACCTACAGGCAGGTCGAACTGCCCCTGTGAGTTTCTGAGGCTATACCTCTTTACAGGAGTAGAAAGGCATCTTTCTTCTTAGGAGTGGATAATCCTGGTGGACATGACAGTGAGTGACATTAATCAGTCACAGAGGGTTCATAGTGTATCACACCAAAACTGTAAAATTCAAAAAAGTTTTTGACACTAAAAGATTCGATTGTTGGTGGTCACTAGGAGTGAGGGGGAAAGAGGCATCATTGGATAGAAACTATGTCAGTGTTAACTTATGTGAAGAGGAAAGCCATGTAAGAGGGATTTGGGCAATAAATTATGAAGGCTGAGGAACACATCAGGTAGTGAATATTTTATCAATTCTTTTTAGTTCTATGATATTGCAGTTAGGTGCCATTGAGTTAGTTTCTACTGAGAGTGCGCAACTAAATTCTTTATTGAACTCATTGTTAATAAGTCCATAAGTCCTAAATAAACGTTTAAAAACTAGATTCTTTAGAGCCAATAAAGTGGCAGTTTCGGAGAGTTTCATGGTTGAAAACAAAGTCACCGGTGCTTATTTCAGTAAATCTGTGGCAGGATGGAAATGATCAGCTGGGAAACTATCAGCCCAGTGTGGCTTCCCTCCGCTCTCTGTCGTGTTTGGTTGGTCAAGCGAACTTCTAATGGAGCACCCATGGTTATTAAGCACAGCAAGTGGACCCATTATTGGAAAAGGCGAGCAAAGGGATAGAAAGTTAATTTACCATTTTTTTTAGTAAAGGATCATATAAAATGTCTACACAATTTAAGTAGCCTCAAAAGATAGGCCATTGACAGATTTGTGCTTTCTCGTGCTATCTAACACTGTTTATAAACAAAGCCGTTTATTGAGCTCTGTAGACTCATTATTACAGAGATTTATAAGGTTAAAAATGCCATGAGTTTTGTGAGCAGCAATAGAATGAATTAGGATATAATCCGGCATATGGGTTTTTACAGCCCCTACCCACATGGAGATTGATCTTTCAGAATTGATGAAACTACATTGGAAGAGAATAAAAATAATTCCTTATAATATTATGCTTAAAGCCAAGAAGTAAATAACTTCCCTACACATTACTTCCATAATATCTTTTTAAATCCTTTTATTAGGGCCTCATACAACTCTTATCATAATCCATACATACATCAATTGTGTAAAGCACATTTATACATTCATTGCCCTCATCATTCTCAAAACATCTGCTCTCTACCCAAACACCCGGCATCAGGTCCTCATTTTTCTCCTCCCTCTCCATTGCCCCCTACCTCATGAACCCTTGATAATTAAAAAAAAAACCTTTGTCATATCTTGCACTGCCCAATGTCTCCCTTCAGCAACTCCTCTGTTGTCCATCCCCCAAGGAGGAGATTATATGTAGATCCTTGTAATCGCTTCCCCCTTTCCATTCCCCACTCCCCACCTACTCTCCAGGCATCACCACTCTCAGCACTGGTCCTGAAGGGATTGTCATCCTGGATTCCCTGTGTTTCCAGTTCCTATCTGTTCCAGTGTACATCCTCTGGTCTAGCCAGATTTGTAAGGTAGAATTGGGATCATGATAGTGGGGGGGAGGGGCATTTAAGAACCAGAGGAAAGTCGATGTTTCTTACCACTGGTTATACCTTAAATTTACATGGAAAAACCTTAAAATTAAATGACGAAAGAAAAATCAATGCGTAATATAAAAGATAAACAAATCTATTCCTCTCCCTTGACACTCAGCAATGATAAGTGTTGTTGCTGTTGTTGTGATTGTGAAGCGTCCTCAAGTTGGTTCCAACTCACGAGGACCCAAGGTCCAACAGCCCTAAACCATGCCTAATCCTGCACCGTCCCCAGATTTGATCTGTTTTATTCCATCGTTGCAACCACAGTATCAATCCATCTCAATGAATGTCTTACTAAATGCTTCAGTGTTTTACCAAGCATCATGTCCTTTCCAGAGACTAGACTCTTGATAACCTGGGCAAAGTACATGAGACCAAGTTGTGCCAGTGTCATTCCTAAGGAGCATATTTGTTTGCTCTTCTCACAGTTCATGATAATTTCAGTTTCCATATTCTTTACCAGTAGTTCAATTCAAGTACATCAATTTTTGGTTAGTGTTGCTATCCATTGTCCAAGTGCACATAGCTATAAGGTACCTCGACTGGAGTAAGGCACACACTCATAGCGACATACTTACTCTTCAACACTTTAAAGAGGCTTATGTGACAGATTTTTCCAATGTAACACTTACATTTCTTGATTGCTGATTGCCTGAGCACGGAATGTGGATCCCAGAAAATATGAAATTACTGATAACTTCAATCTTTTCTTCATTTACTTTGATATTAACTATTGTGATAATTTTGCTTTTCTTTGCATTGATTTACAATCCATACTGAAGGCTGTAGTCCATCATCTTCAGCAGCAAGTATGCCAAGTTCTGGCTTTCAGCAAGCAATGTTATGCATAAGCTTAAGCCTTCCTCCAATCCTGAAGCCTCACTCTGCATATCGTGCATTTTGGGGGTTTCTCTGCTCAAGGCACCAAATAAGTTTAGTGAAAACCCAACTTTTATAATTTTAAAGCATAGAATATTCCCTCGATTGGTTAGAAAGATTGCCACTTGATCCATGTACAGGTTCCACATGAGCACGATGAAAGTTCTGGAATCCCTGTTCTTCACAATACTATAAGTAGTTCATTATGATCCGCACAGTTGAATACCTTTGCCCAGCTGTGAAAACACAAGTAAGCATTGGAAGTTAAAATGCAAGTAACCTTTTTGCTGAAGACCAGGCAACAATGGTTGCAGCACTACATCGCTAATGAGTTGTCAGAAATTCAAGAGGCTTCAGAAAAGGACATGGAAGAAGAGATATCACCGGTATGAGAAGATAGATTTTGGCTAAGAGCAGAATCCCAGAAACATCTGTTCTTTTTCCTCTAATCTGACACCAGCCTTTCCTCCCCAAGCACTCTATTTTTCTCCTGGTTTCAATAAACCAGTGCAATAGCCACACAAAATTCACAATCAATACTAACAATTATAGGGCTATGTCAGAGAAGTTAACAAGTTACCACAAGCTAGAAGTCATTAAACACACAAGTTTTGACCCATACCTGTACTTCTTCTGTACTTCTTCTCGGTCCACAGTCAAGTCTCTCTATGGGCCTCATCCTCTTAGTCATGCTGCGCTTTGTCCTCTGCCCTCATAGGTCAGAAAACCTGCTTGCTGCTCCAACTCACTGCTTCATAGTCTCTGCTATGAAAAGATCAGCTCCCATAGAGAATGAAGCATTTATATTGGGTTGTTAGGAAGCAGGATTACTCCATAGCACTCAACAGCAACAAGTAGACAGATAAAAGGTGTATCCTTGTGTGGCGATTGTTGCTGGGAGATTGAGTAAAGCAGTGCAATGATACTACTTAATTCACATTCTGAATTTTCAAGATCATTTTGAAGAACAAAACAGGCAGCCATTAAAGGGTCTTGGGGAGGAGAAGAGCCAGTCAGGGTGCGATGTAGCAACGATGAAACATACAACTTTCCTCTAGTTCCTAAATGCTTCCTCCCTGCCCCACTATCATGATCCCAATTCTATCTTACAAATCTGGCTAGACCAGAGGATGTACACTGGTACAGATAGGAACTGGAAACACGAGGAATCCAGGGTGGATGATCCCATCAGGACCAGTGGTGTGAGCGGCGATACTGGGAGGGTAGAGGGAAGGTGGGTTGGAAAGAGGGAACCGATTACAAGGATCTACATGTGACCTCCTCCCTGGGGGACAGACAACAGAAAAGTGGGTGAAGGGAGACACCAGACAGTGGAAGATATGACAAAATAATAATTTATAAATTATCAAGGGTTCATTAGGGAGGGGGGAGTGGAGAGGGAGGGGAAAAATGAGGAGCTGATGCCAGGGGCTTAAGTGGAAAACAAATGTTTTGAGAATGATGAGGACAATGAATGTACAAATGTGCTAAAAAGAAAAGAAAGAAAGAAAGCCACAGAGTGGCAGAATAGATTTTTTTAAAAAAGAAGCATCATTGCAGAGAGCAAATGTTTTGAGTATTATGAGGGTAACGAATGTACAAAATGCTTTATCCAATTGATGTATGTATGGATTGTGATAGGGTTGTATGAGCCCCCAATAAAATGATCTTTTTAAAAAAAAGCTTTGTTATATCAATAGTACATTAAGTTTATTTTTGTCACCAGTATGCTAGTATATAGAGCTGAACATCGTAGGAACTTACATTCTGTGTAAAACAACAATTTCATGAATTAAAGTAATAACTGAGCTTGATTTGAATTTCCTTTGGCCTAAAGGAAAAGAGTTGGCACGATTGTGGATGTGCAGGATTTGAGCAGGAAACCAGCCACGTAAGAAAGGCCGCCAGAGCAAATGCTCTATTTCCAGAAGCATAAGCACCCTGAAGTGTCTTCTTCCTCTTTGCTTGCACTTTACTTTGACTGTAGTTCCCACTCAATAAAAAGGAAGCAAGTATTGGATCTTGGGTTTGAATTTGGTAAATAGAATTTTGTGCTCTATATTTGGAAAGGGATCATGGCTTCTAAGTGTAGAAATAATGGCGTAAAATGCAATGTTAAGGAAAGAGCAAATTCAAATGGATTTGGCTATGTAAATGCATTTCACAAATGAATAGCTCAGAGAAAAGAAGGACTTATATAGGTCAGAGTAAATATAAAGTCGTATATGATTAGAAGGACATTGTTGGTTTTTTTCTATTTATTAAATCACCCTGCCACTAGTGCTCAGCATAATGTATTTCGTGAATATTGTTCCAGAATTGTTAGAAGCATCAGTTAGAAAATATATCATTCAAGTCTTTTCTATATTCCTCACCTGAAATTAAAACAAATATATTAATGAAAATATTATATTTTAATTCAAGAAAGAGAGACCTATGTATACATTTAAATACAATTCTCCTGGTTGATGTATTAGAAATTCTTGGTTAATTCTTTTCCAATTCCCTTCTGCATTTCTCCCCTTTCTTGGATGAATTTTATTAGAATATTTGCTTATCCTATTTTCCTATATCCAAGTATTATAAGGTTTAAATTGCTTTAGTAGTAACAGATAATGTTATTGGTTCTTAAAACCAAACCCTGCTGCCTAGAGTAGATAACAATGCAGAGTAATCTGACTGAACTGCCCGGAAGGCTTCCCAGGTAATTATCTTCATGGGAGCAGCCTGCCACATGATCTGGAGCATGTGGCGAGTTTGAGCCACCGACTACCTAGCAGCTGAGTGCATAACCACTGCATAACTAGAGCTTCTTTCTCGTCATTGCTAAGTAAATAAAAGTAAAACCTCTATGTATCATATTTTACTGGATTTATAACCTATTATCTAGTTATGTAATCAACCTGGGACGACCCAGGGGCAAGAAATGTCTCTAACAATAATTGAAAGCCACATAAGTTATTCATGTAATGTATTAGCTTTATTCATTAAGAAATCTTGCAGTGTAAAACCAAAGGAGCTACCATTTTCTATTTCCCAATTTTCATCATGAGATTAAAATCAGTGCTGCAACGATTTGGTTTCTATCATGCAATTTCACAGGTTAGTCTTTATAGTTTGCAAAGCAAGAAGATCTTCTGCTTTGGATTTATGAAGGAAAACTTCTAAAATCTGGTTAAATAAAAACAAAAGTATGTAGAATATAAAGTTCATCCAAAAAGTCACTCTTCTAGGGTCGTCTCCTGGCTTCCATCCTTCTGGGTTGTCTCTCCACTGACTTTATTGAACTCAATGACTTTAAACGTACATGTGACTTTTCAAAACACTGCTTTTGTTTCCCCTTCGTTTTAGGAATGCAAAATTGACTAGTAAACACCACCATATGCATTTTACAGCTCTTCTTTTTACACACCAGGCCATGAAATAAACTCTGTCTAAACTTGGATCTGCCACTTCCTTTGGAATTTTTATCATCTATTGTGAGGTTTAAATGACATCGCATGCCTAAAATTTTGCCTGGAGATGGTCGTGTTCAATAATTCTTTGCTCTTAAGGCTGACTATTCGCTCTGTGACCTCCTCTTCTGACTTTTCTATTCCTGGCAGTGGAGCCTTGTGTGTGGGGGGTGGGGGGTGGGAGGGGATTGCCAGACCCCACAACTAATCACGGGGTCAAAAGGCACAATTGTATGGTTGAGATATATAAAGATTCTAATAAAATCATCAAGAGCATGAGAGAGTGAAGAGAGATTGAAATAATGGAGTCAGGCACATTTCATAGTAGCATGCTCACCTCAGCCCTGCTTGGTGGTCCACATAGGGAGAGAGAGAAGGAGAGAGAGAGAAAGAGAGAGAGAGAACTTGATTTATTGCTAACCAAGGCCTTTATATTCTCTGGGGATATGGAAGCCCCCTAATTACAGGTGAAGATGTTAGGGTTCTCTCTCCAGCCTAAATCTCAGCCTTGGTCCTTAGCTCCACGCGAGAAAGATTTCACGCTGAAGCCGGGCTCGTGATCCAAGTGAATTTAATGAAAGTTCAAAGAAGCATCAGGTTTTACGCGGCACCCACAGGATTCCTTTGACCATGCGGCCTGGCAGAGACTGCTCCGGGACACGCAAGGATCTCTCTCCTCCCACGAAGACCACCAGACCGCCCAAGCAAGACAAGACCAAGAGACCAGGTGCCCAAGAGACCCTCTCCCTTCAGGTCCCTGCCTTTTAAGGGTTCCCGGGGGAGGTGTGGTGAATGACCCCAGGTCAATTCCATTGGCTGAATTGCAATCACCAGGCCCAGGTGGGCTGCTCCAGGTGTAATGCCCATCCAAGCCCACCGGCTGGAAAATCCAGCTTTTGTCTTTTGCTGGCTCTCCTGGGCTTGCGTAATAGACTTCCCAATTCCCTAGGCTAAGCTACCTAACAAAGACATATGTCAAAGGAAAGGGTTGTGCTATAGATAATACAGTAATGGGAGAGGATGATCTAGGGGTATCCACACAATAGGAAAAGAAGGGATTGTGGGTATACATGTGACAAGATGAGCAGATCCTAGATTCAGGATGACAGCCTAACTTTGGATGTCACTGAGCCAGTTTAACTTGTTCTCTGGCTCACTATAGAAACCATTATCAGTAGGGTGCAAACCCCACCTACAGGAACCAGACTAATGGTCACAAGCCTTTAGGGAGAATTAGCCCATTGTTCTTAACAGCAGGGAGTGGGGCCTACCTGTGGTGAGACCAGACAGTAGTCTGGCAACTGACTGCTTTCAGGGAAGTAAGTTGACAATCATCTGCCATTAGCCACAAGCAGTGTCCTAAATCTAACATATTTGGAGGAGAGGACTTGGGAGAAATCTTTCTGTTTCCCTCAGAACCTACATCAGGTCACCCAATTGTCATCTTTTAGTTTACTCATTTCCTTTCCTCCTTCCTATAGATTATTAGCCTTTATTATTTAGTTTACTTTGAAAAATGCTTTCTCTGTCCAATGTCAGGTTCTAACGGCCAGGCATTGCTTGGCCTTTCTTACCCTTCTCCTTGATTTTCTTAATCAGTGCTTACACAGTGTGAAGAAAATCTTTTTGAAACAACTTTTGCTGTGTCCTTCCTTAGACAAATAAATTTCCCACAACACTTATAAGTTCTATTGTGTTAGGTTAAGAATTCTCCATAGTGGGGTCTCTCTTTGTGAATCAATCTCTTCCATAACATTAACCTCCATTTTTGTTTGTATGTTTGTTTAGTTTTGTTGTTGTTGTGAATTGGGTGGACATTTCCTGCACAAATCAAATATCTATGCAGCAACCCATCCACTTCTTTGCTTTATGTCATTGATGGCAATTCCTACAGTGTAATATTACTTATCCAATTCTCTCCATTTCTTATTTCCGTTACTGCTTTTCCTCAACTCTGCTGAACTTTGTCTGAGTAAATAGCTGCCCACTTTGCTCTCGAATCATTGACTATTCTAAGTGGTGTGTGCCTGTCTAATGTTATTTTCTGTTAGACGTGCCTGTGCTCTTTTGAAACTTGAGCCCAAAGGGTGGTTTCAGTGTGAAACCTAAATGGTAGTTTAGGGCCAAAGTCTCCTCCCTCCTCAGAATGGCTTTGTCCTCATGTCCATATAATGTACATTAATAATTGTTTAAAGATAAAGCTCAGAATCTTTCTTCCTCTTAGGGGATGTAAATAATCCAATAATTTCTTAATTTAAAATGCCCCAACATCTGTATTTTTCATTACATTTTATCTTATATTGGTTACATGTCTTCTTTTTTCCATGTTTCTTTGTCTCACAATGGTATATATTCATCTTCTTCATCATGATAAGCAACCATAGTTTTAAATAAAACTTTTCATATATCACCTTGATAACTATATGTTGAATAAATAAATTAATTTGCTATTGCTCACATCACTCCTTAAAGGTGTCAATAAAGTTCATAGAGACAAAATTAATATATCTATGAATAAATCGATGTGTTCTTGGAGTCAGTTATTTTCCCAGTAAAATTAGAAAATTACATTAATATTTGCCTCATACTACTTGTAATATACTTTGTTACTCTGAATAAACAAATAATCTTCAAAATTATTGCATATGCAATAATTATGTAAACTCCAAATAAATATCCAAGATTTGGGGAGCACTTCTTTTATTTGTTTTGCAAAAGAGGTTTACAATGGAATGTTTATTGTCTTAGTTATAGAGTGTGGCTACAATAAAAATACCACACATTGAGAGCCAATCAAAAATAAATGTATTTTCTCATAGCTTAGGAAAAGAGAAGTAGAAATTTAGAGAGCTCAATCTGGAAGCAAGCCTTCTCTCTCTATGCATCTTTGTTTTTCCTTCAGGATCTGTGGATCTGGTGTTCTTTGACAATCTATGTGTCTAGACATCAACCTTTCCCTAGATTTGGAAGTGTTTTAGCATGGGGATCCAGTGTCCAAAGTGCTGCACTCTGCCCTTTTTTCCTGATAGAGATCAGGTCCCTCCTGTCCTTTTCTGCTCACACTCTATACTTTTATTTTTATAATGTAAAGGTGATACAAGCCATGCATTAGGAAAATTCCCCTTCCGTTGAATGTTGAATCTGTGCTGTGATCTGAATAAAAGTGTTACATCCCACTCAACTTTCATCATGGGGTGGTGGAGTGGTGGGATGGGTGTAATTTTATCATTACGTAGCTGCCAAATTACATCATTCTATTACTTCCTAATGATAGGAAATCATGACCCAACAAAATTGATAAATATTTTCAGGGAGACACAATTCAATACATCATAATCCCAAATGAATTTCATATTTAATAAAACATGATAAGAGAGCCATTAACTAATTGTACTTGATTCATTAATAATATTTATACGTGTAAATGATTCTATTTCCATATATTTTCAATACTATTTTAACAATCTAAATTTTTCTAAATGATTCTTGAAATTTTCATCGATATTAAGTCATGTGATTTTTTTAGGGACAGCAAACTGTTTGGAATATGTTGTTTACAGAGTTTTTTTATATACAGAAAATGTTAATATATAACCAATAAACTTTGTTAACAAACAGATGAACTTATAAATTTCTTAGAAAATTTTAATCATGCTACACTGCAATTTGTTAAGTCAAGTATATTTTGCCCTTTAAAAAGGAACAGCTCTGTTCATCTCACTAATGAATTATATAATGTAAACTTCTAATTAAGAACTTTACCATACAAACTTTGCTATAACATCTATATTATATATTCTTTGTTTATCAATTCCCAAGAGATATAATTAGCTATTTGTTTAGTAAAAGTAACTTATACTTTTATCTTTACATGCCTTTAATTTATATTTTATCTTTAATTGAAATAATTATTAAAAATTTTAATTTTTTGTAATTAAGATATGTTATTTCATTAATATAACAGGTGTTTTATCCTATCTTCTTACATAGTTATTGTATCTTTAATAAGAACAGGAAATTGATTCATTTACTCATATAGTCATCAAGTAATTATTGAGTGTCCATGGTAGGCCGTGGAGATGGCATTGAATGAACTACAGGGATATCTTATGTACTCAAGTTAGGCACAATAGGGAGAAGAAGCCAACACAGACATAATTCATTGATAGAGTTTGAATCTATTAGGTAGTGTATGCCTTTTTTATTAATTTTCTCACATGTAGACACTTTATAGTTTCTTTCACAAATAAAGCTGCCAGGGCTTAGATTAACTATCAAGCTACCAATGGCAGAATTCACATTGCAGCACAGATCTAGTTGATAACACTGTCTTCCTTTATGCCATGATCCATTCTCATGCAGTCACTATTTTTCTCAGTGTCTCAAATCTCTATGTTAAATGAATGGGATATTTTAGCTCTTCTTTGGCCCATGGATAACTCTGTTACCATAAAGTAGATTCTAATTTATACCTGATCATATATGGTTTCCAAAGCTATAAATATTTACCACAGCAGAAAGCCTCAGTGTTCTCCTGTGGAGTGGCTCCTGAGCTTGAAACAATGACTTCCAGGTAGTAACCCAACACCCAGCCCACAGTGTCACCAGGTCTTAAGGCAAGAAATAGGCCATGGGAAAATGAGATGCAGTGGCCATGAAGTTGGCTCTATACCGGAAGCAGCCTCTTGGGTGCCACAGTAAAACTGTGCTACATAAACTCCCAATGGCTGAATTTTCTAAAGTAAATCACCATGTTCTATTCCTGAGATTCTTCTTACCGGAAGCTCTGCTGGTACAGTGGTTATGCGTTGAGCTGTGATCCTCATGGTCCACACTTCAAAACCATCTGAAGATCCCGAGAGAAAGATTGGGCTTTCTACTCCAGGAACATTTACAGTCTTAGAAACCCATAGTGGTCCCTCTGAGTCAGCATGGACTCAATGGCAGTAAGTTTGTTGGTTGGTTGGTTTCTTCCTGGACTAGAACTCCTAAGTTTCAGTTAGCAGTTGAGTGTGCATAAGCCATTTACGCTTGTGGTTACCATGAGTAGGCATCAACTCCATGATAACTAGGAAAATAATGAGATCATATAATTGAAAGAGATTTGAGTTTCTGAAGAATTGTACCATAATTTTCCCAGGGATTAACAATAGTGGAACTTGCTTAGATGTGATAAATTGTTCAAGAATTTCATATCAAATGTAAAAGAACAACATCACAGTCATGGAGTGTATAAGGTAAGTGATATTAACACCCACACTTGAAACAACCAAAAAGGCAGGGTGGGGCTTGGAAACAAAGTTATGCTAAAATTTCTAGTTTTCAATGTTATTTTTGTGGTTAATATTGTTACTAGTATATTGGGAATAATACGGAGAAAATGCACTTAAGTTTAATTAAAAGAATAAATCATGCATTAGATCTATTAATGATAAGGCTTAGTGACATTCACAAATCTCAAAAGGTAATGTCTTAGTAAAATGCCAGCAACATTTGGTAAATACTTTGAGAATTATGAAGTATCTCATTATGAGGGCAGGTTTGGTTAAATTACATATTCCAATGAATTTAGTATGGAGTTGACACTATTGCTACACACATAAAAGTGTAATATTATAATAATTAAGTTTTTGTCAAATTAGCTGGGCCAGGATACTCAGTTTGGTAGCTGAGGTAGTTAGTTTATTGTGCCAATCTGGCCGATAAACACATGTGGGGTTAATTGAAGCGCAGAGAGATAAATGGCTTGGTGAGCCTCACCTTTATAGTTCTTGGGTCTCTTGCTTTGCGATGGTCAGACCAGGGTGCAGCTGCCTTAGCAGTTCCTTGCTTCAGCTGGCAAGGCTGACTTCCTGCAAGACATCCCCAAGGAGAAGCCACATGGACCTACTCTGATTCAGCCCTGGGTGCTGGAGCAGCCATGTGGAGACCCTTGCTAGCGCTGAGATCCTTACACAGTCATTGACTCGGCCTTCCTCCTGCAGTCGCTATCATTGCGTCTGTTTTATGAGAGGGAGGAGGACTTTGTGGATTGGTGTTGGACATATGGGTTAATGTTGGACTTGTGGGCTTGGGCAGCACTGGGTTGGGATATTTTTTTGATGCACACTTAACCTTTATATAAAACTCTCTCTCATACATGAGTTTGTGTGGATTTGTTTCTTCAAAGTACCTTGACTAACACAGTAGCCAAGGTCTTCCTATGATGTTTTACAACATAAGGTAAACAACTTCATGATAAAGTAGCACAACAATTATAAGCAGATCACCAAAACACCAAACTCACTGCCATGAAGTGGAAGTCATCTCGAGGAAACCATATAGGACAGGTTGGATTCCCTCTGTGAGTGTCTCATACCATCACTCTTTCCTGGAAGAGAAACCCTGCTTTATCACACACAGTGGCTGGTGGTTTTGAACGACTGATCTTTTAATTAGCAGCCCAACATTTAACCACTGCGCAGCCAGGTTTCTCACCTGAGGATTAGGGTAGAGTAATGCTCCGTCTTCCACAGTCTCTGGCCTGCTGTAATTAAAAAGACGTTTCCTTGGGGAAGTTGTTGCTAGGTGTCATTGAGTTGGGTTAGACCCGTAGCACCACATACACAACAGAATTAAATCCTGCCCAGTCCTATGCCATTCTCACAATTTTTCCTATGCTTAAGCCCATTTTCATAGCCCCTGGGCCAAGATATTTAATTGAGGACCTTTTATTATGGTCCCTCTAGTTTATCAAGCATTATGTTCTTCTCCAAATGATTGACCTCTTCTGACAACATGTCAAAGTATGAAGACAAAATCACCCTTTTGTTTCCTCTAAGGAGCATCCTGGATGTAAAACTCAATGTAAACAAAGCACAAATCCTCCCAACTGAACCAATAGCCAACATCATGATAAAGGAAGAAAAGATTGAAGTTGGCAAGAATTTTGTCTGCTTGGTTTCACAACCAGTTCTCTTGGAGACAGGAAAGTGGGGAATGGAGGACTTATCTCCCAAATCAGGTGAAAAGCTTTGTGTTTATTCAACAATGGGGTTATATAATGAGGCTCTCATGCCGCCTATTAGCACATACATAATAGAATGTGCAATGCGTGAATGCTGGCATCTTGAACTCTCCAAGACAGTGCTTCTCAACCTTCCTAGTGCCTCGACCTTTTAATAAAGTTCCTCATATTATGGTGAACCCCAAACCATAAAATCATTTTTGTTGCTACTTCATAACTGTAATTTTGCTACTGTTATGAATCGGGCAACCCCTGTGAAAGGGTCATTTGACCCCCAAAGGGGTTGCCACCCACAGGTTCAGACCCACTGCTCTAGGGGAATGCTTCACAATAAATATTGAGCATTGAAGAGACAATGGGAACCCATCTCTCCTTGAATCGAGAGATGAAAGAAGCTGTGGGTTCTCTGTGGGTTCTTAAAAGATAAACATCTTTAGCTGCATCGTGAAAAGCCAGGGGCCTGCAGGCGACAGCTCCATCTACCTAGCGAATGTATATTTGGCCTTATCCATATATCTGGATGGTGGAGGTTGACCTCTAAACATTAGTGCTGGTTTTCCAATTCCTGTGGTCATGAGTGTAGAGATTAGGCCACTTAACCCTTTCTTCCAAGTTCTCAGTGTCCTGTCCAGCAGGACATCAACAACGTGGACCTGAAAGAGGAACTGGGAATGAAGATGGGCAAGGGCGCAGAGAGATGGAGGCAAGACAGGAATCTGATCAAGCCACATTTTATTGAGTTGAGAGCAGAGATTTAAATAGCCAGCGAGGGGCTGGCACCATTACGTCACATGTAAAATAAGGTACAGCTGAGGTAGCCAATAATCGTGCATCTCCAAACAAGGAAGGAATGGCAGGGAACTGATCAAACAGGTAAGTATGCTAACGAAGCATTCCTGGTGAGCCTGGGGGGAGATGCCCTCAGTCATGTATTGACCAATGAGCATAGCAGCTGCTAGTGAAAGAGCACCAATCCTAGCAAGGGTCAGGGCAGCCACCCTCTGGCGGGAAAGGAACAAAGGTCAGAAAAACCTCTGGGCAGTTTGTATGGCGAGAGTAAATTCATGGCTAAAATCCAGGGTGGGGAGACACGCAGCTCCCTATAATCAGTTTCACACATACAAATTCCCCAGTAGTCTAGAGTTCCCATTCTTCCTAAAGCTACAAATAGTTCATTATGATCCACATAGTTGAATGCCTTTACATAGTCAATAAGGTCCAGGTAAACATCTTTCTGATATTCTCTGTTTTCAGATGTCAAGTTCCGTCTGACATCAGCAATGATATCTCTTGTTCTATATCCTATTCTGAATACAGCCTGAACTTGTGGAAGCTCACTGTCAATGTACTGTTGCAGCCCTTGTTGTATGATCTTCGGTATGTTTTACTTGCATGTGATATCAGTGTTGTTTTCTATAACTGGGGATCTCTTCCAGTGAACTGGTGTAGTTAACACCATCCAAATTTCTTGGTATAGATGATTGAGTACTTCCAGTGCTTCATGAGGGGGTTTAAACATTTGAATTTATATCCCATCAATTTCTGGAGGCTTGTTTTTGGCTAATGTCTTCAAAACAACTTGAATTTCTTCCTTTAGTACCATTAGTTCTTTCTATCTGCTACCTCACGAAAGGGGGTTGTGGGCTACTCTTATTCATGCAGATTCTGTGGGAAGACTTCTCTATTTTTGACTCTCTGAACTTGTCTGTTGATTCTAGAGTTGCCATATTACTTACGCACTCTGGAAGATACCAGTGGTCTTCCAACGTTGGATTAATTTGTCTTAATAACCACGACCCTGACTTATTGCCTGATTTTTTCCCTCCCTGGTTCACGGTCCATCAGCCAGGGGAACTGGCTGATTTCCTGACGACATGTGTCAGGAAATGCCAAGAGCATGACTTGCTCACCTGGCTTCCTTCACTTCGGACTCTGCTGGACTATGGTCTTCCTAATTCATGTTTAGTCAGCCCCAGTAGTTAGGTGAGTGAGGAAACTCTTCCATTTTGGCATCTGACCCACAGACTTGAATCAGAATAGACTTCTATAAGGAAGTGAGCCACTATTTGATACGAAATCATTGAGTGTGTGTGAGTGTATAACTTTTACTGATTTCATTTCTGTAAAGAACTCAGGGTAACACAAATAAATTGTGACCTTTACTGAGTTTAATCTTCCTAACTATAAGAAAAAAAAAGAGTGGAATAAGAAATTATTACTTTAAAATTATACAATATTTCACCAATATTTCTATTATTGAACATATTTACCCTCCAGAATTTACCTGCTTACTGCTAAAAATTGAACAATTCATCACTAGGAAATAGTATAGTATGTATTACAGATTTGCTTGGGAAGCTTCATTCAACTTGAAACTAATTATTGTGCCTGCTATTATGTTTCAAAACTGTTTAAATATGTGTTAGCATTTAATGTTATGAATAGAAATTGTGAGACAAAGAAATAAATTATTTTGAACACCAGCAATCTGCATCACCATTACAATTTTAATCATAATGTACCCCTTATTAGGCACTTGTTTCAAAGGCTTCTACGATGAAACATTCACTCCCATAACTCACCTTGAAATTGTGCATGTATTTTGATTATTTTATTAAATGAAATTGCTGACGCTCAAATACTACAAATGACTTATATTGGGTGACAAAATTAATAAAGGAGTTATATAAAAGCTCATTGAATTATATTTCTTGGTCAAGGCTATGTTTCACTATCTAACCACTTTGATATTCAAAAGCACTTGCTATATGTGGATCATAACAAAGTATAGATAACATTTCAAGGACTGGGGATTCCAGAAAGCTTAATCATGTGTGTGCCATGCATAGAACAAGGGGCAGTCAATGAAACAGAACAATGTCATATTGCAAGTTTTAAAATCAGGAAATGTGTGTGCTGAGGAAATATCATTTCACCATACTTTTTCAACGTATATGATGAGTAAATGATCTTCAAAGCTGGACTATGTGAAGAAGAGCTAATTATCAGTGTAGGAGAAATGCTTATTGAAGATTGCAACATGCAGGTGACCCAAGCCAGCTTGCTGAAATTGAGGGGGACCTGAAGCATCTGCCAATGAAAATAAAGAACTACAAGACAAAACTGCAATCTTCAGTGTAGAGTTCAACTCAATATACCAAAACTCTCACGACTGGATTGGAATACATCTTGTTAAATGATGAAAAGATTGATGTTGTCAAGGATCATTTTACTTGGCTCCACAATCAATGCTCATTGAAGCAACAGTCAAGAATTCAAAGGGAAAATTTTTTTAATTAAAGAAAAGAATTCAAAGAAGTATTTCATTTGACAAATCTGTTACACATGACCTTTAAAATATTAAAAAGCAAAGATGCTTGTTTGAAAATTGTGGTAGTTCACTGTTTTGACAGTTAAAACTTAGTAAAACCCTAGTTATTTATGTAACACCACGTGGACCTCAGGTTCCTTAGAATGGAGCCAGTGCCTTGTTATACCACCTGACTATTCTGGGAATCCGTAGTGGACGTCTACCTGACCTGTTAACTTAGGATTCATTTGCCTCTACAGTCACAAGGCTAACCTGCTAATTTAGATTTATTTATGTGTTCGATCAACAATCTGTAGTCTTCCTACTGATTTTTATGTCATCTGCTTCTATAGCTATGTGTTTCATGAATAACCTCCAGTATAACATCTGACTCAGACATAGAATCTGCCCAAACTTGGACTTGTCTTGTTCTACAACTGTGTGAGGTATTTTATGCAAGTTTCTGTATGTATATACATATATAAGCTTCAATGGTTTTGTTTCTCTGAAGAACCCAGCCTAACACAATCACTAATGTGTGCCTGACTGCAGCCTTTTTCAATTTGCCTCATAAGGTATTTTCTTTCTTTTTTATTTATAAATCATTTTATTAGGGGCTCATACAACACTTTTTACAATCCATACATACATCATTTGTGTCCAGCACATTTGTACATATGTTGCCGTCATCATTCTCAAAAACACCCACGCTCTACCTGAGCCCCTGGCATCAGCTCCTCATTTTCTCCTTCCTCCATGCTTGCCCCTCCTCCAAACCCTTGATAATTTATAAATAATTATTATTTTATCATATCTTACACCATCCGACGTCTTCCTTATCCAGTTCTCTGCTGTCCGTCCTCCAGAGAGGTTACATGTAAACCTTATCTGTTTCCCGTTTCTCCCTCACCCTCCCGATATCGCCACTTTCACCACTGTTCCCGAGGGGCTCATCTGTCCTGGATTCCCTGTATTTCCAGTTCCTATCCGTGCCAGTGTACATCTCCCGGTTCATAAGGCATTTTCAATGGCCTCATAAGCATATGAAACCAGGACATTGAATAAGGCTGATTGCAGAAGAATTTATCCCCTTGAATTCTGGTGTCATTGAGGAATATTTAAAGTACTCTGTATTGTCAGACAAACAGACACATTTGTTTTGGGTCAAGTACAGCCAGAATACTCCATACACGTCAGGATGTGGAGACGCCATCGCACACACTTTGGAAATGTTAGCAGCAGAGACTAGTCTCTGGAAAAAGGCACCGTGCTTAGTAGAGGCTCAGCAGAAAGGTGGAAAACCCACAATGAAATATACTTGCTCAAGCATAACAATTATGAGGCTGGCCCATGACCGGACAATGCTTCTTCTAGTGTCTTAGATCTCTATGAGTCAGAATTAACGGGGTGACACCTAAGAGCAAGAACAGCAGCATTTACATGTGTTTAATGAACAAAAAACCGTACTATTCTACTATTTAGTATTTCCATGTTAACATAGATCATGTATTAATAAAAATTTATTTTTAAAACATACCCACACCCAAACTCCTTGCGCATATGGATGTTGCTGTGAGTTGCTATGGTGACCTTAGGTACAATAGAACAAAACATTGCCATCGTCCGTATTCCTTAGCATAATTGAATTGATTATTGTGTCAATTGATCCGAGTCTGTCCTATGCCCTTCTCGTGACTTTGCCATTCTCCCGAAACAAAAAATAAGCCCGCTGTTATTGCGAGTAAGATCATCCAGCATGAGACTGAGGTAGTCTGCTATGCAGCCATCAAAAACTTGAAGAGAAGGTTAAAACAAAGCTTATTTGAGCAAAGTGAAAATTATTATAGTATGATCCTACTCTTTTGGGTCTATAAAATAGGATTACTAGAAGTGGGTGACTTAAGGGAGCATGCGTTCATTTTCTTTCCGTGCCGGAGGCTAGAATTGAGAAATTTACATGTGGCTCTCAGAGAAGATCCTTTTGTGCCTGTTGAATCTTCTAGAAACCTTCTAGCCTTAGGATGGATTTGCCTTCCTGTGTCTTCTTTAGATAGAGTCAGTTTTCACATTGGGTCTTCCTCACTTCTTACTTAATTTGTTCTTTATATCTCAAAAATGAATAATCCAAGGTACACTTCTATGAACTCATGGAGTCCTTATGGCTCTATTCATTAGCCCTTGGTCTGCCAACAGCAAGATTGGCACCACCAGCCATTCCACAAGAGCTAAAGAAGATTTCTACTCTCATAAAGATTTTGTCGTTAGGCTCCATCAAGTTGAATCCAACTCATAGTCACCATGTGTACAACCGAACACAATTTTATCCAGCCCGGCCATTCTCAGAATGGTTACATTTGTACTCATGGTTGGAGCCACTGTGTTATTCCACTTTGTTGTGGGTCATTCTGTTCGGCCGAAACTCTATCAAACATCATGTGCTTCTCCAGAGAATGTCCTCTTTTAATAACATGTACAAAATATATGAGATGAAGTTCTCACCCTCAATTTCCAGGAGCACTCTGTTCATAATTTGTCCAAGACACATATATTTGTTTTTCTAGCAGTCCACGGTACGTTTTTGGTTTGTTTTTTTTAACTTCGCCATCACCACATTATAAATGTACCCATTTTCTTGTGGTCTGCTCTAATCATTGTCCAACTTCACTTTTTTATGAAGTGACTGAAAATGCCATGACTTAGGTCCGGTGTACCTTATTCCTCAAAGTGACATCTCTGTTCTTTGGTACCTTAACAAGGTCTTGTGCAGCAGATATGCCTCGTAAAACATGTCGCTTGCTTTCTTGAATGCTATTTCTTGGAGTGTTGATTGTGGGTCTTGATAACTTTGATCTTTTCCTTATTATAATGCGGTCTGCTGTGAGAATTGGATTTGCATATATAAAGATAAGTGGATTCCTGTAAAGATTTACAGACTCAGAAACCCTAAGAAGCAGTTTTACTATGTCTAATGCCAGGCCTGGTGGGAAATGATCAAGGGTAAGGTTGCTTAGAGAAGAGGTATACTCTAGCCCAGGTGGCGATGAAGCATGGTAGTAGGGCAGGAGGAAAGTCAAGGGAGATGGAGGAAAGAGCTAGGAGTCAAAGGGCATTCATGGAGGTCTAGACAAAGACATGTACATGCAAATATATACAGGAGGATGGGGAAATAGATCTATGTGTCTATATTTATAGGTCAAGTATTAAGGTGGCGGAAGGACCTTGGGCCTCTACTCAAACACTCCCTCAATGCATGAATACCTTCTTTTATTAAATTGGAACTCTATGATGCTCACTCTCCCGACACAACGGCTGGAGCCAAAGTGTGTGAACAAGTAAATGTGGTGAAGAAAGCTGATGGTGCCCGGCTATCAAAAGAGATAGTGACTGGGGTCTTAAAGGCTTGAAGATAAACAAGCGGCCATCTAGCTCAGAAGCAACAAAGTCCACATGGAAGAACACACCAGCCTGAGTGAGCGAGTGGTCCCAAAGGGATCAGTTACCAGGCATCAAAGAACAAAAAATCATATCATTGACTGCACACCTCCATGATAGGATCGCTGAAGACAAATGGGTGCATAAGCAAATGTGGTGAAGAAAGCTGATGGTGCCCGGCTATCAAAAGAGATAGTGTCTGGGGTCTTAAAGGCTTGAAGGTGAACAAGCGGCCATCTAGCTCAGAAGCAAATAAGCCCACATGGAAGAAGCACACCGGCCAGTGCGATCACGAGGTGCCCAAGGGACCAGGTATAAGGCATCATGCAAAAAAAAAAAAAAAAGATGTAAGTGTGTGTATGTATGTGTATATATGTGTATATGTATATATGTATGTATATATATGTATATATATCATATTAAATGAAGGGGGAAGTGCAGAGTGGAGACCCAAGGCCCAAGTGTCGACCAATGGAGATCCCCTCATAGAGGGGTTTAGGAGAGGAGATGGGTTAATTAGGGTGTGAGGTAGTATCGATGAAGAACACAGCTTTCCCCCGGATCCTGGATGCTTCCTCCCCCCAACTACCATGATCCGAATTCTACCTTGCAGGGCTGGATAGGACAGAGGCTGTACACTGGTGCATATGAGGGTTGGAGGTACAGGGAATCCAGGGTGGATGATACCTTCAGGACCAAGGGTGTGAGGGACGATGCTGGGAGAGTGGAGGGTGAGTGGGTTGGAAAGGGGGAACTGATTACAAGGATCCACATGTGACCTCTTCCCTGGGAGAGGGACAGCAGAGAAGGGGGGAAGGGAGACTCCGGATAGGGCAAGATATGACAAAACAACGATGTATAAATTACCAAGGGCACATGAGGGAGGGGGGAATGGGGAGGGAGGAGGGGAAAAAAAAGAGGACCTGATGCAAGGGGCTTAAGTGGAGAGCAAATGCCTTGAGAATGATTGGGGCAGGGAATGTATGGATGTGCTTTATACAATTGATGTATGTATATGTATGGATTGTGGTAAGAGTTGTATGAGTCCCTAATAAAATGTAAAAGAAGAAAAGAGAAAAAAATGATTAGGGCAAAGAATGTACAGATGTGCTTTATACAATTGATGTATGTATATATATGAACTGTGAAAAGAATTGTATGAGCCCCAATAAAATGTTAAAATTAAAAAAAAATGAAACAGAAAAAAAAAGAATAAAAAAAAATAGTGGGAATCAACTTATTGGTTGTGGATATGGAATATGATCTCATTAGCATAATAAAAGATACCATATTGTTGAGCAGGATTACAAGCACAGGTATAAATGCTAATATTTCAACCTTTATTTGGGGAAGCATGGTTCAACTGATAACAAATGTGATACCTTTGTATTTCTGTTTGGACAGAGACATTTGGAAATATAAGCATACAGAAGGTAATTAATTGCATATCTGTTATCATATGTTCTGGGATTCCTATGCATAGTGTCGCTTGTCCAAAATTGTCAGCATCCTGAACATTTACACAGTCATTCCTAAAAATATCAGTTATGAATCCTTTAGAAATGATGCCTACATGACTTACCAACACTTAGCGAGAAAGCAACGGCTTGTCCAGTCCCTACTGCAAAATGGGTAGGATGGTGGTCTCAGGGTCCGCCTGACACTGAAAGTAAATATCATTAAATAATACTAAACTATTCTCTATTTCTAAATAGATTGATAAAAGTTAGTTATAAAATAACCTAATACTAACATAACGCAAGGACAAGATGAATGGAATGATGAATACATACCAAGTCAACCAGCTCTGAAGGGCGGCCCATAGACATTGCAAGGTGGACCCTGACAACCCCTCACCTTGTATGGCCAAACTATATCACTTATTTCCTCTGTTGATGGACTTCCTTGTTATTTTGAAGTGTGCAGTGATTAGCATTCATGTGCACACAGCTCAAAATGTAATCAATTTAATAATACATTGAACAAAAAGGAAGACATTAAAAAAAATAATCTCACCTCTCTCTGTCCAAATGGAATTTCTTCAGATGATATACATGTGGTGACTTAGAAAACAGTCCTGTGAGATTGACTCATCTGTAACATAGCCTGGGATAGTTTGATAAAATATTGACATGTTATTTCTGCCACCAATTTTATTTCAATTCTCTCTCCCCTCACTCTTGTCTAGTATTACACTTGTTTATAAAGCAGTTCTATGTAAGTTCTATGCTTCAGGCGCGGGTTCTTTATAAAGCCAGGATTAATACTTTTTTAAAAGGTATTTCTCAAATTGAGGCCTCATAAACAAACCTCAGCTATGTTTTAATCTTGTATTGGTGAGGGAAGGTGAATTATTTTCAAAATAATATTTTAGCAGAAAGCAATCAATATAAGTCTCAAACTCGGTAAGGCAATGCATATTTGATCTAATTATCAACTGAGAAACTTCAAAGGACACAAAAATATATTACAAGGTTCAGTAAAATTATATTACTCCAAAAAGCACAGAAATCTTTGTTAAACCAAAAGATCAAAAATGACTATTATTTCTTAACAAATTACCCATCGAAGTCTAATCACTTCTGAATAATGTATTTTCACTGCAATAATTCTTACCTTGAGGTGCCTGTGCTCTTATATTAAACCATGTCAGACAGCAATTTTGACACCCTCCAGAGCCACAAATTGTATTTCTTTGAAATGTTCCCCAACAGTAGGAAATGAAAAGAACTCTGAAGGGACCATGTCAAGACTTGGCAAATTTTCCCAAAGAAATTCTCATAGGTGCCCTTACTACCCTTAGAAATGAGCCCATGTATTGTCATGACTGAAAAAACAATCCTCCGCTCAATTTCCTTGGATTTTTTTTTAACACAAATGAAGTTTTCCATTTTATTAAAACCTTTCATAATAATCCCCCATATTCATGCTGCGTCTTTCAAGAACATCTATTTGGTTACTTCTTTGGAAACCCAAACGAAACAGTTTTCCTAACCTCCTGAACTGCTTTTTTTTTTTGCTTCGAGTATACCTGAACAGCAGATTCTCTTTGATTGGGCAATTAGATGGAAGTCAAACTAATGGGACTAAGAGGGGTACGTTGCTTAAAGAACTTATGCACAGATGCCCACTGATGTCAGAGACACATTTAAACAAGCTTTATTTGGAATTAACTCATGCACGCATGAAAGAGAACCCTAGTAGCAATGATTTGTAAAGTCCCTTTGTATCAGGAATAAAAACTGAGGGTTTTTTTTATGCTATAAGCCATTTTATTGATGGTGATTAGTGGAAACTGTGATAAGAATGACTGATGACCACTTATTTTCTAATTATTAAGGAGAGGAAGAGGATAAGGCTTTTAATCAAAAGAGTTTTATTGATGGGAAGGGAGTGATGATCTGGAAGTTTAATGCCAATAATTTCAACATGTAAAGCAGCATATGGTGTGAAAATTTCCATTGAACTGGCCTGGAAATATGCCAAGATCCACATGTTATGTGGAAAGCTATCTTTTTTAAGTGGTCAATTTCTTTCAGAGTTAAACCAAATAAAGCTTTTTCAATGTTAAGCCACAGGAAACACTTCCTGGTTAACCCACTTATCTGTGATGAGTGATCATTTCTAACAAAATGTTTGCTATCTATTTGCTAATGGGCGTTCTAGAATTTGTAAGCTTACAGAGATTTTGAAAGCCTCACTGAAGAAATGTGAAAAGTTGACATATCAATTTTATTCGTGATTGATGGCAAAGCCAGTGCTGGGCCCAAGTCTCCTGATTTCTAATAATTTTGTGTGTCCCTTCAGGTCTTACAGTATGTTTGGAATAAAAACTCACCTTTTATACCAATGTTAGTATTTGATAAGTATTAACTGAAGGAATGAAAAAGTGATCTCACTTGTAAATATTTAAAGCAAAGGTGTTTTCTTCTAATATTTGAACGTCAACCCTTCAATGAAAGAAAGAGAAGAATAAAATACTTTCCATGAGATAATAAAAATAACAACTCAGTTAATTCTTTCAGTAAGAAGTATTATATCAATATGAGGCTTGGTCAAATTGCTAACATGGCCAAAGAAATGGAAGCAATAACATGCCCTCTTTACAGACATTGTTTTATTTTTAAAATTTTAATTATATGAAGAATAGTGTTTTGAAATGATGGTCAATTTTAACATAAATGCCTCTTTCAAATGTCTTAGATTTATCACTAGAAATGTTAATAGGCTCATGATTTAGATGGATAACTAATATCTATAAATACAGCACATTCTCAAATTTTGTAAAAAACACCTCCTCATGATCACAATATGTTAGAATTATTCATAATTCAGTTCCCTGCCAAAGAAATCTGAACACTTTGTAGCTCAACAGGAAGATCCAAAATGTCAAAGATTGCCTAAGTACAGTACATCAAGCCACATGATTTGGAAGATATCTAGGGATATACCTAGATATGCAACTGAAGTTAAAAGGAAAAGTTCTCAAATATTAGATGTCTGATTATTAAAAAGAAAACGAAGTAAGGCAGCATTGCCTCATTTTTCTGGTCCATAAGAACTGGTGATAGATGCCCCAGAGTGATTGTAGTGGCATTACTACTCTTAAATCATGACACAAGTACTTTTCCCCTCAATAAGGGCTTTTTCATTTTTATTTGACATGCAGTTTTATTAGAACTTGGTTATGTACAAAATATATCTCAAACCATATGCTATGGAGGTGACCAGAAAAAATTTTATTAGCTATATTAAAGAAGTAAGAAATAATAGATGAAGTAGAGGTCATATGGAAGGTGAACACATTTTAAAAAAACACTTTAAAATTCAAAACAAATGTATATGTTAAAATGCAACTATATCGTGGAGTCATGTAATGTTGAAAAACCTCAAAGAAATTTATAATCTTTGAGGCCCTAACGCTAATAGAATATAAGATTTTTTTTATGATCCTAAAGTAATCAGGGTAAAGTCCAATATACTTACTACTTTCTTAAGATTATAAAAAAAACAAACCATGATACCTTGGGAATATTTTCGTCCATAATGAGTTAACTTAAAATGTTTTGATACTGATATAAAATGTTTCATTTAATCATAAAACAAGTATCAAATTTGAGTAAGATTCTGTTTTATCTGTCTATGGTTACACATTATTTCATTAAATACATTGATTTTTCTACTCTAGAAATATAAATTCTTAGCTATTTTCTAGTTTACATCAAAATGCTACTATAAAACATCTTTCATAGCCACAATTTTACAACCATTAAAATTGAGGCTATTATTTTGATCACTTACATTTTAGGTGATATTTATATTCATTTTTTTCTGTCTGATAAAATATGAATGGCATAAATAACAATAAATCACTGTATCAATGAGCAAATTGTAATGTTATCAATGGATATGGATATAATCTGTGTGTAACTCAGTTCTTTCTTTGTGAAACTTATATTTAAATGGATTTACTTTAAAATTTTTCTCTTTAGGCTCTCTTCCAATATTTATAACACAATAGAGAGGAATAGATTCCCAAGTGTTAGGTTTTCTGAATTTCCTTGTCAAACTAAAAATATCCATTAATGAAACAAATCTATCTTTCAAGGAAAACTGTGGAATCTTAGTTAGAAAAAGAAAAAATTATCAGTTTTAAGTTATTTTTAACAATTGAGTTCTATATTAACTTCTTAAAGCTTGTAATATTGTTACAATTTTAGGGTACCATGCTGTCAATTCTGACTCATAAAGACCTATATTTAAGAAAGAACTCCTAAACCATTTTTCTAGTCTGTAGTTTTTATGGAAGTAGATCTCTAAATTTTTTTTCTTCCCAAGAACCCTGGTAATTTTAGTGCCTAAACATCGCACTACCAGAGCTTCTTCAATCCTATAATGCTTTTAGTGTTTTATACAATCTGGTCAATTCTGACTCATATTGTTGTTGTTGTTAGGTGCCAATGAGTCAGTTCAACAACAGAATGAGACACTGCCCAATCCTGCACCATCCTCACGATTGTCGCTATGGTTCAGCCTATTGTTGAAACCATGATGTTAGAGCCTCTCCTTGAGGTTCTTTTGCTGTTTACATTGCCCCTCTACTTTGCAATCCAGGATGTCCTTCTCCAGGGAGCGTTTCCTTCCAACATCATGTCTGAGGATGTAAGAGGAAGTCTCCTCATCCTTGCCCCTAAGGATAATTCTGCCTATGCTTTTTCCAAGACAGACTTGTGCACAGATTCTTCTTCGGCCATCCTTATTCCATGTCCAACATTCACATGCATATGAGACAATTGAAAATACCATGCAAAAGTCAGGTTCACATTAGTACTCAAAATAACATCCTTGCTTTTCAATACCCTAAAGTGGTCTTGTGCTACAGATTTACCCAATGCAACATGTCGTTAGATTTCTTTGACTGTGAAACCAAGGATGTTACCTTTTGCTATCGTTGTGAGGATTTTGGTCTTCTTTACTGAGTTAGTCTGGGTAGACTAGATAAACAAATTCATAGACACTCGTGTATAAGAAACGGGTTTATGAAAAAGAGCAACTGAACATCCTCCCTGGGGGATGGACAACAGAAAAGGGGGTGAAGGGAGACGCAGGATAGGGCAAGATATGACAAAATAACAATTTATAAATTATCCAGGGCTCATGAGGGAGGGGGAGCACAGAGGGAGGGGAAAAAAAGAGGACTTGATGCAAAGGACTTAAGTGGAGAGCAAATGCTTTGAAAATGATTAGGGCAAAGAATGTACAGATGTGCTTTATACAATTGATGCATGTACATGTATGGATTGTGATAAGAGTTTTATGAGTCCCTAATAAAAGGTTTTAAAAAGAAGAGTTGTATAGGCCCCCAATAAAATGATTTAAAAGAGAAGAAGAAGAAGAAGAAGAAGAAGAAGAAGAAGAAGAAGAAGAAGAAGAAGAAGAAGAAGAAGAAGAAGAAGAAGAAGGAGAAGAAGAAGAAGACCAGCCCGTCCATATCAAGTTCTTAAGTCTGATATTAGCCTATATGTCCGATACCCATCTATAAAGTCCTCTTCAGACTCACAAAACACATGCAATGATGCCAAATGCAAGATGATCACAGGTCAGAAAGCCTTGGTTCCAGTGACATTGTAAGCATCTCAGCACGGCCACGGGTCTCTGTGTGGCTTCTCCAGTTCCCAGGGCATGGGGTCTATCAGGGTAGTGGCCTGTGTTTTGTCAGGAGAGAGTCTCTCAGGGAGTGAGCCAAGAGAGAATATGTCCCCTGCCACTAAGGAGGAAATACAGAAGTTCCCAGAATCCCTCAGGCAGAGACCTCATTGTTTATACAATGATTGACAAGCTAGACTCCACCCATTCAGTCTTAATTCTCAAATTAACACCAGATTGTGTAACTACCACAGACCACCCCTTGTCAATTTGAAACTTTCACAAAACTATTTAGCAGTATATAATTTTAAAATAAAAAGTAATAAAATCATATCTGTAACTATTAGGATAAAACTAAAATGCATATAATTAAAAAATGTAACATAACATTCTATAAGTGAACAAAATAAAAATATCCTATGCCTAACAATTGCAGTTAAGTAAAACCTACACTTTCATCCTATAATTCTTTGCATATATTCCCAGTCTATGAAAGTTTGCAAGCCAACCACGTCATGCCTTTTGGGTATCCAATGTCTGATCTACCCACTATGAACCCAGTGCTCTGAGGAGACAATCACTTTCTTTGATGTGAAGAATCTTCATTTCAGTTGGAACCTTGTGAAGTCTGCATCCATAAGCAAAGTCAAATCAAGACAGGCTATCCATAAAATCAGCAACAATATACACCAGTTCACAGGCTCAAGCATCTTCTCTTCATCTGGTAAGGTTCTAGTCAACTGCATGCGGCCTGCCTCACTTTGTCTCACCACGGTGCCCATTGGTTACCTTGCCTTTGGTTCTCAACTTTCCTAATGCTGTGACCCTTTAATACAGTTCCTCATATTTTGGTGTCCCCCCAACCATAAAATTATTTTTGTTCCAACATCATAACTGCAATTTTGCTACTGTTATGAATTGTGCGACCTCTGTGAAAGGGTCATTCGACCCCCAAAGGGATCACGACCCACGGGTTGAAAACCCCTGCTTTAGACCACGGCCTCATCAAAAATTCTCAACAAGCCTAGCCCCTTGTGCTAGGTCATGAACTTCAGAACAGTCAACCGCTCTCATCTTCTCCTTTAGTTCCTGTAAACCAAATCCATTGCTGCACTTCTCCCACTTCCACTTAATAAGTGGATCTATGGATCCAGATGGTCACGTAGCAAGCATTTCAGGTTGCCACAGGCTCCCTTTAACGTTCAGTCCTAGAGAGGAGTTTTCTACATGGTTCCAGATTTTTTTCCAGCTTCTAGCAGAAACCACTAGTTTAAAATTTAAGTTTAAAAAAAGCAAATAGTTCCTTTTCCTTCAATTTGTCAACAGCCGCTAGGCAAGTCTCTTGGAACGCAAATGCCCTGAGTACTCCAAAGCACTGGGTGGGGCTTCTCTTTTCAGAGGCTTCTTTGCTGGCATGTCCTAAACCTATTTAAAGATGGAATTTTAATGTTTCCTCGTATATTGCCTGATTGGATGTGGGAGATATTCTCTCTCATGGCTCACTCCCTTGGAGACTCTCTATTGATAAGACTCAAGGCTCACTGTCTTGGAGACACTGTACTGACAAGACACATGCTGATAGACCTTTTGTCCTATGAACTGGAAGAACCACATGCTCTGGAGACCCCTGCTAGTGCTGAAATGCTTCTACCACCATTGTAACAACAACACTTTGCACCCACTGGCCTGTGATTTTCCTGCATTCGGCATCATTGCATGTGTTTCTTCTTAAGAGGACTTTATAGATTTAGTGTTGGACATACGGGCTAATGGATTTATGGACTTAATCTGGACTGGACTGGGATGTTTGCTCAATATTCAGCTGCTCTTTTATAAACCTCTTTCTTATAAATAATATGCGTGTTTATGCATTTGTTTCTCTAGTCTTCCCAGACTGACACATTTGCTTTGAATTGCAATCCATATTGAAGGCTGCATCATCAAGGACTTCAAATCCTCCTTACTTTCAGCAAGGAAGATTATGTTATCTGTATATTTCAGGGCATTGATAATCCTTCCTTCAATTCTAATGCCACATTCTAATATTTTATGCTCTCACTTTTAATTTTAATAAAATATATAATTTCCTGTTACATAAGGAACAAGTCATCTACTGATCACTAATAAAATTTTAGAAATATTTTGTAAAAGGTTAGTAAGTGATTGAGAATATATCCACTATAACATTCTATGTGTACAGCTTTCACACCCATTCCACCCCCATTTCTATTTTGAGAAATGTTACAAATACAGAAAAGTTCAAATAATAAAAGTGTATCTATATACCATAATCCAGAATTATCATTATCTGTGTATATATATTTACTTAGAGGATATTTAATTTTAAGAGAAATAGATGTTTATATATGTAAATCTGATGTCTTCTTTAGCCAATCCCCTCCCTACCTCCCATATACACATTCTTCCTTTAGCCACTCTTCACAAGCAATCGTTATCAAGAGCTTCATCAACTGCCTTCTAATCCAACCCACTTTTTAAATAGATGCAAACATATATTCATCCATTATCAATATATAGTACTGAATAACTTTTAAACATTACGGAAATGTCATGAACACTAAATACATCATTCTGCAATTTAATTTCCTCCTCCTACATCATTTTTAAGATCTTTGTTACTACAGAGAAACCTTGTTATATTTTAGAGATACATATTCCATTAAGATTTTTCTATTTAAATCCTGATGTGAATTTAAGTGGCTTCCAACTTTCTGCTATGAAAAATCATGCCACAGTAAATATTCTGGTACGTATTTCCTGAGTAGGCACTCAAAAGTAGAAATGCTAGATACTTTGGAATTTCTTATACACAAACATTTCCTACTCCCATTTCCTATTTTTTAATGCCTTTGAGTTTAACTCTTATGACTTATGGTCTATTCCTACCCTTCCTACCCTCCAAAAGAGAAATCTTTGAACCATATTTTTAAGTATGACTACCTCACTTCCTGATGTCATTTGTATATGTCCAAATTCTGATAAATGCATATGTTTCTGGGGTCTTGTCTGTTCTGCTGGATGAAGATCTTATAAGAGTTGTATACTGTATACAGATGATAATTACATCACAAAAACATATTAGTTAGGATCCCAAATTCATGTTGACAGCAATGATGATAACCATGTGCGTCTTGCTCCAGCGTTCGTGGAAATGTTTCTAAAGCTTCAGCATCAGCTTTGCTGTTTACTGGAGGTTTCTGTTGGACATTTTATACACAGATGTGCTCTTCAATGTGATTTCTCTAGAGTCCAGTTTTTAAAAAAAACTATTTTTAAAGTTTTTCTTATTTTTTGGTTCATTTCTCTGAATAATTATTTCTGGCGTGCTCTTAAGTGTAAATTCCTGATAAAAATTTGCCCACTTTCAAGGATTTTTAGTTAGTATTAATTTTTTAGTGTTTTTTGTGGTGTAACCTTTTGACTGAAAGCTTTCCCACTTTTAGTACATCGATAAGGCTTCTTCCCTGTGTGTATTCTCAAATGTACAGCTAGTGTTGAGAATTGGGAGAAGGCTATTCCACATTCATTGCAACCATATACTGTATATACTCATGTATAAGTCGAGTTATTCAGCATATTTGTTATGCAGTTTTTTATGGTAAAATTAGGTGCCTCGGCTGATATTTGGGTTGGCTTATACTCGAGGATATACGGTAGTTTCTCAGCTGTATGGCTTCTCATGTGCACAGTAAGAAATGAGCTCTGCGAGAAGTCTTTCCCACATACATGCATTGTATTCATAAGGTGTATCACATGAATGAAATCTTGCATGCAAAATAAGTGATGTTCTTTGAGAGAAAGCTTTACCGCATTCATTAAATTCATAGGGTTTCTCTCCACTGTGAATATTTTAATGTTTATCAGGTACTTCTTTGGGCCAAAAGCTGTTCCACATTCATCCATTTACAAGGTTTTTCTCCAATAAGAATTTTCTCCTTCTCATTTAGGTTTGATTTGCCACTGAAGGTTTTCCCACACTCCTTACATACAAAAGTGTTCCCTCCTGTGTGAGTTCACTGGTGTCTGATGAAGTTTGACTTCTGAATGAAAGTTTTCTCACCATCCTTACTGAAAAGATTTCTCTCCAGTGTGAATTCTATGGTGGGTAAGACTTTCCTTCTGGCTAAAGGATTTTCTACATTCATTACATTCAAAGGGCTTTCCCCCATCATGAGTGTTTTGATGTTTAATAACATACTGCTTTTGACTAAAGGTTTTTCCACATTAATTACCATCAAAAGCCTTCTTTATATTATGAAAATATTCATGTCATTCAGATTTGAATTTTCATTGGCGACTTTCCCACATACTTTACAGGTGAGGGGGCTCTTCTCGCTGTACTTTTTTTTTCTGACTAAGGTTTGACATGTAAATGGAAGCTTTCCCACAGTCTCAAGATTTTTCTCCAGTATGAATTGTTTGACTTTCAACAGAAGGTTCTTCTACATCTCTTATGTTTACCAGAAATCTCTGTATGACCTTCCAAGTCTTGTTGCCCTTCTCTGCATGACCTTCCCAGATCAGCATATCTCTGTCTCAGGTTTCTTCTAGGATGACTTCCTTTCTACTTTCTCTCTACCATCAGGGTTCATCTCACTGCTTAAAAAAAAGTGGGCCATACAGCTTGATCACTTTATTATCTGCTCCTACTTCCATGCCACATGGACTCAGGAGATGTACTGACCTAAGGACAAAAAACAGACATTCTTTTTTATATAATCCAGATTTTCTGATTATCTCACCATGCAGATGGAATATGTTTGTTGGAAGGACACAAGCCGGTCTCCCACCTTTCCTGATTTTAAGCCATGCAGTATGCTCCTGTTCTGGTTGCACACAGCCTCTTAGTCTTGATCCATGTAGAAGTTCCAAGGGAACACAATCAAGTGTTCTGGAATTCCCATTTTTCTCATACAATCCATGTTATGATCCATAGAGTCGAATGCTAAAGCATAGTCAATAAAACACAAGTAAACATCATCTAACATTCCTTTCTTTGGCTCAAGATCCTTCTGAATTCAGCAATGATATTCCCTATTCCACATCTTCTCATACCTGAGGACTCAATATAATTGACAGGTCTGAACTACCCTGTAGTACTTTATAGGCCATACTCTTTAGAGGAATAGATAACCAGGCTGTTTTCTCCCTGCATAGCAGATTCAGTTGTGAACTAGCAACATTTGGTTTGAGCTCAACACTTAATCATTGTGTTCCCAGGGCTTTAGGGCTTCTATACATCCATTACCGTGCAGTCAATTCTGACTCGGCACCTCTGTAGATCACCCTAGAATTGTCCCCAAAGATTTCCAGTGCTGTAATCTTCACATAAGTAGACTGACATATCACCCATCTGCAGAGCAGTTGGTAGGTTCAATGGGTGGCCTTTCTGTTAGCAATGGAGTGCTTAACCAATTCACCAACAGGGCTCCTCAAGCATAGTAATGCTAGGAAGGGAAATAGGGAGGTGTGGGCTCACTATGAGTTAAAATTTCTTCAGTGATACTTAACAACAACAAAATCTTTGAAGTCTAAAATGTTTCCAATTTTGAAGTATTCCTCCTAATGGTTTCAAATCTAGGGAGAAATAAAGGATTTAAAATATACTTGAATATCCCTTAAATGTATAACGTAAATCAATTATTGCTTTCTTCAAAATACTTAAGGAGTTTTGTGATAAGTACTATCTTTATAGTGCAGTCTTTTTATGAACACATTTCTTAACTTAATCCTCCCCTCTTCCCTTTTTAGTGCCAGTAAAAATATCCATGCCTGAAATTTTAATAAATTTTTATGCTGCAGTTTTCAGGCCGTGAACAAAGCACTGTACTACATTTCAGAAGGATGATTTAAGAGCAGTAAGAAGCATTTTTTGATCAGTGTTTCTCATGAATATTTGAGAACCCTTCCACAGAGGTACTGCATCTCCACCACTCTATATTTGTCAGTTAGGTTTAACTCTATTACCTTATACATTTATTTATTATTTGTTCTGTTTTTAAAGATATCACTTAAAATGGCTGTATCATTGTTTAGGGGACATTATTTGTTGTAACAGTTGACTATTGCTTTTACAACACGAAGGCAAATGCCAACGTGAAGTAGAATACAAGCTGTTGAAATCACATCAGCAATAAAAAATGAATCCCTTTATAGAATCAGAGATCATAGAATTAGAAATTGAAATGTAGTAACGGAAGAGACATAAAAAGGGTCTTCAAAAATTGTAAGGAAGATATAATGAATTTTTCCCATGAAATGTATGGAGCCCTTTCTTACACCGTGTTATTTTTAAATAGTAGATTGATTATTTTATTGGTGATGGACGTGTGTGTGTGTGTGTATGTGTGTATTGTTCAGAGTACACTGGAAAGGATAAGGGCTAGAGATAGAGATGACAAAAAGGAGGCTTTTCTGGGTATGAGATGTTTAGGAATAGGTCAAATTAAAGAAACATTTGAAATATCTCAAGGGCCAAACCAATGCAAGATTAAAATTGCTTTAATATTAAATAGCAAAGAAAAGTAAAATTTTCCCAAAGTAATTTCTATCCTGATCCGTAACGTTCCGTAGTGGGTTATGAGTTGGATTACTAACTACAAGGTCAGCAGTTTAAAACCACTAGCCATTCATTCCATAGGAAAGAGCTGAGTCTTTAGATTCCTGTAAACATTTACAACCTTGGAAATTAACAGTGGACATTATAATCTGTTCTTTTATAGGGTCACTAGCAGTAGGAATCAACTTGAGTTGGGAGTGTTTTGTTTGTTTGTTTTGACAGCTTTGTTTTGATAGCTTATACAACTGGAAATCAAATGGCAAGTGTTCCTTTTAGTCTGATATTTCTCATTCTATAATTTGATGGAGATTAATTTATATTGTATATACTAGTAATGAATTCATTTAATGGTTATAGTAATCTATTGGCTATATCAAAATCTGTTGCTAGAATTTTGAGTAATTTTCAAAAATTTAGGGTTATCAGGAATAATTCTGCTGTGAGTTTTTTATGCATGTGTGTTTTAGTGCATACTTGTACTAACAGCTACAATATATTTCTTTTTTTTCAGCTACAATATATTTCAAGAATAAAATAGATAGACCTAAAATCATATTTTTATCAAGTTTTCATGACATTGATAGCTTTTCATAGCAGTTGTAGAGATTACACGCCTTCAAGCATTGGATCCACATCCTTTCCAACACTAAGTATTGTTCCTTTTAGAAGTTTTAAAAATCCTTGTTCACATATATGTAGTATATCTGATTATGAATAAAATTGATACTTTTCTGATACAATCTTTTTCAAATGCTTATTATCCAGTATATATTTTCATGTTTGAAGTGCTTGTTCAAGAACTTTGTTCATTTTTATGTCCCTAATAAAAAAAGTTTCATGCCTTTTTTTGTGTGGTGGTGGGGTTTACTTTGTGTTCCTTGTGTATTATAGATGTAAGTCTCTTTGTTATATAGATCAAACATATCATCTCCCACTTGGTATCTTGCTTTTTTAATTAGTTTTCTGGAATCTTAATGCTTTGTATTTAGGACTAGTGTATCTATCTTTTGGTTTTCCATTTAATAAAATATTATTATCAAATGATAAGACTCATTCTATTGTGTCACTCTAAAGTTTCATTGTTATCGGAAATCCCCCTGCACTTCATGGTTTCATATGCTGTGAAATAGTGGGCAAGATTAAAGGTGCTCTATATAAATAAACAATCGAAAGACCGTTGTTTATTAACTCTTATGAAGTGCCACCTTTGTCATTTTTACATAGACTTGGTTTCTAGAATTTGTGTTCTTTTCCATTGTTAAATTCTTTATTCTTCTACTAAAATCACACATGCAGTTTGTAGTAAGGCTTTATGACCCAGTTTTATAAGTGCCCCAAATATATATTTTTGTTTTTGCCATTGATGCCATTGATTACCATCACGTTGATTCCAACTCATGGTAACCAGTTGTGTGCAGAACAAAGCTGTTCCCTGATGTTTCAAGGCTTTGATCGCATTATCAAAGCAGATCAGCAGTCTTCCCTTTCTCTTCTGCTGGGTGGATTCCAAAGGGTCACCTTTTGTCTAATAATCCAGAAATTAATGAACTAGTTCCTTTTTCAGTAACTGAAATCCATATATTATTCAGATTTCTTGTTCTCCTCTAAGATCCCACTGAGGATGCCACATTCAATTTAGTCACCATGTCCCACCAAGTCTTTCCTTAGTCTCTTCAAGGCTGTATGTGTTTTATAGACATTCCTTATTTGTGATGGCCTTGGCAGTCTCCAGGAAACCTGCCTCTCAATCTGGATTTTTCGGTGACTTTCTGATAATTAAATTGGGATAATACTTACATGTGTTTCAAGGAAGAGCACAGAGTTAACGTGGTATTGTCATCACATATCATGGATGAATGACTACACGATATATTACCCTTGCTTGCTGTGACCCACTGCCTGCACATCTTGTGTCAAGTGTCCCTACGTCAATGCTATCTTCCTACTCCTCTTTGTGTTGTACTCTCTGGAAGGAGTCATTATATGCAGATGACACTCAAGGATTAGAGAATTTTATTTAACCTTTGAAAGTAAAGTATATAAAACCTTTACAATGATTCTACATGAAAGATGTGTCTGTTCTCCCCATTTATGGATTTTCTCCATAATTTATTTATATCAGTATGAGTTGGTAGATATTTATTCTTTGTGAGTTTCCAAGACTTTAACTCTCTTTAAGGGGAGCAGCAAGCTCCATTTTTTCCCTTGGAGGAGCTCGTGGTTTTGAAAAGCCAATCTTGTGGTTAGCAACTATGCTATCAAGGATTGGGGCATTGGAGGTTTGGACACTTTTAAATCCATAGAAAATTAATTTAGAAATCAATATAAGGTGTTCAAACCCTGGTGGTATGATGGGTGTGATAGGTAGGTTTATTGTGCCTATGTAGCCACTAGAATCGTGTGGGATTAATCAAATCACAGTTTGATTCAAGGGCAAAGAGATAAATGGCTCAGCCATGCCCGCTCCTCTCTCTTTTTGTCTCTGGGGGTCTGACCAGGAAGCAGCTGCTTTAATTAGTTCTCTGCCTCAACTTGTGAGCTACACTACCTGTGGGACAGTCAACCCATGCATCCTGTCACTAGAGCTTGCGGTTCCTTTGAGACCTGCTTTGCCACACTGCTGGTGTATACTTTGCTTGCTCTTGAGGCTGGTGGTTCCTGTTTTCTTGCATTGCTTGAATTTGATATCCCGTCTAGGCCTGTTTTGCTAAGCTCCTGAGCTGCTGACTGTAGATGACCCAACCTGCCTTTTGCTGCCTGTGGGAGTATTCTGCCTGCTTGCCTAAGAGAAGACTCAGCTGCCTGCTTCCTTAACTTTGGACCCAGCAGCCCTCGAGAGTTGAAGGACTCCCAGTATATTAGCTGTTCCAAAGAAGTGAGTTGAATCAAGCCCTCTATATGGCCATGTGGACTAATTAGCTGTTATAGATCCTTATATATGGATATATCTCTCCATATATAATGCATGATACAATTTGATACAAGATATTATATATTATATATATATAATCATAAGCGTTCTAGTTTTGTTTCTCTAGAATACCCTGCTTAAACATAATGGGTAAACTTTGGGCTGCCAATTGCACACCTGCCATGCCTCAAGAGAAAGATGAGACTATCTGTTTTTATTATATTTACACCGCAAGGATCCTACATAGTTACTATGAACTACTATTAGTCTAAATAGACTGAATGGCTATGAATTGTGTGTGTGTGTCTGCGTTTGTATTTTCTTGCAAATTCTAGAATCACATTTTAATTTCTAAAAGATCCATCAAGAATTTGATGTAATTGCATTTAATTGATAGTTCAAGTTGGGGAGCCCTGGAGGCGTAGTGGTTAACTTCAAGGTCAGTGGTGTAAAAACCACCAGCCACTCTGTAGCAGAAAGATGAGGCTTTCTACACCCACAAAGAGTCACAGTCTTGGAAACCCACAGGGCTAGTTCCACTCATTATTTGGGGTCACGATTAATTGGAATTGACTCGAAGGCAGTGAAACTTTTTTTTGGTCTGCTTGTTTGTTGGCTTGCTTGCCTTGAGAGTGAGAAAGCTGGGAAATTTGATACTTTTGCAATAGCTCATCCTTAATCTACAAACATGAGACATATATAAATGTCTCTATGTGAATATTCTTATTTCTTTCACAGTGTTTTGGAGTATTAGATCTTATATATATATTCTAGATCTGTTTCAAACTATTTAGATGTTTTGTGCTATTTTAAATGGCTGTGCATTTTCTGTTTTATTTTGAAACACATGATTGGTATACAAAAATGCTATTGATACCTGTTTAATGGTGTTAGATACAGCCATATTTCTATATTATTTATTATTTCTAAGTTTTCGCTATAATTTTTAATTTCCTTATTTTCTATTAAAATATTTTTCTTTTGTGAATTAACCTTCTTACATTTCTGAATTCAACTAGCCAATACTTTGTGCATGAGTTTTGCATCTAGTTATGTAAAATAAACTGCAATTTTCCTTTTATATATGGTATTAGTCAGGGTTTGATACGAATGTGATGAAAAGAACTGGAAAAGCATTTTGTTTTTATCTTGTGTGGATGATTTGATGTCACATAAGTGATATTTTTATTAAATATTTAGTCTAAGTGAATTTATTGGGGCATGGACTTTGCCTTCCAGAAATATTTATGTAAAATTTAAATATATTTATAGATATACAATTATTTATATGAAAGTAAGACATATAGACTATTTTAGTATTGCTTTTCGTTCTTCATTTTGGTTCATTTTGGCTTGGGGGAAACATGGATATTCATGTGTACCTTGATCTATGAAATATTTTAAAATTTATGAGTTTCAAACAGTTCAGATTCCTAGTTATCTCTTTGCCATTGTTTTTTTACTGTCCTACTGTGATCAGAAAGCATATTTCATGAATGTTTTCTCATGAAATTTGTTAAGATGTTTTGTATGGCCTGACATTTGGCCAATGTTTATAAATGCATGAATGCACTTTACAAGATTATGTCAAAAACTGTGTCTATATAGTTCTGAAGCTATATTTTCTGATATTCTTCTGTGACATATAAATTACTGAGAACAAAGTGTTCAATTTTCCAACAATGTTTGTGAATTTGCCTATTTATTACTGGAATTTTGTAAATATTTGCTACCTGACATTTAAAAAAGATGTTTTGTGACTGAAAAAAAAATCTCAACCAGTATTTTATCACATATTCTGCCTCATTATTTCCCTACTATGCTCCTTGTCACAGGCAAAGGATACATAGTTAGAGGTCTTCAGCATAATTTTTAAGTCTTTAATACTATGGTATTTTAATATCTATTCTCCAATTCATTTAAACTTTCATAACTAATGTCAAATCTATGGTTAACTCATGAATTTAATTAGTAATATTTATTTTTCAACTGTAGGAATACTTTTATATTATTTAAAAAATGTATATTCCATTTCTCTCTCTCTTTTAAAAAACCATTTTAATGGGAGCTCGTACAACTCTTATTATAATCCAAATATACATATATCTATTCATTGTGTCAAGCACATTTGTACATTTGTTGCCATAATCATTCTCAAAACATTTGCTTTCTACTTGAGCCCTTGGTATCAGCTCCTCATATTTTCTGTTCCCTCCTCACCCCTCCATCTCGAACTGTTGATAATTTATAAATTAGTATTATTTTGTCATGTCTTACACTATCCAACATCTCCCTTCACTCACTTTTCTGTTGTCCATCTCCCAGGGAGAGTGTTATATGTAGATCCTTGTAATTTGTTCCCCCTTTCTACCCAATCTTTGCTCCACCCTTCCGGTATTGCCACTCTCACCACTGGTGCTGATGAAATCATCTTTCCTGGATTCCATGTTTCCAGTTGCTATCTGTACCAGTGTATATACATTCTCTGGTCTAGCCAGATTTGTAAGGTAGAATTGGTATCATGATAGTCTTGATGGGAGAAATCATTAAAGAACTAGAGGAAAGTTGTATGTTTCATCATTGCTATGCTTGCTGCACACTGAGTGGTTCATCTCTTCCCCACGACCCTCCTGTAAGGGCATGTCCAGTTACCTACAGATGAACTTTGGGTGCCCACTCTGCACTCTCCCTCATTCACAATATTATTTTTTGTTATTTGATGCCTGATACCTGTTCCCTTTGGCACCTTATGATCACATAGGCTGGTGTGCTTCTTTCATGTGGGCTTGGTTGCTTCTCAGCTACATGGCCGCTAGTTTATCTTCAAGCCTTTAAGACTCCAGACGCTATATCTTTTGATCTTTTGATAGTCGGACACCATCAGCTTTCTTCACCACATTTGCTTATGTACCCACTTTGTTTTCAGCAATCACGTCAGGAAGGTGAGCATAATGGAATGCCAGTTTAATAGAACAAAGTGTTCTTGAATTAAGGGAGTACTTAAGTAGAGACCCAAGGTCCATCTTCTACCTTAATCCTAAACCTATAAATATATGCAAATAGATCTATTTCCCCATCATATAAAAATATATTTATATATGTACATGCCTGGGTTTAGACCTCTATATTTGCCCTTTGCGTCCTAGTTCTTTCCTCTCTTTCCTTTTACTTTCCTGTTGTCCCACTATGATGTTCAGCCTTCATTTGGGTTTCAGTAATTCTTCTGGGTTACATTGCCCTTGATGAAGCCCTACCAGGCCTCGTCCACCCTCCTCACCCCTGATTTTGGATCACTTGTTGTTCCCTTGTCCCTGGGTTTGCTAATACCACTTCTGTTCCCCCACCTACCCCTCTCCTATGTCCTACCCCCTGAACTGTCAATCCCATTGTTTTCTCCTTCAGATTGTTTATCCAGCCTATCTTATCTTGATAGACCTGCAAAGATAATAATATGCACAAAAACAAGATAGAGCAAAACAAACCAAAAAACAAAACAACACCAATGAAAATTCCATGACAAAATAAGAGAAAAGCCTGTAAATAGTTCAGAGTCTGTTTGTTGACCTTTATGAATGTTTTCCAATCATGTTTGATGGGGTGCCAGGTCCTGACCCCAAAGTCTATTTTTTGTATTCCCCAGAGACTTCCTTGCTCTGCTCCCTTTGCTGTCCTATTGCATGCCCTTAGTGTTTTGCCTCAGTGTGGTGATTTCAGATCAGGCACAGTTCCAACACTGTGTCTCTAGTAATGTCCCTGTAGGGGCATGGGTCAGTGAAGGATGTCATGTCTCATAGTGGAGCTGACCATATTGTCCACTCTGTGCATTGGCTGTTCTGAGCAGGGATATCATGCTCAAGTCTTGGTGGGTCAGGATGTGGTCCTCTCTCTCTTCTTCCCTGTTCATTTGCTCCCATGTGCTCTGATCAGCCATGTACCTCTCTCTGAGCTGTAGCTTCGGTGCTGTCCTTCAAATTCTTCTGAGGTGAGTGGTGGCTGTCCAATTAGTTAGGATTGGGGCTGGCCCCTCAGACCTCTCTCCTGGTTCCCTGCTTCATGTCAGTATGTTGCATTTACATCATGGAGAGCCAGGTTGAAGTCTGGTCCCTCTTTCCCTGTGGAGATATAAGCATTGCCCTCCCCTTGGGTGGGTTAGTGCCCTATTCCCCCACTACCTATTTTTTTTACCCCCTCCTTTTTAGTTGGCTACCATATACATCCATGGATTTGGTCTGGCCCCTACCATACTACCTGGACTTCACCGTAGGAATGTTTGTATACAGTAACTTTTCCCTATGCCCCTTTGGCTTTTTTTTTTTTAAGGCTTACGTCAGCGACTCATGTTAGACTTGTCCTTTTGTACAGACAACAAATCAGTTGTCTGTATGCTGATGATTTTATTTCTGGGTTTTCAGTTCTTTTCCATTGGTCTGAGTATCTGTCATTATAACAATATCATGCGGTTTTGACCACTGTGGCTGTATAATACGTGCTAAAGTCAGGTAAATCAAGCCCTACCACTGAGTCTTTGAGGAGTTCTCTGCTAATTCGGGGCTACTTCCCTTTCCATATGAAGTTGGTTATCAGTTTTCCCATTTCTTGAAGAAAGATGAGGGTAAATGTATTTGGATTGCATTAAACTTATATAGTGCCTTGGACAGAACCGATATCTTTACTTGTATATTTACATACAACCTTTTCTATTTATTCTATTCCTATATTGAGTCTTCCAATCTATGAGCAAGGGATATTCTTCTATTTGTAGAGGTCACTTTTGGTTTCTTGTAATAGTGTTCTGTAGTTTCCCTCATATAAATCTTTTTTTTTCATTTAGTCAGGTTTTTCCCTAGATATTTCCATTTGTGCTTGGCTATTGTGAAGGGCACTGTCTTTTTTATCTCCTTTTCTGTGGTCTTATACGAAGTGGATAGCAGTCTGATGGACTTCTAATTTATTGATCTTATATCCTGCCACTCTGCCATACATCTGTATTGTTCCAGTACTCCTCTTGTGGAAGTTTTGGGATTTCCCAAATATGAAATCATATCATCTGCAAATAATGATCGTTTCACCTCTTCCTTCCCCAGGCATATAATTTTGATGTATTTTTTTTTGTCTTATGCTGTTAGCTAAGGCCTCCATTACAATGTTAAATAAGGGTAGGGACAAGTAAGAGTAGGGACAAGGACCAACATTGCGGTCTAGGCCCCTTTTCAGTGGAATGTGTTAGTCATTTCTCCATTTACTACTACGTTGGCTTTTGGTTTGTCATATATAGCCTGTATCATCTCGAGGAATTTTCCTTCCATTCCTATTTTCTTCAGTCATATCAATGTGGTGAGTGATACGAATGGTCTTTTGTTTGTTGCACCATCCCTGCATCCCTAGTATGAATCCCACTTGGTTATGATAAATTATTTTTTAATATATTTTCATATTCTGTTAGCCAGTATGTTGTTAAGGATTTTTGCATTGATGTTCATGCAAAGGATACTGGTTGGTAGTTCTCAATTCTTGTGGCATCCCCGCCCGGTTTTGCTATCAGAGTTATACTAGCTTCAAAGAAGGAGTCTTGGAGTTTTCTGTTTTTTCCTATCTTCAGGAAGAGTTTGTATAGGATTCGTGTTAGCTCTTCTCTGAATAGTTGGTAAAATTCTTCTGTGACACCATCTGGACCAGGGAATTTTTTATTAACACTCCCTTGATAACCTTGTCTAATGATTCTATTGTTATGGGTCTGTTGATATTCTTGATGCCTCTTGGGGATAGTCTAAAGAGGGATTGTTTTTCCAAGAATTTGTCCATGTGTCCAATTTGTTGAGTTCATTTGAGTACAACCCTTCGTAGTACTGTGTAATTACCCTTTTGATTTCACTAGGGTCTGTTGTAATGTCCCCTCTTTCATCTCTCATCCTTGCTATGGAAATTTGTTCCCACCTTTCTTTGGTTAGGTTTGCCAGCGGTTTGTTGATTCTCTTTATTCTTTCAAAGAACCAAATTTTAGCAGCACATTTCTTCCCATAGTTTTCTTATTTTCCCTCTGCAGAATCTCGGCCCTGATTTTTATTATTCATTTTCTTTTGCTATTAGTAGGATTGTCCTGTTGACTCTGCTCTAGTTGTTGTAAATTTTGTGCCAGCATATCAATCAGAATAAGTCTCTTCCATTTTCATGTGTGCATGTATTACTATGAAACTTCCACTGATAACTGCCTTAGTTTTGTCCCATAAGTTTTGGTATGTCTTATTCTCATTATCGTTGGTTTCTAGAAATTTCCTAATTTCAGCTCTGATCTGGGCCAGTACACATTCCTTTTGCAATAGAGACTTATTCATCATCCAATAATTTTCTCCTGTTTTCTTCATCTTCCTTTTGTTGATTCCCAGCCTTATTGCACAGTGGTCAGAGAGAGGGGTCTACATGATAACAACGTGTTTAAATATATGTAGATTCACCTTATGCCCCAGCATGTGGTCTATCTTCAAATGTGTAGCATGTGGGCCTGAAGTGAATGTGAACTTGTTGTATTTGTATGAAAAGCTCTGTAAATATCAGGCCAAAGTGTCTAAATGTAGTGTTTATATCTCTAGTCTCCTTGTTGAGTTTCTTTCTCTGTGATATATCTTTCTCAGAGTTTTTTGAAGTCACCTACTATCATTGTTGAGGCTGTGATTTCTTTTTTCATCTTTTGGAGTGTTTGGTTGATGTATTCAGTGGGTCTCTCATTCGGGGAATATATGTTTAAATTGCATAGTGCTTCTTTGTGTATTGTTCCCTTGAGCATTAAATAGTGTCCCTCTTTATCTCTTTTTATGGTTTGCACTTTGAGGTCAATTTTATCCGAGATTAAGATTGCAATCCCTGCTTGTTTTTAATTCCTTTTTGCTTGGTATGCCTTTCTCAAGCCTTTTATTCTCAGCCTATTTTTGTCTGTAACCTTGAGATGTGTCTACTATAGGCAGCAGATTGAGGGATTGGGTTTTCTAAGCTGTCTGCTAACCTCAGTGTTTTAATGCCTGAGTTCAGTCTATTGATATTCAGGGTTACTATCTCCATCTGTGGCCTCTGTGATGTCATCTTACACCTTTTGTGTTGGGTGTTTTCCTATGTCCCTTTCTTATCTGTGTGTGTGTGTGTGTGTGTGTGTGTGTTTCATTCTTGACTTCTTTCCACCCTTAAGCCAATGCTATTTTGTGGGCTGTTTTCTCGTTGTTTCCCTCTGGATGGGGTTGTTCTGAGTGGTAATCTCTTATTAATGCTGGGTGCCCATTCTGGGTTAACAAGTATCTTTTGTGGGGCTGCATTTCTTCTAATGTATTCTTTGATTGCTTCCTTGTCTGGGAAGACTCTTATTTCTCCATCTATCTTGATAGATAATTTGACTGGGTAGAGCATTTTTGGGTTTGCATTATTTTCATTAAATTTTTGGAACACGTTACTCCACTCTCTCCTGTTCTTCATAGTGTTTGCTGATACGTCTGAGCATCTTCTTATTAGGGAATCTTCATATGTGATTGCTTGTTTTTCCCTAGCTGCTCTCATGATCTTCTCCTTTTCCTCAAAGTTGGAGAGTTTAACAGCTATGCGTCTTGGTGACTTCTTCTTGGGATTCATTCTAGCTTGTGTTCTTTCAGTCTCCTGAGTGGTTGCCTGGTTTTCATTCATTATGCTGGGGAAGTTTTCCTCCAAGAATTCTCTCATTATTGTTGCAGATGACTTCTTTGTTGCCCAAAGTTCGAAACCAACAGCAGATTCATGGGGAAAAGATGTGACTTTATACTTGCATAAACCGTTACCATCTCTGAAACACACAGGGGTAGTTTTCCCATATCCTATGGGTTCACTGGGAGTCAGCATCGACTTGAAGGTAGTGAGAATGAGTCTATAGGTAAAATTAACATAGTTTTGTCTTTAGAACCCAAATCTAAAATGTGCTTTAAAAAACTATTTCTATATTCAAAATGTGTTTGCTTGAATATCAGAATTACATGCAGAGTTCTGGATATATGTACCAAGTATTAACAAAGGAAATTCACATTTTGAATGTTGCTATTGATAAATAAAAGATGGTTGCATTGTTGCCTTAGTGTCAGTGCTTTCAGTTATTAAAAAAAACAACAACTATTTCTTTATTGTCAGTAGGACCTAGTCCCTGGAGAAGTACATTATGCTTGGTAAAATGGAGGGGAAACACAAAAGAGGAAGGCCTTCAACAAGATGGGTTGACGCAGTGGCTGCAACAGTGGGCTCAGCCATGGCAACAAGTGTGAGGATGACACAGGACTGGGCAGTGTTTTGTCTCCTGTGCATAGTGTTGCTGTGGATCAGAACCAACTCAATGGCACCTACCAACAACAGCTATTTTTATAACATTAACATGTTTTTACATATTTGTGCATGTGTGTTCATATACTCTGTTATGATGTAAAATACATTTCACATTGGGTCATGGCCCACAAATCTTTGAATGTCAATAGTTTTTAGAAAAACCTTCAAATAGAGTGAAGAAAGAAAAGGATGATACTGCTAACAGAGATAGAAAAGTCTCAACATTCTTCAATGTCAGACAAGCAAGAAAGGGATCATGATGGAGTTGTCAGATGTATCAAGAGTGACAACTAATGCCGTGTCTAATGAGCTCTAAATTAAGGAGTTCTGATGGCACTGTGCAGTAAGCATTGAGCTGTTAACTATAGGACTGGTGGCTAAAGCCCACCAACTCCTGCACAGGAGAAAGATGAAGTTGTCTGCTCTCAGAAAGATTTACACCTTGAAAGCCTGTAGAGAGTCACTAGGAATCAAACCCAACTCAATGGCAGTGGGTTTTGGTAAGTTAAGCCTAGTAGGTTTGGCAGCAAAGGTTTTTGTTTAAGTTAGGATGGTAATGTTAATTGAGTTTGAGATTCAATAAGTAAACTGTTTTAAAGTTAAGGACTCAGATAAATGATGTCCTTTTATCAGGAAAAAAAATTTTTGTAGCTACTTGAAAAAGCTGGAAGGAAATAAAAATTATGTTAAGAACATACATGACCAAGGAAAATCATGTCCAAAGAGATAAAGTTACACCTGTTTGAAATAAGTGCTTTAATTGGAAAATACTAGGAACCAATACTAAAGGAGAGATGTGTAGGTCAAAGAGGATATTATATGAGGGGGGTAAACCCCTCCCACCTAGGGGTAAACCCCTCCCACCCAAAAGAAGTGAAAAAAATCTACCCTGGTCAGAGCTTCCATAGTATGCATTTTCCCCACAAGGCAAACATCCAACAACTTGTTCTGAGATAGTGCAACCAATATCATCGCCTAGGAAGGTCGTCTGGTCACAGTGAATTTTTTTGTAAAAGTAGTTTCGCTTGAACCTCGTTTTTTGTGATGGCCAATTTAACATAACAGTGTGTGGCTGTTAAATTTTGTTTCCTCCTCAGGACAAATGTTGCAGAAACTTTTGTGATGTTGAACAGAGATTATAAGGACAGATATAAGGGGATATCTCAACCATACGACTGGTTTTCTTGTTTTAAAAAAGGCGAAATGTTGATTGATGACAAATCTCATTCTGAATATCTGTCAGTTCCAAAATGGATGAAATGTAGCCAAATTTGTGCATTTGTGGCTGAAGACCGATGACGATGAACCATTGAAGAGATGGGGAAGTCATCTGTATTATCTTACATTTTAGTTCACCTAATTCTAATGGAATATTTAGGAATGAGAAGGATGGCTGTGAAATTTGTGCCTTGGGTTCTGACTGACCAAGAAAAAGAGGATTGAGTGGAAACATGCTGGGCTTTGAAGAACAGCTCTGAAGAAACCCAGACATTTTTTTCCAAGGGCACTGATGATGAGGAGACCTGATGCTATTCTTAAAACTTCATAGGCAAACATTAATAAAGCCAGTGGAAGACACCATCTTCACCTCACCCAAAATAAACTCATCAATTGATATCAAAGATCTAGACGATGTTCTTTTTTCTTTTTCTTTTTTTGACGTGAGTGGGACAGTGTGTTTAGAGTTTGTTCACCAGGTCAGACTGTTAATCAAGCTTTCTATTTAGAGTTTCTGAAAAGATTGCATAACAGTTTGTGGCCAAAAAGGCCTGCTTTGTGCAGATTGCTTTTGCAATCCCAGTGTGCCAGTTTTGGGCAAAAAGCAACATGTCTCTTTCCCCCACGTGTCTGAACTTGTTCTGTGTGACTTCTTTTTGCTTCCACAAATGAGGAGGGACATGAAAGGACAGCCATTTGACAACAGAGAAGAAGTGAAGAAAAACATGAGGGAGGTTCTGTCAGTCATGCAAGCAGATGAGTTTGAGAAATATTTCCAAAAATGGACTTGAAGATTTGCCAACAGTATTAAGTGTAATGGAGAGTACTTTGAAAGTGGTAAGGTCATTTTGGAAATAAAGTAAAATTTAAAATTTCCCCTTTTTTGGCACCTCCTTATACATGGGAAATTACTGATATATAATTAACAGAAATGGACAATCACCAGTGAAGTGACACTTTCACTCACTCTCCGATGGGGAGTTGATTCCTACTCATAATGACCCTCTACTATAGCATGGTTCTCTGAGATGAAGTCTTTATGTGAGTACTAAAGATAACCTTTCTCTCTTGGAGAGGCCAGTGGTTTCAGACTGCTGACCTTGCACTTAGTCCAAAGCATAGCCCCTCTGCACCACCAGGGCTCCCTAGTGAAGTGAAAGAGATCTTGAATAGGAGTCAGGAGTATTGTCAGAAACCTATAGTGAATTCAATTTTTAGAAAATTTGAAAAGGTCTTTAAATTTAAAAATCTATGATTTGAAATGTGTTCAAAATATGCAATATTTGCCACTTACATTACATAGTTTTAAGCAGGTCCTATTTATTTATCTATCTATTTATTTATTCATTTTAAGCAGGTCCTATTTAATTAAGTATTAAAATTAAATGTTATTTTTTAAAATTGCTTCCCTGTTACTTATTTCATTCTTTCAGAGTAAATATTTTGCATATCAGAGGATATAAATAAATGTATGACTTCATTTTTCAAAAATCAAGGAATATGGTAATTTACAAAGGGTTTTCCCATAAATGTTTCTGAATTCATTTCCCTAGAGTAATTCTGATTCATAACTACCGTATTTGTTGTTAGATGCCGTCAAGTTGTTTCTGACACATAGCTGCCTTAGGCATAACACACGGAACCACCACCCTGTCCTGGACGATCCTTATGATTATTCTCATGCTTGAGACCATTGCTGTACCCACTGTTTCAATCATCTTGTTGAGGGCTTTCCTATTTTTCACTGCCCCTCTACTTTACCAAAACAATGTCCTTCTTCAGGAACTGGCTTCTCCTGGCATGTACAAAGCATTTAAGGTGAAATCTGGTCATCCCTAGCTGTAAGGAGCACCCTAGCCCTAAAGGACAGCATAAAACTGCTCTAGGCTTTGTGCAACGGTTTCATCTTACTTCTATGGAGTCATTGGTAGGTTTAGATCTTTGGTTCTATCGATTAACAAGCCAGTACAATTTACTCATGTGTTAAAATTGTTATCGATTAACAAGCCGGTACAATTTACTCATGTGTTAAAATTGTTATCGAAACATCAAATTCACAAGTACTTTAAATGTCTTTTAAATCATATATGCCATGTTGTTGTTGATAGGTGCTACTGAGTGGGTTCTGGCTTGCAAATACACTACTACATCAGAAAGAAACACCAGTTGGTCCTGCACCATATTCACAAGAGTTCTTATGTTTAAGATCATTTTTGCAACTACTGTGTCATCCATCATGTGAGTCCTTCCTCTTTCACTGCTCCTCTATGTTGCCACGATGTTCTTCTACAGTGCCTGATCTCACCGGCCAGTGTATCCAAAGTATATGTCTTGTTTCTAAGGAGCCTTGTGACTGTACCAAAAAAGTAGCTTTATTAACACTTCATCCACATGTCATACAATACAATAATATAATCATATCAAGGAGAGTTGTACAGTGATCACCAGTCAAGTCTAGAACAGCGTTTTCTTCCTTGTACTCATTGTTATTCATGTATTTATGTTTTCACTGATTGTGGGAATAGGATACACAATGAAATCGTCTCAAATTCAACAATTTCTACATGTATGATTCAGTGCCATTGATTATATTCTTTTTGATGTACAACCATTACTAATATCCCTTTTTCAAACTATACCACCATCATTAACATAAACTCAATGGCCCCTAAGCTGCAACTCTTTCTCCTTCACCCATGGTAACCACTGGTCAAGTTTGGTTTACTTATTTTTTAATCACTTTCTTGATATAGTAGTTTCATATCATACAGTTCCAAGGTTAAATTTCTTTTAAAAAGAGTTGTGAATACACACTATCACAATCAATTCTAATGCTCCCTCTCCTATCCTGAATTCATTGTTTGCTTCCCAAATCCTCTCAGCCTCCCCACCCTGATCCCCACCCGCTCCACATCCCTGATTAACCATAAGTTATTGTCTCTATGTATCCACTCCTTCTGTGCTTCACAAACTGGGGGACCCAACAAAAACAATTAAAAATAAAAACCAAGCAAAATGGAAAGAAGAAAATAATACTAATACATAAAATTATAAATACAGAGTAAGAAAGATAAGACTACCTTTAATATTTAAAAAGCTAGAGGGAAATGTCTTCCTGTGAGAACAAGTGAGAAATATTTGAACCTAGAGCAAATTCAAGTTGGGTCAGGAGGGGTGTCAACTGACTCAGTGTCATCTTATACCATGGTTGGATCCACCATAATCAAGTTTACAATAATCTCTGTCTGATTTCAGAGCTGTCTGAGTCTCTTGCCTGTGGTTACAGGGGATCAGTCAGAGGCTTAATCTGACTACATCCTTTGCAGATGAATTTTGGGCTCCTCCTGTCCTCCAGTGCCTCCTACAAATTGAGTGTTCATAATTTAAGCTCTGATACTTTTCCCTTTATCGTACTTGAATTTTGTTATTGTCGTCTTTGGGTCACACAGGCTGGTGTGCTTCATCCATGTGGATTTAGTTGACTTCTCTCTTAGATGGCTGCTTGTTTGAATACAAGCCTTTAAGACCCCAGATGTTATTCCACCTGCTTTGTTCACCACACTTTGCTGTAGCACAGGCAGTACTTACAAGACCGTTCTGTTTGTTATTTTTGGACATCTATGCTATTCTGGATATTCTTCACCACCATGATTCAAAAGCAATGATTCCTCTTTGATCTTGCTTTCAAATGCATATGAGATGATAGAAAATACCGTATGTCGGGCCAGGGGAACCTAAGTCTTCAAAGGAATACCTTTGCTCTTCATTACCCAAAAGAGGTCTTGTGCAGCAGATTGACCCAATGCAATAAGTCTTTTGATATTGACTGCTGTCACCATGAGCATTGATTATGGATAAAAGCAAAACAAAATGCTTGACAACTTCAATATTTTCACCATTTTTTTGGTGTTACCCATTGGTTCAGTTTTGAGACTGTTTATCTTCTTTGCATTGAATTATAATCCATTCTGAAGCCTCAGTCCTTATTTATCTTCATCAACAAATGCCTCAAGTCCTTACTTCCAGTTAGCAAAGGTGTGCCACCTGCATATGACAGGCCATTGACAAATCTTCCTCCAGTCATATGCTGTATATTTCTTCAGATAAGCCAGCTTCTCTGATTGTCATTAATTCCTTTAATATAGATTTCACTTCTTGTATTGATCACTATAATTTGTGATAAGCAGAAACTAAACCAAGCTTAGTTAATGATGGAATTTTAGAAAATGTCTACCTTTGACAATATCACTGTCTAGATAACAGGGGAAAATGAATACATAAAAATAGACTTCACCACCAAGCAATGCTAATTTCCATATATAAAAGCCCAGGTCTTGTGGGATGGTGAGGACAGATAGGAAATTTTGTCATTTGCTCACTCTCCTTTACTAATTTTCTATAACTATTTTGAACTAAGAAGAGTGGGACTGAAAGTCCACTAAAATGTAAGAAATACACATTTACATAAACTTTGCATAACGATTTTGGATCTCAGTACTTATCTTAAGTGAGATAAACCTTAGAGCTCCATTTTGGGTTGAATTTTATGTTTGTAGAACTAACATGAAGCTAAAACCATAAATATATATATGTGTGTGTGTATATAAATATAAATATATATATATATATAATTTAGGTATTAGGGGGTCCAAATTCTTAGCATGCTCAGCTGCTGACCCAATGTTTGGAGGTTTGAGTGTACTCAGGAAAACATTCAGAAAAAAGACCTGTTTATCTACTTCTGAAAAAAAGTCATTAAAAACTCTGACATATGTGGATTGCCATTAGTTAAAACAAATGCAATACCTTTTCTTTGTCTTCATTTTTTTTAAGCACAGGAAGGATACAAAATTTGAGATTCTGGGAAGCAGAAATTTTATTTAGAGTCCATGTGTGATGAGAAGACAGATATGTATCTGAATATAACAAGTAGCCTTTTTTGGGAAAGTTTCAATCCACAAGTGAAAAGAAAGTGCTTTGGTAGAGAGAAAAGGGCTCATGGGAAAAATTATGTAATATTGCTCCTAAAAGTATGTGAGTTTAGTGAGAAATAAAGGAAATTGGAGCTACATTAAATGATAGCCAGAAACACAAGGATACAGAGTTACAAAGTAAGAATATCGCCTTTTGATTTAAACTGTAACAAAACTCTTTTGGACTACCAGGATGTATTTAACTCAGTGCTACCACTGAGTAAAAACTCAGATTCTGAGGTAAAGGTGAATCATGGCAAAGGTAGTTTAAGTGGAAACAGTTCTCCTTTCATAACTGAAGTTGAAAATCTTTTTAAAAATTCTGTATCTGCCTTTGTAAGACCTTATAGTGTCTCAAAATCATGTCATTTTCATTGCATATTTCTGTAAATTTAAGAGATTAAGGAGAAGTAGTTTTGATACCAGTGTATAACTTAAAAGAGCTTATTCCAAGTAAATCCATTATAAAGTTTCATCACCTTTATCATTGATTGCTCCCTTTAAAATTAGACTAATGTGCTCTGTCAAGGGGAAAAAAGGATATGTAGGCTGAAACTCTTAAGTCATTCATTTTGACGATCAAAGAAGTGTCAATTAATTAATTTTACTAGCTAAAACAAAATAATGAATTGAAGATTTTATGGTTACTGTTATGATCATTTTTCAATGATTTTTGAAGTTTCTGGAAAATTTAAATGTTCAAAGGATATAGATATATATCCTTCTTACGTACATATAGTGTTCTAATCTGTCAACTTGCGTGTCATAGTTAGTGTATAGCAATCATTCAACCTATGTGCATATCAAGCTGTAGAAAAATGCATTATAGGGCATTGAATTAAATTGCTTTCTATTACTAAACCCAAGATGAATAACTCAAGCTACTTCCACCATTTTGCAGCATCCAAATGTAATTGTTTTCACTGGAATTTGAAACATGTGGTTATGTCAGTGTGCATTTCTCAAGGGTCATCTCATCTGTTTGATGTTACCTAAAAGTGTCTCGATCACTAGATAATTCAAGGGCAATTTCTTTTTAGAAATAAAAAGTTGTGGCACGTGAGAAATAATTCTTAAAAAATCAGAAATTATTTTCCATCTGATTTAATTTTCATAACATTTTACAAAGCTAAAAACAAAATCAGTGTCATAGAGTCAATTCTGACCTTCTGTGTTTCTGAGACTGCAGCACTGGGAGTGTAGAAAGCCCCATCTTCCCCCTGAGGAGCCGGTGGTTATTTTGAATTATGATACACAATGACCCCACCACCAGGGCCTTTTGATAATATTATCATTATCACCACCCCACATTAAAATGTACCATAACTTTTAAAGTGGACTGTAAAAAGTGATCTACTAATATTTTACTTGAAGAATATTTAGGGACGTAAATTTAAAGAAGGAAAAGTTTAATATAAGGAGTAAAATTTGTACTATATGATAACATTTATATGGCATGTAAATTATATTACAAACATTGGCTTCATAAAATTTCTTCAATTAACGTGTTTTAAAATGACTTTATAAGATGTATTTAAATGTTATGTTACCATTTTATCTTTTATTGGTAATAATGGCACTAGTATAACTTTCGTTAAAGCTCATTTTGACCAAATGATGTACAATATCCAATTGGAAAATAATACAATGAGGAAAAATCCATTTAGTCTACAAATTGAATGGCCAGAATAGTATCATCTCAGGATCTAGTCTTCTTGGCTGAACATGTCTCAAAGAAACCAGGCCAGCAAGAACATGATATGTGCATATCCACAGAAAGTAAAAAAATTTCCAGGGACATCATAAAAAATTTAAGCAGGTAAAAATGTAGACAAATTTTAGTCTTTGATGAAAACCTGGAGTTTGATGAAAACCTAGAATTTGAAAAGCACATAGATTTTCAAGTTTGTAAGAATATAGATTTGGGAGAAAACAGAAAAGACTTATTTCCAGAAAGATTATGTTATTCTTCATGTTAATAAAGCAAAAATTCAGGAATATTGAGTAAGACTGGAACATGATTTTAAGCACCCTCTGAAAACTAGGGATAATTTTTAGAAACAAGACAGAAACATTGTTGCAAAAGTTGTACCCTAAGGTAAGACTTGGTGGCATTCTTTATCCATTTATTCAAGTAAAACTTGCTGGGGAATTGTATTATGTACCAAATACTGTGCTGTGATTCTGAATCTGAGATTTTTTAAAAATAAGCTAGCTAAGGAACATGGCTAAATTCCAGTATAACTTTATTTCTGGGCATCCAAGCTTGATTTTCATAGAATTCCCATGTGCCATATAGTATTATTTATTCTCTCAGTTAAAAAAAATCATTTTATTGGGGGCTCGTGCAACTATTATCACAATCCATCCATCCATCCATTATCTCAAGTACATTTGCACATATGTTTCCATCATCATTTTCAAAACATTTTCTTTCTACTTGAGCACTTGGTATCAGCTCCTCATTCCCCCCCTCCCTCCCTCATCTGAGAATTTTAAGGTGCTTAGAAACCTGTCCCTGTAGTATAGGGTTGCTAAGATTCAGCATATGGTAGCAGTAAGGGAGATTATAATGTCTTATTCAATGATAAGGATACTATAGAATAACAAGAAGGTATTACGTTCCTTAATGGTAATGAGTAGTAGCCAGTAATCACAAATAAAAATGTATATCCTTTATATTCTGAACGATATACTATCAATACTCACAATACAGATTTACCATGGTCTGTGTGCTAAGAAAACTTATATACAGAATTTTTTACTATCTTTGTTAACATATATCTATCATTCCTTTGAAACATAAGCAATATGCTTACTAGTTTTTTATGCTTCCTGATTTTATATAAAAATTCAGACCTTAAATTGCATTTATAAAACATACATGTTTTCTAGTTTTCTATATGGAATTGTGACAATAAGATAAATTGCTTTTACTTGGTTAAGTAAAGAAAAATGAAGTTTGATAAACCTTATATAAGAGTACTTTTGACTGTAGCTGTATCTTCAGTTTCTGTGCCAAATAAAAGAGTAGTTCACACCGCGCACAAACACGTATATACACCTGTGCTGTATTACAACTCATTTCGGGAACTCAGTAATTAACATTATTTTCATTTAGTGCTAACCTCTATTAAGCCATCCCAATTCTCTATCTCTATGCTAATTCTTCTCCTTGCACCTGATCAAAGACCTTTAGCTGTTTGTCCGACGTCTCCCTTCACCTACTTTTCTGTTGTCCGACCTCCAGGGAGGAAGGTATATGTAGATCCTTGTAATCAGTTCCCCTTTCTACCCCAACCTCCCTCACTCCACCCACCTGGTACCACCACTCTTACCACTGGTCCTGAAGGGGTCATCTGTCCTGGATTCCCTGTTTCCAGTTCCTATCTGTATCAGTGTATATCCTCTGGTCTAGCCAGATGTGTAAAGTAGAATTGGGATCATGATAGTACAGGGGTGGGGGTTGGGGAAGAGGAGCATTTAGGAACTAGAGGAAAGTTGTATGTTTCATCGTTGCCACACTGCACCCTGACTGGCTTGTTTCCTCCCTGAGACCCTTCTGTAAGGGGATGTGCAGTTGCCTACAGATGGGCTTTGGGTCTCCACTCCCCCTAATTTACAGTGATATGATGGTTTGTTCTTTGATGCCTAATACCTGATCCCTTTGACACCTCATGAACACATAGGCTGGTATGCTTCTTTCTTGTGGACTTTGATTGTTCTGAGCTAGATGGCCGCTTGTTTATCTTCAAGCCTTTAAGACCCCAGACGCTATAGACATTAGGTCTTATCGTCCTGTAAAATTATGATCTGACCAATAATATGAGACATTTTGGCAAAAGTATATAAAAATGAGAATGAGTTTTTTTGACAGTTTAATATTAGGTATTCATATGTAGTTCTGGCTGAGTGCTCAAAGCAAAAGAGAGCACATCATGACCTTCATTCATGATTTGATCTCCAATTCTGCGTCCTCCACTTCACATAAGAATGTCTGCAGTCATTTACAGCTACCTTATTCTGTTCTCCCAGTTGCATATCTGTGTGAGGGGCGCTGAAGAGTTTCTCTCCTAGACCTCTCTGCTAAAATGAGAGAGGTGACTAAAGGGGAAAAAAATTCTAGAAGTTCCAGGAATTCCATGCTCGATTTCTTCCATTTTGTTCCAGCTTGCCAAAGTATGTCTAAAGAAAAAGGTGTTCTGGACTACAAAGAGTTTGATGGTTGGGGTATTTACATTTTCTAAAATTAAATATGATATAAAAATAAATGGACTGATATCCTACCAATGAAATTATGAAAGAAGATACCATAGGATAACATGTCAGAATACTGATTAGGAGACTTATGTTTTCACTACATGTCACAACATCTTTATAGAACATTTTTCCTATTATTTCATTTCTCTCCAAAGACAGAAGGACTTAGTCATGCTCTTCACCCCCTCTCCCCCGCTCCTCATCTTGGCTTTTATATCAATCCACACATCTCTTCTAAAATCAAAATGAAATGGTGACATGTTAACTTCGAATCTAGGGGCCCTGAAGTTTCAGTATTTAGGGTTGTTAGAACTATTGGATCACCTTTGTCTTACAAATAAGCACACTAAGCAATTAAAATAAATGCACATTTAAAACTCTACCAAAAGGAATAATAATAGAAGTATATATTCATTATTTATTGCTGTGTAACTAAATACTCCAAGATACCCAAATAATGTCGACATAGTTCAATTTGGAATTTGAGAAGGGTCGCTTGTAAATTTAGGCAAGATGCTAATCTGGGCTAAAACTATTTGAAAATTGAGTTGGGGCTGGAGTTTCCACTTTCAGGAATGACACAAGACTGTTGAACTAATGTCATAGCTCCTCACTGGACCTTTCCAGGAGGCCTTGGTTCCTTGTATGTGAGTCACTTCCTAGTGCTAATTATGAAACAGTAGGTCTAATCTTCCAGAGATACCAGTGTAAAGAAGACACAAAGTACTAAAGAAGTCACAATGGCTTTTTGGCCTACTCCTTGAAATCTCAAACCAGCACTTCAACCTTATCCTATTCATCACTGAAAGCAATACACTAAGCCATCCCATTAGGTATCTAGTTAAAACTTTAATAATATGGCCCACTCAAACAAAGCACAAGCATTTTAAACTAGCTATATAAGGTGCGCTCTTCCATTTCATCCTTAATGCATACTGTGTCTCAGGGTGGCAAATGGTTCGCACTTGGCTACAAATTGCCCCCTATCCACCCAGTGGTGCAACAGGGAAAAGGTGTAGCAATCTATTGCACTAGATTGCAGCTATTGACAATTCTTTGGAGTTCATTTCTACTCCTCTCACATTAATGATAATCTATATGATGACGGAGGATTAGCATGGCCTAATGGCCACCTAGGAAGACATAATGAAGTAAAACACTCGTTTGTAAATTTCTAGCAAAAACTAAGTGATATGAATAGAACATATGATTGAAATTGATATGCTTATTAGGTAGAGTGAACTTTCCTATGTTTACAGTTTCGGTTTTCAAAATGAATACTTATGAGGCATCAATCTTGTCACAGAAAAATGGAATATCCAGCTGTTCCAAAAAAGAAAAAAATCTAAAATTTCACCATTCAGTGAAAACTATAACTAACAATTGAGGGTTTTTCACTTCAACCTTTCATCTGTATTATTTCATATATTTGAAGAAATGGCATGGGCATCATTTAGTATGCTATTTATGAAAATTTGTATTGTTTTAACATCAACAAATAACAAGTAAAATCACACCATTTGTGACAGGTAAGGGTGAGTGTCAGGTTGGCTAGGCTGGGATTCTCAAAGGTTTGACCATGAATACCTAGTGGCATGGGAAACCTTGCTCAAGTCACAATTCAGATTCAACTAAATACCTCTGAGGTGTGGCCTGCTTCCAATATCAATTAATATTGTGGGGAAGCTTTGGGCTTTCAGTTAGATCTGGATCCTACACCTGCTTAATTGAGGGCCAGTTCTTTGGTTGTGAAGGCAATGCTCTGCCATATTGATGGCCAATCCTGAGAGTTGTCTGACCCACTGACCTTGGCTTCATGCACATCTGCAGCCACCTGCCTGATAATCTGACCCGGAGACTTGGAATCTACCTGGGCTTGCCTTGCAGGTTTCTAAACTTTATGAAACTTTAAACATATATATATATATATAAAAAAATATATATATATATATATATACATACACACACACACATATATACACATACATAGATATGTATGTGTATATATTATATACTGATGATATATATAGTAGTTATGCACTGGACTGCAACCCCCAAATAGCAGCTCAAAACCACCAATTGCTCCATGGGATAAAAATGAGGCTTTCTACCCTTAAAAAGAGTTATAGACCCTGAAAACCATAGTGAGCACTATCCTGTCTATAGGGTTACCATGAATCAGACATGATGGCAGTGAATTTGGCATATAAATACAAATATATATATGTATGTCCCTGGTTTTAGAGAACCTAGTCTACAACACCATCTTTAAACGATTTAACCCAAACATGAATGGTTGTTTAATGCCCTAATATTCTGAATACTGAGCAAGCCCCCTTCTAAAGGCTATTTAGGTAATCTCTTAGGGTTTCATTTGGACCTCTGGTCATGCTGCTTGGTAAGAGTTGGACGCTGACCTCAATTATAAATTACCACCTACTTATTAGGAGAAAGATGAACTATGGGCTCTTGAAAAAAAATTACAACTGCTGAAACACTACATGACGTCATCATAAATCAGGATTGACTTGATGGCGATATGTTTTTTTTAATTTATAGATTTTCTTAGGGCACCCTGGTGATGTAGTGAAGTAAGTGTTGGGCTGCTAACCCCAAAGTCATTGGGTCAAGCCCACTAACATCTCCAGGGGAAAAGGATGAGGTTATGAACTCCTGTAAAGATTTATAGTTTCAGCAATTTAAGGAGTAGCTCTACTCTGTGTTATGGTCTTCATTGAATTTGAATCAAATTAATGACATTTGCGTGGATTATGTTTTCAAAATTTACAGATATCCATCTTATTTTTTAATCATTTTATCGGGGGCTCGTACAATGCTTCTCACAATCCATACATTCATCCATTGTGCCCAGTACATCTGCACATTTGTTGCCATCATCATTCTCTAAACATTTGCTTTTTACTTGAGCCATTGTTATCAGCTCCTCATTATTTCCCCTCCCTCCCCACTTCCCCCTTCTATAGGAATCCTTGATAATTTATTATTATTTTGTCATATTTTACACTGCCCTACTTCTCCCTTCATTCACTTTTCTGTTGTCTGTTCCCCAGAGAGGAGGTTATATGTAGATCCTTATAATTTGTTCCTCCTTTCTACCCCACCTTCGCTCCACTCTCCTGGTATCGCCACTCTCCCCACTGGTCCTGAGGGGTTTATCTGTCCTGGATTCCCTGTGTTTCCAGTTCCTATCTGTACCAGTGTACATCCTCCAGTCCAGCCACATTTGTAAGGTAGAATTGGGATCATAATAGTGGGGGGTGGGGAGTGAGGAGTGGGGGAAGAAGCATTTAAGAACTCAAGGAAAGTTCTTTTTCATCATTGCTAGCCTGCACCCTGATTGACTCATCTCCTCCCCACAACCCTTCTGTAAGGGGATGTCCAGTTGCCCACAGATGGGCTCTGGGTCCACAATCTGCACTCCCCTCATTCACAATGATATGATTTTTTTCCCTTGATGCCTGATACCTGATCCTTTGACACCTTGTGATCACACAGGCTGGTGTATTTCTTCCACGTGGGCTTTGTTGCTTCTCAGCTAGATGGTTGCTTGTTTACCTTCAAGCCTTTAAGACCGGAGACGCTGTATCTTTTGATAGCCGGGCACCATCAGCTTTCTCCAACACATTTGCTTACGCACCCATTTGTCTTCAACAATTGTATCATGAAGGTGAACACACAATGATATAATTTTTTCTTCTTTGATGCTTGAAACCTGATCCCTTTGACACCTTGTGAGCACACAGGCTGGTGTGCTTCCGTGTGGGCTTGGTTGCTTCTCAGCTCTATGGCCGCTTGTTTACCTTGAAGCCTTTAAGATCCCAGCCACTATATCTTTTGATAGTCAGGTTCCATCAGATTTCTTCACCACATTTGCTTATGCACCTGCTTTGTCTTCAAGGATCATATCAGGATGGTGAGCATCATGAAATGCTAGTTTAATAGAACAAATGTTCTGCATTGAGGGAGTACTTGAGTGGAGGCCCAAGGTCCATCTACTACATTAATACTAAACCTTTAAATATCTGCACATAGAGACAAAGGAACCTCAAGCCATCCAAAATCGGTGATGAGGAGGGTGTGCGAGGTCTGGTAGAGCTTGAGCAAGGGTGATGTAGCCGAGAGGAAATACTGAAATGCAAATGAAGGCTGAGCATAATAGTGGGTCAAAAGGAAAGTAAAAGGAAATTGAGGATATAACTAGGAGGTAAAAGGTATTTATAGAGGTCTAAATACAGGTATGTATATATTTAAATATACTTATTTATGATTATGGGGAAATAGATCTGAGTTTGTTAACACCACTTCCTTCCCCCCACCTCCCTCTTTCTCATGTCCCCCGGGTAGAAAATCCATCTTTATACTTTAATTTTTATAGGAAAGATTCTTAGAGAAGAATTTGCTAGACCAATGATTGGGAATATTTTGAATGCTAAGTGTATTCTGATAGAGAAGAAACAAAGCAGAAGTCACCATTGAAGTACTCAAAAGAGAAAGAACATAACAGTAAATTAGCAAGATAGAAAAGAAATTCAAGATGCGAGCAAAGACTATATAAAACCATGATGTAAAAGCGAGTACTAGGAATGCTGTGAGCTTAGACTAGACTTTTGATAAGGGGATATTAGTCTTATTTGATGTTAATGAAAAACACAACAAAGGACTCCAAATAAAAAGAGAAATATCGCTGCTTAAATTTTGTTTGACTATTGATATGGATCACTTTCTCAATGGAATAACATATTATGATGACTGTATTCCTATGTATATCTTACTATGCAACATTTTTTAAGAGCATGATGCTCATTAAACCCACTGCCATCAAGTAGATTTCAACTCATAGTGACCCTAGAAGTCAAAGTAGACCTGCCCTTTTGGGGACATCTTTCTCCTGAGAAAAACATGATTAATGCTTCCTAAAATACCCTTTGGAAAATGGTAGGCTAATGCAGAAGAAAACTGATGACTAAGGAATTTGAACTTAGTTTGATGGGCAGTGCTAATCAGTGAGAAGATGATTCTGTTAATTATAGTCTGATGATTCTGTTAATTATAATTTATCTGCTCACATGTACAATAAATTGTTTTTGTCCCCTTTGTATCTTATACCTCAAACATTGGACCTATATCACATCTGTTGACTAAGGAATGAACACAATCAGCATTTTCCAAGTACTTTTAATTAGTTTGTTTTTACCCTGATCATTCAACCTTTTGACCTTTCTAGTACCTTGTTAATAAATACTCATGTCATACAATTTTGCTATAAATAGCCTTAATGTATTACTAATATATATAATACATATTATATATATTACACACATGTTTGTATGTTAATATCTTCCTTCAATATTCTAGTCATAAGGAAAAATATGACTTTAACATTTTATTCTTATATAATTTATTCTAAATTTTATTCTTAAATATTTACTGTTCTCATTTTGCATTCTACAATTCCATTAGTGATACACCTCTGAAAATTTTATTTTGAGCATTTTTATCAAATATCCTTATTGCATTAGTTATTGGCTTCTATCAAATAATGCTTAAAAGGTAGTTTGATATGAAATTACATGGTATGCTCCTTGATCATAACACTAATCCAGTAATTTGTGGATTCTGTGCTGCTATTGTAGTAGATAATCAGATTGTCAAACTGAGCAGAATATAATGCCCTGAAGAGGATGGTGGTGTCAAAATAGAATAAAATGAAGTTGGATGAATAAAACATATCTGACCTCATCCTCATAGGAATCATCCTTGGGCTAATGTGGAGTTGGACTATCAGACAGAACCCCCACAAAGTTTTCTTCTGACAAGTATTATACACATGGAACAGTCATCATTTGTAAAAATATAGTCAAAACACACAATGTACTCCTACTGCTTGTAATAAATATTAATTCTTTCCTATTAGTAAGCTCTTTCATTCTTCTTTGTCTCACCCAACTACTCCGTCTTTAGTATTTGATGAAACTAATGGAGAATAATAACTATGAAAATTTGCATGAAATATATTCTGCTTGCATATGTTAACAGGAATAATCATTTCTATTATCATTATAAGACTATGCAAGTAAGACCTTTTATCTTTTACATTTTAAATTTCTGTGAGACAGCTAATACACACGCAGTCCTTCAAATCATGAGAGCCACTGGGTGCAAGTCAAGGAAGCAGACAGCTGAGTCCTCTAGAGCAATTCAGGAAATCCAGCCACAGGAAGCAAATAGCAAGACAGATCACCAACAGTCAGCCATAAATGACAGGATCCGGCAGTCAAGCGATGTATACTCCAGTTGCGTGGTGAAGCAAGTCTTGAAGGAACCTCAAACTACAGTGACACAGTCCACGGGTTGGATGTCCTATAGGTAGTGTAGCTCACAAGTTGAGACAGAGGACCAGCTAAGGCAGCTGCACACTGATCTGATCATCAAAGAGCAAGAGACAAGAAAAGCGAGGCTGACTGAGTCATTTATCTCTCTGCCCTTCAACTAATCCTGCATGTGTTCATTAGCCTGGTTGGCTCAGTGGATCACACAGTATTTGCCCATTTTCCATAGATTTATTCCACTTAACGTGATGTTTTGAAGTTCACCCATACCGTACCAGAACTTCGTATTTTTTGGTGAATGCTATTTTATTGTATATACAAACTGTAATTTATATGTCTTTTTCTGGTGATTGCAGTTTAGGTTTTGTCTAACCGTTGATTATTGTAAATAATGTCATACATATTTGTATATATTATCTATATTCTCTTAAGAATTACTGGTCACATGGAAGTTCTAAACTGAACTTTTTGATGAACTGCCTAATTGTTTTCACAGGACCTCTTCTGTTTTACAACCCCACCATTAATGGAAAAGTGATAATAGCCATCCTAATGGATATGAAGTGTTATCTTGTTCAGTTTGTAATCTGCTAATCCCTAGGTACTAAAAGATAGTGAACATCTCACAAGCTTATAAATTACTTGTATACCTTTATGGTGATATCTCTAATCAAGTCTTTTGCCTACTTTTAGAGTTTGGTTGTTTGCACATTTTTTGTTGAGGTGTAGGAGTTCTTTACATGTTTTGAATCTCAAAGCTTTATCTGTTATATTGCTACTAAATATGTATTTTTTCAAATTCTGTATGTTCCTATAAAAATACATTTTTATATTGAGCTTTCTGTTTTTACTTGAATAGGTTTTTCATGAATGTGATTGCCTCTTTAAATTATTTTAGTGCACCATAAATTGGACATCATGCAGTTTTCCTTAATGGTTATTTATTTTAATTGATTTATGTAGTTCTCTATTTAATGCCTATTTTTTTCCACTAGTAAAAGCCTGTTATTGCTAATATTTGAACATGGTAACAATACATTCCATGTTTTATTCATATGAATAACGTTTAAAATGTTTATTTCTAAGAGTGTGAGGGTGTCCTTCTGGTTCTTTTCATGGCCAATTCCCTTATCCTAACTTAGAGTTAATTGTACAATAACATAGTACTAGATCACTTGGCCTATATGTTCTAGAAGTGCATTCACATGTGAAGTTAGCCAGAGCAATAATAATTAATAGAGTTTATACTTAGTGTCTACTTACTCATAATCTTAGATAAAGTAAGATGAAAGCATAATTCTGTAAAAGCCCCTCTCTCAGCAGTTAAGTCAGCTACAGGATATCAAACCTAAAATGTGACCAATGAGCCAAGGTTCCCGTTCTCAGATTGACACTAACGACACAGCAAATAGCAAAGGGCAGGCAGCATTTCATTCTGTTATGCATGAGGTCATCATGAATCAGAAGCATTTTGACAATAACTACAAAGAATAGTAATTGTAGAATACACCTTTTGAAGGATAAAATGCCTCTGATGGTAATTCTTCTCTCTTTTATTTTTCTTATGCACTTTCATTTTTTTTTTTTTTTGGTAAAGACTACTTTATTGGTGGCAGTTAGTACAAGTCAATAAATATTGATCCCCAAAGAAGAGCTGTTATTTATTTACTGGTCCATAGAGCACTGAGTTAAACAGAACCAACTACTGGAAGGATAAACTGAAGTCAATCCTGCTTCTTGGGATGAAGCCACAGCCAACTGATAGACGGCATATGCTGTTCCTCCGATTGTAAGAACCATGGTGGCTCCATACAGTAGGGCGTCAGTTGCTCCACCCTCTAGATGCTCTGGAATCCCATTGTTCTCCTGAAATAGCTTCTGTGTCTCTGAAACTTTATTCTCAAACTGTCTGCGTGAAGCAGTACTTATGGTCCTTTGGGCAATCTGACGCAGAGCTTGTAGATTGCACAGCATCTCGGCTCTGTTACTAGCAACCCAACCCGACAACTGAAGCCCGCACTTTCCTTTTTTAATCTGTTCTTTCATACTCCATTTGGAGGAAGATAGAAACAAAAGAATAAAGATGTTTTAAGAGAGAGAGAGGCAAGATTGCTTTAAGTGCCCTAGATGATAATTATTATTCAATTTCTACTCTTCTTCTATTTTTAAAACATCAATGAATTTATTATCTGATAATATTCACTAAGATGTATAGAGATTTCAAAGGATAATTTTAAAACCTTTAAATTTATAGAATTTCAATTGAAATTTAAGCATCAAAAATATTATATAAATTCTCATTTTATATCGTCATTAATTAGGAAAAGGCAGAGCAGGATGTTAAATCTGGTTTCAAGTGGCATCCGTTGAGATATGGGAGTAATAACACATTAGGAAATACATTGAAAATATTAGACAAAGTGCTAGCCAAGATACAAACAAAGCTTGTTTGTGTTCTACATATCAATAAAACCTTTGAAGGTAAGTTTCTGTTCTGCACAGCAATAAAAATAGTTAACAAGTAACTTCACAGTGTGTGCAATCTGGACTTTGTATATAGCAAATGGTAATGTCAACAGAGTTATATTCTCTTAGGATTTAAGAATCTGGGAGTGAGGTTGTTTTTTTTTTAAAGGCATCAGTATAGTTAATATAGTTTTAGTAAAAAACTAAAAGGGCATATTATGTACTATATATTTTTCTTTTGGTGTGAATGTCTTAAAGTGTTTTAATTTAATTTAATCTTAATTGGGATGATTAGAAATATCTTAGTTAATAACTCTTAAAATTGTACAGATGCTATTGAGAAAATGGGGAGTGCAGTTGTGGTCAGGTGTCCAGGGGTAGGAGGAAGGAATTAAAATGAGGAGCACAAGACACTTTTAAGGCAGTGAAATTATTCTATATAATACTGAGTTAGACATCACATGTCATTATGCATTTGTAATCCCTAGAATTGTACAACACAGTGAAGTCTAATATAAACTATGGACATTAGTTAATAATAACATCAATATTTCAATCAGTTTTTGCTAACATATCATAAGAATTCAAGGTCATTTGATAGGAGAACCAATGTGTAATGAGAAGACAGAGTATTTGGTAATTCTTTGTAGTTTCTATGCAAATTTTTCTAGAAATGTGAACATGTTTTTTTTTAATATATATTTTTAAATCTTTTTATTGGGGCTCATAAGGCTCTTATCACAGTCTGTACATACATCAATTGAGCAAAGCACCCTTATACATTCGTTGCACTCGTCATTCTCATAATTCACCTTCCACTTGGGTTCCTGGAATCAGCTCGATTTCCCTTTTTTTCCCCGTCCCCCTCCCTCCCCGATCCCACCCCTGGTCCCTTGATAGTTTATAAATAATTATTATATCTTATCTTACACTCCCCGGCGTCTCCCCTCACCCACCTCCCCATTGCCCATCTCCCAGAGAGGAGGTTACACATAGATCTCCGAGATCGGTTCTACCTTTCTACACCCCCTTCCCTCCTGGTGTCGCCACTCCCACCGCTGGTGTTGAGGGGTTCGTCTGTCCTAGATTCCCTGTGCCTCCAGATCCCCACTGCACCGCTGTACATCCTCTGGTACAACCAGATTCGCAAGGCAAGGTAGAATTGGGGTCATGATGATTGGGAGGGGAGGAAGCGTTCAGGAACTAGAGGAAGGTTTTGAGTTTCATTGTTGCTACACTGAATCCTGAGTGGCCCATCTCCTCCACACTACCCCTCTGGAAGGGGTGTCCAGCTGTCTACAGATGGGCATTGGGTCCCCATCACGCACTCCCCCTCTTTCACGGTGATGTGATTCTCACCACTACTCCACCTTTGTTGCTGGAGAACTGGTCTCCTCTGCCCTTCATGGTCACCTATGTTGGTGTGCTGCTTCCGTGTGGGCTCGGTTGCTTCTGGGCTAGATGGCCACTTGTTTGCTTTCAAGCCTTTAAGTCCCCAGACGCTATATCTCTCAGTACCTGGGCACCATCAGCCTTCTTCACCACACCTCTGAACTTCAAAACTGGTTTTGTATGTGGAAAAAAAGCAACTAGTAACTGTAGGAAAACGCGTACGATTTGCTTTCAATGGATTTTTTTTGCTATAATAGTACCATTGTTCTTAAATGTCTAATTAAAAAACAAACTGCTATTTAGTCCATTCCAATTCATAGCTACTCCTATGATAATTATTAGAGTAGAACACGCAATAGGAAAAGAGCATGGAGCAGTTAGGATGTAGGAGTAGATAGGAGAAGACACAGGAATAGATAGAGTAGAACGCTCCATAGGATTCCCAAGGGTGTAATTTTCATGGAAGTAGATTGTTTTCTGAGCATCTCATGAGTTCAAACAACTTACTACTTGGTTTAATCGAGAGCCTCACCAGGCCTCTCTAAGTGACCAATGGTGATAAATATATCTTTAAGTATGCTCTTTTAATGTTAGTTTCTGCATAATACATAACAGCAACACTATTGTAACCTTCCTCTTTGAGTATATAATGTTGCTGGGAACATGCATATAAATGGTTCCTCACACAATTTAAATTTTTTGTGTGCAATAATACTCTGTCTTACTCCAGAAGGATTTACGTAGTAGGAAACTGTTAAATAAAGTAATAACACATATAATACCACAAATCACTATGTATAGAAACCCCTGAGTGCGCCAGTCTTGAATTACTTTTTGCATATTTGCAGATATTTGACACTGAGCTATCTTTGGCTCATAACGAATCTATGTGTGCAGAGCAGACTGGCTTCGTCGTGCATTTAATGCTGCGATCTTTCAAAGACAGATCCTCACCACTCTATTCAGAGGGAATCTCTGAGAAGCTTGAAATGTCAACCTTAGGGTGCGTATTTGGGTTCTTAACTCTGTGCAAGAAAGGATTGTTACATTAATAGCTAAATAAAATAGTTCCTTCCCGATTTCGTTACAAGAATTCCCCAGAGACTTGTCATCCATGGTCATTCACCTTCTCCGACCCTCTTCCTGGTTGACTCTTTCATCTTCTGCTTTCATGATTTTCCCACCCTCTTCTCTTCCTGCTCCAATTTCATTAATATAGCACTTGCAATTAAAGTGTTTTTCTCTGAGCGTTTTCAGGAATGCGGGATTACATCACAGAAAAGAGGAAAACACCATTTACATGTGATTTTTCAGCACCACAGTTTTAAACTTCCATGCCTTTTCCCATTGGAAAAATCACTCTCTCTTTTTAAAATATCATTTAATTCTGGGACTGTTACATCTCTTGTTGCAATCCATGCATCAATTGTATCAGACATGTTTGTACATCTCTTGCCATCATTCTTTTCTAGACATTTACTTTCTATTGAGCCTTGGGCTCTTTCCCCACCCTCCTCACCACTCCCTCCCTCGGGACCCCTTGATAACTTATAGATTGCTGTTATTTTCATACCTCACACCTACTGCTCACTGCCTCTCTCCTCCTCTGGTTTCTGTTGTTCTTCCCCCTGGAGGGGTGTGTGTGGTTGTGTGCCCTTCCTTGCTATCAGCACATCCTTCCTCTCCTGGGAAAATATCTTCCTGCTTCCTTCATAGTCTTTTCATAGTCTCCAGATGTGTCCTTATTTTACTAATCTTGCTTGAATTCCAAGTACTTATCTCCCACTTTCTTATCTCTCACCTAGAAATTATTATTTTGTTAATTCATTATGCAGAGAGATGTTTTACCTTGTATCAATCATAAAGGAGCCTTACCCATAAAAACAAAAAAAAAAGCCCTTTAAAATATTTTCTTTGTGACATTCAATCCTCCTCTCTTACGAACAGAAATCAAATCATCTCTTTAGAGAAGAGTTGTATTTGTTGTAGGACTTTACTCCTTTGGTTCTAAACTATACTTCCAGTAATACCCCTAGCAGTTTTACTGTTGTTGTGGCTGGTTGTCTTGGATTCTATTTCAACTTTTGGGGACCCATAAGGTTGTAAATGCTATGAGTGTTCAGAGGCAGATTGCCAAGCCTGTTTCCCGAGTCACGCCTCTATAAGACCCAACCATCGACTTCTCAACAATCTTAGGTGAGGGCATCTTTGCAGTTTGCTCTGTGGAACTTTTCTCATGACACATACAAAAGGAATAGGATTGTACACCTTCTAGGCTAGAGCTTGACTTCCAATACAGTGCATATACTCCTGAAGCTATCAAGCTTGCTCTTTCTCCTTGTTATTTATTTTTATTTTTAACGTTATTTTGGGGTTTTTTTGAAGATGTTTTTGTTGTCACTGTAAAATATCTGGGGAAGAATGTACTCATGGAAAGGAAGAGGGGTGCTGCCATCTGGCAGCTTATTACCAAGTAAAGGAATTGTATCATTCATGGGAAGAAGGACACTTTATTAAGTGATTGTGATTATTTTTAGATGATCATTTTGTAAAAAAAATTCCCTTGCTAAAAGAATAATAAGATTATTTGAGCTTTCACTTGTAGCAGACAGATGCATGGATGGATGAGTGAATGCACAGATATAATGTTTTCGATACTCGTTTGTGCAAAAAATCCCCCAAACATTTTCTGTTGGGTAAATTTAAATTTTATTTCAGTAAAAGTATTTAAGGATTACATAAGAGCCCTGAGTACTGGCTACAGGAAAGTGACATTTGTTCAGAGTTGTCTTTGGAGGTTAGCTGGTCTGAGTATATCAAAATAAGCTAATAATAGTAAATGATAACTTTATAGTGATATTTTGTACAGGATATCCGAATTCTTCTTAACAACAGAAAAGAATGATTGAGAACAGCTAAAAAATGGCAAAAATATTGTCTAATGAATGAGAAAATATTGCAGCTGCCAATATTTTGATTTATTTGTAAAATTTCTAATTCTTGATTGGTACTAGAGTTATATTTGTTTTTATATTGTTGGCAATGTAAAAATATGAGAATATTTACATAAGTAAATCTGATTATTTTACTTACAAGTATTTTCAAATTAATACTTCAAATATCAGTGGATAACAATGTATTCTGAATTTTTTAGATCATAGAGGAAAGTGGAAATACTATTTTCTTAAGGTCAGGAATTTTCTTTCCAGCAGTACAGTTCCAAAGGACACCTGTTTTCTCACCAAACCAGTAAAAATATAGAGCATGGGCTGTGTGTTTTTATGAACCTTAGGAAAATGCAAATTTAAATATTTTCTTCATCAGTAATTAATCTAATTCAAGAACTGACATTCCTTTATTAATAGAAACTTGATCATTACTTTGCTAGTAATTGGTTCAAACTAATTAAATTTCCACATAGTTATTATTTTTTAATCTCCTTTCATTCATTGTAAAGTATATTTTTCTTCCTTTCCTTATTAGCATTGCATACCCTTTCACCTGGAAACAGGTAACTTAATGAAGTACTAATGAGACTTTCAGATTCAAAAGATTGTTTAACAATGCTTTTCCCCCAGGCATTTGGAAAAAAAAACGTTGTAATAGCAACATCATTTTTCTGACAACTTCTCTGGAAAGACATATAATTTTTAAAAAATAGGAATGAACGGTTAATACTAATACTTATGGTATTTTTTTGAATAAAAATCAATGGTGGGGAATTATAAAGGGAAATATTTCATATGTTCAAATGCTGGGATTACCATAAGCATAGTTCACCCTATATAGACTTTCAACATAATTTAGATTTTTCCACTTTGGAGAAATATTTCCTCCATTATTTACTCCAAATAAGAGTGGATTCCAAGTTTCCTTATTAAATGTATCAAGCATTATGTGAGAACAGACTTAAAATACAGCTATAATAAATAACCTTTCTCCAAAGTTTCAACTGCATATTCTATGATCATCTTATTATACTTTTATAATATTTTAGCAATTTTATAATATTTTTAGAGAATATAAACTTAGATCAAGATATATTCAAATATGGTTGATTGAGACTTGTTTTTTATTGTGGTGATTATAGAAATATTCCTTTCACCAATCAATTCATCATTGAAAATGCTAACCAGTTACTTAAGCCTGTCATCACAATTTGATTTTTCTACGTATGTTCCCGCTATTCTTTTCAGCCTCATCCCCTTGTGCGCTTCTCCCTTATTTGTTACATATTTTCTATTTCACCTTATTTTGTTGTTTCAAATTATTTTTGGTCATATTTTTATTGACATGTAATTCACATCATGCAATCGGATAACAACAACAAACAAATTAACTGCTCTCAAGGTGAGGCCAACTCATAGAGACAACATATAACAAAGCAGAACTGCCATTGTGAGTATCCTACACTTTAACTCTTTACAGGAGTAGTAAGCCTCACCTTCCTCCCATTGAGAAGCTGCTGGTTTTGAACCACTGATGTTATAATTTGTAGCCATATGTGTAACTACTATACTACCAAAGTGCCATGGAATTCAATAATTTAGTCATATTCAAAAGAGCTGCATAATCATCACAATCCATTTTAGAACATTTTCTTTTTTCTTGCCCTCATCATTATTAGTACCCAAGTCATAAAGTAATGGGAACATATGTACAAGATCAAGACAAGAGAGATGTGGTGAATCATAAGAATGTATGCTTACCTTAAAAGACTTTTATATCTTTCTAATAAGATCACTTATAGAAACCAGAGGCATCCATAACCTATGGATAAGCAGATGGATTCTGAGCTCCCACTTAATTCTAGTCCCAATCCAAGGACATTTAGTTCTTATACCATGGACCTGCTCAATACTCGCCTTTTATGAGATCATCACTGAACATAAGCATGCTACAGCAAAATGTGGTGAGCAAAGCAGATGGTGCCCAGCTATCAATTGGAATAGTCCTACAGACTGCACTCAAACAAGCAGCCATCCAAGTGAGGTGTCAATTAAGTCCACATAGAAGAAGCACAACAGCCTGTGTGATTCAATGATGACAATAACAAAAGCCAAGTGTCATGAAGGGAAAATTATGAGAGCATAAATTGTGAACACCCATTTTTTGGAATGCTATTGAAGACAGTAGGAACCCCAAATCCATCTGCAGAGAACCTAGTTGGATTAAGACCCTGGAAGATCCCCTGTGGCCCCAGCCCGGGTAAATGGACAGTTTTGATATCAGACAGAGATGATTGTAAATGTAATTATAGGAGATTGGACTACATTATAATATGATACTTGGTCAGTTGACTTTGCTCTTGACTCAGTCTGAATTTGCTCTTGGTTTAAATATTTCTCATTGTTCCATGGAAGAAATTTTCTCTCTGGCTTCTTTTAATATTGCTGGTGATTTTTATTTATTACTCTTTATTTTATTGTTATTGTTTTTGTTCTTTTATATTTCCAAGTGTATGAAGCACAGAAGCAGTGGATGCATAGAGACAATAACTGATTCAATAGCTTATTGTGTATGGGGGGAGGGTAAAGGTAATTGGGGAGCAAATAATGAACACAGGAGTATGGAGGGTGCACTGGAATGGATTGTGATGATATATATATGACTCTTTAAATAAGCACCTTAAATATAGCAGTGTATGATATGTGAATTTTATATCAATAAAACTGTTAAGCTAGAATCATGAGATAAAAGAAAATCATATTTGACTATATAATAATTTTATATTTACATGCAAAAATATAAAATACTACCAAAATAAAAATATAGACTTGGTACAATTTTCAAATAACTATGAAAGTGTATGATGTGTGAATTTTATATCAATATAACTAATAAAAATGATGTTTAATTTGGAAGATCATTAAATCTATGGATATAAATTCAGGACTTGTTAGTGAAATTTTGAAATAAATAATATTCAGTTGTGAGTATGTTCTGTTTTCTTCATGAGCTTTTGAGTCAGAAAAAAGTTAATGCAGTGAGCTACTAGCCAAGGATAGAGGTTCAAGCCCATCTAGAGAGCCCTTAGAAGAAATGACTGGTGTTCCTAGCTTCAAAAAAAAAAAAATCATCCATTGAAAATCAACTAGTAAAGGAGCTAGGATGCATTGGATGACCATGTTTTGTTGTGTTATCACAATTCTACTCTGACACAAACAGGGTATCTGTGAGTCATCATAGGACCAATCACAATTGTTTGATTTATTTACATCCATGATGCACTTCATACATTAGTCCTCTGCTGGAGAAAGATAGGCTGCCTGCTCCCTTAAGTATTTATAGTCTCAAAAAACCTATTTGGAGTCTCTATGAGTCACAATGGACTCAATGGCAGTAGGCTTGGTTTGGGGTATAATTTTGCATGTGATATGAGATATAGATGAGAGCTAATTATTTTCTTCCCATAAAGATACAGTTGTCATGATGGCACCATATATCAAAAATGCTTTTTCAACATGTATTCAGCATGGTCTTTGAAATATTTCATTTTTCATTTGATAGATTTGATTATATGTAGATTTATTTTTATGCTTTGTAAATTTTCTCTGTAAAGCTTTTTTTGTTGTTTGTTTCCTATGACCTCCAATTCACGATGAGCCCACATGTGCACAGTAGAACGCTGCTCCTTTGGAAAGCAGATGGCCAGTCAGTTTTTCACAGAGCCTTCATGTGGAGCTGAATGACCAGTATTTTGGCTATTAGTCAAACAACTAACTCGTGCCATCCAGGGAGTCCCCATGTGTGTAATTTTCATTTATTACTGGAATTTTTAAGCTAGTATATTTAAAAATATTTGTCTCCAGTTTATGTTCACTAACTCCAGAGTAACAACTTGTATCCAAAGCAAATAGTATCTATAAAAGAAATGTCTCTGCTTCTAAGTAAACATATCTTACCCTTAAATTGTATACTTATCTAAAGATCTCTGGCTTAGGGGCTAGAAAAACTTTCATACCTGTAAAATATATTCAATTGGATAAGAAAAATATGATACCACTAATAAGTGACCCCAGAATCCATTTATTTATTTATTTTTAAAATAGCTACAGAAAAAATCCAGGAAGTTGCTAGACATTTTCAAGTGTATCCTTTGTCAACGCCTAAATATTAACACCTGTTTCAAACATTTTAGTGTTCTATTATTTATAACTGATCATCTTCCTCACAATCTACAGTGAGAACTGATAAGTGAATAACTAAATTGAACATGCAGAATGTTTCTGATTTGCACAAGCTCGGTTAAGTCTCACTAATTCTATCCATCGTTTAGTATTTGCTAGGCATGCCACAATTTTACTACCTATTTATTTTCTTCAGTAATTTTTATCATAAAAATTTTATTTAAATTTTAGTTCACACATTTTAAAAAGTAACATTATGTCCTAAAATTTTGGCAGTTGGTGAACATTGTTCATAAATTTATTTGTATATATTTATGTGAGTATACTTCATATTATGGATTTATAAGGTTAAAAAAATTATTAGTATGAAAACAATGTAAATTTTACTTAAAAGCTTAGATATGGGGAGTTAAATTACATTTTAACAAGCATGATTTAGTTGTTTATCAGTTCAGACATTTGAATTTCCAAATATACTTCCATAAAAACAGAGAATAGCATATCATGATAATTTAATGAACACAATGGACGTCACATATATTTTAAAAATTAGTTTCAAATCTTAATATTTATTATGTATTTATATCATATAATTCTATTAGTATACATTAAGTTTTATTAATTATAAAACTTTTTTATTGTCAAGGGATTCCATAAAATTTATTGATATTATAAATGATTAAAAGTGTGAGTTTATCTGTATTATCAAATGAATTACTTATAATAGTGCTTTTTATGTGACATGAAAATATACATAATTATATATAATATAAATTCACACAAGCATTAAACTGAATTTTCAGTAGTTTATTTGTGTATGATTACATTTCTACTATATTTTGTTGTGCTATATCAAGGCACTGGAATATTAATATATGTCTATATGTGTGTGTGTATTATATACCAGATTTAAAAGTAACTCCTGGCTGGTTAGGGGGTAGAGTTAGAGTTAAAAAAGAAAATTGTATATGAAAGAGACAAATAAATAAATAAGTAAAAGTAATACTTGGTGATTTGAAAAAAGATTACAACTCTCTTACACACATAAACACCCAGAGACATATATATTCTCTTATATCATAAACATATGAAATAAGAGAAATAAAGATTATGAAAGCAACAATTTTGCTGGCATTTCATATCATTGGGAAAAATAACTAATTAAATGATGCAGAATACAGGTTCTAGCGATGCACAAATCACTGCATTCAAAATTTTGCTAATCATACAGTATTGGATGAGCTTATGTAAGCTTTGCTTTACCTCAATTTTGCCACATGAAAGTAGATAGCTAAAAAGCAAGGAAGACATGATGATTGAAAAGCATTCACCAGATGATTTCCAAGGGTAACGCAAGAATACAAATTAAAGTACTATAATGAAATGGGCAAAGAAGTGGGGTTAGGAAATCAAAACCAAAGACCATACTCAAGTTGAGAAACCTGAAGAAAAAATATATAATTCTCCATTTCCAATATTGAAGGATTCTATGGGGAAAACACTGACCAGTACTAGAGGCATCCAAAGAAGGTGGAAACACACACAAAATCACTGTGTCTAAAAGGACTAGTAGATTTGGTATTGAAGAATCCTTGAAATTCTTGGAGGAAGTTCAAGGGGCACTGCTTGAATGGTATCATCAAAGGAACGCAGCATTGGAGCGCTCTCTGTTAAATACCAAGAGATCTGGAAGACAGTTACCTGGCCAACCAGCTGGAAGAGCTCCATATTCTTGCCCATTTTAGAGGAAAATGATATGACAGAATGTGAAAATTATCTAAAATATGACTATTATCATATGTAAGTAAAATTTGTTGTTAACTCAGAAATGGTTTTTAGGTAGAGCACAGTTTGCTTAGCGGGGTTTCCACAGTGAATCTTTCTGGTGTGGCTTCTGAAGGATATTATATGCCATGGAAGGACAGAGTCTAACTAAAGTCGCAGAATGGACTGAGTCTCTGGTTAATCCTCTCTGACTGTGGCAGCTGGACTTATGTTAAAAAGTGTGTGTCAGGTTGTATCCTCTCACCACCATTGTTCAGTGTGCATGCTGAGAAACTCATTGGGGAAGTTGGACTGTATGAAGGATAATATGGCACCTGGACTGGAGTAGGCTTATTTACAACCCGGGAGATGAAGATGATAATAATCTTCCTTGCTGGAAGTAAGGAGGATTTTAAGCATTTGCTGCTGAAGTTCAAGGATTTTGCCGACAATATGGGTGACAACTCAATGTAAAGAATCCCAGGATCTTCACAACTGGACTCATGATAAATAAGCTGAATAAGAATAAGTTGAAGTTATCAAGGATCTTGTCTTGCATAGACATCAGTCCTCATGGAAGCAGCAGTCAATAGAGCAAACGACATGTTGAATTAGGCAAACTGCTCACAAGACCTCTTTAGAGTGTTGAAATACAAGGATGGTACTTTGAGAACGAAGGTGAGACTGACCCAAATCCTGGTATTTTCCTTTGCCTCATATGCATATGAAAGTTGGACATTGAATAAAGAAGACCAAACAAGAATTGATGTGTTTGCATTGTGGTACCAGAGAAGAATATTGAAAATACCATGGACTGCTAAAAGAACAAGCCAATCTGTCTTGAAGGAAGAATGTTTATGCTCCTTAGAGACTAGTGTGGAAAGGCTTTCGTCTTACACATTTTGGACATATTGTCAGGTGAGACCAAGCAATGGAGGACAGACCTAATGCTTGGTAAAAGGAAGGTCCCCAAGGAGATGGATTGACACAGTGGCTGTAACAATGGGCTCAACCGCAGGAGCCGCTGTGGGCATAGTGCCCGATCAGGCAGTGTTTCGTTCTATTGTGCATATATAAAGTCACCATGGATGGGAACTGACTCAATGGCCCCTAACAACAAATAATAGCAACCCTCCACTTATCAATTTACCCTTCTTTTTCCCACCCTCAGTAATTACCAAGGAATAATAGTTCATGACAGCTTTTTTCCAGTTTCAGGATTTTGGTTCATTGTCTTTTTGCATTCTATTTATGACCATTTCCTTTCCAATATCCTTTCCTGTCAATATACACATTAGTTGAGGTATTGCGTACCTTTAAAAATATTCATTAAAATATATATATTCATTTAAATCTAGCTCTCTCTATCTACTATCCTATCACTTTGAAGCAAAATTTCCTAAAATATTTGTCTAGACGTGTCATTTTTATTTTCTTCATTTTACTTATGATTTTAACTTGTTTCAATATAGCTTCAATACCATTTTTTTCCCTCTCAAACAACTTTTCCCAATTTCTTTACACAATTTCTAAGTTTCTCAATAATTGAAACTAGGTACGGGTGACATCAAATTTTAACTTTTTCATGCCTTTGACTGCTTGCGATTCACCTTATTTGCTCTTACTTCTTAACATATGTAATTGGTTAATAATGGTCTTGCACACCTTGATGGTTGACTTGTTAATGAACTCTACTGAGAACTGAAAAGTGAGGAGCCTAAACCGCCTGCCTTTCCATGAAAAATATGAGCAGTGTTCCTCCATTAAAACTTACAGCAATGGAAACGATGTAACATCTCTACTCTGTGATGCAGCACAACTAGACAGAATACTTTTTTTGGCAATGGGTAGATGCCAAAGATTTGTAATATGTCTATCTTCAGATGGCTGAAATCATTAGAGCTCCATTTCCTATTAAAGTGTTCTACCTGATGTTTGCAATAGGGTGATATACAGGGATCAAAATTAATATGTGAAAATGAACTCTTGATCTTGTAACCATATCAATTTCTCTTTTAAGTTTCTCTATTCTAGTTAACCTTACTTAGGGCTATCTGCTACTTACACTAGAACTAAAGAAGTTATCCTTGGTACTTCCCTTTCCTTCATCCTCCCTTTGTAAACTACTATGATGCTAGGGTCATTCTGCTTCTAAAATGTTCTTAGGTTAAAGCTGTCAATTTCTGTTCACCTATGCACACCTATAAATGATTCAGTCTCTCTTGTATTTTAGGAAATGTAAAAGTTTTTATCTAACTCCTACTTTCCGTGTCTGCGTCTCTCCAATCAATACTCCACTCTGCAATCAGAGTGATAAGTCAGCTTTTCTTTACACTACTCTACTTATAGTTGAACATTCTTCTCAAGGAAGAATTTTTAAAAATAGCAAATAAGAAACATTAGATTACATGCAACTTGAATAACCAAGTAGCTTATCCAAATTACTTTTTCAGAATTAGTAAACGATTATTATAAATGTCTACCTTTCAAAAAGAGTTTTTCCTTCTTTTGGTGGTTACGGTTCTTCTATTAATTAATTCTAAATCACATTTTCTTTTAATAAAATCAGAATTTCATTTCCTAGGCTTATCTCTAAAATTAGTCATAGTTTTTTTTATCATAAAGCATTCTGATTAAACGATTACACATTAACTGAAGAGGTCAGATAGAAGAGAAAATGTAATTGTTCAAAGAAGGAAAAAGACCACTTGTGGCACTATGTCTGCATAACAAAGTCAATCGAAGCACTGATAACTTGATACTTTTAAGTTAACACTGATAAATTGACAAATTAAAAAAATAAAATATTTGGCCCATCTTTTTCTTCATGAAACTGATATCCCTTTCTCTTAATGGTTGTTTTGCGTTGTAGACTTTTCAGAAATGTATGTCTTAAGGTGCCCTGCAGTGTCAGAGACGATCTGGTATCGGATCTAGCCCATCTCCTCTGTTTCGTGAGTAAAGAGTTAGACTATATTTTCCAGAATGCCTTCCAATGATGGTGACCTCTGTGTTCTAGGCTGGGAGTTGGGTGAAGCTTACAGCCCTGGACCACACACATCTTCTTGTGATGTTTTATACACCAACCTCTTAAAGATTTGCTGTAGGTAAACATGGAGTTCTTGGAGCTCTTAATTTGGCAGTCATACATTAGAATAAATTTATCTTTTTTTAATCACCATTTCTCCAAGATCCATCTGAACAAAACTAACATTTTACACTTGCACAGACTTGATAAACTGATAAGTTAAACCAATGAGAATTTTGTTGCCTTATTATAATGAAAATATTTTCTTAACTGATGTCAATTCTATTAGATAGAAACCAGAACCTCTGGATTTTTCAAGTAAAATTTATAAACCAAGGAAACTAATAATGGACTGATTTTAATTTATCAGCATCTTCCACCTATTTCTATCTTGAAATTACCCTGCTTTAACCTGGGTAACAGTCTGTAAATATTCTTATATTTTTTCTCATTCTCCTAGCCTGATGCTGTAGAGGCAAACATATGACAGAACCAAAGATTCACAGTGTCTTCTTCAGAAATTTCTTTGGATGGCATCCAGGAAGATACAAAGAGAGAAATTGAACTTCTGTAGTTCAATCATAAAAATTCAACCTCTGATTATTGCTATTTCTAGAGAGCAGCTGTTCTCAATCTGTGAGTCGCGACCCCTTTGGGGGTCAAACGACCCTTTCACAAGGTCACCAGATTCATAACAGTAGCAAAATGATGGTTATGAAGTTGCAATGAAAATAATTTTATGGTTGGGGGTCAGCACAACCTGAGGAACTCCATTAAAGGGTTGCGGCATTAGAATGGTTGAGAACCATTGTGCTAGAAGAGCCTTATTGCTGAGTATAAAATAAAGCAGTACTAGTGGCATCTTTGTAAAAGTGCTGGCTGATAACTTGCAGTGAGTGGTTTGAACCTACTGACGGGCCCATGGGAGAAAGGTGTGACATTGCTAGAAGCCTATGCGGTAGTTCCACTCTGTCCATATATGGTTGCTATGATATGGAATCCAGTGGAATTTCTTTTATTGATTTTACAGGTTAAAATTTGTTATGGCGGGGAGGATCTGGATCAGAAGAAATAGAAAGGCGTCTACTCCACATAGTTGGAAGATGCCCACTTTTGTCGTTGTAATTTAAAATGTATCACTCCATTCTGTAAATCCTTTCACAAACATTCCCATTTCCACTGGAGATAATTTATGAAGTATTAATGCTACTCATTAGGCCCAGGACTCTACTTTTCGCTCCAGCTTCCTTTCATGCGACATACCTGCATTTACTCTACTTTAGCCAAGCGGATTATTCTATTCCCAGAAGACACTGAGCTCTCTGGTATCAGTATCACCAATACTGAATGCTCCTTCTTGAGTTTTGCCCCCCAACTCCTTTTTTGAAAGCTCTGTGGCACCGTGAGTTAAGCATTGGACTGCTAACTGCAAGGTCAGTGGTTCAAACCTACAAGCAGATCTGCATTGGAAAGTTGTGACTATCTCTTCCATTAAAAACTGACAGTGTCAGCAATCCAATATGGGGACACTATGTGTCAGAACTGACTCCATGACAGTGGGATAGTTTTGTTTTTTGTTTGTTTTGGCCTAAATGCCACTTCTCCCTTGGGATTTTACTTCTACCTTGTCCTGACCCACGGGAACTTCAACACGGACCCTGGAGGAGGGAGTGGGAATTGGGGAGACAAGAGACACGAGAAATGGAGACAAGACAAGTAGCCTGATCAAGTCTCATTTATTGAGTAAAAGGCTACAGCTTATATAGGCCAGGGAAAGGGAAACAAGCCACAGGTGTTTCCCTGAGAACAATAAATGGGGGAAGCAAGCCACAGGTGTTTCCCTGAGAACAATGACCACAGAAAAAAACAGTTCCTGTGGAAAGTTACAGAGCTCAGGCAATAAAGATCAATACAATGGCTGGGCCTCATGGCTCCGGACAGGCAAGGTTATGGCCAGGCCTGAAGGCTCCGGACACTACCTACCACAGCCAAAGCTGGTTTCTTATAAGAAAAATCAAATTTAAGATAATAATTAATGAGTATAATTTTTAAATATCACACCAACCAGACCGCTGTTCACCATCAGTTTGTTGGACTGCACAGCCACAGGAGCTGATCTGCTGTGCCGTGTCAGAAGCTGTGCCACCACGATTTCAAAGACTGGCAAGACCACGCATGTGCAACAGGCTTCGGTAGAGCCTTTTGCTACTTTGTTCCGAGTCTGAGAACTCTACCCAAACTTGATTTTTCTGTTGGTTTAGTCTTTTGTCTCCTTTTTGTTGATTTATATTTTTAGCGATAACAATTATTATATGTAAATATGTTGACTTTGCTCCTATTAAATTTTTGTTAACTTATATAAATGTGGACATTAGATTAATTGGTATACATATATGTAAATGTATATACATATACATTCATAATACATATGCTTTTTTTAGGAAATGCCATTATTAATTTAAAAAGAAAATATGACTGCTTATATTTAATACTTCAAAATAGAAAAACACAGCTAATATTAAATATAGTTTCAGAAGTTGGAATAATTTGTATCAAACTCAGAAAATATACACTTCCTGACCCGGCATTTCTTTTTTTTTTTTTAATTAATTAATTTAAAAAATTTTTAAAAAACATTTTATTAGGGGGCTCATACAACTTTTATCACAATCCATACATATACAAAAATCAATTGTATAAAGCACATCTGTACATTCTTTGCCCTAATCATTTTCTTTCTTTATTTTTTTAATTAGGGGCTCATACAACTCTTATCAGAATCCATACATATACATACATCAATTGTATAAAGCACATCCGCACATTCCCTGCCCCAATCATTCTCAAAGCATTTGCTCTCCACTTAAGCCCTTTGCATCAGGTCCTCTTTTTTTTTCCCCTCCCTCCCCGTTTCCCCCTCCCTCATGTGCCCTTGGTAATTTATACATTGCTATTTTGTCATATCTTGCCCTATCCGGAGTCTCCCTTCCCCCCTTCTCTGCCGCCCATCTCCCAGGGAGGAGGTCACATGTGGATCCTTGTAATCAGTTCCCCATTTCCAACCTACTCACCCTCCACTCTCCCAGTATCGCCCCTCACACCCCTGGTCCTGAAGGTATCATCCACCCTGGATTCCCTGTGCCTCCAGCCCCCATATGCACCAGTGTACAACCTCTGCCCTATCCAGTCCTGCAAGGTAGAATTCAGATCATGGTAGTTGGGGGGAGGAAGCATCCAGGATCTGGGGGAAAGCTGTGTTTTTCATCGGAACTACCTCGCACCCTGACTGACCCCTCTCTTCTCCTAAACCCCTCTATGAGGGGATCTCCAGTGGCCTACACTTGAGCCTTGGGTCTCCACTCTGCTCTTCCCCCTTCATTCAATATGGTACACACACACACACACACACACACATACACACACGCACATATATATACATATTTATATATCTTTTTTTTTTTTGCATGATGCCTTATACCTGGTCCCTTTGGCACCTCGTGATCGCACTGGCTGGTGTGCTTCTCCATGTGGACTTTTTTGCTTCTGAGCTATATGGCCGCTTGTTCACCTTCAAGCCTTTAAGACCCCAGACACTATCTCTTTTGATAGCTGGGCACCATCAGCTTTGGTTATGAGGTTTGGGAAAGTATTTTTTTTTTGCTCTGTTCAATAAAAAGAAACTATCTTTCACTACTAAATGATACAATGTAGCCAAGTTTCATACACAGATTCTTGTTCTTTCTGTCCATATGGCATTAATTCTTAGATATTGATTTTTCTGGGAATTACTCAGAATAAGACTTTGCACAGGATTAAGGTAAGGTTGCAGTGTTTTAAGTCATTAAAGAGAAGAAATGAATGCAGTAAAACAATAGGTAAAATATAAAATATATCTTCAGGAAAAGTATTTACTGCATTTGGATAATTTTAGTGGTGAAATATTTCAAAACAATTTTATCTAACTTTGTTTATAATTGAAGAAATAAGACTCCTTGATTGTACAGAGACATCAAAACACTGAGCTGGTAAGGGAGCATTTCATGTTGCAAATGTAAAATTAAAAATTTAATGATCACATTTAAGCTTACAAGTCCTTGAAGAAATTACCTTCTGAGGAAGCTGGATGAGGCTCTGAGTCACTGCCTGCAAACTCCTTAGCGCTGAGCTCTGAATCATCCTGGGCACTTTAAACATTACCTTTGACATTTTTCACAGCCTCAAGCAACGCTGGCTTTCTGATGCCTGTCATCGAATGCATTTCAGGATTACAGGTTTTCTGAATCAGAAAGCTTCTTGCATATTTTATTAGACACAAAAGTATTAACACAGAATGGTTGGATGTAACTGGGTCATTTCTATTGAACAGTGAATGACACATTTAATGTTATTTTTTTTACTGGCAAAATCTACTCTTTACTGACAGTGACATCTAACTCACACAAAATAGAAGGCTTATATAATTTTTCATTTCTCTGGCTGTTTTATTTTTCTTCTTTTTAAAAAAATCAAATCATTTTATTGGGTGCTTGTACAACTCTTATCTCAAAACACTTGCTTTCTACTTGAGTCTTTGGTATCAGCTCCTCATTTGTTCCCCTCCCTCTCCTTTCCCCCCTCTCCCATGAACCCTGGATAATTTATAAATTATTATTATTGTGTCATATCTTACACTGTCCAACGTCTCCCTTCACCCACTTCTCTACTGTCCTTCCCCTCAGGGAGGAGGTTATATGTAGATCTTGGTAATCCATTCCCCGTTTTTTACGTCACTCTCCTTCCACCCTCACCATTGGTCCTGAAGGAATCATCTGTCCTTGATTCCCTGTGTTTCCAGTTTCCATCTGGACCAGTGTATATTCTTCGGTCCAGCCAGATTTGTAAGGTAGAATTGGGATCATGATAGTGGGGAGAGGAAGCATTCAAGAACTAGAGGAAAATTGTATGCTTCATCATTCCTACACTGCACCCTGACTGGCTTGTCTCCTCCCCAAAATCCTTCTGCAAGGGGATGTCCGACAGCCCACAGATGGGTCCTGGGTCACCACCACTCTGCACTCCCCTTCATTCACAATGCTGTGATGCTTTTGGTCTTTGATGCCAGTTGCTTGATCTCTTTGCGTCCTCGTGATCTCATAGGCTGGTGTGCTTCTTCAATGTGTCATTTATTATTTCTCAGCTAGATGGCTACCTGTTTATCTTCAAGCTTATATATTTTGAAAGCCAGACACCATCAACTTTCTTCACCACATTTGCTTATGCAAACGTTGTCTTCAGTGACTGCCAGGAAGGTGAGCATCTCAGACTGCCAAATTGTATTGAGGGAGTACTTGAGTAGGGGCCCACTGTCTGTTTCCATAATACTAAACCTATAAATATATGTACATAGGTCTATTTCTCCCTTGTCACATGTAAATATATTTACATCTGTATATGCCTGTATTTAGATCTCTATAAATGCACTTTGCTTCCTACTTCTTTACTTCTTTGTACTTTCCTTTTGTCCCACTATCATGTTCAGCCTTCATTTGGGTTTCAGGAATTCCTCTTGGTTACATTGTTCTTGATCTAGCCATGCCAAACCTCCTACACCCTCCTTGCCACTAATTTTGGATCACTTGTTGTTCCCTTGTCCCTGGGGTTGTTAACACCACTTCTTTTCCCCCACCTCCCCCACTTCCAGGTTCCCCCAGAACTGTCATCCTGTTGTTCTCTCTTCTGACTTGTTTATCCCACCTATCCCTTCCAGGTAGACTTGCAGTGACAACAATATGCACCAACACAAGACTGAGTACAATGAAGCAACAATAGGAAATAAAATAATAGCTACAACAACAACAACAAAAACCCTATAAATAGTTCAAGGTCTATTTGTTGTCTTTCACAAGTGCTTTCCAGTCAAGTCTGATGGGGTGGCATGCCCTGGCCCCATATCTATCCCTGGCATTCCCTGTAGACTTCCTTTCTCTGCTCTCCCTGCTGCTCTACTGCAGGCCCCCAGTGACTGGCTTTGGCGTAGTAGGTTCATGGTGGCCACAATTCCCATCGCGTGTCTCTAGTGTTGTCCCCCATGATGCTATGGGTCAGTGAGGAACAATGTGTCCCATTGTGGGGCCGGCCCTGTGGTCCTCTCTGTGCATTGGCTGCTCTGAGCAGAAACATTGTCCTCAAGGCTTGGTGCACCAGGAGGTGCTTAACTCTTTTTCCCTCCCGGTTTGTTGGCTCCTATGAGCTTTGATTAGACAAGTCCCTCTCCTTGGGCTGTAGCTTCAGTGCTGTCCTCTGAAGTGAAATCTTCTGGAGGGGAGGGAGGTGCTGTCCACTCAGTTGGACCCCTCAGGCCCTCTATCTGTTCCCTGCTTCATGGCAGTGTGTTATGTTCTTGTCTTGGAGCACTGGTTGAAGTCTGGTCCCCCTTTCCTGTTGGAGACACAAGCAACACCCTCCCCCTGTGTGAGTTAGTGCCCTGTCCCCCGGCTACCCATGACATTTTTTCTCCCCCCTTTTTGGTGGGCTACTATATGTATCCCTGAGTTTAGTCTGGTCCCTGCCATATTGCTTAGACTTCACCCCAGGAATGTATGTATATAGTAGTTTCTTCCCTGTGCCCCTATTTAAATTTTTTTTGAGCTTACCTCAGTGGACTTATGTAGTACTTGTCCTTTTGTGCTTGGCTTATGTCACTTAGCATACTTTCCTCCAGTTCTTCCCATGTGGTGTTGTGCTTCATGCATCCTGAACAGTTTTCAAAGAAGAAACAGAAGATTTATGATTGGGTTGCTATTATAGCTGATTGGGAGCCCTGGAGTCATAGCAGTTATGCATTGGGCTGCTAACTATAAGGTCGGCAATTCAAAACCATCAGCTGCTCCCCTGGAGCAAGAGCTTTCTATGCTTGTAAAGAGCTACAGTCTCTGAAACTCCGAGGGCAGTTCCACCCTGGCCTATAGGGTCACACGAATCAGCAGTTTTATTCAGTCCTGTAGCATCATGTATGAGTGGCTTTTTAAAACAATCTTGGAAAATTACGTTATTTTTCCACTTCATTTATTCATGATTTTTTTAACCCTTCCATTGAGTCTAATCCAATTTATATCAGGGTTTCAAAGTTGTAACTACTTAAAGGTATAGTTTCATTTTTCTTCTACAGAGTGGCTGATGGATTTAAATATGCAAACTTTCAGTTAGCAATCTAGCACTTACCTGACAGTGTCACTAGGAATCTTTTATGAAGCCCCCTTAAATGTCAGGCTCATATCTTGGAGACCACCTCTTGTCTGTCAGACTGCCATACCATGGTGGCTTGCATGTTCTGATGCTGGAAGCCGTTACAAATAGTTCAAATACCAGCAGGGTCAACCAAGGTCAGAAGGTTTCAGTGGAACTTATAGATTAAGGAAATACTATGAAGAATGACTGGATTGCTCACTCCTGAGGAACCACCCACCGAAAATCACATGAATAACAGCTAAATTGTGTCAGATATTGTGCAACTCCTCGGATTGGGAGTCACCCAAAATCTAACTGGGGGACATCATCTTCTTCAGGACAGTTAATCACAAGGGTGGCAATAATGAAACTTCAAAGACAGTCATTTAGAAGTGGGGTGCAAGTCAAATGAGAAGAAACAGCTACACCCATTCATTCCATATCAGAACTCGGAATATAGAAAATTATGAATTGAGGAAAATTGGAAGATGTCAAAATGAAATGGATCACACCCAGATCAATAACTAATCCATAGCATATTCCATAGGAACTGAAGTGAATCTGCATTAGCAACTTGAATCAATTGTATGGTTTCCTGTACGAGGAACGACAAATTCAAGAATAGTGTCTTATCCATTGCCCAAAAGGATATTTCAAGTCCAGTTAATACAAATGTTATTCAAAATTATACCCCAATCACTAAAGCTAGTGAGAAAGAGGTTGAAGATCTTACCACCTGTCTTCAGCCTGAAATTGATTGAACATATAATCAAGTTGCATTGATATTACAGTTGATTAAAATTTGAAATTTGGAAACAAAGAGGAAAGAGTGGAAGTTGGAAAACTACTGTTTTCAATAGCCTTGATGATGAAATTAAGCTGGGGATCACATGGTTGAATTTCACAAGACAAATAACTCTTAATTACAAAAACCCTTTTTCAACAACATAAATATCATCTCTGTATTTAAACCTCACAAGACAGAACACACAGGAACCAAATTGACTTGATCTACAGAAATAGATATGATGATCCTCAATATTAGAAGTCAAATTGTGGCTGGGTTGATTGTGTAACAAACCATCAACTATTCATATGTAAGTTCAAGTTGAACTTGAAAAGGTTAAAACAATTGCTGTCTTGGTCTTACATTTGGGGTGTGGGAAGGTTGTAATAGCAGTAATGGACATGAAATGTAATAGTTCTCAAAACCTATTCCAATTCTTTACTGTAGCTCTACTTTTTAAAATCTCCTTCTGAAGAAATATGGTACCTGGCTCCTGTTACTAAATATTTCCATCAAATAGTCCTAATCAAATTGAAGAAACTGTAGAACACATTTTTAAATTACCATGAACTTCATTTTCCCATGAACTCGTATGCATGTGAAAGTTGGATATCGAGCTATCGAGCAAAGAAACTTAAGAGAAACCAATGCATTTGAATTGTGGTGCTGGAGAAGAATCATCCAAACATCATGGACTGCTAAAACGACAGCTTGTCTTGGAAGAAGAATGGCCAGAGTGCTCTTTAGAAGCAAAAGTGGCAAGCCTTCATGAACTTATATGCTTTGGCCATGTGGTAAGGAGAGCCCAGTTCCTGGAGAAGGACATCAGGCTTAGTGAAGTGGATGGGGGCAGTGAAAAAGAGGAAGGCTTCTCTGAGATGGATGGACACAACGGGATTAGGTATAGGAACAATATTGAGGATGCCATCAAAGCCGGGCAATGTTTCATTCCCTTGTGCACAGGGTCGCTGTGGACTGGAACCAACTCTATGGCACGTAACAACAACAACTGCATAAATGAACTTCACTACCATTGAGTCAATGCTTGTTCCTAGAAGCCATATAGGACAGAGTCGAACTCCCCCTGTGGATTTTGGAGACCATACTATATGGGAGCAGAAAGCCCCATCAGAGTGATTGGTAGTCTCGAAACGACGACCTTACAGATCGCAGCCCAACTCATAACCACTGCGCCACCAGAGCACCTTTTCAAATGTCCCCTGAATGTTTTCTTAAAACCAAACAATACTGCCCATGAGAGTAGGACCCAACTGTGTTCAGTTCATTGTGTTGTTAGGTGCCAGTGAATCAGTTCTGACTCATACTGACAACAAAATAACCAGTCTTGCAAGCTCAGTTTTCTGCCATGGCGTGGGTCTTTATTTCATTGACCCTCTACTTAGTCAGCCTATTTATTTATTTGGTGGCTGGCCTCTCTTTATGACATGTCCAAGATACATGCAGTAGAGTCTGACATGCTTCCCTTCTGGGAAGCTCCTGGCTGCCCTTCCTCCATGACTGATTTGTTTGTTCTTTTGGCAGAATAATTTCAGTATGCTTTGTGGTCACCATAATTCAAATGCATCACTTTGCTGAGGTTTAACTCATTCATTGTCCAGCATTCCCATGCCTATGAGACAATGGAAAACACCATGGCTTGAGTCAGACACACCTTAATTCAAAGTGACATCTTTGCTCTATAAAATTTGAAATCATTCAGATTCTCCTAACTCATTCTCTCAAATCTATACAAAACACCCAACTAATTAAATAAATGCTTTTGAATTCCTAAAAATAAATAAATAAAGCAAATTGAAAAAATGATTATGTAAAAGAGGTGAAGGGTGAAGAGAAGGTTTCAAAGGATGGCTTAAGAAGACCAGGGGAGACATATTGAGATTGATATGACCTGAACTTATAAATCCCAATGGAAAAACATGTTTTGCATACTCAAGCAGAAATAATTGAAGAAAAATACAACCCTGAGCAGTAATATTGAAGCATTCTATAGGCAAACTATTGAACAGATAGAGCATAAAATGAAAATGGAAGCAATACACATTGTCGCGCCACCAAAAATAATTGGTCAACATTCACATGTTTCAAGGGGCAGCATATGGTCAAGAACCAATTACACTAAACGGTACCCCAGCTGCACTGAATGCATTTGCAAAACATAAGTCTCCCAAAATTGATGAAATACCAACTGAAGTACTCTTTTATGAAAATTATTCTTAAGTAGACTCTTCTATATTGAACTCAAATAAATATAGGACATTGTCCAGTATCTGCTGAAAATATATCTCATGATCCTTTGTACACGAATTAATTAAAGCCAATAATATTACTTTTTTTTAACTCATCAGAAACAAAGAAGGATCACTAAAGACACAATTATCTGTCTTTCAATAGATTCATACCTGGCACTTTAATGTATGCATTCATCATTTACTATATCTTACACTCATTGAATGTTTACATTTTAGTTTTTTAAATCATTTTATTGGGGGCATATACAATTCTTATCACAATCCATGCATACATCCATTGTGTCAAGAACATATGTATATTTGTTGCCATCATCATTCTCAAAACATATGCCCCTACTTGAGCCCTTAATATCTGCTGCTCTTTTCCCCCTCCCTCCCCACTCCCCCCCACCCTGTGAACCCTTCATCATTCATATATTATTGTCATTTTGTCATATATTACACTGTCTGATGTCTCCGCCTGCCCTCTTCTCTTCTGTCCCTCCCCCAGGGAGGAGGCCATATATAGATTCCTGTAATCAGTTCCTGCCTTCTACCCCACATTCTCTCCACCCTCCAGGCATCTCCACTCTCATCACTGGTTCCAGAGGAGTCATCTGTCCTGGATTCCCTGTGTTTCCAGTTGCTATCTGTACCAATGTACATCCTCTGATCTAGCCAGATTTGCAAGGTAGTATTGAGATCATGATAGTGGGGGGGGGGGAAGCATTCAAGAACTAGAGGAAAGTCATATGTTTCATCATTGCTACCCTGCACCCTGCCTGGTTCATCTTCTCCCCACAATCCCTCAGCAAGGGGTGTCTGGTTGACTGACTACCCTTGGGCTTTGAGTCTACATTTTAGTTTTAATGAAGAGATACAACTGAGATTACATCATAAATCCGAATGGAAAGTTAAAGATGCTTGTAAAAATTTTAATTTTTAATGTAACTTTTAACTCAGTTTTTTCCCATAAGCTTTAAAAGAGATAGTCAACCCAATCATCGTTTATGATGTGATGTACCAATAAGGTATAAATTCAGATTTTGAGAGGGATTATTTTGTCATGTGTTTATTATTTATTTTAGGAAAAAAATGTCACTAAAATTATCATTTTAGTTTACTGTGGTAATGATTGGGGGCAGGGTTTAGGAAGCGGTGGAAAGCTAACTTACAGGTCAGTAGGGCAAACTTACAAGCAGCTCTACAGGGGAAAGACGAGCCTCTTTGTTTCCTTAAAAATATCAAGCCTCAGAAATGTTAAAAATATATATGTATCAAGCCTCAGAAACCCTATAAAGAGTAACTATGAGTTGGAATTGACTTGATGGCAGTAGGTTTGGTATTTTGACTTATGCATATGATTAGGCTACTTGAAACCAAAAGGATACAGTCAAAAGTCAAACTTTCTAATTGCAGGTCTCTAAAGCTGAAATGGGTAATTGTGAGAAGTGATTTGGTGATTATAGGCTAGCATGAAGTCCCTTCTATATTTGAAAATTATCATTGACAGAAGCTTTAGCTATTTCCTCACTCTTCACTCGCATACATGTCGTCACCATCCTAACACTTGCTGTTATGCTCAAGGCAATTGCTGCAGCCACTGGATCAATCTATCACAGCCTTTGTCATGGCCCCTCGACTTTACCAAGCAGGAAGGAATCCTTGTTCAGCGACTGGTGTCTCCTGTTATTTGCCGACAGTATGTGAGATAGAGTCTTGCCATTCTTGTTTCCAGGGAGTACTCTGTACATACTTCATCCAAGACAGATTCACTTCTTCTTTTGGCAGCCATGGTACTTTTGGTATCCTTTGCTATCACCTTTATTCAAAGGAAACAAATTTTCTGTCTTCTTTATTCGGTGTCCTATTTTCACATGTATAAACGACTACTGAAAATATCATGGTTTTTTTTTTTCTAACAAGCAGCCATCTATGTTAGGTTTCAACGAAGTCCACATGGAAGAAGCACAAATGCCTGTATGATTTAAGAATTCTCAGTACGCTCATACAAATTTAAAGGAAGGAATGATATCAGAGCTTGTATGATATCAGAAAATGAATGATTCACTTGTGAATAGGTGGTGTGTGGAAGGCTATGTGCGGATGGCAGTGGAAGGCCAAAATTCATTTGCATAGTCCACCCCTGGATTAAGCCTCTGATGAATCTTCTGGTCACAGTTGAGCAAAGTGAATAACCTTATTATCAGAAAGAGCCTATTATAAAGCAGACATATTTAGGTCAAAATGTATTATTTTGTTCATTTGCTCTCTCTTTGATACATTTTAATGCTGTCTCAGTATTTTGTTTGTTTGTTAAGTAAAGGGGAAATGCAGGTGGAATAAGGTCCTGATGAGTCCCCTCTGACCAGGGATGGGAATAGCTTTGCTATCATGCATAATGCAATGACAAGTGGATTGTTGAAGGTAAGGTTAGGATGCTATTTAACACCCTAGCCTTTGATCTCCCTTATCATCCATTTAGCAATAGTCTAGTTTCTTTCATCTTTTGTGCTTTCTTTTCATTAAGGTTTTTAATCTGTTTTATTTTGTATTGTCAGGTTTTCAAAAATGTGTTTCTGTCTATGAAATCCAGGATAGGCAAATCTAGAGAGACAGTAACTGGACTGATGGTTCCTTGGGCTATGGTAGGGGAGTGAGGGGGCATATTAGGAGCTATGAGTAGAGTAGTGAAGAAAAGGTTGTAAAGATGATTGTGTTGATGATTGTACAACTTTTCTTGATATGGTTGAACTATCGAATTGTATGATATAGAAATCATATGCCAATACTGCTGTTAATAAAAAAAGAAAAGAAAGAAAATCTCACGGTTGAATCAGGTGCATCTTAATCTTAAATGTCACATTTTTGTTTTCAACACTTTAAAGTGGTCGTGTATGGTATATTTGTATTTCTGTTAATATTCTATTGATTCCTGGAGCCTTGCATTTTGCTCAGTTCTTCAGCGCATTTTACCTTCTTTGGGTCCCATTCGTTCTTGCTACCTCTTGAGTGGTTCAATGCGGACCGGCTCTTTTTGGTACAGTGACTCTATGCATTCTTTCTATCTTTTTTTGAAAGCCTCCGCATCAATGTTTTTCCCCATGGAATCTTTCAATAATGCAACTTGAAGCTTCACTTTATTCTTCAGTGTGTTGATCTCATGTGTGCTGGGCACGTTCCTTTTTTTTAACTCCATTGTGTGTACATTTCATTATATTAGTTTAAAATTTCGTCTCCAGATGCCCTTTGGAATTTCTGTTGAGCTCTTGGCTTCCTCATTTAGTCCATTTACTTTAGCTATTCTAAGATCAAGAGGAAAGTACAATGTCTCTTCTGACATCCAGTTGGGTTTTTGACTTTTTCCCCATATCTAAAATGTCCTTTTGTTTCTTCATGCATCATGTCCTCAATGACATCCCAAAGTTTGCCAGGTATTAGTGTTTGTCAGTCATCAAAATAATAATAATTTATGAATTATGAAGGGTTCATGAGGGGGAGGAAGGGGAAAATGCAGAGCTGATATCAAGGGCTCAAGTAGAAAGCAATGTTTTGAGAATGATGATGGCAACAAATGTACAAATGTGCTTGACACAATGGATGCATGTATGGATTGTGATAAGAATTGTATGAGCCCCAATAAAATTATTTCAAAAAAGAAGAAACAAAAGCAAAATGAAAAAAAAAAGTGAAATCTATATTTTGAGATGGTCTCGAAATTCAGATGGGAGAAACTAATGGTTGTATGTTAACTCTATAGCGTGTTTGTTTTGATTTTCTTCACCTTGAACTTGCACTTGTATAAGAGCAATTTATGGTTCCAGAGTCAGCTGTTGGTCTCATTTTGGCTGCAGATAAGAGATTCCCCATCATCATTTGCCACAGATGTGGTAAATTGGATTCCTGTGTATCCCATCTGCCAAAATCCACATGTGTAGCAGCCATTAGGTTGTTAACAAAGGTATTTACACTGAAGAAATCTGTAGTCTTGTACAATTAAATCATGACTTCTCCAGTCCCATCAGTCAATGAAGGTCCATATGGCTTTACTCTATCCTTGACAGGAGGTATGCTTTTGCTTATTCAACTTTGATAACATCTGCCAATTCTTGTCTTCAGTGTTGTATATGGTGTTCAATGTTACATGGTGTTCAGTTCATGTGTCTTCAATGTTACATGATGTCTGTAGTTTTCCTTGTATGTGTGTGTATATATGTTATGCTTTTTAAAAAATATGATACTATTTGAAAGTGATTAGGTTTATGAGCACTCCTAACCTTTTATGAATATATTAACAAAAATAAACAAAAAAACCCTTTCTGAAATTTTGTATTTAAGATTATATCTGGAGAAAATATTCTTCTTTCATTCATTTAATAATATATTATGTGTGTGTTGGGGGGGGGGGGTAATGATATCAGTAAAGAATGAATCCTGTCTCTATAGAACTTATAGTCAAATAGAGTAACTCTAGGTAAAACAATTTTTTGAATAGTTTATAAAAATATTTAATCTTTGTTCATTGGTATATGAGGTTTTAGCATAAGTTATTCTTCTTATAATTTCTGAAAAATTGAATTTTATGATTTGATATCAAATGGGCAAGGTCATGCTTTCCTAGCTTCTTATGAAATCATTGAATTCATGGCATAACATGGGCTTAACATTTTGATATTACTCAATCTTTCCCTGTAGAATGACAGGATATAATTAAGAAATTCAGACTGTGAATGTGAAAAGTTAATTAACTGTGAGATTTGGATAGTGTGTAATTAAAAATCAAAATAGATTTGAAATTTTTAATTACATTTTGTTTCATTTTGTGATGCTATGAAGCCTAAAAGGAGATGTTTTACATTAGCCTGATGTTTTCCTCCATCACGGTAGAGCTTACGTTATGCTCCCGGTGAAGACATAATGCACTTCTCCCCTGCAGTAGCCTTCATCTGCTTCTGAAAGTAATTTTCGAAATTAGGGTACTGCTGTGGCATTAAAATCTTATACTTTCTTGGCACCATAGGCAGAAATTGCTAAAGGAATAAGAATACACAAAATTGAAAGTAAAATGATTGTTTTTTCTATCTCAAAAGGAAAATGGAGCTTGTGTGTGATATTTTCACTAGAAAAAGCTAATTAATTTAATAAATTATTTACCTCTAATACCCTTTGAATCTTAGCTATACCTGATTAAACCTCTACCTGTTTCTTGTTATTTTACTATTTTTGAGGATTCTCAAAATATCAGAGCTCATCTATATTTGACGAGAAAAGCTCATCCTTGCAAAGCACGAACCACAATTATCAGCATCTTTAAAATAGGGTTTGCTCCCGTACATGCTCGATGCATTATCTCATTAATGTCACTGATTTTCAATTACTACCCACAGAAATAAAATTGTGAATATGAAAAGAATTTATTTTGCCACTTGAAGACATTTTTTTTAGCTGTATGGTCGTCCGTGTGGGGGAATTTCAAACAAATATTGAACTACTGGACCGAAAGTTATAGATTCGGCTTCTTGGATTCTCTAGTGTTAATGGGCAATGAAAACTCCATTGCATCATCCATTCACTCACTAAACACTATTGAAGATGCATTTTTAGGCACCGAATTTGGACTAATGAGCATAGCTTGCTAGTGTTATCGCCTCCATAGAGCATCCATTACATTACCAACTCTTAAGTGGACATGAACGATTTTTATGCATCTAGCAGATACCATTAACGTCAGTGAACAAAAACAAGGTGAAATTCAACTTTATTATGGAAATTCCTGATATTAGACTTTGAATCAATGCTCGTGGAAGGAGCTATCAACAAGTTAACATATTTCATTGAACAAATTGGTTGCACTCACCCTCTTTTTTAAAGTGTTGAAGAACAAGATGAAGGGACCCTTAGCCAAATCATGATAGTTTCAGTCACGTCACATGCGTGCATGAGAAAGTTGGAAAATGAATAAAAAACACCGAGGAAGAATTGCCACATTGAATTATAGTTTGGGCAAAGATGGTTGAATGGTCAAGGGACTACCAAAAGAAAGCATTTTTCTCTTGGAGGATGCACAGCCGGAGCGCTCCTTGGAAGTGAGGATGCAAGAGAAAGTATCGAGTATTCTGGGCCTGCTTTCCGGAGATTGGTTCCAGGAGAAGGACATCATGCTTGGGGACCCAAAGGATCAGTGAAATGAGATGGTGGCAGCCTTAGGCTTAAACATAACAACTGTGAGGATGGTTAAGGACCAAGCAGTTTTTCATTCCATCATACATGACTGTTATGAGCTTAGACTGACATAGTGACACCTAACAAGAGCAATTTACTCTTTTTTTTTTTTGCACACATCTCCAACAGATTTATTTATTTTTTTTGAAAAGCATGAATTGTGAGGAAAGAAAAAAAACATGAGGCAGGGCAAAGTATGGAATAGAAAATAAATACAAATGTAAGCCGTTTTTGCTAATTGCTTTATAACCACAAAGGAGTACAGAGGAGGTCCTGTACCAAACAACACAAAAAGGTTCAAAGGTGGAGGTGTTCCCTTAGCAAGGCTGAAGAGTCCAGTCTCTGGTATTTGGAACTTAGGCGGCAGTCCTTGGTTTTGGATGGATCCCTGGGTGTGTGGGCACAATCCATGCTTTAACCAGATTTGAACAGAAGGATGGCCACTTGGCCCAGGTAGAAGTAAATGAAGGGCTTAGTTTCATGTGTCACATAACTACCAAAGTTTCTGCCCACAATGCAGTGCCAAGTGGGATTGTACTTCTTGTCAAACTCCTTCTTGATGGGGGCCGCAATGTCCTTCTCTATGTTGTATTTCTCCAGCGCCTGAGTAGCGCACCCCACCGCGTCCTGTTGCATCTCCTCCGACATGTCGGCATTTTTGATCACGGCTTTTCGGTCGCACATGGCTACGGTGAAGCGCGGACTAGCCGACTGCGACGGTCCTGGGGGAGGGGTTAGAGCGGCTCAAACACAGCGAGAGCCGTCGCTACCGAAGCCGTGGCGCATCTCGCAATTTACTCTTAATAAATGTATTGTACCTGGTTGCATAGTAAGTATATGTCCAGTTGCAAACCTAAAGGTCAGCAGTTAAAAGCTCATATTCACTCTCTGCGAGAAGAAGGGGCAATCTGCTTCTCCATTCGTTCCAGATTTGGAACGCTTAGGTGGCAGTTCTAATCTAACCTACAGTTTTGCTCTGTGTCAGAATTGACTGGCTTTCTCTCTCTCCCTCTCTCTCTCTTTCAATGAACCCACCAGATAATCTACAGAAGAAATGACCTAATGATCTGTAAATATTGTAGTTTCTATTGTGAGATTCTGAGTTGATTTTGACTCTTAATAACTATGGGAATGTGGACTATATTACATTATAGCAATCCATTTGCATCATGTCTATAATAAATTACTTATTATGATACAATACCAAAACAAGATTTTCAGAATAAGTAAATCTTTATACTTTTACAATATAAACATGATTACGTCTGTGATTATAAATAGAAAAGAAAAGTAGAATCTGAAAGCAAAACTAAGCAACTCAGTTGCCAAACATGTAATAATAACAATTGCAGAGATAATTGCACATATAATGTTCTGGGGAAAAGGAAGAACAATTATTGGTAAAATTCCTTTGTTAAAAGATCCTGCTCAATGTCACACTACACTAATGAAATACACCATAGATAAGCAATTATTTTCTAGTATGTATTCTAGCAGATATTTTATTTTGTAGTCAAATTAATCAACTGATTTGTAAAATATGAATCAGCTCACATATGCAAGCACAGTACAAAGGAGAGAGCTCAATGATGATGCTGCTCCCAGTTTGCAAGAATTAAGAAAGGATACACTTAATTTGAATTAAAATAATGTTCAGTAAATTGCTCAGAGCCTTGATTATATTGATGAAAGGAGCAAAGAAAAGTATTATAGAACACTGACATATGCCAGAGAAAATATATTAGTTTCCTTGTTTACCATAAGATCAACTGACTGTTGATAAGAAAGACAATTTACAGAGTATTTGAAATGAAGCAGACAAACAAGTAAAATATTAACAAGCTTGCTTGATTATGAAAAACAAATAAAGCAAAGAAGTTAATATAATTTCTCTGATTTCGTTGACCTAAGAAGCCTGAACCTATTACAGCAGGATTGAAGGAGTAAGAATGGTTATGTGGATATGATTTCAAGCTTCCATATGCAAATGAAGTCAATAGTTTCCAACACTTTCCCAATACTCTTTCAAAATTATTTATCCTTTGAAAAAGCACTCTTAATATTTACACATGACATTTGTAAAAACCATAACCCAAATAGAGAAACCAGGAAAAAATTTTCAAGGATGTTTTATGGTTGTTGGAAGTCATTAAGTCCTCTAAGTTCGAAGGCTGTGAAAAATCAGAATCAGTGTCATTGCCCTTTCTTTTAAGATCAACCGTTTAGACTACTGATAGTGCTGGAAAATGTCCGACAAGTGATCTTTAGAGATAAAGCAGCCTAATTTCTGAGCTCATTTGCAACCTAACAATTCAGACAGACAATACATTGACAGAAATGTCTTCCATTAACAATAATTTGTGTTCAGAAATTTTTTTAATCAGTAGAATTAAATAATCAGAAAAGGTGTGGAGCTTACTATACAGTACCAGCTACTTGTCATCAAGGCTGAATAGACCTAATTTAGTAAAAATAATCATGAAAATATTATAAGAAACTATTTTATAAACAATTTTAAAATACTATGCTTACTTTAATTGGTGGACATTGTATGGCTTTATTTCCATGTATTTAAAACGGGGTGCACTTTCTCAGAGATCCCTCACTATATACAGCAGAAAAGCACTCTCCCCTGCACCATTTTAACAAGCTTTCTGAAATTTGAGTCCATTGTTGCAACGACCACCTCAATTTCTCTGCCCCAGGATTTTACTTCTTTGCACTGACCTCCATTTTTTCAAGCATTATGCCCTTCTAGAAGGACTGATTCCTTCTGGCAACATGTCCAAAGTACATGAAACAGAGTCTCAAAATCCTCCAATGGAGGGGGCATTCTAGCTGTCCTTCAGTCAAGGCAAATTTATTTTTCTTCTGGAAATCCCTGGTCTGTGTATTCAATGTCCCTCATTAGCATTGTAATTTAAGGACATCAATTCTTCTATTTTCCCTATTCATTGACCAGCTTTTGAATATATGGAAGGCAGTAGATGACTCTGAAGGGGATACACTGTCACAGTGGCTGAAACATGGGCTCAGACAGGACAACAATGGTGAGGTACCTGGATAGATGGTAAGGTACCAGGCAGGGGTTCATTATGTTGTAAATAGGCATGCTTAGTGGAAGCAACAAGGTAATTGAATATATCCTGCCATTTTTCACAGACACTTCAAGCCTTAAAATCATGTATTTGTTCCTTACCACATTAAAAATTTTTGCAGCAGATTTTTGGTTTCTCCACTGATGCTTCCATGAAAATTGATTGCAGATTCAAGTAAAGTGAAATTCTTGACAACTTCTGTATTTTCTCAGTTTATCATGATGTTCTTTATTGGTCCTGTTGAGAGGGTTGGCAGATGGGACTCCACCCTACACTTTCATAGAGATTCAAGTTGACATAACATCTGACTTCCACAAACCACCTCTTGTCAATTTGACACCTGCATACTACTCTTTAGCCATACATAATTTCTAAAACAAAATAATAACATGTTTCTTCTAAACAGGATGCAACCAAAACATATACTGCCCCAAATACACTATCCCTATTATATTTCATAAGTGAACAAAATAAAAATATTTCATGCCTAACAATTTCAGGTTTGTGAACACTTACACCTTAGTCCTATCATTCTACCAGCATCTTCTACCACCCAAGAACGTTTTTCAACCAGCCACTTCATCTCATTATTTCGACCTTCACCCGCACCACTTTAAGCATGCAATCTATCAACTGCTCATTTCTATTAAAGTAGTGCTTTGAGGAGGCAACCATGTTTTTTGATGCAAAGAATTTTCCTTTTATTTGAAACTTCATGTGTCTGCATCGATACGCAAACTGACATAAAAAGCTGGGTCTCCATCAAAATCAGTAGCAATGTACATAAGTTCACAGGGTCAAAATCATCCTTTTTATTGGTCTAGTGCTGACCAACTCAGTCTTACCACTTCCAAACTAGAAGATACAGCAAGCAAAGGAGTTCTGCAGATGACTCGCCCATTTTAGATCACTGACCACTTCACTAACCCTAGCCCCTTCAGGTTATGTCATGACATAGGCTCAGGTTCTGTGCAACTCTTTACATTGTAGATTTGCCAGCCCACTCTCATCTCTCCACTCCTCTTTCTATGCACCAGACGCATGGGTATCAGTGGCCAGATTCACCCCCTCTCTGTTCCTGCATTTCTCTCAGTTGTTCTCAACAAGTGGCTCCATGTAGTCAACTACAGAGCGTGTCATGTTGCCTGAAGGCTTCCTTTGATATTTAGTCATAGAGGGCAGATTTCTTGTATTGGCACAGACTTTCCCGACCTAGGCACCTTGCTCAAAATTAAAACAAAACAAAATCTAAAGTCACTTTTTTGTGGTTGTGTTTGTGTGTGTGCATCCCAACAGTTCAGTTCTAGGTGCATGTCTTTTCAAAGGCAGATGGATGAAGCTAACCTTTCCAAATTTTTTAAAAAAGCTTTCCTTGTAAGCAGTTCCTCATACTAATTTTAGTATATATAATATAAAGACTGAAGGGAGGCGGTTTACAAGCTCTCTCTAAAAATAATTTCCAATATTCATTCTATCACATATTATGTTAATAAAAGTGGGTTGGAGAGATCAATGATATTCTGGTACAGGCATCTTCTGAGAGAGTGCAATAAAACTTATAGGAGTGGAACCTGCCGGATCTTCATTTAATGGTGGAGCATGACTCAAGGTAAAGAGTACAGCTGAAAAAAACACAAAAACAACAACAACAAAAACTTCTAATGATTTTAACTTGGAAGGTGGAAATTTTGAATTTAGGAAACTTGGAAGTCGTCAAAAAATTCCTTTTTGGGAACACAGGATGATCAGTAGCCTAGGTATTAGTGAACTACAATGAACTTCTATTGCCCATTTTGATTTAGGATATCATATGATTTATTATGCCCGGAATACCACAATCAAGAGGAATGGTGGATATTCATTGTGATAGAAAAAAACACTCAATGCCATTGTCAGTGCTGACTACAAGAGAACCCCTGTAAGTTTCTAAGGCAGAATCTGTTTAAGGGAGTAGAAAGCCCCATTTACTCAGCGGGGTATTGGGTGGTTTCAAACTGCTGACCATGTGAGTTGCAGCCCAATGCATAACCACTAAAAGACCAGGGTTCCTAAACTGTCCAATATTCTCTTGCTAAAGCCATCGTGTAGTACAATACTATCTGGGATCAGATTATATCTATCCACCTTCAAGGAAATCTGATCAATACAACTGTTATTAAAATTTATGCACCAATCAAAAAAGCTGGTGGTGAAGAAACTGAAGATTTTCATCAATGACTGTGAAATTGATCAAACGTTCAGTCAAGATGCACTGATAGTTATTGGTTATTGCAATGCAAAAGTTGGAACCCAAGAGGATGGAACAGTAGTTGGAAATAGGGATTTAATGATAGGAATGAAGTTGGAGATCGCATGATAGAATTTTGCAAAACCAGTGAATTGTTCATAGAAAATACCTTTTTAAAAACACAAAAGGTTACTATACATGTGGACTTCCCCCAGATAGAATACATAGAAATCAAATTGACTATATCTGTACTTAGACACAATGAAGAAACTCAGTGTCAGCAGTTAAAACCACACCAGGGAATGACTGTGGAACAGACCACAAATTGCTCGAAGTTAAGTTCGGGTTAAAGCTGCAGAAGGTTAACACAAAGTCACAAGAGTGAAAATTAGACCCTGAGTCTATCGTACCTGAATTTCTTGAACATCTCAAGAACAGATTTGACGCGTTGAACAATCATGAGAGATCCCCATTCATGAAGAAAGGCAAAGGTCATTCAATAGATAGGAAAGGAACAACAGACAGTCCCAGCAAGCAGAAAGGTGATGGAGCAGAGAAAGGTGGAGGCTCTTCCTTGCTCCCTTATAAAATAGCGGCACCTCCAAGGAAGGATCATCGGGCTGTGACTTGACTGAGAGGTTGGACTCTTACCCTACACTTTCATACCGATTGAACTTGACATAACATCTAACTACCACAGGAAGCCTTTTATTTCCTTTCTTGCTAATTTCTTTGGCCAGGACTTCAAGTATAATGTTCCCTAGCAGTGCTTAAAGGGATCATCTGTTCCTTATTTCTGACATTCAGGGAAGGCATTCAATCTCTCCCCAATGATTATGATGTCCACTGTGGGATTTCTTAAACATCCTTTATTATACTGAGGAATTATCTTCTCTTTTATTGTGAAGGGATTGTGGATTTTATCAAATGTCTTTTTTATATCAATTTATATAATGACAATTTTCCTATGTTCTATAATATTATACATACACTATATATTATATTCTATAACAATAGTTTATGTTATATTATATAATATTGAATTTATTATTATATATATTTTTTATTAATTTTAACAATTTATTAGGGGCTCATACAATTCTTATCACAGTTCATACATATACATACATCAATTGTATAAAACACATCTGTACAGTCTTTGCCCTAATCATTTTTTTCTCCTCTTTTCCTTTTTTTACATTTTATTAGGGACTCATACAACTCTTATCACCATCCATACATATACATACATCAATTGTATAAAGCACATCCATACATTCCCTGCCCCAATCATTCTCAAGGCATTTGCTCTCCACTTAAGCCCCTTGCATCAGGTCCTCTTTTTTTTTCCCCTCCCTCCCCTTTCCCCCCTCCCTCATGTGCCCTTGGTAATTTATACCTCGTTATTTTGTCATATCTTGCCCTATCCGGAGTCTCCCTTCCCCCCTTCTCTGCTGTCCCTCTCCCAGGGAAGAGGTCACATGTGGATCCTTGTAATCAGTTCCCCCTTTCCAACCCACTCACCCTCCACTCTCCCAACATCGTCCCTCACACCCTTGGTCCTGAAGGTATCCTCCACCCTGGATTCCCTGTACCTCCAGCCCTCATATGTACCAGCGTACAGCCTCTGTCCTATCCAGGCCTGCAAGGTAGAATTCGGATCATGGTAGTTGGGGGGAGGAAGCATCCAGGATCTGGGGGAAAGCTGTGTTCTTCATCGGTACTACCTCGCACCCTAATTAACCCATCTCCTCTCCTAAACGCCTCTATGAGGGAATCTCCATTGTTCGACACTTGGGCCTTGGGTCTCCACTCTGCACTTCCCCCTTCATTTAATATGGTATATATATATACATATACATATACACATATATACACATACATACACACACTTATATCGTTGTTGTTGTTTTTTTTTTTGCATGATGCCTTATACCTGGTCCCTTGGCACCTCGTGATCGCACTGGCCGGTGTGCTTCTTCCATGTGGGCTTTTTTGCTTCTGAGCTTGATGGCCGCTTGTTCACCTTCAAGCCTTTAAGACCCCAGACACTCTCTCTTTTGATAGCCGGGCACCATCAGCTTTCTTCACATTTGCTTATGCACCCATTTGTCTTTAGCGATCCTATCATGGAGGTGTGTAGTCCATGATATGATTTTTTGTTCTTTGATGCCTGGTAACTGATCCCTTTGGGACCACTCGATCACACAGGCTGGTGTGTTCTTCCATGTGGACTTTGTTGCTTCTGAGCTAGATGGCCGCTTGTTTATCTTCAAGCCTTTAAGACCCCAGTCACTATCTCTGTTGATAGCCGGGCACCATCAGCTTTCTTCACCACATTTACTTGTTCACCCACTTTGGCTCCAGCCGTTGTGTTGGGAGAGTGAGCATCATAGAGTTCCAATTTAATAAAAGAAGGTATTCATGCATTGAGGGAGTGTTTGAGTAGAGGCCCAAGGTCCTTCCACCACCTTAATACTTGACTTATAAATATTATGGGCATATTTTATTTTCTTCTAAGTAGCAACCCTCCCCTCCACACACAATATTTTCACAGGTGTACTATACTATGTGCAGCATTCTCAAAAAATCATAAAGTGTTTATAAAAACACTTCATTCTCAGGATGGATGTGAGCTAGAGGGGGATATATTTGACAGTAATATATAGGAAACTATTTTTTCAAATGTGAGCCATTAAAGTTTTATTATGTCACACTCTTTTACTTTGGAAAAATTATAATTCATCATGGTTTATATAATAATCTGGTGTATACGCATGATAAATATACACGATATATTTTGATTTCTTCCTATCTTTTAAGATTCTGGGTCAGATGTTTATATATTTATTTCCAGTAGTTGTATTGGCAGATAATTCATATATCATATTATTCAATAGTTCAATCACACTGAGAAGAGTTGTACAATCATCACCACAATCAGCTATAGAATATTTTATTTAATTATTCTACTCATCATTATTAGTTACTTATGTCCCCCCCCCAACCTCCCCGGCCAAACTCCCAAGAAACCGTTAATTTAGTAACTGTTTCTTTCGATTGACCAATTCTGGATTTCATATAGAAAACCATAAAAATCAAACCAAAAAACTAACATGAATAACAAAGTAAAACAGATTAAAAACCGCAATTGAAAAGGAAGCAGAAAATATTTAAAACTAGAACCCTTTGCTATGGATCATAAGGGAGATCAAATGATTGCTTGCTAAATGTTAAGCTAACTGCATTTACAACAAACTGCTTTCCAGCGCACTCTGCATGATAACAAAGTTACTCACATCCCTGGTTCAAGCTCAGAGAGGAGCCCCCATTGGCTTAATGCACGTGTATTTCCCCTGAAAAACAAATCAAAAAAAAAAATCCAAACGGAAACGACTTTAAAATATATCTAAGGAAGATCAAATGATAAATATTACATATTTGCCTAACTACGTTTGCCAAAACCAACTTTTCAAGGCTCTCTGTCTAATAACCCGAGCTATTAACATCCCTAACCCATGATAGTAGGGCATTCCCTGGAGGCTTAAGCCTTGGGTGGACCTGCAAAATGGGTTCGGGGCTTCCACTGTCACCCACAGCCTTCCACAAACCAGGTGTTCACAATGCAAGCTCGGATGCCATTCCACTATTTAAAGTTGGATTACATTGTTTGCAGTCCTTGGATCACGCCGATTCATGTGCTTCCTTCATAGGAATGAGTTGACACCTCACTTAGATGGCTGCTTGTTTGAGAACAAGCCTTTTGGACCCGGGATGCTATTCTGTCTGATAGCTGGGCACCATCCAGTTTCTGCACCACACTTTGCGATAGCACCCATACCTTCGGTGATCTCTTCATGAGGGCAAGCATCAAGCAGGGTCCTGTCATAGAGCGAATTACTTTTCAATTGGGGCTAGGATTTATAATTGTTTTCTGTTCTTGAAAAGTTGATCATTTTACCATTGAATAATAGTCTTGTTCATTTCTAAGAAGTGTTTAAATTACAGTTTCTTTTTCCTGTAATTAATTTAGTCATTCAACTCTCTTTTGCTTTCTACTTACATCACATATTTATTTGTCCTTTTATGCATTTAGCTGTTCTTGATTAAAAAAAATAGAAGTATAAATGAACATGAGTATGTATATGTATGTCCTTGGTATGACTCTTGCTTCTTGAAGCTATATCTCCAGCAGACATATTGTTGGATCATATGGAATTTCTATGACCAGTGGTTTGAGATAGTACCATATCATCAGGCATTGTGGTTACTATATATAGCTATAGTCCCACCGGCAGCACATTAGGGTTTTAATCATCAGCAGCCTCTCCAGCATTTATTCTTTTCTCTTCTTGGTTTTGTTTTAGTAACTGGACTCTCATCGTCAGTGTAAAGTAGTATCTCGTTGGTATCTCACTGTTCACAAAATTAAGAAGATGGAAACACATTAAATACCCGTCAATGGAAAAACATATTTTTTGTGACATACATGCAATGGAATACTATTCATTTATGCATCACTAAAAATCAAAATGAAACAATGAAGCATCTCTTGGCATGGAAGGTCCTGGAGAATATTGTAAAGCAACCAATCACTAAAGGACAGATGTTATATGAGATACTGTTATCAGGATGGAAACAAACAAACAAAAAACAGGGCCCAAGCTAGCTACAGATGCTGTTTCAAGTGAGCTGCCAAACAAGTATAGAGGTATTTTCTAAGCTAGTATCAAAAAATACTTTCTCATAAGCATTTTCCTAGCTACCAGGACCCGCAAATTATTATCCAGCTTCCTACCTATGCTAGCATAATGATTTTCTGTGTGCCTTTTCCTTTGTGGGAGTACAGGAGCATAGAGCATCTTATCTGACCATCTTGGTTCCTGTATTTTTAGTATATCATTCATATGTATAGATTTACATGGAAGAAAAATTAACATACTTACTGACCTTGATCTCCTATTTCTAAGTACTTCAAACTTTAGAATTTATACTTAGCTGTATATCATATAAGCCCTGTCAACAGCTAATATATTTAAGCTAATCATTTTAAAGAAAGTAATAACACCTAATGGATTATAATGACCAGAGAGAATAGTGAAATTTCCTGAGACCTTGAATTTTGCTGACAATATGGAGCTCGCTAAATAGATCTATATTGCCCTGAGGCTTTCACTCTGTTATTTTCACTCAACTAGAAGAGCATGCATAAAGATACAGAATTGAGCACATCTCAATTTTCAATTAGAAGAGAGTTCTTTCTTTTCTTCTGCCATACAGCCTGCTCTTTTAAGAAGTCTATGACAACAGGGTCAGATGATAAACACAGTTCCCTCTAGAACGGGGCCTCAAGACACGGAGCTGAGCAACAGGGGGAATTGATGTTAGAATGAAATCTGATAGCAGGAAGTTGGGCTTGAGGAAATAATTGTTTTTGGAATTTCACAAAAATGATCCATTTGTGACTTTATTAACGTCATGAATTATTTGGTGATGATAACTATTTAATGACAGAGTCATGTAGCAATATCATAATCAGCAGGAACATTTTTATTTATTCTGAGAAATATCCAGAGCACTGATTACACACATTGTGTGCATTAGTAGTTATAGGACTGAAGAGCCCTGTTGGCATAATACTTACACGTTGGCCTGCTAGCCACAAAGGTTCCGATTAAAAGCACCAGCTGTTCCAGAAGAAATCTGAGACTTTCTACTCCCACGGGGTGTTACAATTTTGGAAAAATATGAGCAGTTCTATCTTGTCCTTTAAGTCACTATGAGTCAGAATCATCTCCATCATAGCAGTGAGATTGGCAAATGATAAGTTTTCAAAGATTACCCAAACTGTAAGTGAACATTTATCCTACATGAGCCCTCTGCTAACATTATAGACATATATAATTTCAAGGCATCTTAGAGTTGTTATATGTACCTAATTATATATCTACTGTGATATTGATGAAATTTATTGATGGTGGTTATTTTTCTCTTAAAAAACAATATACATATTTTGATCAATCATCTGAAAATCTTCTCCCTGTAGTAGAATAAGGTGTTATTGGAAATCTCTAGAGTCTGAAGCAAGGATTTATATAAATAGCTCCTCCGTTACCTAAGTCAAGTCTCAGATGACATGAAAACAAACTTGAAATTTAATTATTTAAATATATCGCTTTTCAACAATTCTTATACATCTAAAAACTTAATAATGCTTCAAAGTATAGATGAAATATGAAGGTAAGTAAAACATTATGGCTACAAGATTATACAAACTTTTCTTAAACATTAAGAATACGTGAAACTATTGTTTATCAAAATATATTCCATTGATACCTAAACACTTCTGAAGGTGGTATTTCTATCTCTCTAACTGTCCTTATCTCTAACCTCTTTCATGTTTATCATTAGATTTGCTCATTCTGCATTGTAATCCATATTGAAAACTTTAATCTTTGATCTTCCTGAGGAAGGGCTCATCCCCTCACTTTGAGCAAGCAGGTCTATATCATGTGCATAATGAAGGTTGTTAATAAATTCTCCTCCCATCTTGGCCCAGCATTCTTCTCCATATAGCCCAGCATCCCGGATTATTTTCTCAGCATACACTTTGAATAAATACGATGAAAAGATACAACCCTAACCCACACCTTTGCTGATTTTAAACCACGCAATTTTCCTTTGTTCTGTCTCACGATTGCCATTTGACCTCTGTACCGGTTTTGAATTGGCACATTGAAGTGTTCTGAAATTGCCAGTCTTATCAACGTTCTTCATAGTTGGTTATGATCCACCCTGTCGAATGCCATGGCATAATCAATAAAACCCAGATCAAGTGACTATTTTTCTGATATTACCTGCATTGACCCAAGGGCCAGGTGATGTCAGACATGATATCCCTTTATCCACATCCTCTTCAGAATCTCAACAATCAGTTGCTATAACCTTCTTAGTTGACATTTCTGTCGTGGGTAGATTGTATTAGAGGTCATTTTTCTTTTAAAACATTTTTGTGAAGGCAACCTAAGGAGACTAAGACAAGCGAACGGCTGAGAAAACTTGTCTGCACTATCTATGGGCATGTTTAAATACATTTTTGAAATAAAGTTGTTCATGTATGAACAGGAGCCCCTGTCGCAGTATCTCTTCCTTACTTCTGTATATTAAAATATGTGGGGTTAGTACACTGTAAAATATTAGATCAGACTTTTTTTGCTATCTGTAGAACATATCCATTGATTAAATTCAAAATAGACTTTCCAAAATGAATTATTAGAAAGTTATTGCCTTTTTGTTATTTAAATAAGACCTAAATTAAATATAAATAGCCATTGATGCAAATGTTTTGTGTGTGTTATTATGTGGACTCCATTTATCATCCAAAAAACAGTGTTATACATTTGCTAGTTGCCATCAAGGAAGCCTCTGATTCATGGTAACCCAGTCATGGTGTATCAAAATACTGCACAGTCATGAGCTAACCCCAATGATTGGTGGTAGATTATACCATTAAAATTTGTAGAGTTTCCATTGGCTGATCTTCAAAAGGAGTTATGAAGTAAGTCGATCTGAGTCCAGAAACGATGCCGAATTCTTTTTTACTTCAGAGTAAAATGCAAGCTTCCACTGGCAGTGAATTGTGGCTTTGCAAAGGGTACATTGGCCCAGAGCTGAACCCTTCTCCACCCCTCTACGTGAAGATATTTGGAAGATATTCCTACCACCAACCCACCACTAGCTCTCTTTTCAGATCCTTAGTCAAACCCAACAGAGGAAACTAAGACAACTTAAAGCAAATGCTAGTAGAAATAAGTAGGGCTTACCTAGGAGAATTTGCCCTCTTAGCATGCAATTTTGGTATTTAGATGTTTTTCAAAAACATATTTGAAAGAATTTTGAAATTCTTTCAAAATTTTTGAAAGAAGGAAATCATTTGTTTAAAATGACACATTTGTACTGTCCTTTTTTTTTTCTTTTTTTACATTTTATTAGGGACCCATACAACTCTTTTTTTTTTTAATTTTAACAATTTATTGGGGCTCATACAATTCTTTTCACAGTTCATATATATACATACATCAATTGTATAAAGCACATCTGTACATTCTTTGCCCTAATCATTTTTTTCTCTTTTCTTCTTTTACATTTTATTAGGGACTCATACAACTCTTACCACAATCCATACATATAGATACATCAATTGTATAAAGCACATCCATACATTCCCTGCCCCAATCATTCTCAAGGCATTTGCTCTCCACTTAAGTCCCTTGCATCAGGTCCTCTTTTTTTTCCCCTCCTCCCTCTCCATTCCCCCCTCCCTCATATGCCCTTGGTAATTTATACATCGTTGTTTTGTCATATCTTGCCCTATCCGGAGTCTCCCTTCCCCCCTTCTCTGCTGTCCCTCTCCCAGGGAAGAGGTCACATGTGGATCCTTGTAATCAGTTCCCCCTTTCCAACCCACTTCACACTCCACTCTCCCAGCATCGTCCCTCACACCCTTGGTCCTGAAGGTATCATCCACCCTGGATTCCCTGTACCTCCAACCCTCATATGCACCAGTGTACAGCCTCTGTCCTATCCAGCCCTGCAAGGTAGAATTCGGATCATGGTAGTTGGGGGGAGGAAGCATCCAGGATCCGGGGGAAAGCTGTGTTCTACATCGATACTACCTCACACCCTAATTAACCCATCTCCTCTCCTAAACCCCTCTATGAGGGGATCTCCATTGGTCGACACTTGGGCCTTGGGTCTCCACTCTGCACTTCCCCCTTCATTTAATATGATAGATATATACATATATATACATACATATATACATATACACATATATACACATACATACACACACTTACATCTTTATTATTTTTTTTTTTGCATGATGCCTTATACCTGGTCCCTTGGGCACCTCGTGATCGCACTGGCCGGTGTGCTTCTTCCATGTGGGCTTATTTGCTTCTGAGCTAGATGGCCGCTTGTTCACCTTCAAGCCTTTAAGACCCCAGACACTATCTCTTTTGATAGCCGGGCACCATCAGCTTTCTTCACCACATTTGCTTATGCACCCATTTGTCTTCAGCGATCCTATCATGGAGGTGTGCAGTCCATGATATGATTTTTTGTTCTTTGATGCCTGGTAACTGATCCCTTTGGGACCACTTGCTCACTCAGGCTGGTGTGTTCTTCCATGTGGACTTTGTTGCTTCTGAGCTAGATGGCCGCTTGTTTATCTTCAAGCCTTTAAGACCCCAGTCACTATCTCTTTTGATAGCCGGGCACCATCAGCTTTCTTCACCACATTTACTTGTTCACACACTTTGGCTCCAGCCGTTGTGTCGGGAGAGTGAGCATCATAGAGTTCCAATTTAATAAAAGAAGGTATTCATGCATTGAGGGAGTGTTTGAGTAGAGGCCCAAGGTCCTTCCGCCACCTTAATACTTGACCTATAAATATAGACACATAGATCTATTTCCCCATCCTCCTATATATATTTGCATGTACATGTCTTTGTCTAGACCTCCATGAATGCCCTTTGACTCCTAGCTCTTTCCTCCATCTCCCTTGACTTTCCTCCTGCCCTACTACCATACTTCATCGCCACCTGGGCTAGTGTATACCTCTTCTCTAAGCAACCTTACCCTTGATCATTTCCCACCAGGCCTGCCACTCCCACTTCTCTACCATTTGGGGTCCCATGTTTTTCCCTTGTCCCTGGGTTTGTTAACACCACTTCCTTACCCCCCCTACCCCCCCACCCCAAGTCCCCCCAAAACCTTACTTCGCTTAGCATGATTTCCTCCAGTTCTTCCCATGCCGCTATGTGCCTCATACATTCATCACTGCTCTTTAGTGATGCGTAGTATTCCATTGTATGTATATACCACAGTTTTTTAATCCAATCGTCTGTACTGTCTATTATCATTATTTTTATCCAACAAACTAAGCCGTTTCTAATATTCATATCTGATCTATTATCATTAAGAACTAGTGGATAACTTAAGAGTTGCGGCAGCTAAGACTTAGAAGGCAAATTGATTATGCTTTTTCTCTTCTGTATATTTTACAGGACCTGAGGAATATTGGAAATCCATTGTTAATTCAGGTGCCATAATATCAGGTGTGCTAATGATTGGTTTCATGCTTCTTTAAATAAGTGATTCTACACTAATTTTTAAAACTCAACTGGTATTTATGAAAGTGTTTTCTTTCTATCAATAACGAAAATATGTGGCTGCTGCTTACCATTGGTATACCTATTTAATTTTTGACAGGATCAATGCATGATAGACTATATTTTTCTTGTATATTTAGCAATATTAAATATTCTGTGGGTTGTCAGAACAACAAACAAATCTGTTGTAGGAAAAAATACGGTCCGAAAGCTTCTTAAAAGCAAGGGTGCTGAGACTTTGTCTAAAATAACTTGAACTTGTCCTCAGGAGGAAGTCCCTGAAGAAGGATATCATTCCTGGTGAAATGCAGAGCCAGTTCAAAAGGAGAAAAGCCTTTGAAGTGCACTGGGTTATTGGTGGTTTTGTTAGCTGTTATTTTTGTTGTTCATACGGTGGAGTCCTTTCCAACTCACAGCAGCCTGGTGTGCAATAGAATGAAACACTGCCTCGTCCTGTGGCACGATCACTACTGTCTTTGTGTTTGAGCTCACTGTTTCAGGCACAGAGTCCCTGCTTCTTGCCTAGGACTTTCCTCTCGCTCACTGTCCCTCTGCTTTACCAAGCATGACGCCCTTCTCTCTCTAGGGTTTGCTCTCTCCTGACAACATGCTCAAATTACATGAGATGAAGTGTCCCCCTCCCTGCCTCTAAGGAGCATCTGGTTGTACTTCTTAAAAGACAGGCTTATTTGTTCTTTCCACAGCCCATTTTACTTTCAATCTATATGCCAGCAGCATCATTCAAAGGTATCTATATTTCTTCAGTCTTTCTTATTCAATACCTTACTTTCACATGCATAGGAGGCAATTGAAAACCCCATAGCATGTGTACCTTAGTCCTCATGTTATATGACCTACCTTTACAACAACTTAGAGTGGTGTGTGCAGTAAGATATACTCAGTGCAAACTGTTGTTTGATGTCTTGACTGCTGCTTGCATGACAATTGATTGTGCATCCAGGTAAGTAGACGTGTTTGTCAATTTCTATCTTTTCTTTATTTATTATGATACTACTGATTGTCCCGTTGTGAGGATTTTAGTCTTTTTTTTTTTTACCATTGAGTTGTAATCCATACTGAAATTTGCAATCCTTGCTTGTTTTTAGCAAATGCTTAAAAAAACTAACTCAATGTATTTTTGTCAATCCCAGCTCATATAAATCTGATAGGACGTAGGAGAGCTGCATTTATGCATTTCCGAGACTATAATTTTATGGCAGTAGGAGGCCTTGTGTCTTTCTTCCAAAGAGTGGCGTGTGATTTTGAACTGATGATTCTGAAGTCAGCAACTCAACTCATGCCCACTATACTACCACAGTCAAGTATCTCCTCATTTTCAGGAAGCAAGGTTGTCATCTGCAGATAGCAGTTTATTAATGAACCTTCCTCCATGATGGATACTACATTCTTCTTCAAATACTCCAGTTCAGCATACAGATTGAATAAGTACAATGTGAGCATACAACCCTAATGCCTACATTTCCTCATTCTAAATATTGCAGTATGCCCTGATTCTGTTTGCACAACTGCTTCTTGGCCCATGTACAAGTTCTGCAGGAGCACAATTAAGTTATTTTGGTTTTGTTTTTCCTTTACTCCTACCAAATGACTTTTCCCTCAAGGGTTTTTGTGTTAAAGTGGGAGAAGATACTGATTGAATTGTGTCAAGAGTGGATCCTGCAACTGGTTGGCTTTTCTCTGTAGGGACTCTGCTTCCTGGAACTTGAGTGAAGGCCCCTCATCTGATCTGGTTTCATCACAGTCTGAAGCTTTGGGAATGAGGAAGATTTTCCAAATGAATGTTTGAATTGGAGATTTGGGACATAGCAGCACCAACAACTCCCTGAAACATTTCCCTTCACCTTAAAGTTCTGGGTGGCCATTGTAGTGAATTATAGAACCCTGGGATATAAGGGGATATTCCTATGGAACAAGCAGTAGTGATATCAGGGAAAACATTTTTTAAGTGTAGTATTTGGGACATATTTAACTTCAACCTTCTAGAACCAACAAGATAGCAGCTAAGAAAATCATCTGCTGTGTACTATAACAATGGATTTGTCTTTTGGTAGAGAGGTTCAATTTCTCTCATAAGTAAAAGTGACAGCTGGATTTTCAGTCACTAAATAGTAATATGTAAAAGCTGAAATGAGGTGTGCAGTTTAATTATGGATAATATTTCTTCTGTTTATATAAGAAGAAATATTCTAACATCATGCATGCAATAAATGGTGGGAAGTAAAAATCCAAATGGATAACTAAAATATTATTAAGAAAGAATTTGTAAAGCAAAAGGATGAACCAGAAGTCAGGAGAAATCTGTTGCCAGACAGATTTTGTGCTGTCGAGCCAACCATCTTTACCTTTCATTGTATCCCTGCCCTTGCTAAGCAAGAACTTGTATCTGAACCTCAGATTTTTCATTGCAAATAGTTTCTCATGTCTTCCAGGAAAAGAATGCAGGCTCTGTAGCTAACTTTCAGACTAGAGCACTCTTCTTTCTTTTCCTTCTCCTTTTTCTCTCTGACTGAATTGGGTTACAATCACTTGGGCAGTTGTATAATCTGGGGTCAATTTGAGAGGATTGCAAGTGAAGGGGTGGAGTCTAGTCTGTCAATCATTGCACAGCCAATGAGGCCTTTGAGTGGGCATGACCTTCCCCTTAGGATTCTGGGAATTGCTGTATTTAATCCCTGGAGGCAGAAGACACTCTCTTGGCTGAGAGACGCTTTACTAACAAGACACATGACACTACACTAATAGATCCCCTGCCACTGGCCTGTGATCTTCTTGCATTTGGCATCATTCCATGTGTTTCATGAGTCTGAAGAGGACTTTATAGATTGGTATCAGACATTGGGGCTAATGTTGGATTTATGGACTTGATCTGAACTGGACTGGGAAGTTTGCTCAATTGCTCTTGTATATAAACCTCTTCCTTATGCATATATGAGTGTGTATATGCATTTGTTTTTCTTGTCTCCCCCACACCCCCAGACCAACACATTATGGTGCCTTGGGAGTGGAGTCCTAGAGAAACAAATCTTAAAGATGGAGAGTAGATGTTTACATGACCTCTCCCTCAGGTAGTGCTTCTTCTTTGACTAGCGTGAAGTTAAATATGTCCATGAAGTTTACTGGGTTGTTTTCTGAAAAGAATATGGGACATAAAAGGTTTGATTATTATGTTTGGTTGTAGTCTGGTTATTCCTGTTTGAAATGGCAAAAAATGAATTTTGTTAAAGTATATTTTGAGCTCAGGGGTAGAAATCACACCTTGAACTTCTCAGAAACCAAACTGCTCAGGGAAAATGGTTAACAGAAAGCCTGGCTCTTGTCTGATGCTCTCAAAAGCCTAATCCCATATTTTGTATCAATAGACTGGTTTAAAAAGGATTAAGATAGCCTCAATAAGGATTGAACTTGACTGTTTTAAGACTTGAGTTTAGTGTATAATTCTACTTTGTTTATATTGATTTCTCCTGCTTATTATTGTGGAAATAAGGATTTATAGAAATGATTTGGGGAAGTATGAAAATAGAGAGCTTGTAAGCCCACTTGCCTGAAGCCATTAATTTGATCATTAGATGGGTTTAGGACACGCCTGCCAAGAAGGCTCAGAAATGATAAGCCCCACCCAGTGCTTTTGAAAACTAAAGATATTTTCGTTCCAAGACTATGTGCAAGATTGACAGATTGGAGGCATAAAGGAACTCTTTGAAGGATGAAATTTTGAACCAGTGGTTTGTGCCAATAGCTGGAAAAATTCTGGAACCATGAAGAAAACTCATCTCTGGGACTGAACATCCAAGGGAGCCTGTGGGCAGACCGAAATGCTTGCTAGGTGGCCCCGGGATCCACTTGTTGAGTGGAAGTAGGAGAAATGAAACAATAGAGAGATGGGGGGAGTTTGAGCACTAATACCCGTGGACCTGGTTTACAGGACCTAGATGAGAAGATCCGAGTGGGTTGACTGGTCTAAAGTTCTTGACCTAGCCCAAGGGGGTTAGGCTTGTTGAGAATTTGTGATGGGCCATTGTCTAAAGGTTAGGCGACCAACGTACATCCTAGTGAGGCTAAGTGAAGCAGCCCACACTGAGTTCCAGAACCCAACCAGATAAAGAGAAGATATTTGAGCCTGTGAACTGGTGGATGTTGCTTTAGACTTTATGGATAGCCTGTCCTGATTTGACTTTGCTTATGGATGCAGACTTCACAAGGTTCCAACTGGAATAAAGATTCTTCACATCAAAGATTGATTGTCTCCTCAGAGCACCGGGTTGATATAAGTCGACAGTATAGAAATTGGATAGCCAACATTGGGGGAATAAAGGCATGAAGTGGTTGGCTTACGAACTTTCATAGGTAGAGGAATATATTCATAGGATTATAGGCTTAAGGTGTAGGTGTTACTTAACTGTAATTGTTAGGTATAGGATTTTTTTTTGTTTTGTTCACTTCACTTATAGAATGTTATGTTTAAATGAGTGAGGCACATATTAAATTATATGGATTTTAATTTCATCATGTTGAGTACAGATGTGATTGTATTGTTATATGTTTGAAAATTATAGATGGCTAAAGAAGTGTGTACAGGTGTCAAATTGACAAGGGGTGGTTAATGGTAGTTACATAATCTGGTGTCAATTTGAGAGGATTATGAGAGTAGGGGTGAAGTCTAGCCTGTAGATCATTGCACAGCCAATGAGGCCTCTGTGTAGGCATGGCCTTCCCCTGAGGATTCTGGGAATTACTTTATTTCCTCCTTGGAGGCAGAGACTCTCCCTCGCTTGGCTCGCTCCCTGAGAGACACTCAACTGACAAGACGCATGGCATTATGCTGATAGACCCTGTGCCCTGGGAACTGGAGGAGCCCCTTGGAGCTCCTGTCAGCACTGAGATGCTTCCACCACCACTGAATTTAAAGAAAAAAGAAAAAGAACATACATTTTACCCTAAGCCTAATTAAACAATGTATAATGTCTTTTCCAGGCTATTTGCATGATTGACTCCCAAAAGAGAAAGCAGAAATGGATAGATGATTTTAATCTGTTTACATTAATTTGTTATATGATACTGAAAATATCATTTCAAGAAATTGCATAGTTTTTAATGAACACTTGACACAGAATTTTAAAATGACAGATATTTGTTAATTCTGTTACAATGATGTTTAAAGAAGTTCATAAATGAAGCCCATCCTGTCATCAAGCTGAGTACCACTCAAAGATGCTCACTCCATAGGGTTTCTGCCGCTGTAGGCTTCAAGTGGAGTGCCTGATGGGATTCAATCACTGACCCTGTGGTGGCTGTCCAATGCTTGCCTGACATTGACACCAGGGCTCCTATTAACCCATAGACTTATGGAAAATTTCTGAATGGGAAGAATTTTGTCATCTTCTAATAACCCATATATGGATGTTTGATTTATTTCTAACCTTTTACTATGCAAAATAATGTGATGGTGAATAACAGTGCATGTATCCTGCTAAAATGTTTTGTAGAATTTGGTGGCCATACTCTGACAGTGTGGAAATTTTGCTTTGCTTCTAAAGGCAATGATATTGTAGTAAAGGATTTTTAGCCTGTTATGAGACAATTTTATAATTTTACTTTGAGAAAATTTTACTCACTGCAGTTTTGAAAATTGGCTTTAGAGAGACAAGGAGGGCCTAGACGAATTAGTCTTCACAAAAGGCTATATTGCTTGGCTCTAATGAGATTGGATTTGTCATATCATGCCAGGAGAGATAAAGATGGTAGGTAAGTGGACATCATAGTTATAATAGCACTTGCCCCTTAAACATTAAATTCGATGGTAGCCTGAGTTGTATTCTCTTTTCTCTAATGAAATAGAAAAAGAAACCTGTTTACAGTGATTTTCAGAAATATCTTTAACTTGTCCCTGAGGATTAGGTTGAATTTAGGATACTTAATCATATATTACTGTGCTTACTGAAAATGAAATATTTGACACCTGCTTCGAGATAGCATGCAATCATCTCTCCTGCTACATAGCAAACATATCATATTTTGATGGCATATAAGCATCTACCTATATTATTAGTACTAGTCAATACATTATTATTATTACTACCGATATTATTATTACTAGTCAATACAACTCTGCATTATAAATTTTAAAATAGTAGAAGATACTACAGGGACCTTAAATGGACAGCTAGAACAATTTTAGATTGCAGTGTTCATCATTGCCTTATTGAAAAGGTAGTTATACTTATTCATGTCAAAAATAAATTACTGCTTTCAGTCAATTTTGACCTATAGAGATCCTATAGGATAGAGTAGAACTACCCCATTCTTTATAGAAATAGAAAGTCTCATCTTTCTCCTTCTGAGCAGCTGGTGTTGTAGAACTGCTGACTTTGGGGTTATCACCCCAAGTGTGTTAGATATATTGTCATTTGTCAGTTTTAGGATTAAGAGTGTAGGGGTGGAGTCTAGTTTGTCAATCAGATCATAGCTAATGAGGCCTCTGTCTGGGCATGTCCTTCTCCTGAGAATTCTGGGAACTCCTGTCTTCCTCCTTGAAGGCGGGAGACACTTCTCTATCTGCCACTCCCTGGGAGACTTTGCAGCTGACAAGCCACAAGGACCGACCCTGATGCAACCAGATCTCTGAAGCTGGAGAAGCCACGTAGAGACCCCTCCCAGCGCTGGATGCTTACAATGCCACTGCATCCAAAGACTTTCTACCCACTGACCTGTGATCTTCTACATTTGGCATTATTGCAGGCGTTTTGTAAGTCTGAAGAGGTTTTTATAGATTGTTATCGAACATACGGCTAAAATCACACTTATGGACTTGATCTGGACTGGGTTGGGATGTTTTCTTCATGTGAAATTGCATTTGTATATAAACCTCTCCCTTATACACATATGTGTGTCCATGGATTGTTTCTCTAGTCTACCCAGACTAACACACCAGGGTATAGTACACCATGCCATTGGTGTCGCATTGTGGTTAGGTTCCATCAAGCAGACTCTAACTCAGAATGAAAGTATTGCTTCACACAGCACTGTTCATGGAGTCACAGCTAGGTTTGAGCTCATTCCTGGAGGTTGATCAGACACTGTTGTGTACTATATCAGTAATAAGGTGGGTTATTTTTATTAGGAATACAGACTCTCAAGATTTGATTTAAATAAGAGTTTGCATTTACTTAAATCAAATCTTGAGAGTGTATTCCTAATAAAATAACCCACCTTATTACTGTTTAATCCTAAAATTAATAAACACCTCTGTATTTTGTCTGAAAAGTAGCACACATTTACTTCTTTGTAGAGTAGTCTCTGGAGTCCTTAATTGGTGCAAATTTCTGATGTTTGGGATACTCTCTGAACACTGCTACTAGAACATTGTTAGGTATAGTACACCCAGAGTTGGACTATACATCAAAAATAAAGGCCTGGTGATCTGTTGAAAAATCAACCATTGAATACCCTACGGAGAACAGATCTACTCTGACGCAGAATTTGCACGAAGGCAACTAATTAAAAAAGGGTACTATTTTATTGATTTTTTATTTTGTTTTTTACACATACAGCTTTGCAAATATTGCTGCATGGTAATAGCCCTTATTTAAAAATCAACAATAGTCAGGTATGTATTCATTTCTGCCCCTTAAAAAATGTGTGATTTGAGCAAATAGCTTCACTTCTTTTTTAGAACCTAGAGTGATCTCTATTTGCAAAGAGTAACTTACATGACACCATTCTGTGACATAAGCCCATTCCCTTAAGACTTTGACCAAGGTGGATGAGCAGGTACCCTCCAGGCTGTCAGAAATATGGCAGGGAATGACACAGAGGTTTCACTCCTGCAGAGCTTCATTGTAAAGCATTGGAAACTATTAAGTGGTATACAAGGAGAAATGTTAAAAAATAAAAGTCTAGCTATATTACACATTCTTTATATAAATATTTATGCAGTCCACTTAATTAAATTGACATTTTCCTAGGGACAAGAAATCTGCTGAGATCTATTATATCATGCACAAAATACACAAAGCAAGGTACTTACTTATGTATCAAATTGAATTTAAGTAAAAAAAATGAAAAGAAAACCACAAAGAATGAAATTAAGTAGTCAGTGATTCTGATTCTGAAGACGGTAGCAAATAGAGTATGTTTCTAAAACTCAGTATATTTTCTGAAAGACATATACTTAGTTATTTGATGTCATATACAACACCCCACATTTTGCTTTTGACTTGATTCAGACTTCTAAACCTATAAGACAGAGTGGAACTTCGCCATCTATAAATTTTTGACACGAGAGCTTAATATTGTCCCAGCAGGGTTCGTTGGTATTATAGAACAGGGATCTTTAAATTCTGTGTCAATTTAGCTCTCAAAAGGGTCTAAGGATGATATGTAGCACCTCTATATAAAGATAAAATTAGCATCAAAAAATCCTTGTCTATGATTTCTAACCACCTCAGAAAGATTACACCTTAGATCTTCACATTCTTATGGCAGGGGTAAATACTAGGATTGTCAGCAATTAGGATTCTCTGAAGTCATTAACAATGGGATGATTAGCCCTTCTCCATTTGGGAGATGCAATCACTTAAATTAATTAAAAAAAATCTGTACCAAACATGTTGCTGCTATCAAGTAGTGCTGAGTCACGCTTAGTGTTTGAGGAAATTTTCCCATAATGACTGTGAGTGGGGACATCCATAAGAACTACATTTTGATTAACATTGCAGATTAATCAAGACAAGGCTTTCTACTTCCATAAACAGTTACAACCTCAGACACCAACAGGGTTCCCTATGAGTTAGCTTTCACTCAATAGCATGGAGTTTTGTGTGGATTGGCGGTGAAACGTGATTACATTTCTCTCTATCATATAATGCTGGGCATTGCGATCTCAACCGTTGTACACTGTCAGAATTAATTTCGTGACTTCAAAAGTCCGGGATGAGTGATCCATTATGAGGGATTCTGCTTCATATTAATACCGCATGTTACCGAAGAAGGTTCCGGAGGAGATGGACTAGCGCAGTGGCAGCAATTATGGTATCAAATCACACGTGTGAGCATGGGGGCAGTACTGGCCAGTCTTCTTTGTGGTGTATATAGACGCTACTATGAATTGGGGCCTCTGGGTGGCACCTAATAAACACATAGGACAAACCAAAAAAATATTTCGATTGGAAATATTCTTCTTTAACAAGTACTATTTCTTGGTTGCCCAGGCATTTGTAGTTCCTAGTAGAATTTTCATCTTGATTGACGTAGACCTGAATTTAATTCCTTACCAATACACCTTATGTACAGCCATAACCTGTCTATCGGTGAATGCTTGATTGTTATTAAAATGTAGAAAAATTTTCAGTGGGTAGTCCACATTATGACATACTAGGGCAAAAAGCATGGTGATATTCTTCTGAAAACCAACCAACCCTGTGAATGTCCAAGCAACAACTGATTATGGCAATAGCACAGGGCAACAGCCTTTTCCTCAGCTGCACATCGGGTTCCACGAGTCAGAGACCAAACCATTAGCAACAAATACCAAATATCTCATGGATAAATGAAAATTGTCCTAAAACCCACCCAGTTGGCCTGAGAAATATAAATGGGGATTTGTTTGTAAAATCCCAATCTTTATATATAAATATTGGTCTTTTCTCATACCGGAAACGTGCACCTTACATTTGGTCGAGTTTGTGTTAGATTAGATTTTAAGTTTAAGAATCAAAGTAGTAATCCTTTTCAAAGATCCTTTATGTATTAATTCACCAAACACACAAAAATAGGATCTTTTAAATCTGCTATAATCAATATAAGACTTTTGCATACTTATTGTTCCTTAATATTTGTCTTTATCATTTAAATATATTCTGAGGTTCAGAACGAGGAGTGGAAACAGAAAACAGAGGGAAAAAGTAGTATAAATTATGTGACATTGTGGAAATTACAATGATCAAAAACCAAACTCACTGCCATTGGGTCATTGAGGAATCCCAGTGTTCCTATACACAACAGTGTTCAGGCTTGCACAATCCTCAAAATGGTTCTTATGTTTGAGCCCATTGTTGCAACCGCTGTGTCAGTCCATCTCATCAAAGGTCCCCCTTGTATGTTTCTGACTCACTACTTTACCAAACATGATGTTCTTTCCCAGAAATTGTTCTCTCTTGACAACATGTCCAAAGTTGGTAAGTAATAGTGTCTCTAAACCATCACTTCTAAGGTGAATTCTGGCTGCCTTTCTGCTAAGACATATTTTCTTATTTTTCTGCAGTATTTGGTACTTTCAATTGTCTTCATAAACACTATAATTCAAACGCCTTAGTTCTTCTCTGATCTACTTTTCTCTTTGTCCAATTTTCACATTAAGATGGAGAAATTGAAAATACCACGGCTTGGGTCAGGCACCTTAAAATAACATCCTTGCTCTTCAACACGTCACAAAGTTCTTCTGCAGCAGATTTTCCCACTGACCTGTGTCATTTGATTCCTTGTCTGCTGCTTCACTGAGCACTAATTGTGGATCCAAGCAAAATGAAATCCTGACAACTTCAAGCTTTTCCTATATATCATTATATTGCTTATTGGTTGAGATGTGGTTTTTTTCCCCCTGCTTTTGTTCTTTTTTTTTTTACATTGATGCACAATCCATACTAAAGGCTACAATTTGATTTCATTATCATATCTTCTTAATTTTCAGCAAGCAAGCCTATGTAATTAGTCATATTATCTGCAAATGCTGTTGCTACTTGAAATTGAGTCATTTCCAACGCATAGCTACCCAATAGACAACAGAACAAAACATTACACCGTCCTGCATCATCCTTACAATGGCCTGAGCCCATTGTTGCTGCTACTGTGTCAATCTATCTCCTTGAGAGCCTTCTATTATTTTTTCCTGTACCTCTACTTTACCAAGCATGATGATATCCTTCTCCAGAGACTGGGGTCTCCTGACAAAATGTCCAAATTATGTAAGATGGTGTCTTGCCATCCTTGCTTCCAAGGCGTCCTCTTGCCTTACTTCTTCCAGTGCAGATGTTTGTCCTTTAGCAGTCGATGGTAACTGCAATATATTTCTCCAGCACTGCAATCCAAAGGCATTGATATTGATTGCTCTTTGGTCTTCCTTATTCAAAGCCCAACTTTCATATGCCTGCGAGAGAATGGTAAAGACCATGGCCAGAGTCAGATGCACCTTAGTCCTCAAAGTAGCATCCTTGATTTGCAATACTCTAAAGAGGGCATGTACAACCTAATGCAACTCATCTTTTGTTCCCTTGACTGCTGCTTCCATGAGTATTGATTGTGGCTGCAAGCAAGACAAAATCCTTCACAACTTCAACTCTTTCCTCCATGTATCATGATTCTAACTATTAGTCCAGTTTGGAGGAGCTTGGCTCCTTACATTTAATTGTCATCCAACTAAAACTGCCATCCTTGACCTTCATCAGCAAGGGCTGCAAGACTTCCACACTTTCAGCAAGCAAGGTTGTATCTTTTGCTTATTACAGGCGGTTAATAAACATTCTTCCAATTCCGATGCACATATTTCCTGATTTTTAAGTCAGAAATCTTTTCTTGAATTTTTAAATGACTCTCCCTGGTTCCATGTACAGGCTTCGCCATAGGACATGGCTTGTTCTGGAATTCCCGTTTTTCTCAGTGTGATGCTCACAGTTTGCTATCATCTACACGGTCAAAAATCTGTCTGTGTAGTAAATAAAATGTAAGTAAACTAATGAGCTTATAACATCCTGTGAAGTAGTGGGCATGGCCTAAAATATTTTAAAAATCTATTATATGAGATAAATTAACTTTGGCCTTTGATGGTCTGAAAAATAAACTACTTTCTTTTATTAATATACATCCTAACTCAACTAGTCATTAAGTGATACAATAAAAAGTTTTATTGCTTGCTGCCCTCAAAGTGAATTATAATATCATGAATAAGAAATTAATATTCTGATAGTTTTGGATTTTGTTTACTAAATGTATTCATCTTTTCTATATTAGATACTGTGGAGAAGAATTACAGCCACAAAAGCAGGACATACTTCCTGTTCTAAAGCATTAGACAGAAACAATGTTGGCTCGACAGCTATGAAGTAAATAAGAAAGGAGCACCCACGTTTAAATAAATACAAATAATTAATTTAAAGATTTTAGGTTGGAAGGCAGGGTTTATGATTCAGACACCATAAATCTACCCAATGGCTGCTAGCGAGACTTCCTGTGATGTAGGAGCTGTGGATGCATGGAGTCAGTAGAAAATCTTACACAGTCAAATCTCATTCTTGAAATAGTGTATCAGTCAGTTCTCCAGAGAAGCATAACCAATACAATGTAAAATATGTATAGATTTTGATATAGATACAAAGATGACATAGCTATAGGTACATTGAATTTACTGTAGAAAATGCTCTCAAAGTTGTAGGGTTGTTTGAGCTAGAAAACCCAAAATTAGTGAGTAGGCTGGAAGTGTGGAAACTACAGAAAAACTGCACTCCTAAGGCCAAATTCCTTCTTCACTTGGAAACTTCAATATTTGTTGGTTAGATCTTTCAGCTAATTAGTTGAGGCCCCTCCACATTATCATGGGTTGCTATTACTGCTAACTGCCGTCAAGTCAGTTACAACTCAGAGATACCTTACATGCCATGGAACAAAGCACTGCCTGGTCCTGTGCCATCCTCACGATTGTTAGGTTTGAAAACACTTTTACAACCACTATTTTCATCGACTCATTGAATGTTTGCCTCTTTTTCCTGACCCTCTGTTTGACATGATATCCTCTTCCAGTAACTGACCTCTCTTTAAAATGGTCCCAAAGTTCTTGAGATAAAGTTTCTCCCTTTTGTATTCTGGCGGTACTTCATCTAAGCATGCATTCTTCTGTGGTCTTCATTATTTATGTCTAGCTTTCATATGCATATGAGGCAATTGAATATGGTTTGTATTAGGCACATCTAAATTCACAAAGTGGCATCTTTACTCTTTACAACTTTGAAGAGGTTGTGTTAGTCTGGGTACTATAGAGAAACAAATCCACAGAGACTCACCTATAAGAGAAAAATTTATATGAAGGTTAAGTGCACATCAAGAAAACATCCCAACCCAGAGCTTCCCAAGACCCCAAGTCCAACATTAACCCATTAATCCATATGTCCAACACCATTCCACAAAGTCCTCCTCCATCTCACAAAACACACACAATGATGCCGACTGCAAGAGGAAAGCTGAGTCTGTGAATGTGTAAGCATCTCAGCGCTGGCAGGGTTCTCCACCTGGGTGCTCCAGTACCCAGGACTGCATCGGGGTAGGTACATGTGACTTCTCCTCAGGGATGTCTTGCAGAAAGTCAGCCTTGCCATGTAAAGCAGGGAACTGCTAACGTAGCTGCACCCTGGTCCGACCATCACAAACAAGAGACCTGAGAACTCGAAAGGCGAGGCTTACCAAGCCATTTATCCCTCAGCCTTTCAATTAAGCTCACATGTGTTTATCAGTCAGGTTGGCACCATAAACTAACTACATCAGAGTTCTTGAGCAGATTTTCCCAAGGCAATATGTTCTTTTATTTCTTGATTCCTGCTTCCATGAACAGTGAGTATGAAACAAAGTAAAATGGAATTCTTGACAACTTCAGTTTATTTCTCATTTATACTGAGGTTACCTCTAAGTTCAATTGTGAAGTGTGGGTATCAAGGTTAAGCTTACTGAATACAAAGTCAAGTGATGATGAATGTTAACCTTCTCTATAAAGTAATTTCATAGCAGCGCCTAGATTAGCATAGGGCTGAAAAACTGGCCTAGTGAAGTTGGCACAAATAACTAGATATCACATAATAATAATCAAAAAACTATAGACAATCTTGGTCAGAAATCTGAATAGGGTAAGATTCGTGCTGTAGCCTGGCTGGAATAAAGTTCCCGAATGAAAATCTTGCAGGGAAGCACTTTCTCCCCTCAAAGAATGAGCAGATGCTTTGTGAGATAAAAATAAATAAAATGAAAACCTTAGCACAATGTTCCTGGATTTTTTCTCATCATTGCAGTTTTCGGCTTTCCTAAAACTCCTTCATAATAAACTCCAGTGATTGTCCTCTGTCCTTTGAGAAATGTATTAATATTATCCCAGGGGGGATACTCAAATCAGTCAGCACAGCACAAACTTTTGATCTGCCTCCCCTGTTATAAATATTACCGGCAAAACAAATTCTCTCAGATTCCTCTATTTTGATTGCAACTTTGAGGATTGTTATGAGAAATTCAATACTTGTTTCAAGTTATTTGCTCCCTATAAATCATCTTCATTAGCTTCAATCTTGCTTAAAAGGCTGATGAAAAGATCAGTTCTTTGAGCTTGCTGAACACCCAACGCTTTGGGCGCCCGGCTCGCTAAACTCTTTCAGAGGCCAGGTTGCTCCCCTCAATTGAAAATCCTGAACCAGCCATGATCGGAACTTCAGTACACATCACATCAACAATGCTACATACTTGTGCCCCCAATTTCTCTGCTTTTGCAACAGTTTCTTAATTCATAGTCTTCCCTTGCTTTTCTATCTTTGAAGTGTCCTGTAAAAGCTTGATGCATGTGAAAAAAACGTTGTTTCATATAGGTCAGCATTCTGGTATACATGTGGCAAACTTTCAGTGATTTGGAAAAATACTCATTTGCGTTTTAATAAATACTCTGATATTAGCTCAAAATATTTTTTTTCTGGGACACAACAGGTAAATGTTTTGGGACTCGAGCAAGAGTTTTACTGAGAGAACTTGTCTTAAGCTATCTACAGATTACAGACACATGCTTAAACATGTGTTGTTGGGAATAAACACATGTATTTATGAACTGAAACCTTAGTAGGAATAATTTGTATGACTCTCATATTTGTTATTGTTTAGTGGCATTGTGTCGACTCCCAAGGCACAGTGATCTCATGGAACACACTGCCGGCCTTTTCTTTCTCAGTGCCAATAGGAAAGTTGAACCCACCAATCTTTATGTTGGCAGGTGAGTGCTTAACTGTTGTGTCACCAAGGTTCCCTATCACTGATAATGAGAATAGTAACATCCTTAGTGAACGGGAGAGAAAAGAAGAAGTAAAAGAAATTCGCCATTTATTTAATCGGTGCCACTGACATTTTTTTCCGCATTTTTAAAATTTATTTTTATTTATTTACATTTTATTAGGGGCTCATACAACTCTTATCACAATCCATACATAAACATATACATACATCAATTGTATAAAGCACATCCGTATATGCTTTGCCCTAATCATTTTCTTTCTTTTTTTTTAAATCTTTTTATTGGGGCTCATAAGGCTCTTATCACAATCTGTACATACATCACATGAGCAAAGCACCCTTATACATTTGTTGCACTCGTCATTCTCATAATTCACCTTCCACTTGGGTTCCTGGAATCAGCTCGTTTTCCTTTTTTTTCCCCCCATCCCCCTCCCTCCCCGATCCCACCCCTGGTCCCTTGATAGTTTATAAATAATTATTATATCTTATCTTACACTCCCCGGCTTCTCCCCTCACCCACCTCCCCCTTGACAATCTCCCAGAGAGGAAGTTGCACATAGATCTCCGAGATGCCACTGACATTTATAAAAATATTTATAAAGATGTTTTCATTAAAGCACTGCATTTCTGATCAGTTTCTGCCAACTTTGTTGAAATATATCCATCTGTGTCTATTTCAATGTATTTGACTCTTAGTATTCTTTTTTTTAAATTTAATAAATCATTTTATTGGGGCTCATACAACTCTTATCACAATCCATGCATACATCAATTGAGTAAAGTACCCTTATACATTCCTTGTCCTGGTCATTCTCAATATTCGCCTTCCACTTGGGTTCCTGGAATCAGACCGTTTTTCTTTTTTTCCCTTCCCCTCCCTCCCTGCTCCCCCCTCCCCCATGAAGACGCTTTGTATTCTTAAGGTTCACTGCATTTCCTTCAAAATATTTTCAGCATTTCCATCAAAATTTAAGGTTCTCAAGAGCTGCCTCATATTCCCAGCACCTAGAATGGTATTATTTTTTGTTGTTTTTTTCCTTTTGTCTTGTTTTCCTGGAAACATGCCTTCATGGCAGAGGTTTTCAACCTGTGGGTCATGACCCCTTTGAGAGTCGAAGAACCCTTTCACAGGGGTTGCCAGATTCATAACTAGCAAAATTACAGTGATGAAGTAGCAACGAAAATGATTTTATGGTTGGGGCTCACCACAACATGAGGAACTGTATTAAAGAGTTGTGGCATTAGGAAGGTTGAACACCACTGCTTTGTGGAAAGATAGCTGAGAATCTGGGCTTTCAAATTACACCCGAGTCTACCGAAGCAGGCTGGAAATCACAGCACACAGTAGGAATCTGAAATAACCATTAGAAAATAGCATACAAGTTACTCTTGCTAAATGGTAGGTAAGTGCACACTTTTTGGGAAGAGATAGATTTCCACTTCACTAATGATTTAAGTTACTTGGATAAATTCTGATTAAAAATGATGGACAGGCTATTTAAGTGAATGAATCATTCTCTCAATTAATGGGATGGTGGACCACTGAACCAAGTTACCTATGGTCCAACAATGTAGCATCTCAGCTCAAATGGCTAGATGGTGATGAATTTGTGAAATTTTCATGTTGAAATATCAGACTTTACATTTCTAACTCTATCTATCTATCTATCTTATATAAATAAAACAAAACCTTACCAGATGCGTACTCCTCTTTGGGTGGGTTATCAATTGTCATCACAACAAACACAGTTTAAAACTCAGGACAAGTTTAGAGGGTTTGTCCTATTTTATTTCATTTTATCTATTTATTTATTGGTGATCTGTAGACTTAAAAGCATTTAGGATTTTGTTTGAGAAGTTGATTTTGTAAGTTAGAATTTAAAAATATATCTTCATATCCATTTTGCCTTTGATAGAATTTTATTATGATAAACAAGCCTGTTCAACATGCTTATGTGTTTAATATCTTTTGCATGAAATAAAGTTGCCTGAGGAAAGGGCTTGACAAGACACAGTGAGCACTTCAAAGGCCAGAGTCCTGATTAGACTGGTGGAATTCTGTCTCCAGTTTGACTTTAACAGATATAAAATTCTTTGAATTTTGTTATCACAAATTTCATTAAGACTGTCTCCTTCAGAACTGAGTATATAATTTTCTGTTCTTTATTGAATTACGGTAATCTCTATTTCTAAGGGTCTGCGATTTTCCTTTCCCTGCCTCCAAGTGAGTCCTTAAACACAGAGATTCTTTTTGACTTTAAGCCGAACATGTTATTGTTCATATGAGCCATCAAGTTGTCTCTGACTTAGCAACCTTCTGCACAACAGAAGGAAACATGGTTCACACCTGTGCTTTGGTCATCATCTTTGTCATGATTAAGCCTATTGTTAGGAGATAGTGTCAACTCATCTCATCAACAGCCTTCCTCCTTCTCATTGCCCTTCTACTTTACCAAAATCTATTATTCGGTGTTTTCATGAACTTTTTGAAGGTCTTTAATTTTTAATCCCTATTTATATCTAAAATGTATGCTTTTTTGGTGTGATGTCTCATAAATTTACTTTTAAAATTAATTCTGGTTTTTGTCATATCTTATACTGTCCGATGTCGTCCCTCTGCCCCTTTTCTGTTGTCCATCCCCCAGGGAGGAAGTTATACATAGATTCTTGTAATCGGTTCCCCATTTCCACCCCACATTCCCTCCATCCTGCAAGCATCACCACTCTCCACATTGGATCTTGGATTCATCTGTCTTAGATTCCCTGTTTCCAGTTCTTATCTGTACCAGTGTACATCCTCTGGTCTAGCCAGATTTGTAGGGTAGAACTGGGATCATGATAGTAGGGAGGAGGAAGCATTTAAGAACTGGAGGAAAGTTATGTGTTTCATCGTTCCTACCCTGCACCCTGACTGTCTCTTCTCTTCCCCACAACCATTCAGTAAGGGGGTGTCCAATTGCCTGCCGATGGGCTATAAGTCTCCACTGTGCACTCACCCTCATTTACAATGATATTATTGTTTTTCTTTGATGCCTAATACCTAATCCCTTTGACACCTTGTGGTCACACAGGCTGGTGTGCTTTTTCCATGTGGGCTTCATTGCTTCTGAGCTAGATGACCGCTTGCTTATCTTCAAGCCTTTAAGATCCCAGATGCTATATCTATTTTTTAATTGTAATTTTTTATTGGAAAACAAATATACAATTTGGAATGGATTTGAGGCAAATTGTGCCATAAGCAGATTTTCTTTAAGTGGCTAAACAAAATTTAAAAAGCAAGTAACCATAAAAGAAAAGGTTTCTGGTACAGGACCAGCAGTACAAAAAAATAGTGTACGAGTACCTGGATAATACACCCATTTTGCAATAGTGTAACTTTAAGTACATATTGTTGACTGGCCTTAATCCACACAGAGTTACAACTCCACCCTTCAACAACCACATGCTGACCGTTCCTAAAGAAAACTACTGAAAAAAGGCCTAACCCGATATTCCCTTGTTTGACCAACTGCATCTAAGTTTAGATTGGCAGAAGGGCTTAGATCTATCCAGAGTAAGCCACATGCAACATGTTACTTGATCAATTTTCTAAAATAAGGTTTCAGGACAATAACAGTAAGATCAGGGAAGAGAACATGGAGGAATTAAGTACCAATTACTATCCATGCATATTCTTTTGACAGTTGGGGGAAACCTTTTACAGAGAAGTTACAAACAAAGAAAAGGCAAATAAACAATTATGTACAAGAAATTTAACACATTCTGTACAATGTCTTCACTTTGCTGTCATCATTTGTACAAACTCTTCATAGTTTATATATTTTGATAGCCAGCACCATTAGCTTTCTTCACCACTTTGCCTATGCACACGTTTTTCTTCAGCTATCATGTTGGGAAGGTGTGCAACATAGAATGCCAATTAATAGAACAACGTGTTCTTGCATTGAATAAGTACTTGAGTGGAGGTCCAATGTGCATCTGCTGCCTTAACACTAAACCTATAAATATATGCACATAGATCTATTTCCCCACCATCCTATAGAAATATATTTACATATGTACGTGCCTGTATTTAGACCTCTGTAAATACCGTGTGTCGTCTAGTTCTTTTCTCTATTTCCTTTTACTTTCCTCTTGTCCCACTATCATGCTCAGCCTTCATTTGGGTTTCAGGAATTTCTCTCAGTTACATTACCCCTGCTGAATCCCTACCAGGTCTCTCACACCCTCCTTGCCATTATTTTGAATTACTTGTTGCTCCCCTGTCCCTGGGTTGGTCAGCACCACCTCCTTAGCTCTACCTCCCCCTCTCCCGCATCCTCCCAGAATAATTTATGAATTTTGAAGGGTTGATGAGGGAGGCTGGATGGGGAGGGAGGGGAAAAATGAGGAGCTGATATTAAGGGCTCAAGTAGAAGGCAAATGTTTTGAGAACGATGATGGCAACAAAGGTACAAATGTGCTTGACACATGGATGGATGTATGGATTGTGATAAGAATTGTACAAGTGCCCAATAAAATGATTTTAAAAATTTTTAGCGCATATAGTAGGCCATGTGAAAGATTTTATGTGGAACTTGGGGACCGAAAGTGGTAGATTGAAGCGACCGTGCAATTAGTCCTGTCATAGTCCTGCCAGTAAGATCTGGAGGACACCCTCGATGCTGGAACTATCAGCGGGAGGAGAAGATGCACCCTGGAGCTGTGGTGAGTCCCAATGGGGAATCACAATGTGTCTCCTGGAATTCTGGAAGAAAGTCATGCCGTTTACAACAGAGAATTATATGTTTGGAGAAGCAATTCCTGGCATGCTACTGGGCCTTCGTCGAAATGGAATTCTTGACCATGTGTCCAGAATTGTCAAATATGAAGTGGATACGTGTTGGGCTGTGATCTGAAAGGTTAGCAGATGGAAACCATCAGCCCCCTCTGTAGGAGAAAGACGGGGATTTTCACTCTCATAAACTCCCAGGGGCAGTTCTCCGCTGCCCTACAGAGTCACTGTGAGTCGGCATTGACTTGATGGCACTGAGAAGAGAGAGATGCATTGGGTTGAGCCAGGGAGAGTCCCAAACATGAAAACGTTGTTCCTCAGAATGCATTTACTTTCCCAATACACACAACCTGGGACACTTTTTCAAGCATCTCTGAGGGAGCTTCAGCATGTTTGTGGACACTAGACTGGGCCATATCAGAGTATGTACACAGGTACAGATAAGAGCTCAGGACACACGGAATCCAGGAACAGGAATGGGAGTAGTGATACCAGGAGGGTGGGGAAAGATAGGGAGAGTAGGGGAGGAAGGGAGAACCCATCGAAATGATCAACACATAACCACCCCGCAACCCCCCTGGGTGAAGAACAGAAACCATGAGGGAAGGGAGACAGCAGTGAGTGTAAGATATGAAAATAATAATAATTTATAATTTATCAAGGGGTTATGGGGTAGGAGAGGAGTTGATACTAAGGCTTCAATAGAAAGTAAATGTTTAGGAAAAAGTGATGGCAACATATGTGCAAATATACTTGATACAGTTGCTATATGGATTGTTGTAAGAGGTGTAAGAATCCCCAATTAAATGATCTTTTAATTTATAAAAATAATAATTCTGTTTTGAGTATGTGCCTGATTATTGGGTACTTGTACAATTTAGAAAATAACCAAATATTTTCTCTTTAAATTTCTTCTGATTAATTCTCCCTACAGTTTTCCTATAGAATATCAGTTATATATTATTCTAGATGATTCTGTCAGCTCCCCCTCTTATCTATTCTTTGCCTAAGAGGTAATATATTGACAATGTCAAAAAATTCCTTTGCCTTTAAGTTTCCTTATTTATTAAAAGGGAGAAGAGATCAGATTTGATTAGTCATTGCTTCTGCTAGAATCATTATTTTTACGCTGACTACTGATGGTCACCACTTCTCTCAGAGAATATTCGCAATATGACTGTGCTACTTTTATTTCCTTTCCTTTCTAGATCTCGGGTGATAACATTTTCCACGGTACTAAGCCTAGAATAATAAATTATGTCAATTAATATTTGTGTTTGTCAGGTACACTAGAGAAATAAATCCATAGAAACTCATATGTGTATAAGAGAGATTTTTATTTAAAGGGTAATTAATTGTACATTAAGAAAGTATCCCAACCCAGACCATAAGCCCATAGGTGTGATATTAGCCCATATGCCCAATACCAATCTGTAAAGACTTCTTCAGACTCACCAAACACGTGCAATGATGCCAAATGCAGGAGGATCACAGGCCAGTGGGTTGGAAGTCTTCTGGATCCAGTGGTGTTAGAAGCATCGGGGCACTAGGGTAGTTTCACGTGTCTTGTCAGCTACAAAATCTCCTAGGGATTGAGTAGTGAGAGAGAGAGAGAGACTCTCCTCCCTCCAAGGAGGGAAATCTAGATTTCCCAGATTTCAGCAGAAAGCTATGCCCACACAGAGGCCTCATTGGCTGTGATCTGATAGACAGACTAGACTCCACCCCTTCACTCTTAACCCTCTCAAGTCCCAAATTGACACCAGATTATGTAACTACCACATTATCCTTAAACATATATATATTTATAAATATATATATTTACTCTTAATGTCTATTCCAACTACCCTCTTTGTACCCTCATTTCTAAATTAGGTTCTGATTCCGTTCTTAAACTGTTTCTTTGTGCTTATCTTGAAACTTAGCCTCCATTTTATGTTTCCAATATATACAAGGACCATTTGTGACACAGTAGTTAAAGCATTCTTCTGCCAAACAAAATTTCAGAGATCTGAACCCTTCAGCAGCTCTCTGGGGTAGAGAGGTGACACTCAGTTAAAAAGAGGAAGGTCCTGGACAAGATGAATTAATACAGTGGCTGAAACAATGGGCTCAAACCAAACCACAATTGTGAGGGTCGCACAGGACCAGGCCGTGTTTTGTTCAGTTGTACATAGTGTCACTATGAGTGAGGACTGACAGGATGACATCGGACAACAATAACAATTTGGACTAGGATCCAGGTCTTGTCTCTAATGCCTTATGTTGTATGTTGCTGCACACTCCCCTTTACCCACTACTCTCGTTAATTATTACTCATGGAAATAAATAGAGTAGAACTGTTCCTTTGGATTATCAACGTGCTACATCTTTCTGGGAGTATTATGCCTCATCTTTTCTTTTCTGAAGGATTTGAACAGGTAACCTTGCTTTAAGCAGCCCCAAACCTAATCTGGTGTGCTTCCAAGGAAAAAATCCCATGTGAAGATGTTTACACGTATGGCTGAAGTTGATGTTCAGTCATATAAGTTTAATAAGGTTCTGGTGCTACTGCAGGTATAATTTGGGTTGCTCAACCCAAGGTTAGCAGTTCAAACCCACAAGCTACTACAAGAAATGAAGATGAGGATACCTGCTCCCAGAGAGATTTACAGTCTTGAAAATCTTATTTTCATTATGAGTTTATTTATTATGAATCAGAATTTTCTCCACGGCAATGGATTTGGTTCTTCTGATTTTATTCTAATGCTCTATCATTTTGTTTCAGGGATGTTTTTTGTAAGGTGCAAAATGCCAATGTCACTTTTATTGAAACTAAGATTTCTGGTATTTTAATTGCTTGGTGTCTCATATGTTATCTTGTTTCATGTATTCTGACCCCTTAAATTCTCCATTGGATTATTCATAAAAAGTTTCATGGATAAGTTAAGCCTTGAGCTGAGTTTCATGAAAGTGTTATCTGTCTTTTGGGGTTTTGTGATGAGAAAGGAAGGGGAGCACACAGCAGTCAATAATTGAAATCATACGGGCAGCTTGGCTACCTGCTGTTTCCTTTATTTAACAGGTAACTTTTCAATTTATATCTGATTTTTTCCCCTCTTTATGCTAGCTCTAACCTTTCTGAGCAAAGGATTCTATTCATAATGGAGATTTATTGTACTTTTGCAATGTAAAACATTTTCTAATTCTAATAATCACACCTAAAATCTGAAGTTAATTGTAATGGTGAATTTCAGTATATGTTTCTAATAAAAATGTAGAATTTTTAAAGTTAAATGTTTATTTTAATTCATAAATATTTATGATAAACAGAACAATTATGTTTATGCTAACCAATAAAAGAATTAAAGTAATGGCAATAATTATCTGGAGTATAATAAGAACAACAGAATAATCAAGGCTAGATCTTTGTGATTACTGGGAAAGGTGCTTTCAAGGATAACCGGTGGTGTTCCACAGATACATTTTATGGGAATAATGACTCAAATACTGAATTTCACTTATCTACTCATACTAACATTATTAAACACATTTGCCTACACATGAAGAACTGTGATTCAGAAGAGAGATAATTTGATAAGAATCATGCAGCACGTTAGTGGCAGAAGTGGGGATTAAGTTCAACAATTTGACTTTAAACTTAATTCTCTTTGCACTTTACTATATTTCCTATTAGTTCACTTTCTTTCTATCTCAACTATGTTTCCTGAATATAATATATTCTTTCTTAACGCCAATATTGTAGGCTTTCACGCATATCTTTACAAGAATGATCTGGGCTGATGTACGTTACTGTTGAAAAGTTGCAGTGATGAGGATCTTTTCTTGAGCTAGGGCTGCCTGAACAAAAGGGATCACGGGTGGTGGTTTTATGACACAGGATGTGCGGGCTTGGCAGTTCTGAAAGTCAGAAGTATAAGTAGTCTTTCATCTCTAGGAGGAGAGCCTCCCTGTCAGCAGCGCCGGGAGCTCCATAGTATTTGGGGTGTTCCATTTCGCCTGCCAATCTCTGCCCACATCAGACTGTGGGTCTGGTTTTTTTCTGTTCATCATAAAAGAAAACACTCAAAGTGATTAGTTTTACGTCCTACCCAAGGATAGTGTGACTTTGTTAGTATAACAAAAAAACAAAAAAAAAACCCTTCTGTCCAACCAGTGTCATGTTTTCAAATACAGATTCAATATACCTTTTAGGATGTCACAATTGATTCAATACCTGATATGTGTCACAGGTAAACCCTCTCAATTTTCTCATAAACTACTTTCCACTTCCAACTCTTTCTAACCCCATTGTTCAGAGTAAAGTCGGAAAGAGAATCCAAATGAATTAATTACTAGCTCATTTCTTCTTATTCTTATAATTTTACAATATTATCTATTATAAATCAGATATACATTTGTTTTCTTCAAAATACACACTAAAATACAATGAACTTTAAAATTTTCAATATATGAACTTGGGGTAAAGAAAATAATTATTGAATATTTGTTCAAATTTTAACTGAAACTGGACAAAGATTTATATTGCACATAATTCATGTTCCCAAAAGTTTCAAATGAACAGTTAGTTAGCATTAAACATTTGTGTATTTAATGCTTCCAGTACTTATATAGCCTTAAGAGGTCATTTGCTTTAAAACCAGCATTTTCATAAGAACTGGATATTCCAGAAATTATTAAGTTTAACCGCACAACTCAATGGAGAAATGAATTTTAACTTTGTTAAAATTCAAATGGTTGTATTTTAGGAGTCTAATTTCTTCTTTAATGTCACATTGAAATCTAAAACACACTAAAGATTGGCATAGATGTGCATAAATGTAACATTTTTGGACACAGAGAGCCTCGGGTCTGTGAAGACTATGCTCTCTACCTAGGAGGGCTCCCTAATGAGCTGAATCTCTTTTGACTGCATACTTATATAAATATTGTAGTTGTTTTAAAAACAATTTTAAAAGAAGAAAATGAAAGATATCTATTCAGGGGACCGTTTTCCTACTGTTGTTGAACTATTTCTACTCATAGTCTCTATCAATAGGGTTTCTGGGTCAGTAAATCCTCAGATAGCTTTGTCTTTCTCCCAGAAAGAGTGGGTTTGAAACCCAGACCTTGTGGTTATCAATTCACTGTTGACCAACAGTGCCAACAGGGCTCTGATTAATGGCATAGTATCTGACAATTAAGATAAGTAATGGAAGAAAATGACAAAAAAGATTTACAATTGACAATAAGAAACATAAAGGAATTTACTAGAGTTTGGTAAGACCAACAAGAGCTATAAAAAAACTAAAAGTTTCAGGGAGGAAAAAGGATAATAGTAATCCGGTCCATTTGCAGGCACTGTGCTAGGTACAGATAGAGACAGTATGTGAATTAATTGAATGAGTTCTTTTTGTTTTCCTTTATCGTAGCTCAGAAGTTAGTGCATTGACTTGTAATCAATTAGCAATAACATAGCACAGAAAAACACTAACCCAAGTTGATGGTAAGAGCAAAAATGTGATTAATTCTTCTTTATGGAAGACAAGGGAGAGAGTGTGGAACTCATAATCAATTTGCAATAACATAGCACAGAAAAACACTAACACAAGTTGATGGTAAGAGTGAACATGTGATTATTTCTCCTGTATGGAGGACAAGGGAGAGAGTGTCGCTAAGGTGAGCAGCAAGTGGAGGAAGTGCCATGGAGTGCTGGAGAACAGAGTTGGGATGTAGGCTGAACCTTTATGGACTCCAGAATGACCCCACAAAGAGCCAGGGAAGGGTTTTGAAATTAACTAAGAGCAAATGACATAAAAGTAATTATTCGTGTTTCATGGAAGGTGTATTTGTTGACAGAAATAGTGTGTATTTTTTAATTTACATAACAAGTTGATAGAAGTATCGGTGACAAGCACTAGCACAGTGATCAACTGCACATTATCAGCTGTGTTAGGCAGGCCAGGCTAACATTAACAGGCCATACATCCAGTTGCTTATACCAACAAATAAGTCTTTACTATGTTTTATATTCTCTTGTTTTGTTTTTTCCATTCCCTTGATATTCTTATGAAAAGCAACTTTTTCATTCAGTCACTCAGTTATCTGTAAGATCAAAGATCACAGAGAATACCATATGCATACTTTATAAAAGGCCAGTAGAGACTACTGCCACCATTCCAAGAAAAGAATTCCTTTCACAGGGAAGTTTGTGAACCAGACCAAGAGAGAACAGATATCTTTTCCTTTCCAATACTTTTCCTGGAACTACTCTGTTTCCCCAAAAGTAAGACATCCCCCCAAAATAAGACCTACTTACAGTTTTGCCTCTTGCTGAAATATACAGTATCCCCTGAAAATAAGACCTCCCCAAAAATAAGCCCCCCTGAAACTACCGTAACTCTGGACTGTAGTGGCAGGCGCTGCCGTGCAGCTCACTGTTGGCTTTAGTGCACCTGGAGCAGAAAGGAAGTGTGTGGTCTCTTTTAATAAAACCATAAGCAATAAATGTGTACTGTATTCTTCGTGGAAAAATAAGACATCCCCTGAAAATAAGACCTAGCGCATCTTTGGGAGCAAAAACTAATATAAGACACTGTCTTATATTCTGGGAAACAGAGTATATAAAGAAACTAATTAACTGCAAGTGCATCTGAAGATACTTTCTTATCTGGGTGACCAGGACAAAGAAAATTAATAATTGATGAACAATTTATCAACCCAGAAACATTGGTCTTTGGATTGCTAATGACCTATTTTCTTTAAATCAAACATATCCCCTCCCCAATCTCTGGTTTCAGCACTTGTATAACGTTCCGGCTCTCTGAGTTAAAAACTGTCTTCCTTACCTGTTCCTGCATCTTCTGGTGAATTATGTTTTGGCGTATTGCTAATGAAAATATTCTTCTGGAAAGTATTGGATAGAAACTCTGCCATTAATGCGGGGGAATTCGACCTTTAATTTACATTCTATGATAAATTAATTGATCCCAAATTTACCTTTTTCCCATAGGAGGCGTTCTGTATCAGTTACCTTCTTTGGATAATTGCACGAGGAAGAACACATTCCGTAGCGGACACTGACTGAATAGCCAGCAAAGCTTAGGTTCTGAAATAAGTTTTACGGTTCAATTGGTGTATGTTACTTAAAATAGCCATGGTGACATTGTGGGCTAAGCAAGGGGCTGCTAACTATAAGTCCTCGCCCTTTGGTAGAAAGATGAGCCTGAGAAAGATGAGGCTGTATGGGACTGTAAAAGTTTGTGATTTCAGCAATACTGTATAGGGTCCCTATGAGTCAGAATCAACTAGATGGCAGTGGGTTTTTGCTTTTGTGTTACTTTGCGTGTTAGTCTGGGTACTTTGAAGAAACAAATCCAGAGAAATTTATGTGTAAGGGAGAGCTTTATATAAAGGTTAAGTGTGCATCAAGAAAACAACCCAACCCAGTGCCGTCCAAGCCCACAAGTCCAAAAGTAACCCATATGTCCAACACCAATCCACAAAGTCCTCTTCCATCTCACACAAAAGATGCAATGATGCAGAAGGAAAACCGAGTCAGTGAACGTGTAAGCATCTCTGCGCTGGCCGGGGTCTACACATGGCTCCTCCAGCACCCAGGGTTGCATCAGGATAGGTTCATGTGGCTTCTTCTTGGGGATGGCTTACAGGAAGTGAGCCTTGCCAGCTACAGCAAGGAACTGGCTAAGGCAGCCACACCCTGGCCCAACCATCTGAGAGCAAGAGACCAGACTACTAGAAAGGCAAGGCTCACCGAGCCATTTATCCCTCTGCCCTTCAGTTAACCCCTCATGTGTTTTTCGTCCAGGTTGGCACAATAAACTAACTACCTCACTTTGGCATTACAGATCCCTTAAAACTTAGTATTAAGTTATAGGCAGCTATGTGTCAAGACTTTCTTAGACGTCATCCTAGAAATTGTTTTATTTCTTTACCTTCAGATACCTCTCATTCAATGGTAAGAGCATATTTTCAGGCTGGAAAGGCCACACTGTATATTTGACACAGTTTGAATATCCTAGTACAACTGAAACATTGTACTGTGATTTTTTGTTGACAGTCTTTAAAATTCTATCACTTAAAGTGTGTAATGTAGATGCAATTGGATTTTCCTCTCCTAAATACTCCAAATATCAGTTTGCTCTACTTATTTTTACTTTGGTTAGCACATTGGCCAGTTCATTTCTGAACTCATTAAAAAATACTTTGTTAAAGGCATTAACTAGAAGTGAGCACTTCTTTCCAAACAATGACCCTAATATAGAGTCATAACATATATCTTCCCTTACAGGTGATTTCTGGAGACAACTTCAAAAATATTTTGCTACATATAATATCTTTTAAGCTTCCAATAACAACTTTCCAACACCTGGTATTTCACACTGAAGTCTGTGTTAACTTGTTTTAGTTAAACAAGAACCTTCTATCCAAAGCAGGTGCATAAGCAAATGTGTTGAAGAAAGGTGATGGTGTCCGGCTATCAAAAGATATAGCATCTGGGGTCCTATAGGCTGGAAGATAAACAAGTGGCCATTTAACTGATAAACAACAAAGCCTACATGGAAGAAGCAAACCAGCCTGTGAGATCACAAGGCATAGAAGGGATCAGGTATCAGGCATCGAAGACCAAAAAAAAAAAAAAAATCATAGCATTGTGAATGAACGGGAGTGCAGAGTGGGGACCCAGGGCCCAACTGTGGGAAATTGGACATCCCCTTGCGGAAGGGCCGGGGGGAGGAGATGAGCCATCCAGGTTCAATGTAGCAATGATAAAACATATAATTTTCCTCTAGCTTTTGAATGCTTCTTCCCCAACCCCTCCACCTACTATCATGATCCCAATTCTGTCTTACAAATCCGGCTGGACCGGAGGATGTACAATGGTAGAGATAGGAACTGGAAACACAGGGAATCCAGGACAGATGAACCCCTCAGAACCAGTTATGAGAGTGGCAATATCAGGAGGGTGGAGGGAAGGTGAGGGAGAAAGGGGGAACCGATTACAAGGATCTACATATAACCTCCTCCCTGGGGGATGGACAACAGAAAAGTGGGTGAAGGGAGATGTCGGACCGTGTAAGATATGACAAAATAATAATTTATAAATTTTCAAGGGTTCATGGGGGAGGGGGGAAAAGAAAGGGAGGGAAAAATGAGGAGCTGATACAAAGGAATCAAGTAGAAAGCAAATATTTTGAGAATGATGTGAGAAACAAATGTACAAAAGTGCTTGACTCAATGGATGGATGGATGGATGGATGGATTGTGATGAGATTTGTATGAACCCCCAATAAAATAATTTTAAAAAAAGAACCTTCTATCAAAGTACCGATTTCATATTGATTATAGTCTTATTGCACAAAATTCCAGTGGTGTGACACACCAACATATGTTTTTACTTACGGCACAGTCTAGTAACAGTTGGTATAGGGATGGGAGTCAGATTTATTTTATGTAACCGTATATGGTCTCATTTTCAAATTCCATCTGAAAAGGCTTCAATGCATAAGGGCTTACAATCTTTCAAATTGTTATTGTTAAGGGCTGTCCAGTTATTTACAAGCCACAGTGAACCTATGCACAATAGAACAGTGCAAAACACTGCCCAGTCTTGCACCATCCCCATAATTGTTCTTATGTTTGAGAGCATCATTGCGGCCAAAATGTCCATCCACCCAATGGAAGATCTTCCTCTTTTTCTATGCCTCTCTACTCAATAAAGTATAATGTTTTTGCTTTGTTTTATTTTGATATTTTTTTCAGGAATTGCTCTCTCCTGTCATATTCAAAGTAGTTGGCATGAAATATCACCATTTTCGCCACTTAGGAGCATTCTGGCTGAACTTCTTCCAAGACAGGTACACATGTTCTGTTGGCAGTCAAATACATCAGTTCTTCTACAGCCTTCCTTATTCATTGTTCAAGTTTAACATGTGTCTGAGGCAATTGAAAACACCACGGTTGGGGTCAGATACCCCTCGCTCCTGAAAGTACCATCCTTGCTTTTTAATAGTCTAAAGAGGTCTTGTGCAGCAGATTGACCTAATGCAACCCTTCTTTTGATTTCTTGACTGCTTCATCAGCATTGATTGTGGATCCAAGCCATGGAAAATCCTTGACAAAATCCAACTTTTGTGTATTTATCACGATGTCACCTACCAGTTGTGAGTATTTGGGTTTTCTGTACATTGAACTGTAGTGTGTGCTGAAGGCTGCAGTTCTTGATTTTTGTCAGCAAATATTTCAAATCCTCCTCGGTTTCAGCAAGTGACGTTGTGTCATCTGCATAGCACAGATTGTGAATAAGGCTTCCCGCAATCCTGACTCCGTATTCTTCTTCCTATAATGCAAGATTTCTGATGACTTTCTCAGTATACAAATTGAAGAAGTTTGGTGAGAGGGTAGACCCTTGTCTCACACTGTTCCTGATTTTAAAAATGCAAATCCATTGTTCAGTTAGAAAATTTGCCTCTTAAATCATACACACCTTCTACAGAAGCAAAATAAATTGTTCTGGAATTCTCATCTCATTCTTCTTAAGGTTATCTATAGTTTTTATGGTCTATGTAGTCAAATGGCTTTGCTTAGTAAAACACAAGTAAATATTATTCTTATATTCTCTGCTTTCATCCAAAATTCAGCTGATATCAGTACACATATCAATCTCTTCTGAATCTGGCTTGTACCTCTGGCAGTTCCCTGACAATGTACTAATGTAATTTTAATGTTCAGCACAATTTTATTTCATGTGATACAATTTTCTTTTCATGTATGCAACAATTTGTTGTATAATTTATGCATTTTGATGGATCATCTTTCTTTGGAATGCTTACAAATATGGAACTCACCCAGTCACTTGCTTATGTAGCTGCCTTCCAAATTTTTCTGGCATAGATAAGCAAGTGCTTCCAGTGCTTCATCAGCTTATTGAAACTTTTCCATTGGTATTCCTTCAACTCTTGGAGGCTGGTTTTGGATTATTGCTTTTAGTACAGCTTGGACTTTCTTCCTTTGACATAATTGGTGTTTGCTGTTAAGGAACATCTTGATTTGGTTGAATGTCACCAAGTTCATTTTGATACAGTGACCCTGTATTTTCTTTAATATGGAATATTCTATTGAATATGGAAGACTGTAGAAGAAGTGATGCATTTGCATTGTGCTTGTGAAGGATATTGAAATTGTCATGAACCGTTAAAAGGACAAATCAATGTTTTGGAAGAAGTATAGCCAGAGTGTTCCTTAGAAACAAAAAATGGGAAACTTCATCTTACACACTTTGAACATGCCAGAAGAGAGCATACAGCATATTTGGTAAAGGAGAGGGGCAGTGAAAGAGTAGAAGCCCCACCCCCCAAACACACAGACATGTATTGGCAGAGTGGTTAAAATAATGGGCTCCAGCATAGGAGACATTCTGACAATCATACAAGATGACCGGGCAGTGTTCAGTGTTGTTGAGTACAAGGTTGCTAAGGGTCAGAACTGACTGGTACTTTAACAATAACGGCAACTATGTTGATGCGCATTAATTCTTAGAACCAGAATTGTAATGAAAGCATCTATTTTATTTCTTAATGCAGAAATATAAAATCATGTATAAATGGAAGATTGTTGACATATGATTTCATTGTTTCACAAATACCATGTCTTTTCTATTTTTTGAGAAAAATATTACTTTTAAAATTATTTTTAAGAAAATTATTAGTTTAAAATGAGATCTGAAAATATCATTTAAATGATACCAGAAAAGAATAAAGATGTTATTTTTTGCTATAATTCTCAAAGAAAAATATTATGAGCTGAGTGACTCTTAAGAACATGAATATGTTTTTTTCACATTCCTGTAAGCTAAAAGTTCAAATAAAATATCGGTCATTTTGGTTCTTAATGAGGGGTCTCTGCAAGACAATGCACCATGTCTTTTATCTTCAGTAATCTCTGCAACCTTTGGCATTAATTGGCTTGCACTTGGATCTACCTCCATTGTAAAATCTATGCTTTCCTGAATGTCTTTATCTCAGTGTATTGTCCTTTTTATAAAGAGAGCACAGTGATTAGATTAGGAGCGATCTTACTCGAGTTATTTCCCCATGCTATTTTAACTGTAAGAATATTTGGAGGTCCTATTTTCCAAGGAAGTCCACAGTCACTGATACTGGGAGTTAGGATTTCAACAGAATTCAAGAAAGAATACAATTTAATCCATAACCATAATGTAGAACTTGAAGAGGGCATTCTTAGTGGTACATGCTTCAAGACAAAGTAAATAATAGGGATGTGGAAAACTCATGAAGAACCTATCTATGCAAGTGCCACATCCAGTTTGCTGAAAGCAAAGAGACCTTAGGGCACTGACTGATGAATCTATGACTGCATAAACGCCCATGGAAGCAGCAGACAAGGAATCAAATGACATACTGCATTGGGGAAATATTTGGCAAAATATCTTTTTTAAACTTTTAAAAAGCAAAGATGTCACTTTCGGGACTAAATTGTCAAAAATAGATCAGTTAAGGGAAGGCTGGCTGCAGGACTGTCACAAAAGACCATTTTTAAGTTCTAACGCTCTAACTCTGAACAAGCCTTTGGTTTTGTTTGCTTTTTATTTTTAATTCTACACATCTAATTCAAATTTATTTTGTAGAAAGCAAGGACAAAATATTAGATATTATAATTTTAAAGTGGTGTTTACTCATCAAAACTATACTCGTAGCTCTTGGCCACAAAGTGCAGCTCTTATATGATTAAGTGTTGAAGTGGAGTAAGAACAGAGTTTTTTTCTAGTCAATTAAAACACTGACTTCCTTCTAAGTGTGTACGTGATTAGGCATAAGTCCTGAAGACAAGGAACTGTCAACTTTACTGGGTTTTTCATATAGCACTAAGTGTCTGAGATACTTGACCTGGTGCTGCTGATAAATTTAACCAAGTACAAGTAAAGCAAATACTAAGAATAACCATAATTGGAACATACTTCTGAAGAGCCATTTTAACATTATTAGAAATTTCAATTGAGCGTGTATTTTTTAATTTTCTTTTATAATATAAAAAAGAACTAATCAGTTGTAAATAGCAATTTCTATGCATATATTGTATGCTCACATAATACTGTCACTCCTATTTTGTTTAGAAAAGTTTATCAAATTTATCCTGAATATTTTTATACTCAGATGTTTTTGTTTATAGTTACAAAAGTGTCTTAATATCAATTTAAAGAAGAATTACTTTCTATTGTTATGGTTATATACTTCTTGAATATATAGTCTAAATATATAAGCAAAGATATAGCATAATTTGTGCATATAACAAGTGAATATATAATCTTTTTATATATTCATTAAATGAATATATATTTTCTGAAATATATATACATTTTCTAAAATATTCTAGAATAGCAGATCAGAATTTATCTTTTCCTTAAAAGAAAACCATAAGAAAGTCAATATTTCAGTTATCAAGAGTTTACTGAAAGCCTTAAAATGCACTAAGTACTGTCAGCTTGATGAGAAGCCCAGGTGGAAAACTCATGAAGAACCTATCCATACAAGTGCCACATCTAGTTTGCTGAATGCAAAGAGACCTTAGGGCATTGACTGATGAATCTATGACTGCATAAATGCCCATGGAAGCAGCAGACAAGGAATCAGATGACATACTGCGTTGGGGAACTATTTGGCAAAATATTTTTTTTTAACTTTTAAAAAGTGAACATGTCACTTTGGGGACTAAATTGGACTGGCCCTAAACATTTTATTTTTAATTGTCTTATATGTATGGGAAAGCTGGTCAATGAATAAAAATAACTGTAATGATTGGTTCATTTGTATTATGGTGTTGGTGGAGAATATTGAAAGTACTTCAGATTCTGAGAAGAACAAATAAATCTGTTTTAGGAGAAATACAACCAGAATACTTCTTATAACATGTCATTATTTCTTATGTACTTTCGACACGTCACCAGAGGGACCAGTCTCTGTAAAAGTACATTATGCTTTAGATTTTCACGATGACTGTAACAATTGGCTGAAATATAGCAAAAACTGTGTTCAGTTGTGATTTGTTCTGTTATGTATAGAATTACTATGAATTATAATCAACTCAATATAATATCAGCTGGTAGTTAGAGTTCCAATATCCTGTTGGTTATCTGTTACATTGATGTTTCTGGTTAAAGACATGTAGCTGTTTTTGTTTTATATCTTGTGTCCGGGATAAATTATAACTGGGTAGCTATTTCCATATATAATTCAAGTATTTAGTCATATGAAATACTTATAATTAGTAATTTTCAGAACATGAAAATTTACAATACCACTAGTTAATATGGCCATAAAAATCAACTAAAATTGAATGGGTCAATTTGATCTACTAATTTTTGACGAGGGAATATTCTATAGAGTATTATTTTATACAATCTGGAATTACTTTAAAATTTACTAAAACCATATTTTGCATCTCTGAAAAAAATTAATTTGCATTCATTAGACTAATTATATGGGACAACCACACACGCAAAAAGGAATTTATACTTTTTTTTTGTACATGGAAGAGCTTTAATATAAAGCAGAAATTTGACATCGAGAAGGCACCCCAGCGAGTCCAAATCCAGTTTATTGGTCCGAAGCTAGCCAGACCCTTTTCAGACTCAAGTAACTGCAGGCCAGTGACAGTGAAAGGTGACAGGTGAAGTGGAAGGAAGGGAAGTCACAGACCATTGACTGCAAAGTCATGTGGATCCAAGGTTGGTGCAGACATCACCAGGTGCTGACACCTCTCAGGGTTGAGTGGCTTGCATGGGGCTACCACTGCAGGCAAACCAGAGTCCCAGCAAGGATGAAGGCAAAGGGCAAGAGAGAGGCAGGACGTTACCAGTTTCTCTCTCATAAGAAGTCCACAGCTCCTCAGAGGCAGCAGCAGTCTGTGACTTATTTAACAGCTTGGACTCCACCCCTATACTTTCTTTTTTTTTTTTAACGTTTTATTAGGGGCTCATACAACTCTTATCACAGTCCATACATATACATACATCAATTGTATAAAGCACAACGGTACATGGTACATTCTTTGCCCTAATCATTCCTTTTCTTTCTTTTTTTTTTCCTTTTCTTTTTTTACATTTTATTAGGGACTCATACAACTCTTATCACAATCCATACATATACATACATCAATTGTATAAAGCACATCCATACATTCCCCACCCCAATCATTCTTAAAGCATTTGCTCTCCACTTAAGCCCTTTGCATCAGATCCTCTTTTTTTTCCCCTCCCTCCCCGCTCCCCCATCCCTCATGTGCCCTTTGTAATTTTTTTTAAATCTTTTTATTGGGGCTCATAAGGCTCTTATCACAATCTGTACATACATCAATTGAGCAAAGCACCCTTATACATTCGTTGCACTCGTCACTCTCATGATTCCCCTTCCACTTGGGTTCCTGGAATCAGCTCGGTTTCCCTTTTTTTCCCCCATCCCCCTCCCTCCCCGATCCCACCCCTGGTCCCTTGATAGGTTATAAATAATTATTATATCTTATCTTACACTCCCCGGCATCTCCCCTCACGCACCTCCCCATTGCCCATCTCCCAGAGAGGAGGTTACACATAGATCTCAGAGATCGGTTCTCCCTTTCTACATGCCCTTCCCTCCTGGTGTCGCCACTCCCACCGCTGGTGTTGAGGGGTTCATCTGTCCTAGATTCCCTGTGCCTCCAGATCCCCACTGCACCGCTGTACATCCTCTGGTATAACCAGGTCCGCAAGGCAAGGTAGAATTGGGGTCATGATGATTGGGAGGGGAGGAAGCGTTCAGGAACTAGAGGAAGGTTTTGAGTTTCATTGTTGCTACACTGAATCCTGAGTGGCCCATCTCCTCCACACTACCCCTCTGGAAGGGGTGTCCAGCTGTCTACAGATGGGCATTGGGTCCCCATCACGCACTCCCCATCTTTCACGGTGATGTGATTCTCACCACCACCCCACCTTTGTTGTTGGAGACCTGGTCTCCTCTGTCCTTCATGGTCACCTATGTTGGTGTGCTGCTTCCGTGTGGGCTCGGTTGCTTCTGGGCTAGATGGCCGCTTGTTTGCTTTCAAGCCTTTAAGTCCCCAGACGCTATATCTCTCAGTAGCCGGGCACCATCAGCCTTCTTCCCCACACTTGCTTATGCACACTTTCGTCTTCAGCAATTATGTGAGGAAGGTGATCACACAATGATTGTTTTTGTTCCTTTGTATCTGCTACATGGTCCATTCAACCCCTTGTATTCGCTTAGACCATGTGCTTCTTCTCTGTGGGCTTTGTTGCTTCTGAGCTAGATGGCCGCTTATTTGCCTTCAAGCCTTTAAGACCCCAGATGCTATATCTTTTTGATAGCCGGGCACCATCAGCTTTCTTCACCACATTTGCTTACACACACGTCTGTCTTCAGTGATCATGTCGGGAAGATGGGTATCCTGCAATGGCTATTTAGCAGGGCAAGGTGCTATTGTATTGGGGGATTATGCATGAGGAGGCCCAATGTCCATCTGCTACCCTACAACTGAACCTATAAATATATGCATATAAATCTATTGCCCCCATACTCATAAATATATTTACATATGTACATATCTGTATTTAGGCTTCTCTGTATGCACTTTGCCTCCTACTCCTTTCCTCTATTTCCTTTCACTTTCCTCCCGACCCATTACCATGTTTAGCCTTCATTCTGGATTCAGTAGTTCCTCTCAGTTACCTTGCTCTTGGTCACTCCCTTCCAGTCCTCCCCTCCCCTCCCTCCTCTGGTTTTGAACCACTCGCTGTTCCCTTGTCCCTGTGTTAGGCGACACCTCCTACCTTCCCCTACCTCTCACGCTCTCATGTCCCTCCAGGACCGTTGGTCCTGTTGTTTTCTTCTCTCATTATTTGTCCAGCCTATCTTGTCTAGGTGGACCTGCTGACATAGTAATATGTGCATACAAATGGATATGAATTTGACTGTGCCCAAGTGGCCCATAAAAACATGGCTTTGACAGAAGCAACATCGACATGCTGATAAGTAGAAAAGCCACTAACATACAAAATTTACAAGGTAAAAAACAAATAAAAAAAGACTAAACAAAAAGATAGCAAATATTAAAAGAAAAATTGCTAGTAGTTCAAGGTCAGTTCGTTGGCCTTTAGGAGTGTTTTCTAGGTGTAGCTTGTGAGGCGCCACATCCTGGCCCTGAAGACCATCCTTTATACTCCCTCGGGATCCCTTTGCTCTGCTTCCTCCACTGCTCCATTGCACGCCCCCAGTGTTTGCCTCAGTCTGGCAGGGTCAGCTCAGTCGCCCATCCCCCATTGTGTCTCAGGTGCTGTCCCGTGTAGGGCCATGTGTTGGTGCAGGATGTCGCATCTCGTAGTGTGGTCAGCTGAATGGTCCTCTCTGTATGATGGGCCCTTCTAGCTGGTCTATCGACCTTGGGCTTGGTGGACCCAGGTGTACTCCACTACCTCCTTTCTCCTTCTTTTGTTTCAGCTTCCTTCTGGATGTGGTGTGGTGGGTCAGTTCCTTTCCCACTCCAGACGATCTACTTCTGTTTTCTGTGGTATTCCCTTCGAGTGTGGGGGTCGGCCTAATTCTGGTTTGGGCCGGCTTGTCATGCAGCCTCTTTGTGTAGACCTCTGTACTTTGCGTTGCCCTCCTTGTTAGGTGTGTTGTGTTGGGGTCTGTATGCATGTTCCAGATCTGTGGGGACACAACCGATACTCTCCCCCGGGTGGGTTAGTACCCTGCCCCCCCCATACCATCTATTCAGATTCTCCCCCTCCCGGTTCTCCCTCTCCCTACCCCACTACTCCTTCTTTATGCTGGGCTCTCATGTACCTCCCTAGGTGTGGGGAATTTATACTTTTGCCACATAACCATCTTGCCTAACACTTGGATTCTGTTACATAGTAGCATTCTGTTAAGCATTTTATTAAGTATTGCCAAATTGCTAGCATGTTTTGCTGCCAAATTCAAGAATGGCATTTTGTGTTCAAGCAAAGGTTCCTCAGAAGAAAGGTAGAAGGGTCTGTGATTTCCTTCTGACAAATTATAATGTTACTTTGTACATATACCATTGCTAGGAAACACAATTGATTCAATTATGCTGAAACTAGGGTTCCCTCCTTCTTTTCATTAAAAGACCTAGCATTGTTACAAGGTACTGTACCTAATGCCATGAAAAAATAATACTAGGTTTGTGACAATATAACAATCTACAGAGTTGACAAATGTTACGCAGAAGGTTGGGGATGGGGGTGGAAACATATCGGAAATTTAATGTAATTGTTTCCAGAAAAGTTTCTAGGTGAATAAACAAGGTGATCTTGCACTACCTGACCTCACAACTAAACTGCACAGTCACTGTTGTCAAAACTGCCTGATATAATGGTATAATAATGATAGATACATGTCTTGGACCAATGGATCAGGACAAAATACCCAGACATAGAAACATCCACACAACTGATTTTTGACAAAGACCTAAACAACATTAAATGATAAGCTGATGCTCTCTTCAGTAAATGGTATTGGAAAATCTGGACTTCCACCTGCGAAAGAGTAAAACAAGACTCATATCTCATTCCATGCACTAAAACAAATTCAGGTGGATCAAAGACCTAAATGTAAAACCCAAGAATATCAGGATCATCAATGAGAGAATTGGAATAAGTCTAGGAGCACCAGTGCAGGGAGTTCATGGGCTATCAGAAATCACAACAGAAACACATGCTTGGAAAACAAAATAAACACAGTGCTTTGGAGAGATGAGTATAGAAGAGACAAAGGCATCAATTTGAATTCAACAGTTAAAATTCTGTCAGTGTATTCTCCCTATGAAGTAGGCTGCACCTGATCTGGCTTCCAAAATGTTCCGGTTTTTTAGTTTGTAATGTTTTATTTGGTATGTGTTTGTATAGATTAGGATATCTCGGAGGTGTTATGTCATTGGAGGTCACCCTCTTGAAGTTGGGTTTTATGTTCTCCCATTTTTTGGCCAGTGAAACCGAGGATTGAGAAGCCTGTGGGGCTGCAAGTCCAAATAAGGGTTTCCGGGGGAGCAGGATACAGTGGTGGTGATGCAGATAATAGGGAGATGATGTCAAGGAGCCCAGGTATAAAAAGAATGTTGGAAAAAGATTGTGGTAGCAATTGCACAATTCTATGTGATTGGACTATGGAATGATATTATATATTATATATATATAATCCCAATTAATAATAAAAAGAAAAGAGTAGTTTTTTTTAATTGGGGAAAAGATGAGAGGAAAGATGAATTTATAGATATAAAATATTATCAAGAAATGTGAGCTCAATTAAATCTTACTTGGTATCTCCTTATTACCCTAATGGTTGATGTGGATCATAATATATATTATTCGAGTACATTAATTTTAGCATTATACTCTCTGTTGGGTATACATGCTTGTGAATAGTAATTTAAAATGGTTCATCTAATTCCAGAGTTTTAGCTTTCCATTAACTTACACTGTCTTTGATTTGTCAAATAAAGGATGTCATCCACTCTGTTTCTGAATAAGTGACCCTCACAGAAGGGGTGAATAGCTGTTTCTTTCAAATCTGTTTTCCTGATAAAAATGCCACAGGTTGTTTCTGTCACTCCAGTGTGCCCCTTTACGTTGCCAGCTCCCGATTAACAGGAGAACATCGACATCACATTACACATTTCTTCTCCTTTGCTGTCTTCATGTAGATAATCAGCAGGTAGCCAGTGTTTGAGAAATATATATACATATATGTATACGTATGTATATACATATATGTATATGTATGTATATACATATATGTATATATATATTCCTGTCAATGTGTCACTATATTTTACACATGAAGATTGGGCCAATGAATATAAAATGTTTAGGCGCATTAAAGATTAATGCTTTTAACTACATTTGGATGTGATAGAGTTTATATGTCAGTATCAGGCCACTTTGCCTTTTCTCTTACAGAGAGATGTTAAAATGTTAAAACACCACCATCACTCTGGCACACAATGCCTGTTTCTTCTGGCATAATGCCAAGTTAGCTTAGACTTTGCATGTGTTATCATTTACCTAAGCTTCCCAATATTCATCTCAGTGGATTATAAGACTGGCTTATTTTAACATAGAAATGGACACGTTCGTCCACAGAACTCTTAGATGTGTTTTTATTTGCTTAACCAGGGCAAGAGTTTTTGCTTCAGTACTCGTTTGACAGATGACAATTTCTGAAAATCCAACTGAGAAGTTACAAGGGAAAAAATGAGGGAATCAAAAATCTGACTTCTTTTTGTTGAACTAAATATGATAGTTAAAGGAACACCTTTGAAACTCGGGATTTCAGATTAAAATTATTTTGTAGATATCAGATAGATCAGCATGATAGCTTCTCGATTTCTACCTACTCATGCAATTTAGTCATTCTCACATGATCCCACTTATCTCTGCGAGTCTCTCAAAGAGGGGGCTGGTGTGCTAGGAAAAACTTTCACAGAAGGTGTGTTACCTCCTTAATTGTAGTCATGTTGAGATTTTCAATGAAGACTGAGTAGTGAAGATGACTGTCTACATCAATTTTTCCTTTACTGACATCAACCCTATGGCGTTCTGCCCATTTTATTTCATGTGTTGCGTGGCCATGGCCATACTTGTATGTTAAGGCAGGGGCAATTGCTGTTATTTTAGATGCCTTCTGCTTGGTTTCAACTCAAAGTGACCCATGCACAATAAAACAAAACACTCCCTTTTCTTCACCAGTCTCACGATTGTTGCTACTTTCGAGCCCACTGTTGCTGTCACTGTGATCCAGGGACCTTTTCTCTTTCAGGATCTTTCTCTTTTCCCTTGACTCTCTCTTTGACCAAGCAGGCTATCTTTATCCAGGCACAGATTTCTTATGATAACAAGTCCAAGTTATTTGAGATGAATTCTTGCTCTCTTTGCTTTGAGGCAAAAGTTTCTGACCTTTCTAGCGGTTCCATGAATATTTCAAATTCTCCATTAATTCCTTCATTTGAAGGCATTGAATCCACTCTGATCTTACTTATTCATTTTCCAGTTTTCCCATGCATATGAGGTGATAGAAAATATCTTAAGTTTTCGCATATTTGACGCTGAATTGAAGTCCATTCTCAAGGATATAGTCTTTTTGTCCATTGAAAAGAGCTTCAATTTGCTTCACTTTCAGCAAGTAAGGTTGGGTCATCTGCACATTGCAAGCTGTTAATGAGTATTTCTCCAATCTTGTTTCTATTTTTCTTCATATGGTAGTAATAATTTATTTTTAAATAATTGATACCATATTAGTCTCAAGGAGATTAAAAATGTTTTAAGTGTTCCAATCTTCTAAGATGCTATTTTGCTCCACACAAGTCCACCAGGGCCCCTTAAAGCTACTAGATACTACATTTAATGTCCATGATCACTGAAACAACGTGAGACAAATTTTCATGTGAGAAAGGGTGAATGTTGGACTTTTGTTTGCTTGCTTGACTTTGAACAAATTGGCATTTTTATTATCAAACTTTGTCATGTAAAATGGCAAGATGGAAGAGAGGGAGTGAAAGCAGACATAGATAGTTACCAGCACCAGGATGGTGTGGGTGGCTTTCATCTCAGGGGAAGTTGTTTGGTATTTTTTAATCATCTTATTGGGGCTCATACAACTCTTATCACAATCCATCCATCCATCCATCCATCCATCCATCCATCCATCCATCCATCCATGGTGTCAAGCACATTTGCACATGTGTTGCCATCATCATTCTCAAAACATTTGCTTTCTACTTGAGCCCTTGGTATCAGTTCCTCATTTCCCCCCTCCCTCCAAGCCACCCCTCCCTCATTAACCACTGTTAATTTATAAATCATTATAAATTATTATTTTGTTATGTCTTAAACTTTCCGACATCTCCCTTCCCCCTCTTCTTTTCTATTGTCCATCTCCCAGGGAGAGGGTTATATATAGATCCTTGTAGTTGGTGCCCCCTTTCTAACCCACCTTCTCTCTACCCTTCAAGTGGTATCACCACTTTCACCACTAGTCCTGAGAGGTTAATCTGTCCTGGATTCCCTGTGTTTCCAGTTCTTATCTGTACGAATGTACATCCTCTGGTCTAGCCGGATTTGTAAGGTAGAATTGGGATCATGATAGTGGGGGGAAGGAAGCATTAAAGAACTAGAGGAAAGTTGTATGTTTCATCGTTGCTACACTGTACCCTGACTGGCTCATCTCTTCCCCACAACCGTTATTTAAGGGGATGCTCAGTTACCTACAGATGGCCCTGAGTCCCCACTCTGCACTCCCCCTCATTCACAATGATGTGGGGTTTTATTGTTGTTGTTGTTCTTTGATGTTTGATACCTGATCTCTTCAATAGCTTGTGGTCACACACGCTGGTGTGTTTCTTCCATGTGGGCTTTGTTGCCCCTGATCTAGATGACCACTTGTCCACCTTCATGCCTTTAAGACCCCAGATGCTACATCCTTTGATCTTAACCATATTTGCATATGCACCATTTGTCTTCAGCGATCCTCTTGGGAAGGTGAGCATCATGGAAATCCAGTTTAATAGAACAAGTGTTCTTGCATTGAGGGTGGACTTGAGTGGAGGCCCAATGTCCATCTGCTATCTTAATACTAAACCTATAAATATATGCATATAGATCTATTTCCCCATCATCATCCATAAGTATATTTACATATGCACATGCCTATATTTAGATCTCTATAAATGCTCTTTGCCTTCTAGTTCTTTCATCTATTTCCTTTTAATTTCCGCTTGTCCCACCAGCATGCTCAGCCTTCATTTGGGTTTCAGTAATTCCTCTCTGTTACATTACCCTTGCTCAAGCCCTACCAGGGCTCTTACACTCCACTCACCATTGATTTTGGATCACGTGTTTTTCCCTAGTCCCTGGGTTTATTACTTTACCTATATTTTCCTATGGGTTTCTCACTCATAAAATGAGTAGCCTGCTAATAGTATCCTGTAAGGGTGATTTTAAATGAACTCATGTAAGCCTCTAGAACAGTGCCTGGCATGGTTGATCCTTAGGAAAAGCTAACAATGTTGATTGTAATTAGCATTGCCATGGCTTTCTGAAAGAAGACCTGCTAAGTCGAAGACATAATCATATTAATACAACAGCATCTGGTCCATGGTATCCTGTCAGCAACTTGTCATTAAGTAAGTAAATTTCAGATAGTTTACCATTTGCCCTGTGCGGTGTGCACGTGCGCACGCCTGCGTATTGCCAGATTGAAGTAGCGCTTAGTTTATATTTGGGAATCTTATTATTGTCCATGATAAAAATAACCAGTTTAAGTGTAAAGCTACAGGAGAAGAGAAAAAAATAAGAGCCCAGTTAAAAAAAAAAAAGAAGATGATAGTGAATGAAAGAAATGTCTTACTCAGTGTGCTGGATGTTTTAACGCACAATGCACCTCTGTTCCTGCTCACGATTCACGAGTTATTTGCCGCCGCCATTATGTGGGGCATCCATAGCGACACTAAGCAATGGTGGCTTTGTCATCACTACAGTGAGAAGCATCTAGAAGAACCTTAGAACTAAGGAATAAAGTGAAAGAAGTACATTTCAGCAATCACCACAAGGGATTCATCCAATCTCATATCCTTCACCTGTGCTCACTGTATGACCACCTTCTCAAAACCACTCCACATATGTTGTTGACGTTTCTTTTACCAAGTTAGATTTTGCAATATACATATATTAGACTATAGATATTGCCTAAAAGTTTCTTATAATATCAAAGTTAGGGAAACCATTTCCCCTATCTCTGGAAAGAGTACATACAATTAGATGCAATATGGGAGTATTTTAAAAATAATGAATTTTCTTGTACTCTTGTGTGTATCATGTGTTATCAGAAAAATGTTCATCTATATTAAAATAGAGATATTACTATTACATATTGGTCCGGTAACCCAATCCCATCACAATTGGCTGGAAAATTGAAATTTACTGCCTATTAATATTATAAAATAAGATTGATAGCTGAGTTTTTCTTGTTGCTATTAAAAAATAATGACTTCCTTGATGTCGCATGTAAGATAATCACCCTACATTTTATCATCAAGTTTTATCTGTCATGTTCTGTTGTCATGGCATCATTGAAATAGCTAACAGTATTTCACTAAGAATTGTTCTCCACTTGGCCTCTTTTGGATATTCCGTCTAGTGAGCAACAAGGTTACTGTACTATAGTCATATATATAACCATCTTCACTTAAACCTTCTACCCAAATGAACTTCACTATCTTTTAAGTTTCATTGGAAGCCTTCAGGTTTTTCCCACTGAGAAGCCCCCATGATAAGATCATTATAGTAATGGTAGCCCTCAGAAATTATGCCTTCTACCCTTCTGCCTTTCAAAGGGTCATTTTTCCTTTTCTTCTTTTTTTCTGCTGATTTGATGCAGAAGTAGATGGCGGTGGTGCCGGCTACTGGTCATATACTTGGTTCTGGAATACCGGACTCTAAGCGAAGCCTTTTCAAATCCTCTTGGTATGCTCTCAGGGAAGCTGCCTGCATTGCAACAAATTTGTTTGATGCCTTTTCTTCTTCCTTCGCCTTGTCCAGGCTTTTCTGTTTAATCTCACTGATTCTTTGGGCCACATGTTCCTTCTGAGACGTTCCTCTTTCATGAAATGCCCCACTTGGTAGGATTCTCTAGGAGAAGACTCGCCATACTGGTCTGTTGTCCGCTATCCAGCACTTACAGTAATCACAGATTTTCTGTGGTTGTGACTTCCAGGAGTCTGCCATGATTCTGCCAGTCACCCTCATGCTGCCCTAGGGTCTGGCTCTGACCCTTGCCCAGGACACTGGGTGGATGGGGGCCCAGCCCACCGCGAGACCAACTGGAACCTCCGACCCTGAACACCTCCCTCCTTCCCCAGCAGCTTATTCTAATGATTATAAAATGTATAGAGAAATATATGACTTTTATTGTTCCACGCCATGTTTTTCCATGTATGTTTGTGTGACATATGAAAGCAACAAACACTGCGCATAGCATGTAAGTGGCTCACTCTTTCTTCTGAAAGTGAGCGCAGATTTCCTTGACTTCTGCTTGAATGCTACTTTCTGTAGCTTACATTTTCTTCATCACCTGAATCTCCATCTCCACTGTAGGCTTTTATGGCTATTATCGTCTTTTCCAATCTCCCTATCACTCCTGATTTCACAGGATTCTCTCTGCTGATGGTCTCCTAATACAAGTCTTGTGCTTAAGAGATAATGTAATGAGCTGAAACCCAAGGAAAAAAAATAGGGAAATTTAATTTTGTTATTATATGCTAGAGAAAGCAAAAGTTTAAAATGTTATAGCTGTTCATTACAGAGATACTCATGTTTCTAGTATGGTCGTACAGTCAGAATACTCTTTGGAGGAAAGATGGTGAAGCTTTGTCTCACCTACTGTGGATATATTGTCAGGAGAGACCAGTCTCTGAAGAAGGAAATCATATTTGTTAAAGTAGCTGGGTGATGAAAAAGAGCTAGGAGGAGGTGAGCCAGTCAGGGTGCAGTGTAGCAACGATGAAACACACAAATCTCCTCTAGTTCCTATATGCTTCCTCCCCCCTCTCGCCCCCGGTACCCCTTCACTATCATGATCTCACTTCTACCTTACAAATCCAGCTAGACCAGAGGAGATGTACACTGGTACAGATAGGAACTGGAAACACAGGGAACCAAGGGCAGATGATCCCTTCAGGACCAGTGGTGAGAGGGGTGATACTGGTAGGGTAGAGGAATGGTAGGGTGGAAAGGGGGAACCAATTACAAAGATCTACATATAACCTCCTCCCTGTGGGACCAACAAAAGAAAAGGGGGTGAAGGGAGATGTCAGACAGTGTAAGATATGCCAAAATAATAATCTATAAATTACCAAGGGTTCGTGAGGGAGGGCGGAGCAGGGAGGGAGGAGCTAAAAATGAGGAGCTGATGCCTGGGGCTTAAGTGGAGAGCAAATGTTTTTGAGAATGATGAGGGTAACGAATGTACAAATGTGCTTTACATGATGGATGGATGTATGGATTGTGAGAAGAGTTGTATGAGCCCCCAATAAAATGATTTAAAAAAAAAGAAAGAAAAAGAGAAAAATCTTGGACTAGGTTGACTGATATAGTGGTTGAGCTCCAACGTGAAAACAGTGTTCTGTTTTGTTGTACGTAAGTCATTCTGAGTCAGAAAAGACTCGGTGGAACATGACAAGAGCAACAGATGGCTCATCAAATTAGTATGACTAGCTAGGAATGCCGTGATTACATTTCTATGCTTTTAGCGTGGCCTTTAAAAACGATGCCCAGGAATCAAATTGTGTGAGAGAAAAAGGCCAATTATAACCCTGTTCCACAATAAACAACGAATCCTAATCATTGTTATCTTTACAAAGACCAAGAACCTTTTTAAAATTAAGGTTTGTTTTTTTTTTTTAGTATTTTGACAGATCCATCTTCTAAGCTGTCCTTCCACTATCAATAATTTTATGGATTAAGGAAATAACTAATGATATTTAACAGGGGGCGTTTTAGTGAGATACAAAAATAAAGCAGGTCTTCTTGCTATAAGTTTAAAACATGCTTGTCAAAAATCATTCTTACCCAACAAGGCAACTATAGCTAATTAATAACTCCATAGTGATCTACCTGAATGGAGTTATGACTATAGAAATATTAAAGCAACATATAATGTAGTACCCTAATTTGGGAAAATAAATCGGTGTTATTTTCTGGCATTGAGACCATGGTAAAGTGTAATATCGTAATATGGTCCTTGTACCCAAGTTTCTGTAACTCACATCAAATGACTGGGTAGGACTCTGCAAACAGTGAGAGTGCATGGCTAACTCTGTTAGAAGAGATCTATCTATTTTCCTTACCATCACCCTGGGATGAGTCAGCCATCTTCTGAAGCAGCAGTAGAGAGGAGAGACACCTGGAGGAACATAAAAGTGCATGTTCAAGATCTCTGTCAGAAGTGGCAAAAGCCACCCAAACTAGATGCATTATGGATTGTGGCACAAAGACGAAGAGGAACAGCACAGATACCATGGGGCAACTTCTCATTTGGCCCAAGACTATGGCACGGTTGGACAGAGCAGTGGGTAGGCTGGCATTCCAGCCCACGAAGGCAAAGGCCGGAGAAACTGGCTGAGACACTAAGAACTAGAGAGAGTTTTGGCTCCCACGTGACTGAGAGGTTAAGAATTGGAGAGGGAGACTTGCCAGCTGAGGAGACTGAATCCTTACTCTTTGTTGAGTCTGGCTCAAGGCAATCAATTAACTTCCATAATAAGTCCCCTTAATTGTGAGTATATCCTGTGAGTTCTGAGTGGCTACTTCAATAAATTATGGAACTCAGTATCAGTGTAATATATCTTGGGAGGGTGGTTGATTTCATAATAGGTAAGGAAGGATGGATCATGGAGGCAAGTCTGAATACGTCCTCATAGCAATAGGGATAAGAGGAGGTAAGATATGACCATATCTATGTCTGCTCCACTTTTGTCCCTTTTTGTAGTCTATATTTGTTCCTGTTAACTATTTAGGGGGCAAAAATATGGCTTTCTATTCTAATAAAAAATTACCTTCTAAGAAACATAAAGATGCAGTTCTACCCTGTAATAATCAGAATTGGCTCTCTGGCAGTGAATATTGTTTGGTTTGATTAACTATTTTATTAATTTTCTATGGCTAATATGACCAGTCAAGATTAATGAAATATTTCCCTGGTCATGAAATGCCAAATTAAACACACAGTGTTAAAATTTTATGGAGAGAGTGTATGGATGCAGAACAAGATTGTGCTTATGGGATGATGTCTCATTAGTCTCCTTCCCAAAAGGCATCAGTAGCAACTCAGAGTGACAATGCTGGCCATTTACATTTTCTTTATATTATGACTATCTTGACAAACAAACTGTCCCTTCTAGAACCTTTAAAAAGTATGGGAAACACATGTCCTAAAGACTGAATTTTTTTTGTCCTAAAGACTGAATTTACAGACTCAAAATAGTAAAAGAGTATTTGCCAAGATTGACATCAATCAGGATGGTGTTGAATGTTAGTAATTAAGCAATGGGCAATGGAATGAGTGAGCATGATCCAGAAGGGAAGAGATCTTCGTTCTATTGCTGGCTTTCACTTTCTAAATACACAAACATGGACCATTCATGTGATTTAATTGGACTTCATTTTCTTTCATGATCTAAAAAACTAAAAGGCTAGATCTCTATCCAGCATACCTCTGTATATATAATTATATAAGTGTAGTTTTAAATGTCACATTAAATATTAAAATGGTTTGATATTTTAATTTGAAATATTTAAAACTATTTTTATATAAGGCTAAATTAATTGGATTTTCCTTCTAATGCTAATGAATATATCATGATTAAAAAATCTAACATTTTAGTCTCAGTTTAAGAAATATATTTTCTGAAAACCTGATCCAGCACATTTGAGAGAACAAACAAGAGAGGAATTTCCAAATTTGTGAATATATTATACATAAAGGGAGTTCTGAAGTGTCAACCCATATTATAATCTCAGGTTCGTCTTTTAAAATAGATACTAAAGTGTTACTTTTATATCATGCTTATTATATTATTATTATTATAATTCAGTGGTCACTTTTGTTGAGGTCCCTACCTGGTGCAAAGAATGTGCACTTCACAAATAAACTAAAGATGAGTGGCTTGAACCAACTCAGAGGCTTTACCAAAGATAAACCTGCGAATCTGATTTCATAAAGATTACAGCAAAAAGGGAAGGTATCCTATAGCCTTAGAACTTCTCATCTGGAAAAAAAAAAGAACTGCTCATCTGAGTCTTGTTGCCATAGTCTGTGATGCATCTAATCTAGGCAACCTCCACCACTTCAGACAGAGATCTTGGACAAGATCTTTCGTAGTCTAATGTTTCTCTCCCTGCTGCTGCTTCAAATGTGGCCCATCCTTATGCCGAAGAGGAACTAAACAGTCCGATCCCCTTTCTTAGTGTTACTCATGCTTTTTTGCAAAGTCCCACCAGTAAGTTGGTGTGAATGACAGAGACTTGGGTAGTAGAGCCGTATTAAGAAAATTCATTCCACCACAATGTCTACGACGTAATACATTGGAAATGACACCATCAAAATAATAAAATTTGGAAATTCAAATTTTAGATTCTATGTTGGGGCTAGGGGCGGTGATAGATAGAGTCCCTACTGAGAAGAAGAGGGAATGGGCTCCAGTTATTCCCTGAGGGGTTTAATTCAGCCAAGGGCAGGCTTTTCTGTATGAGAGAAGGCTCTTAAATATTGGCTCTGTTTCTGGGAGAGACCAGCAACTCTTCTAGAAACTCTGTGACAACGCGAAAGAATCTGGTAAGATTCTCTTCCCAGTAGCTAGATGGAATACCCACAGTAGAAAACCTAGATACTCCTTGAGAGTGGCTGTAATTCACTCCTGTAATGATTTCATACTTCAACGCCACTGCCACCCAGTCTACTCCAATAGTGACCTTATAAAGGATTTCTGAGACTATCCATCTTCACAGGAGCAGATAGCCTTAGTTCTCTTGGACAAGGGATTCTAAAATCTAGAGAAATTTTTCCTTTAAAAGATTAGTTATTCCTGAGTTTATCAGTTTAATTTGAAAATGAAAGGAAATGTATTGTTAAAAAAATGGATGATGGCATGTTCCTGAACTTCAAGCAGAGATTATTTTATTTGGTTTCATTAATAGAATGACTTAAAAGCCTTACTAAGCCAGTAAATAAACAAATAAATAGCTTTATTGAAGAAGTGAAAATGTCAAATATCATTATAGTTTATGATAAATAATAAAGATTTATGGTCCCCAAGATGTACAGCAGTTTAAGAATATATTACACAAAACATTTCTAAATTATTTTTTCCAGGTATATATGCTGCTTTATTATAGAAACAATGAGTATTTGATATTTTAATCGTCAATATTTTGAGAAAAACCTTCAATTTTGAATTGCTTCATTTTCTAGACCTTGCTTAACTGCAACTGTAGTTAAGTCACTTAATACCTTCATGATGTTTTGATTCAATGCCAATTAAAGAAATGTTGCCAGGAGAAATCTATGTCATAACCATTAAAATCTTAAAAGGAGAGCCGTAGATTAATGTCATATATTTATTTGGCTCGGGGTACTTTTGTTCTGGCTTATAACTTTTCCTCTTTTATGTATTAAGCATATATATCTATATAGATATTTATAGATATAGATATCCTTCTAACTTTCATGAAACAACTAACTGCCAAAAACCTTTCAGAGAAAAGTAGCTTAGCTGATTGGCTCACTCACTCACTCACTCATTTACGCATGCACTCACTCAGTCAGTCAGTCACTCACTCAATAGTAGTCAATTAATTTGACCCCTCTAGGCCAATTCCTTATTGTAATTCTGGATCCTATGTCTGTGGCAGCCACTGTGTCGACCCATCTTGTAGAGGTCCTTCTTCGTTTCCCCTGTCCCTCCACTTTGCTGGAAACTTTCAACAGCAGTTACAGCACTTGGTCAGGTTGCTATTGTCAAGTGCCCCAGGGTCATCTCTAACCCATAGCAACTATGTGCACATTTGAGTGGAACAGTGCCCGGTTCAGAGCCATCCTCACCAATGTGCTTATGCTTGAGACAAGGTGCCAGTCCATCTACTTGAAGGCCTTCCACTTCTCCACTTTACCAAACATAATGTCCTTCTCCAGGGACTGGCCTCTCCTGACAACATAGCCAAAGCACGTAAGTTGAGGTCTCATCATCCTTGCCTCTAAGTGGTATTCAGGCTGAATTCCTAAGACAGATCAGTTTGTCCTTTTAGCAGTCCACGTGACTTTCAGTGTCCTTCTCCAGTACAACAATGCAAATACATTCATTCTTTTTCAGTCTTCCTTATTCAATGCCAAACTTTCACATGCAAATATAACAACTGAATATATACCATGGCTCTTTGAATTTGGCATACCTTAGTCCACAAGGTAACATCCTTGCCTTTCAATACTCTAAAGACATCTTGTGTAGCAGATTTACCTAATTCAACTCTCTTTTGATTTCTTTTTTTAATTAAAAATATTATTAATTGGTAGTTAATATAGAAATCATATCATTTTGTAGTTCAATCACGTCAAGCTGTAATTTACAATTGCTACCACAATCATTTCCCAAACATTCTTTTCCTCCCTGGACTCCTTTACAGTGTGAACTCCCTTTTGCCCACTGCCCACCACTACTGTATGCCCCCCACCAACCCTTATCCTATTTACTGCCATTATAAATTCATCAATTCTGGAATTCTTAAACTGATTCCTTGACTCATAAGCATTGATTGTGGATCTAAGCAAGATGAAATCCTTGAAATCCATCTTGTGTTGGTCCAGTTGTGAGAATATTGGTCTTCTTGACATGGAATTGAAAGTCCTCCTCACTTTCAGGAAGCAAAGTTGCTGCATATCTCAGGTTGTTAATAAGTCTTCTGCCATTCCTGATGCCACTTTCTGCGTCATATAAGCCAACGTCCCTGATAAGATTTACTAATTATGATGAAAGGATACAACCTTGTTGACACTATTTCTGATTTTAAACCATGTAGGTTTCCCTTGTTCCATTCATACTAGTGCCTCAATCTATGTATAAGCTCTGCATGAGTAATAGTAAGTCTTTTGGAATTCCCATTCTTTGCAAGGTTATTCATAGTTGATTATGGTCCACCCATTCGAATGTCGTTGCATAGTCAATGAAACACAAATAAGCATCTTTCTCATATTTTCTGCTTTGAGCCATGTCCACCTGACATCAGTAATGACATCCTATTTCCAGACCTCTTCTGAACCAAGTTGAACCCCTGGCAGCACCATGTCTACATATTGCTGTAAGCTTGGTTGGATAATCTGCAACAAAACTTTACTTGCATGTGATATCAATAATATTGTTCTATAGTTTGAGCATTCTGTTGAGCCACCTTTCTTTGGAATGGGTACAAATATGGATCTCTTCCAGTTAGTTGGCTAAGCAGCCAACTTCCAAGTTCTTTGGCATAGAAGAGTGAGTGTTTGTAGTACTTCATCAGCTTGTTGAAACATTTCCATTGGTATTCCATGAATTCCTGAAGCCTTGTTTTTTCAGGAGCCCTGATGGTGTAGTGGTTATGTATCAGGCTCCAAATGTCAATGTCCACAGTTTGAAACCACTAGCCACTCCTCAGAGAAAGGCATGATTTTCTACTCCTATAAACAGTGACAGTCTCAGAAACTCACAGGGGCAGTTCTAACCTGCCCTCCAGGGTCACCATGAGTCGACATCAATTGGCAGAGAGTTTTTCGGTTTTTTGTTTTGGGATCATTCTTTCAGAAGCAGCATTAGTTCTAGCTCATATGCTACCTCATGAAAGGGTGGGTGGTTGACCAGTTCTTTTTACTACAGTGACAGTATTCTTTTTTATCTTCTTTTGATGCTTCCAGTATCGTTCAATATTTTGCCCATAGACTCTTTCAATATTGAAACGTGAAGATGTTTTTCAGCTCAAGATATGCTGAGTGTGTTCTTTCTTTTGGTATTCTAACTCTAGGCCCTTGTACATTTCATTTTGCTCTTTGATGTTTGTCTTTTTGAGATGCCCTTTGAAACTGTCTGTTCAGTGCTTTGACGTCATCATTTTTTTCCATTTGCCTTAACCACTCTGTGATTAAAAGTAAGCTTCAGAGTCTCTTCAGATATCCATTTTGACCTTCTTCCCTTTCTTTCCTGCTTTTTAAATGAACATTTGCCTTCTTCGTGAGTGATGTTCTTGATATCCTCTCACAGCTCATCAAGTGTTCTATCATGGTGCTCAATGCTTCCAATCTGCTCATGGTGCTCAATGCTTCCAATCTGCTCATGGTGCTCAATGCTTCCAACCTGCTCTTAAGATGTTCTCAAAATTCAAGTGGGATATACTCAAGATCATACATTGGCTTTTGCGAACTTTAATTTTTAAAAAATTTTTAACCTGAGCTTCCATAAGAGCAATTGATGGTTTGGGCATAATAACAATTGTGAGGCTATCCCAGGGCCAGGCACTGTTTGTTTAGTAGTGCATAGGGTGACAATGAGTGGCAACCAACTCAATGGCTGAACAATGTCTATCATCTCATTTGGGAGGAAGTTCATTGCTACAAGATTAAGTTGGGGTTAGAACATCCTTTGTATTCCTTGAGGGAATACAAAGGTGAGTGAGTCTCTCACTCAACCCACTGCCATCAAGTTAATGCTGACTCATAGTGACCCTGTAGGACAAGGTACAACTTCCCCAATGAGCATTCTCAAGATCTCTGTCTTAAGTGGGAGAGGATCCGAGACCAGATACTTCAGAGCCTGTGGCATGGAGACGCAGAGAATCAGCACCAAGATTAACAGGCATCTTCTTCTATCTGATGGTGTCCTGGGATGGTGTCCTGGTAGTGGTTATATGTGTGGCTGCTAACCTCAAGGTCAGCAATTTAAACTTACTAGCCCCTCTGTGGTAGGAAGACAAGGCTTTCTACTCCTATAGAGTTACAGTCCTGGGAACCCATGGGGATTTTCCATCCTATTCCATAGGGGAGTTATGGGTCAGAATTAACTCATTGCGTTAGGAGGTTATTAACTTTCCAATAAACTCCCTTCATCATGAGTATTGTGTGTGAATTCTGTGTGGTCATTGGAACAGATTTTTAATCAAGCATAGAAGTAGAGTCCCATGGGAAACATGGCTGGTGTCAGGAAGGCTAAAGAAAGATGGAGTGTGAAGGCTTTCCTGAACCTGCCTCCTGGAAATAAGGAAACCAGAGGTCAGATATGACCAGCACCCTGCCCTTACCCTGGCCCTTATTATGTACTCGCTCACTACCATTGGTCTATGTAGACTCATAGCCATCTCCTAGGACAGAGCAGAATTGTCCCTTTCCGTTTTGGGGGTCCTACATCTCTATAGGAACAGGCTTTGTGACAAGCACTCCGGAGGGCCATCAACTGCAGAACCAGGGCTCCATGAGTGGTTTGCTAGCCACTATCAATCTCTCAGAAATCTTCATGCAAGCAAATAGACACTTAAAATGAATCTGGTATGTATATGTATGAACTGTGAAAAGAATTGTATCAGCCCCAATAAATTGTTTTAAAAAAAAGGAAAAGAAAAAAAAATAAAATGAATCTGTCTGTAAATAATAAATATTTATCAAAAATGCTATCATGAGTTTTTCTTTAAGAAATTTTGATGATTTACTTCTTAAGTCTCTAACTTAAAGCATATTATTTTATGTAAAATTATATCTGCTACATTATATATGTGTTTAAATTATAATAATCTGTATTAATTTTAATATATTTAACTGTGTATATAATATATAGTCCTGAACACCTACTAATTGCCTTTGAATAGACTCCAAATCATAGTGACACTATAGGAAAAGGTAGAACTACCTCATAGGATTTCTGAGGATGTATTTATGAAATCAGACTGCCTTATCTTTTTCCAAGTAAGTGACTGATGAACTCAAGCCACTGATCTTTCTATTGGCAGTTGTGTTAGTCTGGGTACATTAGAGAAACAAATCCACAGAAACTCATGTGAAAGAGAGAGTTTTCTATAAAAGTTAAGTGCACATCAAGGAAACATCCCAGTGTTGCCCAAGCCCACAAGTCCAACATTAACCCATATGTCCAACACCAATCCATAAAGTCCTCCTCCATCACACAAAACACACACTATGTCACCGACTACAGGAGGAAAGATGAATCAGTGAATGTGTAAGCATCTTAGCGCTGGCAGGATCTCCACAGGGCTGCTCCAGCACCCAGGGCTGCATCAGGGTAGGTCCATGTGGCTTCTCCTTAGGGATGTCTTGCAGGAAGTGAGCCTTGCCAGCTGAAGCAGGGAACTAGCTAAGGCAACTGTACCCTGGTCTGACCATCAGAAAGCAAGAGACCCGAGAACTAGAATGGTGAAGTTCACCAAGCCATTTATCCCTCCAGCCTTCAATGAACCCCACATGTGTTTTTCGGCCAGGTTGGCACAATAATCTAACTACCTCAGTAGTAGAGGAATTAACTACTGCTCCTCAGGGTAAATCAACAATTCACTGCCATTAAGGGGAATCCAACTCATAGGAACCCTATAAGATTGAGCAGAGCTGCCACTGTGAGTTTCTGAGATTGTAAATGTTGAAAACAACAGAAAGCCTCACATGTCTCTGCAGAACACTGATGGTTTCACACTGCTGACTTTGTGGTTAACTGCTGAAGGGTTCCCTTGGGGTCCATGAAGTAAAAGTCTGCAAAAATGATACAGAGGCCAGATCTGAACACCTCTGGCTGGTTACAGTAAGAAGGAGAATCCAACTGCACAAGCAGAGTTCAGACTAGAGTACAACCTCCAATAAATGTTAACCTATTCTGATTGCAACAGTCTCTTCTATGATGTTCTACTACTCTGCTGTATTCACCATTCCATTGCAATGGCCCTACTTACAGGCAATGCTCCTGATTATGGAGACTTGTTAGATAAATGAGGATCAGTACATATTAGTGATACAGTTCTTTTGTTTATAGTGTTTCATCTTAGCTATGCCCACAGGCGCATCTTTCTGTGATCTTTGGCCTCTCGGCCATGATATCTCTAGTAAAGGACATCATTCTGGCCTATTCCGATAAATAGTACATAGCTCCAATATTACAAGCAATGATAAATGACCAATGGGCGATCCTCTTTGAAAGTCAACCTCCTGCCTGAAAACATTCAGTTCTACTCATTCCTGGGCTGAGAAGCATTCTGTTGGTAGCATTGACTAAGGCTGTCCATCTGCTGCCTCTCCACACTTCATTCCTGGTTCTTCTTCCATGATAGTCATAGAATTCAATGTTCTTGCTCCTGAGATGACTCATTATGTACTCAGTGGGCTGGCAAAATGGACCAATCACTTCATTAGAGTTCTTTACACCATATTTGCATACTTGAGTCATTTAATAGGAGTTATAGAAATTTCACTTCACAAGGCCTTTGAAATATTCTGGATGTCTTCAGTGGATTCTTAAACATTGTGACCTGTCAGTAATGAAGGAAAGCTTAGTTGGCTGCTGTTTTTTTTTTTTTAACAAGTATCTCTCATGCTACTCTGGCAGATATTTGTTATATCACTACTTTGCATGTACTACTCTAAATGATAACAGAATTTAGCTCAGTTCTAAGAAGATATTTTAGGAGATTGCTGACTGAATTTTAATTTAAGGTGAAGAATAGCTCTGATCCAGTAGTGGGCTATGAGTTGCACTTCTAAATATAAGGTCAGTAGTTCAAACCCATTAGCCATTCCGCAAGAGAAAGAAATGGCTTTCTGCCCCTCAAAAATATTTGCAGCCTCAGAAATCCACCCAAAGGCAGAGAGAAATGCCTGGAAGACAGGCATTCTGACTCATGAGTGACCCTTAGAGGACAGAGGTAGAACTGCCTCTGGGCTTTTGAGGCTATAATTGTTGATGGAAGTAGAAAAACCTGTCATCCCTTGGGGCACCTGGTGCTTTTGAAATACTGACCTTTCAGATCATAGCTCAATGCATAACATTTAAAGTAATGTAGTGTCTTATAATTCTAAATATAATGAATTTTATTCAAGTCGTATTTCAAAATGAAAGTCTATATTTTTAATAAGCATTTTATTGGGGGCTCGTACAATTCTTATCACAATCCATACAACATCCACTGTTTCAAGAACATATGTACATTTGTTGCCATCATCATTCTCAAAACATTTGCCTTCCTCCTGAGCCCTTAATATCTGCTGCTTATTTTCCCTCTCCCTTCCCACTCCGCCCTACCCGATGAACCCTCCATCATTCATAAGTTATTATTATTTTGTCATATATTACACTGTCTGATGTCTCCCCCTGCCTTCTTCCCTGCTGTCCCTCCCCAAGGGAGGAGGCTATACGTAGATTCTTGTAATCAGTTCCCCCTTTCTACCCCACATTCTCTCCACCCTCCATGCATCGCCACTCTCACCACCGGCCCTGAAGGAGTCATCTGTCTTTGATTCCCTGTGTTTCCAGTTGCCATCTGCACCTATGTACATCCTCTGGTCTAGCCAGACATTTGATAAGGATCCAAAATGTATTAAATGGGAAGCAGATGCCATCTTCAATAAATGGTGCTGGAAAAAAATGGATATCTACCTGCAGAACAATGAAACAAGACCCTTACCTCACTCTATGCTCAAGAATAACCTCAAGGTGGACCACAGACCTTGAGGTAAAACCACAAACTATTAGGGCCATCAACAAAGGAATTGGGACAAACCTCAGAACCTTGGCACAGGGATTACATAGGCTATAAGAAATCAGGAAGGATACAAATACAGAGGAGACACAAATAGACAAGTGGGCTATACTGACGGTAAGACACCTGTGTACATCGAAAGAAGCCACCAAGAGAGTAATAAGAGAGTCTACCGACTGGGAAAACATCTTTAGCAATGACACATCCAACAAAGCCCTTATTACTAAAATCTACACTACTTTGCAAGCTTTCAATAAGAGAAAAACTAATTGCCCACTGAGGAGGTGGGGGAAGGACCTGAACAGAAGTTTCACAGAGTCTGAAATCTGAATGGCCAATAAACATATAAGAAAATGTTCCTGATCATTAGCCATAAGAGAAATGCAAATCAAAACAACTATGAGATACCACCTAATGCCCTCAAAGATAGCCCAATTCAGAGAATCAGAAAGCAACAAGTGTTGGAGGGGCTGTGGTGGGATAGGAACTCTCATCCACTGCTCGTGGACCTGTAGGTATGTACAGTCACTATGGAAATCGATTTGGCGATTTCTCAAACAGATGGAAATTGAGTTACCATACGACCCAGCAGTCCCACTACTGGGCATATACCTAGGAGAGGCAAGAAACAAACCACGGTCAGACATCTGTGCAGGTCTATATTTTACACCAAGCATAATTTCTTTTCAATATTTCTTATTTTCATGCATATAAAGAAGCTTTGAAAAGAAAAAGGAAGATATAAGCTATACTAATAACCAAGCAGAAAATTCTCTTTTTCAAAATTTTATCTCAAGGAACTCAAAGGCAAAGATCAAATTAAATTCTTCATGGAAAACCCACAATGGTACAAGAGTCTTCAAAAGGAGAAAATCAAGCGTATTCATTATTGCACCTCAACTTGGCTGTCGTTAACTGGAGGCAACTGAGTTTGCCCTGTACCTTATTGCTGAAGGCAATAATTACTCACTCAACCTTGGACCGTCCCCACCCCTATCCTCTAGGATGAATACAGGTAGGCAGACTCTGAAATAGTCTTATGCATTGACCCTTGGATTTTTTTAATATAATGGTAAATTCAGAGTTCAAAGTAATACTCTTTTCACCTTAGTACACAGCCTCTCCCCGGAGAGAAATACTATGGGACATTTCTTATGTACATTTCCAAAGTACATTGAGTATTGTATATTGACAAAATATAGGTGACTCTTTTGGACAGAGAAGGATGATCATGCCGGTATAAAAATCCTCTTGATTTCAAATTATATGATATAAATACACCAAAGCATAACTTACTAGCCTAAAAGAGTTGATGTCACTGGGCAGTGTATTTACTACAAGATAATGGCTTAGATACCAGAAGAAATCGGAGTATTTTACAAATAAGAGTATTTCACAAATAAGTGTTCTATTAGCAACAATGGGATTTATTAACATGTACTGCCTGCAGCAATCAACAAAAATTTACATGAGAATATGCATATTAGCATAATGAAAACTATTCTGGTGCTAAGACATCCCTTGAGATTTCACAACCACTGGTAAACAACTGTTTGTTTTGGCAGAGAAATCAATTAATTCCCTGTTGTATAAATAATGTGTTTGGAAAGCAATTTGGAAGTAAATGGAGAAATGCCTTCCTTTGACCTGTTCATGAACTCTCTTTGTTAATTCTAAAATATATGTACGTAATTGTAATTATATGTATATAATTATAAATATATATGTGTAAAATGATTGGAAAGGGTATAAGTTGTAACTACTGAATAAATATTAAACTACAAAACATATTTTAATAGTTTATTTTATTTGGCTTTGTTTTGAGAATATACATAGCAAAAAGATACTGATTCTGTCAGTACTATCTAATTCATTTATACTGATACCTTTCCTTAAAGTTTGTAATCATTCTTATCTTCCCTTTCTGTATTTTTCCAATTCAGGGATCGCCTGATTCATAACAGTAGCAAAATTACAGTTATGAAATAGCAACGGAAATAATTCGAGGGGGGGTGGTGACCACAACATTCGGAACTGTATTACTGGCTTTTGGTATTAGGAAGGTTGAGAACCACTGCTGTAGAGCCTTCACCGACAGTATGGCTGTGTGGATACCTGATTCCAGACTTCTAGTTTCCAGGTGTCTTATATAAAAGAACTTAAATGTGGGAAAAAATGACTTTATATCTAATGCAACATCTTAGTACTATGACTCAAATAACATCATTGTCACCAATGTGGTTCTTCAGCAAGCAGATGATGATTACCCCATGGTTCAGGAGACTGGAAGTTCTCATTGAAAATGGTGGCTCAGGGGAAAGCTTCTCTCTTTGCTGAATCCGAAGATTCTTGTCTGTTGACACTTCTGCTCCGAGGCAATCCTGAAGTGTCTTGGCATTTCTCATCTGCTATCCATGACATTTCACCCTTGTACCTCCCCAAACACAAGCCCTTTCCACATGCCAAACAGCTGCACACTACCACATCATTGCACACTATTTACATCAACTGCAAGCCCCAATACTCATCTTCCAAATCATCTAAATGAAATATAAGTGAGGCTTTAGGCATATTCTATTGTGGAGCAAGATTCCTTTTCTTCGATGTACCTGAGAAATTTAAACTACGCCTCTGTGTTTTCAAAGTACAATGTTGGAGCAGTCACAAGGGAGTCAATTCCTTTACAAAAGTGAGCAACTGAGAAGAACAAAAACGTGTAAGAGTCACAAGAAATCCCAACACTCAACACAATTTGCATCAACTCGCCAGGCTAGGAAAGAATCCTCTGTTTTCTGGAAGCCATCTGGACAGTGGCCTTGTCCTCTCGTTTCTGAGTGTGAAGGGACCCTGGCTTTGTGCTCCACCTTCCAGTTTCGCCTGCTTGGTCATTCTGTTCTCTGGGCTTTGACTGCCTGGTTTTCCCAGTTCATTTGGGTGTTGACCCTGTTTCTCAGCCCCTGTATTCATCTGCCCATTGGTATGGCACCCTTTGACCTCTGCCTTGAATGTCCCCACACTACTGGCCCTTCTGAATAGCAACTAGACGTTCTAGTACTGAATTATAAACATGCAACGCTTAGAAATCTAAGAGCCTATGGAACTCCCCCTTGCAGATCAATGAAATTGAGGGTGCCCACGTGGACGCTGAGAGGGCCCTGCTCCCCCAAACCACTTTCCAACAGCTCTACTGTGCTCCAGCCAAACTTAGGGATAGTTCCTTTCTTTCTGGAAGGACATTAGATGCAACGTCTTTGACTTGCTTCCTGCCTGTAGAATTCCAACAAGGATATGGTACCCTTTCCTTTCAGCGTTTTGTTGTGTGCTTCAGTTCCCTCTGACTCTAAGTCTAAGTTGACCGCAGCATTGCTCTCCATCCATGTACAATCCACATGTGGTTCATTTTCTTTGAAAACCTGACCATGAACACATACAGTATATTTGCTCCCAAAGCAAGCACAGGATAAGGATACTTGATAGCTACATTTCTATAAGCAACATGATGTTGGCATTGCCATATTTATTCTCTCTCATTTATCTTAAGAAATCATTTTCTTGGGGGCTTTATCCTTTTGGGGGGGGAGGGCTATATATACAACCTTGTAATGGGTTCTCCCTTTCTCCCCCCTCCCCCTCCCGACCATCCCTGTACATCACTACTCCCACTACTGTTCCTGAGTGGGTTATCTGTCCTGAATTCCATGTGTCGAGAGCTCCTATCTGTACCAAGATGTGTTCTCTGGTCTAGCCAAATTTTTAAGGTACAGCCAGGCGATGGTAGTGGGGAGGAAGCATTCAGCAACCAGAGGAATGATGTGTGTTTCCTTAGTACTATACTGTACCTTGGTTGAATCATCCTTCCTAAAAACCCTTTTGTGGGGGGATATCCTATTGTCTACAGATGGGCTTTAGGTCTTCACTCCAAACCTTCTCGTCCGCACCAATATAGTTGTTTGTTTAGGATTTTTTGATACCTGATACCTAATTCCATCAACACCTCATGATCACACAGTCTGGTGTGCTATTTTCATGAGAGTGGGTCTGTCCAGACCACAAGGGAAGCGGACTACGAGAGAGAGAGAGAGAGAGAGAGAGAGAGAGAGAGAGAGAGAGAGAGAGAGAGAGAGAGAGACAGAGACAGAGACAGAGACAGAGAGACAGAGAGAATGAGAACCTAATCATGGCCCACCCAGCCAAGTGACAAGTTATTAGAACCTGTCAGGTGCATAAGCAAAAGTAGTGAAGAGTGTGAATGAGTACCCCGCTATCAAAAGATAGCATCTGGGGTCTTAAAGGCTTGAAGTTAAACAAGCAGCCATCCAGCACAGAAGCATATTTATTCTCTAAAACAAGAGAGCCTTTCCCTAAAGCACTTCTGAGCCCTCACCAGAATTGCCTGTGAACTCCATAATTCTATCAGCAGTGTCTTCTAGGCAATCTATTTTTTTTTACTACTTAGTACCTACACTCTTCCACTGCCAAATCCAAAACCACTTCCACATACCACGCACCCCTGCCTTCCAGTTTCAAATTCCTCAATAATCTTACGCTGCTAGAGCAGTAGTCCCACTTGCATGTGGATCAGATGAACAGAAATATATAATCTAAGAATCTGGGAAACTAAAATTCTGTCTGCATGGAGCCAGCATCAGTGGATTACTTTATTTCTTTGCAGAATCTGGAGTAAAGCCTTTTTCCCTTTGAATTGTGCTTCAGGCCAATTTTAACATATCTGGGCATCTCTCTTTCCCCATATCCCAGTTTCTCACTTTTAAAATGTATTTTATATCTCAAGAGAGATATAAACACCCTATACTAACCATGGCTTATTAACCCAACAAAGACCAACCATTCTGCAATAGAATTATAAAAACCTGCGTAGATGTTAAGATACTCTTGGACATAATTCAATCGTAACATGCAATGTAATTTTAGAAAATTAGATATTTCTATAGTGGATGTATTTATCTTTGTCTCTTTTGAAACGTGCAGTAATTCATACAGAGGATGGAGGGGTTTTATAGCTGCTAAATGTTATCTGCGTGGTTCCCCAAATTGACCTGTGAGACAACCAGAAGCTCTCTCAGCACATGTTCGATTTCAAAAACTTTGTTTTCTTTTGGCCAGTGCTTCTACCAGCCTTTAGCTTATGGCCTTAGAAAGTAATTTTTTTAAATCAATAATTGAGCAGTTTTAGAACTGCTGTACATCATAATTTGGTCAGCTTTCTTCAAATAAAATCTCATTCTCCCCTTTATGTGTGTATATGCACATTCATGTGTCTGTACATGAGTGTTTTGTATTTCAATGTGATGAGACATGTACTTAAAGAAGCCTGTTATGATTCTTAATTCAATAAATTGATACCATCTTCTTTACCCAAGTTCCCAGCCAGCTGAATGACAGAAAGGACTTATGGTGACTAGAGATCAAATATAAGGGTTTGGTTGCTGTTGTTGTTTTGCTTTTGTTGAATGCTGGATCATAAGTAAAATCTATGACCAAAATGGATTTGTCTTATATTATTAAACTAGGCAGATTTTTCCCCTCAAAATTATTGAATCAATGGAACAACCACAGCCCTAATCCATTAAAAAGCCAAGAATTAATCTCTCCTGTTTAGACTTGTTTAGAAAGTGCCAGGACCCTGGTGGGACTGATACACATGTTTCTGATTCCTTCTCCCAAACTCATCAATAAGATTAGTTACTCATTTTGTTCTCTGGAACAAATGCGCGGAGGGTGGGCACAGGAGAAGCACAAAGTGTTATTTTAACAAAATATGAATTATTAAAACACAGCAGTAAAAGGAAGTAAGCTGTCTGTCAATAGTGAGTACTCATTAATAAAAAATTTTTATTTTATGAGTTTTTTTTAAAGAAGTAATTTTTGCATCCTGTTGTAGACTGGTAATTAAGGGGCAGAAGAATTGATTTTTGTCATTACTAATGCAATTTGCCATCTGCAAATGTAATCTCATAATTTGAGCCTAATTTTATTTTTAAATTTAATAAAGCTTTTTCTGAGACTAGTTTATAAAATGAAATGTCATCCTTTTAGAGAGATGACCATGGAAAAGTGAGTTATCAGCATTTTCAATTGCTCATATTAACTATTCTCTGAATCAGTCAATTATATGATTTTATGCTGTGCATCATGCCAAGGAGAAGTAAAGGGTCAGTGTAGACCCCTCCCCACCTCACATGGCTTCTTATCAGATGCTAATTTTATGATATTATGATTATAAATACATTTCTAGTTAAAATATATAAAGCCTCTATTTACTTGTGGAAAGTAAATCCTATATCATTAAATTTTAGGCAAGTGCATTTGTAATTTCCAATCCAGAGCTTTGTAAAAACATATGTAGTAAATTAAAATAGTTCTCTGAATCAAATTAATTAAGAATGCACACATTACTGTAATTAACATAATTATTTTAAATTTAATCACCAATGATAATAGCTAGAGGGAGAAATGAAACAAAATATTTTAAAAATAAATATGCCTTTAAAACCCATATAATTTTAGTTTTTTTATACTGATTTATCATATTAGAATGCTAAGCATTTTGCCAATATAAGTTTGTTTTTAAAACAGTTGCTAAAATGTGCAAGTATATTTGAAGGCATAAAAGAAAATTTTAATTCATGACTTGCATATTAAAAATAGAGTGCATTAATTTTATAAGGAATAAATATTATGCAGAAAAGTTTAGTTTTTCCTTTTTCAAGATTCCAAATACAAATTGGACATTTTATTTAGTATTTAACTTTATTTCATTCATTGTTTTAAATAAATGTGCTTAAAGTTACAATAGCCTTGTTATGCTTCAGTTATGTAAGCATGACTTTGGAAATTAAAAATAACTGTTGAGTTAGAGATTATAGTAATAAAGTCAATCAAAAAATGCCTTTCCTTTAACAAAGAGACTCTTCAAATTTCATATTGTGTTCAAAATGTCATGTGAAATTTCACCCATTTTTTAACTGAAAACTGGAGGTTTGGAGTGTCTGCATGGTTTCTCTGAATATCAGAGCTAATAAATGTTTACCCTGGGACCAGTTGCCATGTATGTTGCTTTTGGATCACTGTTCTTTACAATACAAAGCAATCCTCTCAGCATCCGTTACCAAATAAATTGATATAATTATGTGGAGGGTAAGTGAAAATGTATTTCTACAAAAGTACAGAAACCTTTTGTGGTATTTAGATTTTAATTTAACTTGCTGTCAATCAGGTTGGATTGATTGACAGCCTGATGATACCTCCTCAGGGTAGGGGTGGGGTGGCATTTCTGTAAGAGAGAGACAGAACTTTTCCCACTGCCCCATCTCCTTCACCTCCCCGCTGACGCTGACTGAGACTCTGTGTCTGCCTCTAGGGCGGGTCCAACCCAGTAAGCCAGACTGAGAGCTGCTGGTGCCCTGTCAGGTTTCCATGGACTTTGTGTCCACATGACTCTTCATTCGCAGGCCTATGATCTCCCTTTATCCCATTTAATCTTTCAGAATCATTGGTCTACAACAATGTGAATCTCATGATGGCCCTGGATAGTGTCAGACTTATGGACTGAAGTTGGTCTATCTAAACTGAGGTGCCTTCTTGAATAAAAATTATTTCTTACTGGTCGCGGGGAGGACATGAGCTAGTCGGGGTGCAGGGTATCAATGATGAAAGATACAACTTTCCTCTAGTTCCTAAACACTCTCTGCCCCGCCCCCGCCCCCTATCATGATCCCAATTCTACCTTACAAATCTGGCTAGACCAGAAGATGTATGTACACTGGTAAAGATAGGAACTGGAAACACAGGGAAACAGGATGCATGCTTCCTTATAGAACAGTGGTGAGAGTGGCAATAGTGGGGGGGGGCGGTGAAGAGGGGGAAAAGGGGAACCGATGAGAAGGATCTACATATAACATCCTCCCTGGGGGACGGACAACAGAAAAGTGGGTGAAGGGAGATTTTGGACAGTGCAAGATATGACAAAGTAATAATTTATAAATTATCAAGGGTTCATGAGGGAGGGGGTGCAGGGAGGAAAGTGGAAAAATGAGGAGCTGATATCAAGGGCTTAAGTAGAAAGAAAATGTTTTGAGAATGATGATGGCAACAAATGTACAAATGTGCTTGACAATGGATGGATGTATGGATTGTGAAAAGAGCTGTATGTGCCCTCAATAAAATGATTTTTTAATGTTATTCCTAATACATATTAGTGCCACTCATATATCTCCACAGACAACCAAACCTAACACATCTCCCTAAACAAAAATATAAAAAATATTTTATGTATTGCTTCCCCACATATCTTCCATCTTGCACTATGCAGTTGTGTAGACATTTCTGAAAGTGGTGTTTCCCTTGCTCTACTCTTTCCAGGGGAAAAAAAAAAAAAGACTAGGAAAAAGAGACAGATATTCCACTTCTGAGTTATGGTGGTACTGAACAATTTTGAAGGATATAGACTACTAGAAAGAGGACCAAATCTATCTTGGAGGCAGTAAGTCCAGAATGTTTCTTAGAAGTGAGGATTGTGACATTTTTCTAATGTTGTCAGGAAGAAGCGCTCTGTAGTATAACCCATCATGCTAATTAAAATAGGGGAAAGGAAACGTATTCTTAATAAACTAGACTGATACAGTGATGCAACCAATGGAGGAAGACAACAAAATCTTTGAAAGTGTTGCAGAACCACGCAGGTTTCCTTCTGTTATATTTGTTTATATGTGCGATGAGCTGAAATGGCTCAGTAGTTCTTTCAACTCTTCTCTGAGGAATTTCTCACATTTCAATTTATAACAGTGTTGGCATCTTTCAGGGACTGAAATGTCTTTCCTTATCCTTGTACTTTGAGTTTAGAAAACAAAAAGACAAAATAATAATTGATAAATTATCAAGGGCTCATGAGCGAGGGGGGAGTGGGAAGGGAGGGGAAAAAGAGGACTTGATGCAAAGGGCTTAAGTGGAGAGCAAATGCTTTGAAAATGATTAGGGCAAAGAATGTACAGATGTGCTTTATGCAATTGATGTATGTATATGTATGGATTGTGATAAGAGTTGTATGAGTCCCTAGTAAAATGTTAATAAAAAAAAAAAAAGAATCTGGAAGGGGTGAGATAAGGGACTGTAATGAATACCCTAAAGTTTCCTCTCAATTTTCCTTAGGACAGCAACAGCTGCCTTTGAAGAACAAGCAGTTGTACTGTCATAATGAAGAAAAAAAAACCTCTTTTTTCTCATTAATTCAATTTCTATTTTTCTTCACAACTTCTTCTCAATGAGCCTCTGTCATATAATCTTGTACCCTTCAAGAGCATCTGTCACAATCACCCCTTTGGTATCCCCCAAAACATTTTCAGCTGATTGGTCTACCTTAAATTGAATCAGCCAGCAGACGTTCTTTGCACACACCTAGTGATCAAAGGACCTGTTTATACACATTTTGTTTGGAATCAATCTCTCCGTGTAGAACCGAAAGGCTATTGGTAGCAATTTTCAATTACTCTCTTCTTGTGGTAAATATTAAATACTTGGACCTGAATTTGTCCTCTTTCTACTAAAATCCTAAATTTGTAACTTTTTATATTTTATAACTTTCAGGATAGAAGATTTCCCTATTTAAAAATAAATGATTTCCTGCCAACACTGTCATAATCAGGATGATAGTGATTTTTTGTTTAATAACTGGACTCTTTTTTGCATTTAAACACAATTTATAAAAACCTTGTGAAAATGGAGCGTTTTCTTGAAAGTGTAAAGGAATTTGCATGTAGGGTTTATACCTTTTATTGGAAGAGGATTTTAGTAAACCAACCCCCTTCCAAATGGATGAAAAATATTACCATTTTTATGCTGATGAGGCTTCCCTGGGAGAAGTGAGCTCAGTTGGGAGACACTATGCTAAAATGACATTGGGGGTTGCCATGGGATACAGTTATAAGAGCATTTGCAGCGCAGATGGAAGGAAGCTAAATAAGTATACCCAGGTACAAAATGAGAAGTTTTCTATTTAATTTGCCATTAAACAATGGAATAACATGAACATTTGTCTATGGGAAAAAAATTCCTCTCGTCAGAGCAAATTGCGCTTGGCATTTGGAAATATAATCCTATAATTGTAAATCAAATTAGTTTTAAAACTTGAGAGAACAGATTTTATAATGGTGTGATAATGTTCTTCAAGGAAATAGTTTCTACTATTCATCTGGGAAAATCAGATGAATACCCATTTCCCTAGTATGAATCTATACTTTCCTTTTGTTAGCATGATTATAGGTAATCATAAATAGAAAACTATTGGTGATTTTCCCTTGAGTTCAGGAACTGGAAAATCTGAATTATCAAAAAGAATAACAAAGCTTTCAAAATCGTATTGAGGATGGCCTTATTTCTGTTACTTTCTGTGCCTGCATTGGTGCATTGTTGTAGAAAACAGCACCATTTTAATTAGCATCACTCCTAAGACATCTTCAGTGATTAACTAGCAAATACATAAAATACAGTTTCTTATACAAAGTCTGTATATTGGATACACCGGCCACATGCCAGTACGTTTCTATTTAAAACAGCGAATCCATTTTACAGAAATGGATTGATGCAATTGTTCTGAGCACAAAAAAATTACATGAGAACATTTACTTAGCAATCATATGCATCAATAATAATGAATGCATTGCTATTTTAAATGTTCTGAATTCTAATAGCACTAAGTCCCGAATAGAACAAAATAAACCAAAGCTTGTCCCTGCCTGTGTGTTAGTAATGTAAGTAATTAACATTGTAAAGGAGAGACAATAACATGGTGATTAAATAGAATAATAAAATAATGGGAAGTATAGGTGTTGCTGTTTTAAGTACCCTCAGGTCAGGTTTAACTCATAACAACCTTATATACAGAAGGAAATACTGCCTGGTCCTTGATCATCTTCACAATTGTGGTGGAACCCCTTAATGAGAATTATTGTTATTAATGCAGTCATTTCAGTAGGTAGCACATGATCCAGAACCAATGAGATTGAAAAAGGAATTACAAGCTACAATTACGGTATTAGCAGAATAAATGGCTCCAGATTTTACGAAAGGATTGTAGCAGTGGATGTGTTCACTGGTTTGCTCCAAGAAATTTGGAAGACAGCTACCTGGTCAACTGACTGGTAGAGACCTTTGTTTGTGCTCTTTTTAAAGAAAACTGACCCAATCAAATACAGAAATTATTGAACAATATCATATCATGTGCAACATTTTGCTTGTGCAATGGTGGGTTTGAGGCATCTTAAGCAGTCCAACACTTACCCAGCAACACCACCAGGGCCAGCTTGAAATCATGGCAGTGGCGTCTACCTCCATTGCTAGCCACTAGACACATGCCACAATTGAGAACTTGAAATATGATTAGTACATCTCAGAAATTGAATTTCTAATATTAATTGTTAAAATATAAATTCAAATATGATAAGTGGCTACTTGTTGAGCCCTAGTGTCTATGTGGTTATGTATCGGGCATCAATCTGTAAGGTGAGTTATTCAAAACCAACAGCAGAGAGGTAAACTGAGGCATGAGAACAAAGAGAGAAAAAGTTAAGAGGCTGTAACTGTTCCTTGTTAGAGAAGAAACTCCCAGACAATGTTCCGTGGTCTAGCAAATAGCCCAGGGAAGTCACGCCCAGTGAGGAGAGTGGTGGTTTTTTTTAAGGAGGGGTGGAGGATGGTCCCTTTGGGAAGGGGTTGGGGCTGTAGCTGCTGAAATTTTCCACTGCTGTCATGTTTTTCCTTAGTCCAATTGGCCAGTCAGTGCAGGTGGGGAATAAAGACGCTTATTATTGGAGCCAGTTCCAAGAATTGTCCATTTGCTTCGTTTCCTGGTATGTGCAGGGAGAAGGGTTGAGGCCCTGACAGCCTGTCCCTGACCCAACATCCCAATCTTTTGGTGATGACTTGGGGGGAGGGGATGATGTGAGTCATTCTGGCTACTTCCTACTGACTGCAGAGAACAACAGGGGGCTACAGGCTGGAGTGTGTTGGGTCAGGTTTGGTAGGCAGGGGCTGTAAGGGTGTAAAAGAAGCTGGTTGACAGTTAAATTGGTTATGTCCTTTAATCTGTTTTGTTTTCCTTTATTCTGTTTTTAAGAAAATTGAAAAAACAGGGGCTATTCACAACAGAAACATATGACTATAGTGTTCCAATCAAAGGGTGAGAAGCCAGGAGAAAAAGGGGCTTTGAAACTTAGATGTTAGTGAGGCACTGTCTTGTTGATGGTTCCTGATTTTGTCCACCATTTTATTAAGAACTCTTACATTCTGTTCCACTCCTCCAGATTCATTAATGTAGTAACAACATTTTTCTTTGAAAACCATACAGGTGGCTCCTTTTTCTGTGGTTAGGAGATCGAGAGCCCTATGGTTTTGGAGGGTTACCTGTGTTAGGGAAGTAAGTTGTTGCTGTCGGGAGACTAGAGATTGTGAGGTAGAACCCATGACCAACTGGAGGGTCCCATTTGAAAGCCCAGCTGCTATGAGTGAGGAGGCAAAGCTAAGGCCAACTAATACAGGTAGGAAGACAGCCCTTTTGTTGTGTGGGTTGGTTTGGGACCCCATAGCCATTTAAATTTATTGGTCCTGTACGTAGTAATTTTGGGCATCACAGTGGTTAGGAGGCATGAGCTTGTTACCCTTTGGTAAGGGTGCTATTGACCAAAAGAACATTCCTCGGGGGTTGGGGGGTGGGCCTGAGAACGCTGGTTATGCAGTGAGTACTGCTACACTGGTGGTTTGATGGTTTGAGGCCGATGTCTTTTGATAGCAATTGGGATATGTCTTGTTTTTGCTGGTGCTGGAAGGATCATACAAAAGAATTCCCTTTAAGGGTGTAGGGCACACCCCAGACTTGATAGATAGGATAAAGTTCATAAGGGCACAATGGCTAATAATGGATGCTATATGATTACTTTTGAAACATGGACGAGGGCACACCTTCCTGGATTACTTTTAACCAGGTGAATGGGCTATTGGGGTGTTTTTTGGGTGATGGACTATCTACCGCCAGTAGCTGGTTAGCCAAGGATCGTTTACTATCCTGGATTTTCTGTGCTACCTGATTTAATTTATTAAAACTTTGGGGGAAGATTTCTAAATTTTGTTTATGGACGTGAAGGGTAGCAACATGTCTGGCTCTATACCACCAAGAATATAGTTTGCCCTTTCCCTTGACATCCATTTGCTCTCCCAGGGATCTGTGATGTTAAGGTGGTAGGCTTTGTTTTTATTTCTGACAAAAACGCCTTGCTGATCTAGGCCAAACTGTGCATTCCAGTCCTGTGACCAGTGAATATTGCAACAGGAATATGGACATCCCCCATAGATGTTTGGCCACCTATGATAGTATTTTTCCTTCTGGTCAGAAACAAAACACAGGATAGGGCTGACTGTAACATGATTTGTTATGGAATTTAAGGAACTGAAAGGGAGGTCGATTGAAATTAGTGACTGGCACCCTGGTGGGGCACAATATCCTTTTCCAGAGACGTGGGTATGCTTAGCATTACCAGCCTAAAAGGTTTTATGGAAAACAAATTCCTATGCAAAGGAGTTTACTTTGGGCTTTGTAGCCTTACCTTGGTTTAGGCTGGCTTGCAGAAGGCACCCTAGTAAAATGAAGGCAAATGGGCCCCATGACTTGGGTGGAGTACAGGGGATCATGGCTGGAAGGCACCTGTTTAACTTGACTGAGGTGGTGCCATTTAGGACCCCTGAGTACCTTAACTTCCGTGGGAATAGTGAGGATTATGTGTGTGGACCTGACCACCGTGGTTGTAGAGGTTTGGGATGAAGAGTTTTGAGAAACATCAAGTTTCCAGGTTGCAGCGTGATCACCTGAGAGGTTTGGTCTGAGTCTTCGGGGCAGGATAAGTACCTGTTCGTGTGTTTTCAGAGCAATTGTCTTGAAAACGAGAGAGATAAGGGAGGTAGGATGTCAAGGGGAGTTCTTGGTTAAGTAGTTTGCTAAATGGTGGTTAAATTGGAATGGTCTTCTATACATTAGTTTGAAAAGACTGGGGAAGGTGGGACTACAAGGGGAGGCTGTAATCTGAGCAAGAGCTATAGGTAACTCAGGACTTGCAGAGTTTTATAGAAAGCTGGGTGTGGTGATCTTTGAAGAATCCATCAGTCCTTTCTATTTTTCCTGATGACTGAGGTCTGTATGGAATGTGTAGCTTCCAGTCTATATCTGGTGATGAACATAACTGATGAGTAATCTTGCACATGGAAGCAGGCCCATGATCAGATTGTATGGAGGTGGGATGCCCAAATCTGGGAATGATGTGGTTCAGCCGGGTGTCTGTCATTCCTTTTTCAGTTTCATGCATGATGGGAAGGCTTTTACCCACCCAGTAAGGGTACCAACCATGGTACGAAGGTATCTTAGCTTTTTGTATGATGGCAAGGGGGTGAAGTCTATTTGCCAATCTTGTCCTGAGAGATGGCCTCTCATCTTATAGGTGAGGAAGTTTGGTTTAAGTCCTCCCTGTGGGCTGACAGAAGCAAGAACGAGGCAGGCAGAACAAACAGTGTTCACAAGGGTTTGCAATGATGGGTGATGAAGCACGGTTTACGGAAATGAGTAAGGCTTTTTGGCTGATGTGTAGTGGTGCATCTATTGCACTATGGTGGCTGCCTGGGCTGTTCGTGCAGCATTTCCCACCCTTCTGGGGCTAAGGTTCCTTCCTTGGACAGCAAGGAGTGTAATCCCATGTCTGTATACTGTGGCTGGACTTTGGGCAGTGACAAGAAGAAAATGGGAGAGGGGTAACTGGTTTGAATTAGTTAGGCTGCAGGTGACAGTGTCTGCTCAGTTGTTTTCCTGTGTCACCTAGGAATCATTAGTTTGATGCCCTTTATATTTTTTATACTATGTTCCTTTTCTTATAATGAACACATCCATTTCTCCTTTTTCATTATTTTTTTTTGGCAAACAGCTTTCTGTATACTTTTCTATTTAAAACTTACTGTCTTCATCTTAATTTTTTTGCCTAATTGGCCTGCTATTTACCCTACATGTAAGAGGTCCAATGGACAACAGGTGAGAGGGATAACCATTAATTCCCATGACAGAAACCTGAAAAGGGTGTAAAGGACCAGAGAAAGAAGGAAAAACAGAGAAGGTAGCCCCTGTGTTGACCAGAAAGGACAAAACCATACTTGCTACCTTGATTCTTACCCCAGGTTTGGCGAGGATGAGCAGGGTCGTGGAGTCTAGGCTCCATCAATTATTCACACCTAGGCCCAGTAGCATTAACGATAGGTCAGGGCTTGGAGGGACTGGCCTTCCATGGCTGGGTGCTGAAGGACAGTCACTTCTCCAGTGGCTCTGTTGACAGCACGCTGGACAAGGCATGTTGGGCGGACAAGGTTGTTGACAGTGATTGGCTCAGTGACCTTGTTCGCTACACTTGAAGCAGGCTCATGGATAAGGTCCTCTTGTTCCCACTTCCTGGGAAGGATGCCAACGTCTTCTTGGTTGCCAAGAGCCCCAGGACTGCAAACAAGGCTGGGGCCTGTAAGTTTGCCTTCTGGTGATTTCAAGACCTCCTGTCTGCTTCTGCCTACTCCTCTCTGGTATTAAAGACTTTAAAGGCTACATTTACCAAGTTCAGGACAGGAGTCTGAGGGTTGTTTTTTGGCCTTTCTAACTTTTTTAATGTCTGGAGCTGATTGAGTAATGAAAATGTGGCAAGGAGTGTGGCCCCTGCTGGTGAGGTTGGCTCTAGGTAGGTATATTTGGTAAGGGCTTTAGTCAGGCGATTTTAAATGCTGCTGGGTTTGTATCTTGCCTTTGAGTAATTTCTCTGATTTTATTACAATTAACTGCTTTGTGAGAAATTGCCTGGAGACTGGCCAAGACACACTGGAGCATTTTATCTTGGCAGGATCAGCCATCCTGGCCTGCCTGGGTATCATTCTGGTAACTTCAGTCTGGTTCTTGCCTTGGGATGGCCTCATTAACCGCAGGCATGTTGGGGTCAGTGAGATGAACCTGGTATGCGTGCTGCTGGGCAGCGGCAAAAACGCGCTCTCTTTCATTTTTGGTGAAAGTGGATGAAAGGACCACAAAAATATCATGTCATGATAAAGTATAAGTTTGAGATAGTGAAACTTTTTTGATGTAGGTGGAGGGATTATTTGAAAAAGAACTTAAGCACTTTTCAATTTGGGAGAAGTCGGTGAGAGAGAAGGCAACATGGACGTGGACTAGGCCTGCAGTGCTTGCAACTTCCCGTAGGGGGCAGAGGAGGGTTTGATGCAAATGAGTATGTTGACTGATAGGGAAAGACAAACAGAGAACTTAGGGCCTGGAGTGGGGGCCTTCGGCAGAGGGGTGGTGTGGAGTTGAGCGGGTGGCGGAGGGAGGTGATGGTAAGGGGAACCCATAATATGGAGGAGGCCTTACTGGGAGTACAGACAAGGGGTCAGGAGGTTCAGAGAAAGATGAGGGGGGAATATTGTCTGGGGTCTGATTTAGAGAGCACAGTGATAAGTAGTAAAGAGAGACAGAGATGGGAGCAGAGAAGACAGAAAACTTGGATTTCGGAGACCTTAGGCCATTTTCGATTATCTAGTTTATATTGGAACTAAAAGGAATTGCAGTTAAAAAAAAACAAGGCATTGGGCCAGATACTTGTCATTAAGTCAAGGGTTGAGAAGTTAATTAGGAGATACCATAAAGGTGTGGAAGAGTCTGGCTTGGAATTTTTGTTTTCCTTGCTGCAGGGTTCTTGGAAGAGACCGAGGTAGACAATCAGGGTCCCGAGTATCCAACTGGGCCTCTGAAACAGAGGTGAGGGGGAAGCCTGGCTTCCTAGTACCCCCGGTAAATAAATAGAGACTTGGCCGTCCCTGAATGTTTCCGATCTTTGGATGAAGGGAGAGGGGCCAAGCAACCTCCCAACTCCCTGGCTGATGGTGAGGCTCTGACGTGGGCCCACGGTTCAGCAGAAATTAATGGACAGAGCCTCTGGTGGAAGAACCCAAAAGCAAGGGGCAGCGGTCGAAATAGCAGAGATAAAAATGTAGTCAGGTACTCATTCATAGACTCAGTGAATGGCAGCTGAAAGCTTCCAGTCCAAAGGAAGGGGGGATGGAAGAGAGAGGACCACCGCACTTGCCTAAGGCAGGCAGGGGTGCGTCAAGACACCTCTTACTCCTCCAGGGGTTTCAGCACCAAATGAGACGTAAACTGAGGCATGAGGACAAAGAGCAAAAAAAATTTAAAAGACTGTAACAGCTCTGTTGTGCTTATTGTTGTTAATTATCATACAATCAGTTCAGACCAACAGAACCAGAGGCACAACAGAACAAAACAATTCATGGTCCTGAGCCATGCTCATCATGAATCCTTTGCCTGAGCCCCTTATTGTATCCACTGTGCCAATCCATCTCCTGAAGGATCTTCCTCTGTTTTGACTGCTCCTCCACTTTATCAAGCATGATGACCTTGTCTAGGCACTGGTCTCACTGACAAAATGTCCAAAATATATAGCACATGGTCTTGACATCATTGCCTCTAGGGAGCACACTGGCCTTACTTCTTCCATACCTATCATTTTGTCCTTTTGTCAGCCCATGGTACTTCCGATATCTTCTCCAGCACCGCAATTCAAAGGCAGTGATTTTACTAAGCTCTCCCCTATTCAAAGTCCAACTTTCATATTCATATGAGGTGACTGAAAATACCATGTATTGGGTCAGGCACACTTTATTCCTCAAAGTAACATCCTTGGTTTCAAACATTCTAAGGAGGGAAGTCTTGTGAAGTATATTGACCCAATGACATTCTTCCTTTGCGTGCCTGACTGTTGCTTCCATTAACAAGAAAATATCCTTGACAACTTCAACCTTTTCTCCATTTGTCATGATTTACCTATTGGTCCAAGTTTGAGGATTGGGGTCTTGTTTGCATTGAGTGATAACACATACTGAAGCTGCTGTAAATTTTGTTGAATAATCTTAAAAATAATTTTACTGTATGTGATATCAATGATATTGTTCTGTAATTTGAGCATTCTGTTGGGTCTCCTCTATTTTGAATGGATCGTTCATTCACTTGGCCAAGTTACTGTTTTCCAAATTTCTGCCGCTGATGAGTGAGTGCTTCCAATGCTTTATCAGTTTGCTGTAACATGTTTATTGATAGTCCATCAATACCTGGAGCTTTGTTTAGGCTAATGCTTTCAGTGCAGCTTGAACTTTTTCCCTCAGTACCACTGGTTCTTGCTCATATGCTACCTCCTGAAATGGTGTTATGTCCATTAGTTCTTTTTGGTACATTTGATTCTGTGTATGATTTCCACCTTCTTTTCATGCTTCCTGTATATTTTACCCATAGAATCTTTCAAGATCAAACCTTGAGGCTTAGATTTCTTTTTGAGTTCTTTCACTTACCTTAAAGTGAGTTTGTTATTAATGTCGACTTTGTTCTTCTTTTTGATTTTCTAACTTTAAGGATGGGAATATTTAATCATATTAGATTTTGTCTTCTTGAGCTGCCCTTTGAGTATTTCTGTTTGGCTCTTTGATTTCATCATTCTTCCACTTCCTTAACTACTCCATGAGTAAGGACAAGTTTCAGTGTGTCTTCTGACATCCACTTTGATCTTTTCTTCCTTTCTTATCTTTTTAATGACCTTTTACTTTTTTCATGATTGAGGTTCCTTACGTCCTCCCACAACTCAACAGGTTTCTGCCATTAATGCTCAATTTAGAAAACATCTGTTCTGGAAATGTTCTAAAAATTCAGATAGGATTGAATCAAGGTCATCCTATGGATGTCCTGAACTGTTTTTCATTTTCAACCTTAACTTATCTATGCCACATTTATGGTCTGTTTCACAGTCAGCCCGTGGCCTTGTTCTAACTGCTAATCTTGAACTTCTCCATTGTTTGGTCCCACAGATATAGTCAATGTGATTTTGTGCATTCCATTCTGGCAAGTCCAGGTGTATTTATTATTATTATTTGTTTAGTTAAAAAGGATATTTGTTCTCTCAAGACCATATTTTGTACATTCCAAGTTCCAATTGTGATAACTCAGTTGTCAAACTCAATTTGTTCCAAAATCCTGTGTGCACACTGAAAAGTTTGGAAACTGAACATATTTATCCTTTAAGAAATATGAACACTATATCATTTTACAGAGGCTCAAAACCTAAACTTATAAAATTTCTTTTTCCAGGTTTTAACACAAAAGTGAAAGCCCTAGGCTGTGGAAGTCCCATTCTAAAGCACTCAACACAATAAATATCATACATTAAATATCAAAACACAATACAAGAAATAAAATTAAATAAAGTAACTATAATTTATGCCAATAAAATACAAAATGATGAATGTTTTCATGCCCTAACCAAGCACTATGCATGGTCTGAACGAAAGTGGCGCAGCATCATCCCTTTGTGTCTGAGACGAAATGCACCGCATGACTCACGCTTGGCCATTACAGGATATTTCAAGTGAGATTTTCAGTTAACTATAAGGGAAAGTTATCAACACCAAACAGATTTTTCAACAGCAGACCTTTTCGGTGGAAAGTTCAGGTAGTGGAAAGTTGGAGCTGGGAGCCATGCATAACCAAGGTACCCACCACTGTATTAGATTTTCGCAGCTGGTTTTGCTTACCTTGAGTTGTGAAGTTCCTCAAAGCTACAATCCCACTGGCTTTACTCTGGTCACATTACCATGGTAAACTCTAATTTGAGAATTCAGCTCCTCCTCAAACACATTTAAAGTGCTTTCCTGAATCAAGGGGCTGATCCCCCAGCATTATTTCCAACAGTTTTCTGCTTCCATTCATTAGACCTTCAGTGTCTGACAATGTTTTGAAGTATTGTATAAGGTTTTCAGGAGCTGCTTCCTCCAAATTGGGAAGCCACGTCATTATTTGTGATCTGTTCTTAGTCTGGAAGTTTGGCTGAAACCTGTCTGACAGTTGAAATAACAGTGACATAACTTCCAGCATTGCAGCAACACAAACCACCATAGCATGACAAACCCACAGACAAGTGGAATTGAATATTTCTTTCCCTCATTATTTCTATAGCAAATCCAATTCGTTTTTGTAAAACTTATTAAGTGATGTGTAATAATATTTTATGCCAATATTTGCAGTCTGAGTAAATGTTTTTTCATAGCATTAGCAAGGTTTGCTACCATCTCTGCCAAAGGCAGAACATTTCCTTTATCGCTGTCATAAACTTTCTTGGATGGTCTCTGGAACACATTCATTGTGCCAAAATATAAATTATGTATAGTATATATTCAAGAATAGCATGTCATCACATATTTTCATGGAGTTGGTTCTTCAACCAAAAATAATTAGTTATTTTCTTTTTTCAAAATATTTTTTATTCTTAAGTACCCAATACTGCTATTTTGGTCTAGTTCACTTTATTTATGGTTACTCACTTGCCATGGTTTCTCTTGGCAATTCTCATGCATTAAACACAAGCTTATTTTCATAAAGTAAACCAAAAGTAATGTTTTCTTTCATTTGAAAGAATCAAAAAATATTAAATAAACCATGTTTCTATTGGCTCAATCATTTGCTAATTCAAACTTTCTTTTTCTTTTTGTTTTCTTGCCCCCAATATGTATGAGACCAAGCATCCCTGGCCTGCTACAAGAAACTAGCAGACAGGGATGGATAAGAAACAACTTTACTTTGAACAGGGGTAATGACAAAATAGCACCTAACAGCTATATTGTAATTAAATCCTGCTGTCAAACTTTCTTTTGTAAGATGGATAATTTTTAATAAGAGTTGCTCATTTTTGGATATTAACTATATATTTCTATGCTATGGAATTGTCAGGAAACAACATTTGGTTTGAGGGATTCATCAGCATTTTTTTTCTCTACTCGTTTTTATGAAAAATTATCAGTCCATGTTGACATGGAGATCATTTTACTTCCTGTTCCCTCAGTGATAATTTGTGCCATTCTCTGTAAATAGATTAGATAGATAGATAGATAGATAGATAGATAGATAGATAGGCAGGTCATTCAGATGCTTACTTAATTCCCCTTTTTTACAAGCACAGGTTCTTTTAGACCCATCTACTCTTGACATGTTCACAGAAGAGACCAATCCCTGAAAAAGAACATTGGCCTTGGTAGAGTAGAGGGTCATGGGAAAAGATGACTCTCAAAGTGGTAGATACATACCTTATCTGGAACAATGGGCTCAAACATAACAATTGTGAGGATCTCGTAGGAGGGCCAGAGAGTGTTTCTTTCCATTGTTTATTGTGTAGCTATGAGTAAGAATAAAATTTAACTCGATGGCAGCTTACATGTGTATATATCAAAATACATATGTATCCAAATGAATGAACCCATGGATATATATTATATATCTACATGTAGTTATATACATGAATATGTGTATACACTCTAGGGGCCTTTAAAAAAGTTCATGGAAGACTGAATTAAAACATAATGGAATACATGAATCTTTACTGTGTGCTGCCCCCAACAATCTAAAAGTATATATGCATCTATATGATGTAGAAAGACATGTCAAACTGTAACTATCAAATTCTCAACATTATTTTGTAAGCCTTTTGTATTCTTTCTGTTTGCTCTTTGCTTTTCAGTTTGCTATAATGCACAGAAAGCTTGAAGAAAAAGACGATTCATTTGAAAAACTTACATGGAATCTCTATTGCCTGCAAAATAAAGTTTTTACTTGCAAACACCTAAAAAAAAAAAGAATTATCACAGAAACACTTTGAAGCCTCTATTAGTGTTTTAGTGAAAGAATGCCCAGTAGAAACAATTCACATTCATGATTTATATGCATAATGTTCAGTGGCATTGATTACATTGGTCACCATGTGTCAGCATTTTCATGATCGTTATAACATTTCCATTAACTGAGTCTCACTACATGGCTTTCAACCAGCTCATTCATGCTGTAGAGCAGTGGTTCTCAAGCTGCCTAATGCCGTGACCCTTTATTACAGTTCCTCTTGTTGTGACCTGCCACAACCATAAAATTATTTTTGCTGCTACTTTGTAACTGTAATTTTGCTACAGTTATGTATCAGTTGCCCTGTGGAAGGGTCATTCGACCCCCAAAGGGGTCATGACCCACAGGTTGAGAACCACTGTGGTAGAGTAATTATCCATGAATTCATAGATTTGGGTTTTTTTTAGTGTAAAGCATTCTTTTAGAAATTATGTTTTGCGGTTTTTAAAATTAGATTTAAAAAAACCCTTTTAGTTAGCTCACAGTTACCATTCTTAAAAAGTGATTTTAAAGATAGTTTTGGGTCATGGTTTAAAGAATGACTCAGGGATATGTATTAGGAATTTTCCTAGTCATGATGGGTACAATATGTCTGGGTTCTTTGAGAACTTGAAATTCTGTGTACATGTTTCTCCTGTTCTGCTAGAATCCATGTCTTGGGACCCTGATAAGAACATTCAGTAGTTATTTGTGCTGTTGATTGGTGTCATCAAGTCGGTTATGACCCTTAGCAAACCTTAGAAAGAAGCACCTTGTGACCCTGCCCACCTGACAATTGTTCTTATACTTGAGTCCTTTGTGGCACCAACCGTGTCAGTCCATCTCCTTGAAAGTCTTCCTCTTGCTCGCTGCCTCTCCATAATACGAAACACAATACTCTTCTTTTAGGAGCTAATCTTACCTGACAATATGTCCAAAATATGTAAGACAACCTCTTACCACCCTTGCTTCTAAAGAGTTCTCTGGCCTTATTTCTTTCAAGACAGAATGGTTTGTCCTTTTAGCAGACCATGGTCCTTTCAGTGTTCTTCTCCAGCACCACAATTCAAATGCATCTGTTCTTCTACGGTTTTCCTTCTCCGGTGTCCATATTTCAAATGCATATGAGGCAATAGAAGCTACCATAATTCAGGTCAGATTCACCTTAGTCCTCAAAGTAACATCTTTGCTTCTAAATACTATAAAAGTTCTCGTGCAGAAGATTTACCTAATGCCACATGTCTACTGGTCTCTTGTCTGCTGCTTATGTGAGCATTGATTATGCCTTCAAGCTAGACAAAATCCTTAACCACATCAAGCTTTTCTTCATTGATCATAGTGTTACCTATTGGTCCAATTGTGAGGATTCTGGTCTCATTTACATTGCGTTACAATCTGTGCAGAAGTCTGCAATCCTTAATTTTCATTAGCAAGTGCTTCAAGTCCTCCTCACTTTCAGCAAGTAGTGCTGTGTCATTTACATATATCCCAGGTTGTTAATAAGCCTTTCTTCAATCGTGATACCATATTATGAGCCAGCTTGCCTGACAATTTATTAAGCAAATAATCCTGTTGAACCAGCATGGTGAGAAGATGAACTCTGATCACATCTTTCCCGATCTGAAACCATGCTGCAGTATTCTCTTGTTCTATTTGCCCAGCTGCCTCTTGAGTCATGTACACATTCCCCATGAGTACAATGAAGTATTCTGGAATTCCCACTCTTCTAAATGTTATCCTTAATTTGTTCTAATCTGAACAGTCTAATGCCTGTGCATAGTCAATTGAGCATCTTTCTGGTATTCTTTGCTTTGAGGCAAGTTCTGTCTGATATCAGCAGTGATATTTCTTGTTCCAAATCCTCTTCTGAATCTGGCCTGAACCTCTGGATGGTCCCTGCCAATGTACTGCTGCAATAGCTGTTGGATGATCTGAAGAAGAATTTACTTCTGTGTTATATCAATGATATTAATCTATAGTTTGAGTATTCCGTTAGTTCAGTAGTTACAACTAGTATGTTTTAATGTTCAAATCTTCACTTCATCAAATACTTTCTAAGTCCAAATGGAATATTTTATATAGCCTTTTAAAAATAGAATACTTTGTTCCATTTACTGGACATTTGTCATAATAAATATACAAATAATCTATTTTTCCTTAAATTGTCATGATAAAATATTAAAATAATAATGTGTTTAAGATGAGTAGAGGTACATTGGATGAAATCTGAATAACAACAGCTGTCCAGCAAATTAACTAATGAATTAATTTCACTCTTTCTTACGTTCTCCCACTTTTCAAAAGAATGAGTCGTGAATTATCTGGGACTAGTTTGGAGGGTAAATTCCATGTCTAGTCATTATGTATCATCTGTTACTTAAATCAAGGTATCCCCCTCCCCTGTCTGAATAATTTATTTCTGGGCAATACTTCTGCACAATTCTATGATCACTTTTAGTTATCTCTAGAGTTCGCAATCACCCATACAGAAGGATTGCGGTACCCAGGTCTCAAAATGCCCGTGTATATGAAAGCAATAGTAGTGGCAACAACTGAGATATGACCTCCCTTCTTTCTCCCAGACAAACATCTACATAAGCTCCCTTCCTTTATTCTTTTCTTACTCCCTTCTTTTAATATTTATTTAATCTTATGCCATACTATGAAAAATAAATGTTAGATAAGTAGTATGCATATGGTTTATTGAACTTTCAGAAATTCAGCCGAGGTGCCTAAACTGATAACTCATGAGGACTCACCATCCTAATTGCTCCCGCACCAAACCACTATGTAATGTTTACAAATTTGGTAGGATTTCTGATTGCTGTTTTCATTATGCTTATGGGATTATTTTACAATATTTGATGTTGGGAACTCATAGTTAAATATCTGGATTTCATGTAAATTTTGCAATATGTAAAAAATGTGAAAGATGGAAAATACTCTGGTCATTCAATTGAAGTATAACTGAAAGTGGACATCGTTAAGCCTGGTTGGCAAGTCATTTGACTTTCATTAGCCAAATGAAGGCTTTCATTACTTAATATGAAAACCAAAGCAAAAACATGTTTTAATGGTTTCAATAGTATTTGATGGTCAATACATATTTTGGATATATTAAAATGCATAATTTCAAAGACATTTTTACTGTTGCATCCCCTTATTAGCTTCATCTAGTGTTTGTTCTCTGGTTATTGATGAATTTCTGAAAGACTGTTCTAATTCAACAATAGGCCCCTCTGGATTGAAACTCTTAAAAACGACAAACACCAACCCGAGTATTAGACTCAGAGAATTCCTACTCCATTTTGTTTTATAATATACAATGATTTGACATCAATTTTCCACTATTTATGGTTATCTTTTCTATGAATACCTACAGGTAATCCCAGAGTTCTGAGAGTTCACTGTACACACATTTGCCATGAATAAGAGATTGCCCATGTAAATATGCTGCTGATAGAAATGAGATAATTTGAATTGATATAAGGGCATCCACCATACAGGGACATGTACACTTTAGAGGCATATAAGACTTTGCAGAGGAAACAGCAGATATAAATAAATGTGCATGTGACAACGAAGCTTCCATTGGGGAATTATCACCCATTGTCTCCCCAACAGCAATTCTGCATTGGTGTGGCTATTTCAGCATTTGTTATTATAAAAATAAGTCAGGGTAACAGCTCATGGGCTACACTTTCATCCGGCTTGTCACGTTAGTCTCCATTTCATCCATCTGAATCTTGTGAAACTTGCGGAAAAGCTGGGCATATTACTAAACAATATTTATATGGACCACAGGGAAAATACGTTTACAGTTTAGTAACTAGGAATTAGAGAAGTAATCATTTAACTAGATCCAAGTGAGATTAAATATAGTACCAGAGGCAGTTGGATTACCGAGGGGGGAACCCATAATTTAACCCTAATTTTACAAGGTAAAAAAAAATTGCTAAAATTTAAAATGGGAGACTGAATTAAATGGGTTTTCAATGCTTAAAATGAGATTGTTTAAAATGGGTATTTCAAAGGGTCTGATATTTTCCCTAAAAGAACAGGCATTCTTAACACCAATCCAACATTGCATCTGGTTACCAGCACTTGCTCTGGATTGTGACAGTCTAGCAAATGTATTCTTAATCCCTAACGGGCCAAAGATAATGAAACAGGCAATCAATCTAAATTTTGCAAGACCAGGGCAGAATATAACAAGTAAAAATTATATAGATGGCAATATATAGAGATAACCAATGTCAAGTACATTATAGACCTAAACAGCAAGTTACTGGGCACACTTGAAAGCAATTGAAATCCAGTGACTTCAGAGCCCGTGGTTTGATGGGGGACCCCCTTGCCTCTTTGTGTACTAGCTCATTTCACTTTACGTTTAAGGGAGTGTTTTAGTTCTACTAGTCTGCAAGGATGATAGTTTGATGCCAAACGGGCAAAGTTATATATTACACTTGTGTCCATCGGTAAATCGGTCACCTTACTTTCTTGAAATTTATTAAAGAGATTTATAAAGCTGATGAACCCACTATAAATCTCTCTAACTTTTATAATATCTTACTGATGTCTATGGCAAAATGAATTATGAATTTTTCCTTTAACACTATTTTCCCCCGGAGGATCCTCAGGGTGTAAATTAGTATGTTTAATCAGAGCTTCCCATAGCTTTTCTAAGAAGGCTGTCCATTTTCCTTGCCTTTTGAAAAATAAGTCTAGTTTTATCATATGGTATCATAATTTAGGCAACTATTTTCAGTCCAAATAGCCCTATTCCAGAACTCATAATTAGGTTAAGCCATGTTACCAAATAATATCAGCCTTTTTCATTTTAGGATTTGAGGATCAAATTTTTTCCAGTTCTTAAGAATGTTGTTATGTTGTTAGATGCCATCAAGTTGACTCCAAATCTATTGCGACCCTGTGCACAACAGAACGGGACACAGCATAGCCCTGCACTCTCTTCCTATGACCGAACCCATTGATAAAGCCACCGTGTCACTCTGTCTCATACAGGGGCGTTTTCTATTTCGCTGCCCTTCCACTTTACCAAACATGATGTCTTTCTCCAGAGACTGGTCTCTCCGGACAATAGGTTCAAAGCCTGGATGACAAAGTCTTGTCATTCTTTCCCCTTAGAGGCGCTCTAGCCTTACTTCTTCCAAAACAGAACAGGTTGTAGTTTGGGCAGTTCATGGTACGTTCAATATTCTTCTCCAGCACCAAAATTCAAATGCATCCACTCCTCTTTGGCCTTCTATATTCAATGTTTAGCTTTCAAAGCACAAAAGACCATGTGTTAGTCCAGGTATACTAGACTAGATTTACAAATTCATAGACACTCATATGTGTATAAGAAAAAGATATATATAATTGAATATAGAGAAAACATCCCAGCCAAGTCCAGATCAAGTCCATAAATCCAGTATTAGCCCATATGTCTAACACCAATCCAAAAATCCCTCTTCAGACACGAAACACATGCAATGACGCTGAATTCAGGAAGCTCACAGGCCAGTGTGTGGTAAGTCTTATGGATCCAGTGGCATTGTAAGCATCTCAGTGCTGGCAGTGGTCTCCACGTGGCTCCTTCAGCTCCAGGGCTCTATCACAGCTCCGTGTCTTGCCTGCAGGAATGTCTTGCTGTAGGCAGTGAGCATGAGCATGTGTCCTGCCTCCAGCCAGTTATTTATTTCCTTAGCGCCTCCAAGTGAGGTCATTGAGCTGTGACCTGATTGACAGACTAAACTCCACCCCTTCACTGGTAAATCTTAACTTGACAAGATTATCTAACTACCACAGGCCAGTATAATTAAGATCAAGTTCAAGGAAATAGAAATCTGGCTTTCCAGGGCAAAATAGATAGTCAACAAATAAAGTCAGACACATAGAAAAATATACATTCATCCTAAGCAAACTTTATGGAGTTCTGCTAGGACAATAGCTGATATCCCACAAAAACTGAGGGATTATAAAATGTTTTCCTCATCATTTTCTAGATGGGAATGGTTGACAGGCCTTAATGAGACTTTAGACTGGTGTCCAGACGTCCGCATCCTCCAATTCCATGTCCTTTATCTTTCGCAAAATGTTGGAATCCCAACCCGTACAAATGCTTTAATTTGCTACCAGATGAAATAACAGAGAGAACCCAGACCAGAAGGGAAAGGAGAGAACGAGAAGCCAACGTCTCCCTTGTAGATTCCTTCACTCTGAGATGCAGCCGCATGCCCACCGAAGGGACTCCAAGGCTGAGTTAAAGTGAACTCTAGTGGCCACTTGTGTTCTTGCCCAGCATAAGATTTTGTTCCAGTCCATTGGTGGAGAAGGACACTCTGCTTCTACTGGATGACATGGGGGGCAAGGGATTTGGGAGAATGCAGTTCACAAGATGGTTACAGTCCTTGGTCGCTGAAGCTGTACTTATCTGGCAGGGGAAATACCATGATCGCGAAGGTGTTTTCCCAGGGCGAGGCTCATCCATTGCACTCTGGATGTGCTGCCCCCTGCGAGTTGCCCAAACCTGGGCAACTCGGCTGCTTAATTTGTGGTAGTGGGGGACTGCGTTCGCGCTCTCCCCTGTAAAAAAAGAAAAGAAAAATATCTGAAAACTTTGGTTAAGAGAGAGGATGCCAGGCTCTAAGAATTTTTCTGAACTCTCTTTCCACTCACTCAGACCAGGGAACCTTTCACCCCCCTGTCTCTGGTTTGCCTGTCGCTACTTTTGCTACCATGCAAAGTCTCAGTATCAGTAAAAAAACTTAGTTTCTTCATCATTATTTAAAAATTACAGCCTTTAATGTCATTCATTTTGTGTTTTTTTTTTCCAGAAAAGGTACTGAAGAAGAATTTTGAGAGAATATACTAAGTTTCCCTCCTACAATTAAACAAGACGGCTATATTTTGTAAGTCCATTTATATTCTAGTTCTTTTTAAGTTCTATATTTATCTTAGATGAAGATTACTTTGTGGTGCAAAGTCTCACATTTTTCATTGGAAATTAGAGTTCAGTTTTTCTCTAATGAAATATTTCATTGATTTAATCTTCTTAATGCCTTGTTTTAGGTAAATCTTTCATTTCAATGAATAGTGAAATAAGCATTTCTTCTGTAGATTAACTCTGAGTCTTTGTTTCTATTACACAAATAATGGAATGTGATAAGGATCTTTTCAATGGTGTGCTCCTATAAAGAAGCTGTTAAGTAATGCTAATTTGGCCTAAACAGATATGTAGGTACCTAGAATGTCTTCTTTTTCAATGAACAAACACATTTGATTTTATCTTTACAAACTGACCTTTCTATCCTCATGAAGTAACTGAATGCTGATCATTTTTTTATATCAATGATTTTTCATTTCAGGATTCTAATCATTGAGATGTGGGTTGCATAAATTTGACATATGGGAATATGAATAGGACCATTCATTTCACATAATGAAGAAGCATACAAAAAAAGCCTACTGTGTGAAGACTCCTAAATGGCAATTGATAAATACTTCCTAATTTGACAAATTCAAAATCTTTCTGATTCTCACAAAGTTGAGATATTTTCTATTTCTCAGTTTCTAAAATACAAAGTAATGCAAATAGGCATACTAATGTTGAGACTAACATATATACCATTGATCCTTCATGTCTAATTAAATTTCTATGGCACTCCCAGCAGACTGACAGAATATGATAGATGTCATTTATCTTGATAGTTGTAACACTTTTTTTGTTGTTGCTGATTTTCCTTGAGACAGACTATTTCCATAAAACAAGAAGAAAAAGATCACACATAAATGAATAGTTTTTTATAAAGCTATCTAATATTTTACAGCTCTAAAACTCACTGCCATTGAGTCAATGGTGACTTGTGGAAGCCCCTGTCAGTTATGGAGACTGAAAGGATTGGACAGGAGTAGAAAGTCTAATCTTTCTCCTGAGGAGCTGCTGATGTTTCTTTTTTCTTTTCTTTTTTTTTAAGAGGGTACAGAAGAGCTTTAAATAATATTGTAATTGGCCTAGTTATCACATACCCAAAGAAGGAGATTTTTATAAAGACGAATGATACTGTGTTTCAATGAGAAAGAAGGAAAATGACTGGGTATCTCATTCACTGCCATTGAGTCAAGTCCAATTGATAGCAACACTGCAGGACAGACTAGAACTGCCCCACTGGGTTTCTGGGACTATTAACTCTTCATAGGAATAGAAAGCCCTATCTTTCTCCCATGGAGTGGCTGGTGGTTTTAAACTGCTGATCTTATACTTAGCAGCCCAACATGTAACCCAGTACATCAAAGCTGTAACCCAGTACATCTCCAGAGTTGCTTCACATTTGGCTTTTTGGCTACCACTACACTTCTGGATTTGATAATTCACCAGAATACTCAGAAATAACAGAAATTAGTAAATTTTAATCTAGAGTAATAGTACCAACTCAGCGACACACAGAGCAAAAACTCTGAAGCAGAGAATCCATTAGCATCATCTATCAGGTCTCAATTACCCTGACTTACAAACACTAAAAAAATAGACAATCAAAGAAGATGCATTTATTTGATTAACTAAGCATAGGAGCACATTGATGTTTATTATACAAAGTTGACTTTCCGATCAATGGCTAAGGGTATTGTATGGATAGAGAAACTTGAAGCATCTCAACCAGAAAAGGGTCTATCAAAGTTGATCAGACGAAGCAGGTGGAGACGTTGGAGATGGTTCTGGATCTGTGCCTGCTCACAAGATGGCAGTAATTCCTTTTCATCCCCCGGCCCCAATATGGGTAATAGTTCATTAAAAGAATGAGTTATTCAAATTGGTTGGAATTGGTTCTGGACCTAAACTCTTGCATTTCCTCCAAAGTAACTAAAAGGAGAAATGACACTGAAGGACATTAGTATTGCCTCGAACAAGTATATCGTATGCGGTTTTCAGAACCTATCTCGTTTACAGGTCCTACTTGTATCCGCCTATTTTGCCAACTGGAAACCCCTGAGGTTTACTTTTCCTGAGCATTGCCAAGCCTTATTAAGGATTCATGTTTGCTTGAATATGCTCACATCCCTGAAATCAATTTTTATCATGGGGTAATCCTCCTGACTGGGGTGCATTAGTATAAATCCATAGGGATACCCTAAAGACCTCATCAAAAACCTCTAATCACTTGGAAATTCCATGATTTTAGAGATTCTCTCTCAGGAGTCAAGGAAAAAGTTAAATTCTTTGAGTAAAGTTAATGTAAAATTCACAGTAAATTTTAAATGTAGACTATCAAAGACCTTTCAGTAGACTCTAGCAAAAAAAAAAAAAAGTGGTGTCAACTAGGATTTTACTTCCTATGTGAAAATAAATGCCTGGCAACAAGGGTACTGTAGAAAGGTTTATAGAACATGAGTAGAGGAAAGTGTAATGAGATAGAACTGCTTGGGATAAATCATGAAAATCTAAATTCCATGCTAGACAGTATATATTTAGTCCATGGGAAATAAAAACAAAAGATAAATTTTAATGAAATCAACATTATCCTGAGTAATTGATTTAGAAGAAAAAGGAGTTGGAAAAAATATAAAAAGTGATACGAAAATTCTGACTGTGAATAACTGGGCAAAGAATGGATATGTGAAAATGGAGAGATTAAAGCTAGAGATTATATGAATAATAAAGGGGGGATCTTCCAATATTTTAAGGACCTTCAGTTTATTTTCCAAGATAATTTATCTCTAAGACCACCACCCCCTTATTTTAATTTACCACCGTAAACTTGGCTTACCTCAAACTCACCTGTAGTAGGCTTAAATAACTGACATACTACCTTGAATTTAAGGCTGAACCACTCTAGTGTGAATAGAAGCAGATGATCGCTATCCCAAATTTATGAAATTGGTGGTCATTGGACTTTAATTCAGGTCTCTTGCTTTGTAGGTGCCCAGTGAATGGTAGCCTGATACTACGAGATGTACATTTTCCATGATAACTGTAAAACATCAGAATAGCATTCTGCAAATGACTATGTCTTTATGGGTCTTTGATAGACACTTTGAACATTATGTAAATACAATTGTGCCAGAAAGTAAAGTGTATATGACAGGTTTCTCTTTTGAAACATAGGGGAAGAGCTTGGAGAAACTTGAGGATTAAATAGTTGACAAATTATTCTATATTATCTTGACTATCCGTTGTCTCTAGCAGACTTCTGAAAGGATTTTTATGACAGACAGCCCATAAATGGAGGCAGATATTTTTATTTCTAACTACAACAAGTACTATGCTATATACTATACTATAAAATGTACTACACTAGACTGTAGATATCAGCATGTTGAAAAGAAAAATATTTCATTATTAAACTTAATGGTTATAAATGTATCAATTTAATTAACATATGCCCTCAGTTAACACATAGTGTAGCATATTTTATTAATCAACATAAATTGAGTTACCTGTGAGAAGGGTGAAGGAGCCATCCATAGTGGCATGGTGGTTTACATACTGGGCTTCTAACCACAAAGTATGCAGTTCGAATCCACTTCAAGGGAGAGAGTTCTGAGTCTTTCTGTTTCTGTAAAGATGTCACACTTTGAAACCCACCAGGTTAGTTCTGGTGTGCTCACAGAGCTGCTGTCCGTCACAGTTGATCCCACAGCAGTGCGAAGTGTGGAGAGTGAACATTTTTGTCAGGTATGGACTCTTCATGTTTTACAAAGTACCAAAGAGATAGTAAAGATTTCATATGCCTGTATTTCTGCGATTTGGACAGGAAATCTTGAAAAACGCAATACATGCTATCACCATGGTAAAACCTTAACTTGTTATTCTTACTAAATATAACATGATTGGAACATGTCTGTGATGTAGCCATTAGGTAAACATATGTTCTAAGTGGAGATATGGAAACTTTTCACAATTCCCTCTGCTCGTTGCTTTTATTAGTTTCATAGCAGATTTTTGTTGTTACTCTTGATAATTTGCTCTTTGTGTAAAGCTCTTAACACAGTTGAAAGGGGGTGGGGGATGGAGATGTTATGTTCCACAAATTCAAGAGCCACGATGGCACAATGGTCTAGTGCTCAGTGGTTTGAATACACAAGCCACTCAATGGGAGGAAGGTCTGGCAGTCTGACCGCCTACGATTACAGCCTTAGAACCACTATGAGCAAGTTAGACTGCCTTATAAGGCTGCTCCTGAAGCAGAATGGACTTAATAGCACCACGTCTGGTTTGGGCTTAACACAGATCCACAACTAGGAATAAATGTAAAAATTAGATGTCTCTAAAAGAAAAGCTCACAGGTTCCCTTCAGATTCTTACCAAATAGGGTTCAACACAGGAACATTGGTTCCAAAAATAAAACATTTTAATCCAGGATTCCTTCTTGTGATCTGCAACAATAGTCCTGGATGATGACAATAAAGACCACTTCTTATTCTGTTCTTAATTACTGTTGAGTACATCCTTGGGTACCAAATATAGGAAACGTAAATAATCAAAAGGCGGTAGGTCTACCACTCTCAGTTATCTTTTAAAGTCCCATTGTAAATTATAAAAATTATTTTTATATCTTACACTGGCCGCTGTCTCCCTTCCACTGCAGTTCCTGTTGTTCGTCCCCTTGGATGGGGAAGGTTGAGGGGATATATGAGTATGTGTCAATCATCGCTATCAGTTCTACAATTTATCAAGGGGTCACAAGGGTGGGGGTGGGGAGGAAGGGAAAAAAGAGGAGCTGATACAAAGAGCACAATAGAAAGTAAATGGCTGGAAAATAATGATGGTAACATATGTACAAATATGCTTAATACAATTGATGTATCAATTGTTATAAGGGCTGTAAGACCCCCATAATATGATTTTTAAATAATAAAAAATCCCATTGTGTATTTTTTATATTATATCTGAAAAATAAAAACAAAATTCTTTTCATATAATTATTTTTTAACTATTGTCCTCAGATGTAACACATTTTAATTTGTTTTCTCAACCTAATTAACAACTTTGACTTTCTATTGCATTTGTATTAACATTCACATTAATGAATTCACCTTTTGTCCTGCTTTGAATTTGATATTAGAAATGGTTTTATGCACCGATGCTTCTTAATATGCCTCAAGTAATTAGTCCTGGTGCAGTAAGTTATATAATATTTATTTGAGACAATAAGAATGACTTTACCAAGAAACAGAATTCATCTCAAACTGATATTATTTCAGCGATAGTTATTTATATCAATATAGAAGATTTGAAATCACCTTTAACAGGAAAATAGATAACAATTACAGAAATTCAGAAAATATTAGAGAGATAGATAACATCTCTTCATGTAGCCTCAAACAACCTTAACATTAAATGTTCTAGCAAGTTAACTTGCTATTATTAATTAAGGGAAAATATGGCTTTCAAATCAACGTGGGAACAGAGTAGTCCATACATATCAATTTTCTGAAATATTCTGACGACCTTTTCAGTCTGCTACTCCCTTTCCACTTTTCAGAGTCGTCTCTTTTGGAATTAGTGCTGTGTATAAGTCAAACCTTTTATTTATGCTGCTGAGAATTCTGATTTCAAATCTCCACACCCGTGGTTTGCTAAAGGCACTGAATAAAAACGAGGGCTGTCGGATGCACAGGATGCAGACCTTTGTCTGTTGTGTGACAATGCTCTTCACAAACACAATGTCAGCCAGACCCCACGTATGAAGCTTGGGTGAGGAAATGTCTTCCAGTTGGCAATGCAAGAAACGTGTGCATTCCTTGAAGCCAAGAGAGGAATGATTGGGTCACGCAGGTCAACTTTTCCTATAGTTAGTTTGAGAAGTCCCTCATTGTTTTAGTCTCAAGGCAAAATGCATGTATGTTGAAATTTATTACTAGTCGTTTACTTAGTCCTAAAAGAGTTAAGGGGCACTGGTAGTTCACCACAATTACTGGATAAAGTAAGTAAGCTATCAGATAAAGATAAAATAAACAGATAAATTCTGTTAAAATGCTTTAACAAATAAAGTATTTAACTGGATTCACTATCAAAAGACTTTCACAGCACAGCCATCTGAGCCCATCTTTTCTCTGATGGAGGAGATCATGTAAAGATGTCCATTGTCTCTAAAAGTGACTGGTAACACCTCATCTAACGGCCATGTGGTTCCGTTCCACTTGTTTTGAGCTTGCAGTTACTCATCAGTATTATTTTTAATATCCTCCTGAAACAGGAATAAAGACTGAGTGAAACATGAAGTGAGGTACAGTATGGCCTCATAGAGAAACAGGACAAAAATTTTAATGTGAGCTTCATCATTGGATTATTTTGGGTCATTTCTCCTCACTTTTGAAGCAAGCTAGTTGTTTGCTTAATAGTATATTCGTTTGTTTGTATAGTAGTATATTCATTTGTTTGTTTATATAGTATATTAGTTGTTTGTATAGTAGTATATTAGTATATTATTTGTTTTCTTTTTGCTCTCCATTCCAGATCTTTCTCTAAGATACATATTTTGGAACCATTAAATACTAAGAGAAACAAACAAAATAAAATAGTTTTGGTATGTAGAAGTCGACATTTAAACATTCTCATAAGCCACACTTATGCACAATTGATTTTCTTTAAAATTAGTCCAGTGTTAGCTAATGGAATGATCTTGACTATTATTTTATGTTAATCTACATTTAAAATAAAAAAACAGGGTCCCCCTAAAGCTGTTAGCGCGCTGTGGCAGCAATGATTCAATCAGCGATGTTCGATCATTTGAATGTGTCAACGTATCACGCAGTTTTTTGTAAGCATTTATACAATTGCTGTCAAACAAGAGCTGTGAGGCTGTTGTGTTGGTATCTTCTTCTGGAGTTGCAACTTAAAGGGTAAGCATTTTGGAATGGAAAGAAGCAATTCGGGTGGTAAAGGGTCAAAACAAAGCTGGAACCCACAAGGGTGAGCTGAAATCCGGAAGTGGACGTGAATTCATATTCCACAGCAAAAATGGCAATTCCTCTTCATTAAGCTCAACAGACATGTGGCCCAGAAAAAGTAGAAAGAGGTCCCGTAGGAGGAAAGACCAGTAGTACGCCAAGCGGAGAATCACAAATTAATTAAAGAGTACAAACAATTGGGTCAACAAAGACATCTAATGACCCTACCACCGTATTACAAACAGCATGGTTTGGACAGTGTTTCAGCTGATTCTCAAATCTCAAAAACAAAACAACAACAACAGCAAACCATACTGACTTCATGAAGGGATGTAATTCTGGGAAGTGCACTTTGTCCTATGCTAGCCAAGTCAGCAGAATGAAAAAGCCAGCAGAGTGACATTTGGCAATCTGGTCCAGTTTGAGTCTTTCCTCAGAATAATCTTTTAAGTGATTTAAATGCTCGTAATCAAATTCAGAGGATTTCAAAGAAAAACAATTATATTAACATGTATTAATCAAAATAGATGACATTTATGATGCAGTGATTAGCTTATATTGCAATAAATTGCAAGTTCTAGATAAGTTTAAAAACAGTAACGATTTTGAAGTGATTTTGAAGAAGTATGAGTATAAATAATTATGTCTGCAGCACCTTAAATGTATTTTGAAAATAAATCCTTTCATCAAAAATTCATAGATATCGCAGATTATTGTGGATTTTTACTAATGTTGTAAATTGAGAAGATGACAATTTTCAGCTAGAGATGAATGAAAATATAGATATGACTTCTTTTCTTTACTAGCAAAATGTGAAGTTAGTCCACGTTCTATTCATGGACGGATGAGTAGGAACTGTGAATCCTTGGGGAAAATGTTTCCTTTAGCATGTCAAACACTCTTCATGGAAAATCTGTCCTGATACTCACTTTTTAAAAAATTTTTTTTTAATTTTAACAATTTATTAGGGGTTCATACAATTCTTATCACAGTTCATACATATACATACATCAATTGTATAAAGCACGTCTGTACAGTCTTTGCCCTAATCATTTTTTCTCCTTTTTTCTTTTTTTACATTTTATTAGGGACTCATACAACTCTTATCACCATCCATACATATACATACATCAATTGTATAAAGCACATCCGTACATTCCCTGCCCCAATCATTCTCAAGGCATTTGCTCTCCACTTAAGCCCCTTGCATCAGGTCCTCTTTTTTTTTTTCCCTCCCTCCCCTTTCCCCCCTCCCTCATGTGCCCTTGGTAATTTATACCTGGTTATTTTGTCATATCTTGCCCTATCCGGAGTCTCCCTACCCCCCTTCTCTGCCGTCCATCTCCCAGGGAAGAGGTCACATGTGGATCCTTGTAATCAGTTCCCCCTTTCCAACCCACTCAACCTCCACTCTCCCAGCATCGTCCCTCACACCCTTGGTCCTGAAGGTATCATCCACCCTGGATTCCCTGTACTTCCAGCCCTCATATGTACCAGTGTACAGCCTCTGTCCTATCCAGGCCTGCAAGGTAGAATTCGGATCATGGTAGTTGGGGGGAGGAAGCATCCAGGATCTGGGGGAAAGCTGTGTTCTTCATCGGTACTACCTCGCACCCTAATTAACCCATCTCCTCTCCTAAATGCCTCTATGAGGGGATACTCACTTTTGGAAGTAATACGTTTGGAGATCTAGATGTCCTTCTGTGAGACTTGCATTACCTGGTAAATGATGTCTGGAAACCCTATGAGCCTTACATTCTTACTCTTTTTACATTTCCATAGGTGAAAAATTCTTAATCACGATGAATAGCATTTTAATACTACTCCATGCAAAGTAAAACTAACATTACCACAAGTTAGGCTCCCTGGGGTTTTCTTCCTTGCTATAAAGGCTTTTGTGATTTTTTTTCATAGTTTATACATAGTTTATCAGTATGATTCAGGTTTCTGATTATGGCAGTTACTAAATAGTTTCAAATAAGTCTCTTTCAATTTGCATTATACTTCTGGTGAAAAATATCTTTTAGTATGCAATAACGTTTGCAAACAATGTCAAACTTACTAAATAGACATTGCTGTCTGAGACAAAGTAATATGGTATTAAATATTAATATTGAGTATCCGATTTCTAAAACATCTTTTAAAATTATGTTTCCTCTTTGGATTTTTTTTTGAAGTTTGTGTTCAATCTTATTTACCGTGGCATATTCTTTAATTAGAGCCGAGTTCTAGAGGCATCAGAAATGACATTTACACATGAAGGGGTTTTGAAAATCCATGGAAACGTTTCATGATTATTTGAATTTAATTTTTCCCCAGATACACATAATTTATTCACAGACACACAAATTCATATATCCTAGAAGGGCAGTGAATTAAGTATTGGGCTGCTAACTAGAAAGATCGGTGGTTTAAACCCCCAAACCCCTCCACAGTAAGCAAGTGAGGCATTCCACGTCCATAAAGATTTACAGGCTTGAACACCCTATGAGGTAGTTCTACTCTTTCCTCTAGTCTCCCTGTGGATTGGAATTGATATAATGGCATTGACTACTTTTAGCGGTGTGTGTGTGGGCAAGATGAGGGGCCTCTGAGTTGGTCGGACTCATAGTGACCTGTGCACAATAGAATGAAACAATGTCTGAATTTTTGTTCCTGACTTCCTATTTTCATTTATTTCAGCTACAGAGATGAAAGTTTGGCCATTTGTTTACAGAAACATACATATTTCATTACATAAACATAATTATCATCACACTGTGAGTCAGAATTACCCCCCCAAAAAACCCACTCAAGTTTAATTCAAATTATATTTTATCATAGTGGCTAAAATCATTTAAATACATCATATATCATTTGCTTTAATGCTCATTGCCAATGACCAATTCCTATTCATAGAAACCTTGTAAGAGTAAAACTGTCCCATAGAGTTTTCAAGCTTGCAATCTTAACTGCAGCAGACTCACATCTTTCTCCTACCGAGGAGCTGGTGAGTCTCCACCACCAACCTTTTGGTCAGCAGTTGAGTGTGCAGCCCCAGGTCGCCTTTTGATTCGATACTGCCTTCAACTGTGTCCTCCCAAAAGATATGTTGAAGTACTAATTTATATTATCTGTGAATGTGATCTCATTTCACAAGGGAACATTTGGACATGCAATTAAGTTGAATTAGATCATAATGGATTAGGGTGGACTCGAATCTAGTGACCCATAGACTTGTAGGTAAAGGAGAGGAAACGTGAATGCTAATACACACCGAGAGGAGAAGTTTGTGTGAAGACAGAGAGAGATTTGAATAATACATCTAGCCAAGGAATATCTGGAGCCACTAGACGCTGGGAAAGAATCAGAGGATGCAAACAGGCATTAACGCCTCCTAAAGGAACCCACCCTGGCAATCCTACCTCTGGGTTTGGGCTTCTGCCCTGACCCCACCCCCCTAAATGCCCCATGGGATAGATTGCTATTTTTTATAATTTTGTTACTATTTTTGCTTTACTTGCTTATTGATTGTTTTTCTTGGTGAGAGAAAATGAGAGAAAAAAGTTTATATTTTCTGTGTGATCTAGGAATTTGGGTCTCTCAACCCGGAATTCTAAGCATCACCCCTTCTTTCTCTAATGACCAATCTTGGTTTTGTACTGAAGTTAGACCAAATTCCATCATTGATTCTTTGACACTGAGGTAGTTAGTTAATTGTGCCAAACTGGCCGATAAACACATGTGGGATTAATTAAAGGGCGGAGAGATAAATGGCACAGCGACCATTGCTTTTCTTGTCTCTTGCTCTTCGGTCATCCAACCAGTGTGTGGCTGCTTTGCTTGTTCTGTGCCTCAATTTGCAAGCTACACTGCCTGTGGGACACCTAACCCATGGACTGTGACACTGTAATTTGAGGTTCCTTCAAGACCTGCTTTGCCACACCATTGGATTTTACATCTGAGCTGTGGACTGTTGGACCCTGTCATCTGGCTGACTGTTGGTGACCTGTCTTGCTGATGCTGCCTGTGTCCAGATAGCCTGAATTGCTCTACAGAGGACTAATCCGTAGCCCTCAAGACTTGAGGGACTGCCAGTGTCTCACAACTGTCTCACGGAAGTGAATTGCACTGAGCCATTTGTACTGCTTTATAATTTAATTAACTGCTTATTTCTTATGTTATATTTCTTATTTCTATCTGTATATAATTATTAGCATTCTAGTTTAGTTTCTCTAGAGAACCCTGTCTAACACAGCACCTCTCTGACACACGTTTGGTGGTGGCTGTCCTCCCTCTGGGGTTTGCTTTAGACAACCTCCAAATGTGTAGCAAGCTAGATTCCATAGCCACCATCATTTAGAGACAGGAATGTCGCATCATTAAGATGACACCATACTGTTCACAAGTGAAGATACGGGGATTGGAGCTCCTGACTCTACAGTCTAATCCAAATATGTGAGGATGGCAGTTTCCTTATGTTAGTTAAGCTACCTAAGTGCTGAGGTTAAGGACCTATCTCAAGGTCAAAAAGATAGACTGGCAGTTAGTGAGAAGTAGAGGCCAAAAAAGACCAGCTGTCAGATTGGAGGGTGGTCTGTTGACTTCTGTTGTTGTTTTTTTGAAAGTGTAAGGAATGATATTTTAATAAAATTTAATTTAAAAATGAAGAAACATAAATTGTTTAATTTTCTATACTCTATAGCTATACACAGATGATAAAATATATTTCAAATGTTTTGAGGTAAAAACAAAATATTCAATTGTCTTTTACAAAATTTTAAGGGAGTAATGACTTTGATTTGGGAAACTATATCATCATCCAGATAGCACTTGATCAAATACTGTCAATATGTTTAATAGATTATCTATTTTTTTTCTTTTTCTTCTTTTTTTTTCTTCTTGACTGTCCCCACGCTTTCGGCACAGAGTCATCCACATGAAGAACAACCCTGTTTCCTAAGCTGGGGTTTACTCTCAGCTCACCACTGGATTACACCAGCCAACAGAGAATGGTCAGGTGCAGTGGCGGGTGGCTGGGAGATTATCTATTTTTTGCATAATTTTGAGCAATATTAGTTTCTTTACACATATGATTACTTATATGTCAGAAGCCCTGAAATACATTTGTTTCCCTTTTGAAATATCTATAGATTTTATTTCTGCTTAGTCTTTTGTTTATTAATTGGGACTTTTAGAATACTTTCAAATATTAATTATAACAATGAGCAGCTTTGAGCATATTTTGGACTTTAATGGAATTCCTTTATTTGTTTTATGCTATCGTTTTATTTATTGTTAGTGATATGATAAATACATTTTTTCATAATATTATATAGTATACTTTGTGTTTCACTCAGAATGTTTCCCATCATTTTTTAAAATTTCTAGGAGAGAAGCATTCAAGAACTAGAGGAAAGTTATATGTTTCATCGTTGCAACCCTGTACCCTGACTGGTTCATCTCCTCCCCACAACCTTTCAGTAAGGAATGTCCAGTTGGCTACCAATGGGTTTTGAGTCTCCACTCTGCACTCACCCACATTTTCAATGATATTATTTTTTATTCCTTGATGCTTCATACCTGATCCCTTCGACAGCTCGTGGTCACACAGGCTGGTGTGTTTCTTCCATGTGGGCTTTGTTGCTTCTGAGCTAGATGGTCACTTGTTTATCTTTGAGCCTTTAAGACCCCAGACACTGTATCTTTTGATAGTTGGGCACCATCAGCTTTCTTCACCACATTTGCTTATACACACGGTTGTCTTCATTAATCGCATCAGGGAGGTGGGCACCCATTGATATGATTTTTAGTTCTTTGATGTCTGATTACTGGTCCCTTCTGCACCTTGTGGTCAGACAGGTTATTGTGCTTATTCCAAGTGGGCTTTGATGCTTCTCAGCTAGATGGCTGCTTGTTTATCTTCAAGCCTTTAAGACCCCAGATGCTATATCTTTTGATAGCCAGGCACCATCAACTATCTTCACCACATTTGCTTATGTACACATTTTTCTTCAGCAATCCTGTTCAGAAGGTGTGTATCCTGGAATGCCAGTGTAATAGAACAAAGTGTTCTTGCATTGAGTAAGTGCTTGAGTGGAAGCCCAATGTCCATCTGCTGCCTTAGTACTAAACCTATAAATATATGCACATAGATCTGTTTCCCTACACTCATATAAATATATTTACATATGTACGCTCCAGTCTTTGGACCTCTATAATTACCCTTTGTCACCTAGTTTTTCCTCTATTTCCATTTATTATTCTTTTGTCCCACTATCATGCTCAGCCTTCATTTGGGTTTCAGTAATTTCTCTCAGTTACCTTGTGTTAGGGTCTCGTCCAGCAAAACCCTCACACGGTGACCCGGAGGGGCAACGAACCTGGATGGGAAAAAGAAAGAGAGACATGGGGCAAGACAAGTGCTGATCAAGCCCGTTTATTTTGCCAAAACTCTGGGTATATATTCACAACGGAGAAGGAAGTGGGAGGCACATAATTCAATGAAGCACACTGTGTAGAAACCGCACACTGTACAACAACCAATCAGCCACATGTTCCCAATAAGGTACAAAGGGTACGCAACAGTACTCAAAGACGTCCGTGGTGACGTCCGCATGCAAATCAAGGCTTACCGGGTGAACTTATCACGATGTTCCTAATATGGTATATCTGCAGTTCAATGGGTGCTCAGTACTTTGACTAATGGCAACAAGGTCAGTTATCGGAACTGCCCATGCTACAGTAGCTTGGAATGTGGGGGCGAAGTTGGGCAGGAAACAAAGCCTTGCTGTTACAAAGCGGCCAAGATTCTGCTACGTGTCTGAGGCTAGGGTCTTAATGGCTATCAGCTCCCAACAACCTTGCCCTTGCTGAATCCCTACCAGGCCACTCACACCCTCCTTGCTACTGATTTTGGTTCACTTATTGCTCCCCTGTCCCTGGGTTGATCAGCACCACCTCATTGCCCCCTCCTCCCTCTCTACTGTGTCCACTGGAACCATTGGTCCCATTGTTTTCTCTTCCAAAGTATTCATCCAGTCTATCTTATCTAGCTAGATCTGTAGAGATAATAATATGCACCAAAAATCAAGTCATAGCAAGATAGGCGATGAGTGAGAACACAGCCATAACAACAACAAAAAATAAGGAAACCAATTACCCATAGAAGAATAAATTAATTAAAAGAAAAAAATTTTAAAGAAAGAAAAACCTGTAAATAGATCAAGGTCTGATTTTTTATCTCTAGGTGTGTCCTTCAGTCAGGTCCAGTGGGGGACCATGCTTTGGCCCCGGAGTCTGTCCTTTGTTCTCCCTCGGGCACTCCCTGCTCCGCTCCCATGGTTGTTCTGCCGCATGCATTTAGTGGTTTGCCTCTGTCACAGTGTCAGTCTGGGCCAGTCCTGGCCCTGAGTCTCCAGTGTTGTCCCCCTTAGGGCCCTGGGCCCTCGAGGGATGGAGTATCTTGTAGTGGGATCAGCCATATTGTCCACTCTGTCCATTGGCTGTTCAGAGCAGGGATATCATCCTCTGGGCCTGATTGGCCAGGATGTGCTCCACTCTCTCTTACTCCCCTTTCTTTGCTCCCATTTGCTCTGATCAAATATGCCCATCTCCCTGAGCTGCAGCTTCAGTGATGTCCTCTCAAGTACATTTTTCTGGGAGAGGGGCAGTTGTCCATGTTGCTCGTATGGGGGCCGGGTCCTAGGGCCCCATCCACTGGCTCCCCACTCCTTACCAGCACACTGCATTTGTCTGACACTGGTTTTATATCTGGTCCCTCTTTCCCTGTGGAGACACAAGCAATACCCTCCCCTTGGGTGAGTCAGTGCCCTATTCCCCAATCACACATCTTTTTTTTCCTTTCCCCTTTCCTCCCTCCACCCCCATTTTAGTGGGCTACCGTATGTACCCCTGGATTTGGTCTGACCCCTGCCATACTACCTGGACTTCACCCTTTGGAGTGTTTATATACAGTAGCTTTTTCCCTGTGCCCATTTTGCACTTACCTTTCTGCTTTTATATATATATATATAACTTACCTCAGTGGACTCATGTTGTACTTGTCCTTTGTGCTTGCCTTACTTCACTTAGCATAATTTCCTCCAGTTCTTCCCATGCGCCGATATGTTTCATTCGTTCATCACTGATTTTTAGCGATGCATTTTATTTGGGGCTTGAACAATTCTTGTCACAATCCATACATACACCCATTGTGTCAAGCACATTTGTACATTTGTTGCCATCATCATTCACAAGACATTTGCCTTCTACTGGAGCCCTTAATATCGGCTCCTCCTTTTTCCCCCTCCCACCCCATTCCCTTTTCTCTCATGAACCCTTCATTATTCCTAAATTATTATTATTTTGTCATTTGTTACACTGTCCATCATCTCCCCTCACCCACTTTTCGGTTGTCCATCCCCTAGGGAAGAGGTTATACATAGAATCCTGTAGATAGGGAATTAAAAAAAAATCCCTTAACACGGATATATTTCTACTTATGAGGAAGTAAAAGAGCTATGCTAGGCAGAGCTTTGATAGTACGCATTTTTCCCAGTAGGCAAACTTCAAGCAACTCATTCTGAGTTAGAACCCTGTATGTCGCCTGGTAAAGTTCTCTGGGATCACAGTGCATTTTCCTATAAAAGCAGTTTCTCTTGAACCTTATTTTTTATTTTTGTGATGACTGATTTAAGAGAACAGCATGGGGTTGTGAAATTTTGTTCCCTCCGAGGGAATAATGCCACAGAACCGGTTGTGATGTTGAGCACAGCTTACAAGGATAGCGCTATGGGAAAAACGCAAGTATGTGGATGGTTTTCTCATTTCAAAAAGGGTGAAATGTCGATTGAAAGCAAACCTTGCTCTGGATGTCCATCAACTTTCCAAAAAGAAGAAAATGTCAACAAAATTCATGGACTTGTGCTTGAAACCTACGACGGACCATTGATGAGGTGGGAAAATTAGCCAGTCTATCCTGGAGCTCAGTTAGTGGATTTTAATGGAAGATTTGAGAATGGGAAGGGTCACAGAGAAATCTGTGCTTTGGCTTCTGACTGACCAGCAAAAAAAAAAAGTCCTGAATAAACAAGCAGAGCTTTGAAAGAACAGCTCCAAAATGACCCAGACTTTGAGATATGATGCTATTCTGACAAGCCTGAAAGTAAACATCAATCAAGCCAGTGGAAGACGCTGTCATCACCTCACCCCGAAAAACTTGTCAAAAGAAACAAAAAAATCACGGCGATTTTCATTTTGGCATTTTTGTTGTGTTGTGTTTTGTTTATTTGATGAGGAGCGTGCATTTGGAGTTCACTCCACTTGGTCAGACTTTTAGTTAAGCTTTCTATTTATCGGATCTGAAAAGATTGCTTAACAGTGTGCAACAGAAAAGGCTTGATTTTTGGCAGACAGGGGCCGGTTTTGCCACCATGATAATGCACCTGCTCACACAGCCATCTGTCTGCCAGTTTTTGCCAAAAAACTGCATGCCATTTTTGCCCCATATACCTTACGCACCTGACCTTGCTCTGTGTGACTTCTTTTTGGTTCCACTAATAAAGGAGGGACAAGAAAACACAGCAATTTGATGATGTAGAACAAGTGAAGAATAACATGAGAGATTTGCTGTCAGCCATCCGAACAGATGAGATTAAAAAATGTTTCCAAGAATAGAATTGCAGATTTATCAAATGTATTAGTGCCATGGTGAGTACTTTGAAAGTGATAAGCTGTTTTTATATAAAATTTAAATATAAAGCTTTGAAAAAATAATTCCTTTTTTATGGCGGGTACCCCCTATTTTATGTATGTTTTGTATTGGTATGTTGTAATACTCTTCTATAATTTTTTTTGTTCGAGTGTTTGTTTCTTTGGTTAGGTTTATTCCTAAGAACTTCCTCTTTTGTTTGGCTATTTATTTACAATATCACCTCCTTGATGATTTCTTCTCAGTTCTTTTCATTGGTATCCAGGAACTGGATTGATTTATGGTTTGTTAATCTTGTGTCCTGCTACTTTACGAAATCCCTTGATTATTTCCAATTATTATTATTACTGTTTTATTTTTTATATGTGGGAAACTAACACTGAGGGAAATATGACGAGGATTATGTTCCCTAACTTATAACAACGGGAATCTGGAAAGCTAGTTTTCCACATAAGAAAGCCACCACTTAGGTAAGCCAGAGGTAAAGTCTGAGTACATTATCCTGCTTTAAATATTGTTCCCTTAATAGCTATGCTGCCTTGAAATGAACACATGGTTAATTTTATCTCCTTTTAGAAGCAGACATCCTTTTGTTATTTTTTCCAACCGTGTCACCCAACCCCACACATATTTTCACCCATTGAAAGTGCTAGGTTACTTCACCTATGAGCTCAGGGACCTTAATGTGGAAACCACCCACCTTGTGATGCATGTAACTACTGACTATGCATGTATTCTGGTTACCTATAAATGTCCCAATTTGGGAAAGTTTCCTTCTCCATCCCCCCATTTTCACATGGACCTTCAAGAAGGGCTTAGGTGTGTATGCTACCATAAAAGGTGTCTGACTCCTTTATTTTGTTCTCTTTCCAATCTTTCTTATCCTCTATGACTTTACTATTATCTTTATATCGCATTGCCCATTGTTTGTCAGTTGATTTCAACTGACATGGTGAGTCTTTGTGGTTCTCTCTCTATAAAATTAAATCATTCGCAAATTGTGAGTTTCGCTTCTTCTTCACCCAATTGTATTTCCTTGATTTCTTTCTATTGCCTAATTGTTCTGGTTAAGACTTCCACATTATATTGAATAAGAGTGGTGTTGTATATATCCTCTTATAATTTCTGCTGTCAGCAATGTTTTAATCTTTTTCAAAATTGAGCATTTTTTTTTGGATATTGACTTCTCATAACTGATTTTTACTGTGGTGAGGAATTTCCTTTCTTTTTTAATCATTTTATTGGGGCTCTTATCACAATCTAGACATATATCAATTGTATAAAGCACACTTATACATTCGTTGCCCTCATCATTCTCAAAACACTCACTTTCCGCTTGAGCACCTGGAATCAGCTCCTAATTTTTCTCTTCTTTTCCCCCATCCCTCCACATTCCCTTCTCCCTCATGAACCCTCGATAATTTATAAATTAATTTTTATCATGTCTTACACTGCCCGACGCCCACTTTTCTATTGTCCACCCCCCAGGGAGGAGGTTATATGTAGATCCTTGTTATTGATTCCCCCTTTCTACCCACCTTCCCTTCACCCTCCTGGTATCACCACTCTCACCACTAGTAGAATTTCCTTTCTATTCCTGTTTTCTTGAGTGTTTTCATTGGAAATGATTGTTGGATATTGTTAAGTGTTTTTTTTTCTGAAATTTTTGATATGATCATATGGTTCTTATTCTTTGTTGTGTTTATGTGGTAGATTACATTAATTGCTTTTCTAAAGTTGAATTATCCTTGTACTCTGATATGAATCACACGAAGTAGCAGTGAATTATATTACTTTGTGATGTTGTTGTATTCTACTGGCCAGAATTTTGTTGAGAATTATGGTGTCTTTGTTTATGAAACTGCTAAAAGAACAAACAAATATGTCTAGGAAAAGTATGACCACAGTGCTCCTTTGAGAGAATTAGGGTGAGATTTTTGCCTTACATACTTTGGACATGTTGTCAAGAGCGATTGGTTCCTGGATAAGTGTGTTATGCTTGGGAAAACGAAGGCAGGGAAAAAAAAAAAAGAAGGGTCTCACTTTGCACTTTGATGGATTAACACAGTGACCTCCAGAATAAAAACAATTGTTAGGATGGTGCAGTACTGAGCTGTTTCCTTCTGTTGTGCATAGGTTATAACAAAACCATCACAGATTCAGAGCCATTCTAGTGGTATCCACCACTACCAAGATGTCCATGAGGGATAGCAGTCTGGAGCTGCCTGTCTTTGTGTGGTCTTCCACTGGTTTTGCTATCAAGGATCTGCTAGTTTGAGAGACTGATTTTGGGAGTCTGTTGCCACTTTCTAAATTCTGGAAACATTTGTGCAGACATGATGACAGTTCTTCACAAAAGACTAGGTAGATTTTTCCTGTGCAGCCATCTGTTCTTGGGCTTTCCTTGCTTTGAAATGTCTTTATGACCTTTTCTATTTCTTTATTTGTGTTGTGGGTCTGTTGAGATTTTCTACTTCCATTTGTGTTAATTTGGTATATGGTATCTTTCTAGTTATTTGTCCTTTACTTTCAGGTTATCGAGCTTGTTCAAGGACTACTTTTCATAGCAGTATGTTATTTTTCTTTTTTTGTCTCTTTGGATATATTGTAGTGTTACTCTTTTAATCTCTAACTCTAGATATTTGCATCTTCTCTTTTTTCCCCCACTTTGATAAGTTTGCCAGTGTTTTGACAATTTTGTTCATTCTTTCACAGAACCAACTTCTTGTCATAATGAGTTTTCCAACGTTGTGAGAAACTGAACAATTTTTTTTTAATGGCACAATCCGTTATTTGGAATGTGAAGAAGCCTGTGCTGGCCTATCTACAAAGTCCATCCTACATGCGTGGGTCCCAAGGGCCAGCAAGTGATGACTCATCTGGATTGGCTGTCATGATATTTGGGATAGATCAGCTGCTGGTGAAAGAGGAAAGCAAAACACTCCGAAGTGGCTCAGACCACTGTTAATGGGGTGTGTGTGTATGTGTGTTTGTATGTAGGTGGGGAGAGGGGGAGTCTGTGGAGGTAGTGTCAAAAACTCAGCCTTTGTTACTGATTTTCAACTTTCCTGGAAAAGGAAAACAATTTTAAAAAAACCTTGGATTCCCCGATATTGGGATCTCTAGGGCTGGCTGAGGGCTCCTCCCATGGTTGCAACCTAGAGCCCATGTTCCCCTTCTCTTAGAAAGTAAACTCAAATATTCGTGTTAGGTGATGAGATAAAGCTATGGAAGATGATCAGTTAGACCCTAAGGAAAAATGTTCTTTGCAAATTTTGGTCTTAATAACTGAAGACTTTTAAAGAAGTATAAAATGAAAATCATCACTTAATTTGATATCGCTACTTAAAAATAATTCTCCATCAGTTTAAATAACTTATAGAAGCACCATCTTATTTTATAATCCTCAGCATGGTATATTTCTTTCATATAATTAGGGACCTAAGTCATATGGATAAAGAAACAATCATAAAAAGCTATGAAATACAATCAAAAAAAGCTATGAAATATCACCCAAATTCTAAAATGGTATTTATATTAGATTATTGATATTTTATGTTAAAGTTTGAAAATATTATGATTTATATAAAACATGTTTAAAAGAAAATTATATAATTTAATGTTGAATATTTGAAATTTTTGAATTTTAAAATATAGTAGAAAATAATAACTGGTTGTTTCACTACACTCATGCAATATTAATTACATTTTTATAATAAATCATTTTATCAACAAAAATATTCAAATCTATAATAGAGAAATCCTGTTAGATTTGTCTCACTAAATAATTTTTTGCCTTTTATCAAAGAAAACTAAATATGCTTGGCAAATACAGTATTAAATAATCTGTGGTAATAACTCCTCAAATTATTTAGAATAAATTACATTATTACTCCATGTTCAATATGTGTAATGCAGAACATTGTTCATTCTAGAATATTTTATAGGAGACTGAGAAGGAAGTTCTTTGGATGGTCAAGCTTGTTTGTCATAGTTATCAATTATATGCCTTTTATAGAGAAATAGGGCACAGTCTATTATAAGAAATAATTTAGAAAAAGACACCCCAATATATGTGAAAAGCTTTGAAGTTTGAGATCCAGGGCAAGATAATGGCAGCATGAGATTTTAATGACAATTCTAATTTACGTATTCCACATGGATGGCCCTGATTTGTAGCTGTGATTGGTGATGATGTGCCTCATTAAAATCCTCTTTCTGCTCTGTTTAAAATGCATTCCAAGTTGAGATGAGGCAGCAAGTTTTGGTAATGTAAAGAATTATCACGTTGTTTGGTTCATGAGTTTTGGAAATAAGAGAAAATTAAAGAATCAGACTACTTCTAGCATCTCATCCTTTTTTGTGTCTGTGTGTTTTTTTTAAACATTTTATTAGGGGCTCATACAACTCCTATCACAATCCATACATATACATACATCAACTGTATAAAGCACATCCGCACATTCTCTGCCGCAATCATTGTCAGAACATTTGCTCTCCACTTAAGTCCTTTGCATCAGGTCCTCTTTTTTTCCCCCCTCCCTCCCCGCTCCCCCTTCCCTCATGTGCCTTTGGTAATTTATACATTGTTATTTTGTCATATCTTCCCCTATCTGGAGTCTCCCTTCTCCCCCTTCTCTGCCGTCCACCTCCCAGGGAGAAAGTCACATGTGGATCTTTGTAGTCAGTTCCCCCTTTCCAACCCACTCACCCTCCACTCTCCCAGCATCGCCCCTCACACCCTTGGTCCTGAAGGTATCATCCACCCTGGATTCCCTGTGCCTCCAGCCCCCATATGCACCAGTGTACAACCTCTGCCCTATCTAGTCCTTCATGGTAGAATTCGGATCATGGTAGTTGTGGGGAGGAAGCATCCAGGATCTGGGGGAAAGCTGTGTTCTTCATCGGTACTACCTCGCACCCTAATTAACCCATCTCCTCTCCTAAACCTCTGTATGAGGGGATCTCATTGGCCGACACTTGGGCCTTGGGTCTCCACTCTGCATCTCATCCTTTTTAAAAACAATATCTATGAACAAATGAGAGCTATTATATGATGCCCAGTTTGTCAATATATTTTTCACAACAGTCTCAATATCACTTGCTGGATTAATGTAAGGATACTGTTAATATGTATACTTCCTAAAACAAATATGTATGGATCTGTTTAATTACCCGAATTCATTCTTTCTTTTTCTTCTTCTTCTTCTTCTCCTACTTCTTCTTTTAACGTTGGCATCTTCTTCTTTTAACGTTGGCATCTTCTAAATTACAAATTCTCTAAAAGCCATTTAAGGCCAAGTTGGTGAGGGCATGGGTAACAATTACTTCAAAGCCTTTAAACTATTGCTTCAATATTACAATAGACTTTTTTCTTCATATATATATATTGCGGCTTGAAAATTGATATATCTAGCTGATAGCACCAAGAATATAGGATCTCTTTCTAGGTTTTTGAGAATAATTTCCTTCACTAATACCTAATTTCATGCCTCATTAAAAAAATAGAAACTCTTGACTACTGCGGTAAAATGAGATGGCAGGCTTCACAGGAGAAAACAAACTTCTAATTTACAGGATTTGACATTAAAAAATATGTATATACAAGTATAGGCAGGAGAAGAATGTGGACAAATAGCCTCTTGGGACTGTTTTTTGAAACGTTGAAAATTTTCATACTTAAACAACTTGTCATGCTCTATTGGCGACATAGTTGAGATTATATTCACCGAGCAGAGGGAGCAGGCCTGCATACATTTGCTGATGGATGGTTCAATAAATTTCATTAGCACTGTCGCCTGACCTGACATTTCCATAGCCTTTTAGTGAAGATGACCATTGTTTAAATGGCTTTAAGGAGGCCATGGATAAATTGTATCTTAGTGAAGCAGTACATCACTAAGGAGCTGCCAGAAGTGCAAGGTGGATTCAGAACGGGACTTGGCATAGGGGAGACCATTGCTGGCATCAGGTGGATTCTGGCTGAAAGCAGAGAAGGCAGAAACATGTTGATGTGTGTCTTATCAGCTATGCAAGGGCATCCGACTGTGTGGATTATGACAAACTATGGAGAATATGACACAAACTGGGGATTTCAGAACATTTAATTTTGCTCATAAGAAACCAGTACATAGGCCAAAAGGCAGTCATTCAAATTGAATAAGGAAATATACCATAGTATAAAATCAGAGAAGATGTTTATCAGGGCTGCCTCCTTTCACCATGTTTACTCAATTTGTATGTTTAGAAAATAATTTGAAAAATTAGAGTATAAGAAGAAGAATGTGCTGTCAAGATTGGAGGAAAACAACCTGCTCTACGTGGAAGACCCAACGTCGAGCAACCTGCTCAAAACCAGGTGCTGAAACACTTGATTAAACCCAAAGACTGCGGCATTTAGTATGGATTACATCACAGTATAAAGAAAACAAAATTATAGCTGCTGGTTCAATAAACGCCATCATAATAAAGAGCGAAAAGAGGGATTTCATTTTACTTTGTTCCACAATCAATACTAACTGAAGCAGCCGAAATCAAAATGTATTGGGCAAATCTGTCTCACAAGACCTCTTTAGAGTGTTAATGAGCAACTTACTTTGAGGACAAAAGTAATTTCATATGCTTATGAAAATTGAGCAATGACAAAGAAAGACCACAGAAAAATTGATGCTCATGCTAGTGTTCCTAGGGGCACCAATGGACTGGTACTTTATAGGCTGACTTTTAACAAACTGCAGTGGAATTTGTACCCTGTCTTATAGTGTTGCTATGAATTAGAATCTACTCAATGACAGCGAGTTTGTTGGTACAGAGTTGCTATGAGTTGGAATTGACTGAACTGCAGTGAGTTTGAACGTGGAGCATTGGGAATGTTATCCAGAGAGTCCAATCTTTAGAAAAGCTTAGTGCTGGGTAAAATTGTTGTTGTTAGGGTTTGTTGAGTTGGTTTGCAACCATATGTACAAGCGGAGGCGACAGTGCCCAGTCCTGTGCCATTCTCACAAGTGTTTTTATGTTTGACTCCATTGTTGCAGCCACTATGTCTATCTTTCTTGTGGAAGGTCTTCTTTTTCACTGCCTCTTAGTTAACCAAGCCTAGTGTCCCGCTGCGAGGACTGGTCTCTCCAGACTGGTCTTCTCCAGGGACTGATCTGATTGCTCTTGACAACATGTGGCTAACAAGTATGTTAGATGAAGTCTTGCCATCTTTTTCTCTAAGGATCATTCATACCGGTCAGCAAAAAAAAAAAAAAAAAGATAAAAGAAAAAATAGAATTGACTTAGTAACTTCCATGATGGATTCAAACTTAACAACAGTTGTGAGGATGGTACAGGGCTGGACAGTGTTTTTGCTATCATTAAGTTGAACTAACTTGCTGAAACCTAACAACAATGTACTAGAAAAAATCCATGGAGAAAATATATAAATAAGTAAATGTCTACAGCTCACATTTCTTCGGTTGCCTTTGAGGAGGAGGATACAGCCAAGACCTGGTTTCTTCATTTGGTTGTTTGTTTATTCTACGTGACCCCACAATGCATTCTGGGGGACCACTCTGCCATGAAAAGATTTATTGATTTCTGTATTTATACTAAGAATTAAGGAAAGACCCTTTTAAACAAAGGGTAGAGAAGCACCCATATAACCTGTTCAATTGTTTATCCTTCCCTACGAAGCTCAAGATTCCATGCAGATTCTCTTGCATGGAGGCTTAGGTTTGAATCTATGAGCAAGGAAAAATAATAAACACAAGAGAGATCATTATTATTATTTTTTTATTCAAGACTCTGACACAAGTATTCTTATTTTTAAAAAATCATTTTATTGGAGGTTCATACAGCTCTTATCACAACACTTACATGCATCCATTGTGTCAAGCACATTTGTTGCCATCATCATTTTCAAAACATTTTCATTCAACTTGAGCCTTTGGTTATCAGCTCTACATTTCTCCCCTCCCTCCCCCCACCCTCTCTGCTTCCCGAACCCTTGATAATTTATAAATTATTATATTTCCATATCTTACACTGACCAATGTCTCACTTTACCCACTTTTCTGTTTTATGTCCCTCGTGGGATTATAGGTAGATCATCATGACCAGTTTCCCCTTACTTCCTCCACCTTCCCCTGACCCTCCTGGTATCACTACTCTCATTATTTGGTCCTGAGGAATTTATCCATCTTGGATACCCTGTGCTTCCAGCTCTTATCTGTATCTGTGTACATGCTCTGGTCTAGCTGGATTTGTAAGGTAGAAATGGAATCATGATAGTGGGGGTGGGTGAGGGGAGAAAACACTAAAGAACTAGAGGAAAGTTGTATGTTTCATTGTTGCTTTACTGCACCCTGACTGGCTCATCTCTTCCTCGTAACCCTTCTGTAAGGGGGTGTCCAGTTGTCTACAGAGGGGCTTTGGGTCTCCACTCTGTATTCCCCTTCATTCACATTGATATGATTTTTTTTCTGGGTCTTTGATGCTTGATACCTGATTCCATCGACACCTCATGATCTCTCAGGCTGCTGTGCTTCTTCCATGTGGACTGTGTTGCTTCTCAACTGGATGGCCACATATTTGTCTTCAAGCCTGTAAGACCCCCAGATGTAATATCTTTCGATAGCTGGGCAATATCAGCTTTCTTCATCACATTTGCTATGCACCCTTTTTGTGTTCAGCTATTGTGTTGGGAAGGTGAGCGTCACAGAATGCCAGGTTATTAGAAGAAAGTGTTCTTGCATTGAGGGAGTACTCAAGTAGAGACCCATTGTCCTTCTGCTACCTTGATACTTAACATATAAATATATGTAAATAGATCTATTTCCCTACATCACATATAAATATATTTATATATGTTCATGCCTGTATTTAGATCTCTATAAATGCCCTTGACCCCCTAGTTCTTCCCTCTATTTCCTTTTCCTTTTCTTTTATCCCACTATCATGATAGGCCTTCATTTGAGTTTCAGTAATTCCTCTCGGTTACATTGCCCTTGATCAAGCCCTACCAGACACCCTACGCCATCCTTGATGTTGAATTTAGATCACTTGTTATTCCCTTGTCCCTGGGTTTTGTTAACACCCACTTTCTTTCCCTCACTTTCCGCTCTCCTGTTTCCCCCCAGAACCATCAGTCCCATTAAAAACTTCTTATATCAGTGTATATATTTATTTGTTTAGTTATTCCAAAGAGCACAACTATAATAAAATAGTATTATTTCCCATAACAAATTTAAGTATAATTAGTGAACTAGGCCTGCTAAATTAATGTCTGTATGCTATTTTGAATAAGAAATGTTTGTGACTTGATTATATTGATATATAAATAATATTTTTCAACTTCAAAACATTTTTCTAGCTTGGCATTCTTAAATCACAGCATGCATAAATTTGCAATGTAATAGGTTTGTTCTTTGACTAGCAATTTTTAGATTTATGTTATTGTTTTTGTTTGTTAATTTTCTCAATAACTCAAGAATTTCATAAGTGATTCTGGTCTCTTCGGGGATTTCGGTGCTCATCATACTTTTAGAATATTTTTATCTTTGACTTCTGACTTAGACAACTTTTTGAAAGAATAACTATATATATTATAGGATACTATTTAAGAAATTATGTGAATATTATAAAATGCTGACAGCAAAAATCGTGGGAGAATTATGTGACTCAGACAGGAAAATGAAAGACGAGATTCCATGAAAATGCTTACTTATTCCACTACTCAAGTTTGTCTTCTAATAGAAATCTATGTTCTATTCTTTTCCCTAATCCTTTTGTAATAGCAGAAATACTCTCTCTCTCTCTCCATATATATATATATATCCCCCCCCCTGGATATGTGGATATTTGGAAATATAGAAAGGTTTATCTCTTACCACATGATTAACAACCTCCAAGTTTGGTGACTTAAATAAATATTCTCCTTGATGATAATTTTGTAACTCAGCTGCCCTCCCTAAGTGGTTCCTCAGCTGGTCTTGCCAGTGGTCAGTCATAAGACAGCATTCTGATATTGGAAAGGTAGGGATTTGTCTCATTCCATTTAGCCGAAGGGCCTCTTCTTCTCTAAATGACTTGTTCACATGACCTTGTAATATAACCAGAGTACTTACCCTGGTGTCTCTGGGTAATCCAAATCATATCAGCAAAATATTTCAATCTTTATGCTCAGGTTCAGAAATGACACTGCACTATTATTTATTGTGAGTTAGAGAGACATATACTATCAAGGGGATTAAATGACACAAGGGAGTGAGTTTTCAGACTTATGGTTAACTGGGAGCTAGTGGATATGCTTTAGGCTGCTAACCCCAAGATCAGCTCCATGGGAGAATGGCAAGTCTTTTTACTTCTATAAAGAATTACAGTCTTGGAAATGCTGGGGCAGTTCTATACTGTCCTACATCGGTGGTTGTGATTCACAAGCAATATAGGGGCAGTGAGTTTAGTTTTATGATTTTGGACATGTGTAACAGGGTATAAACAGCTTGGAATTTCTAAGCTGGAAACCGCTAGTCTTAGATTCCTATGGCGGCTGACACAAAATACTATAAAACGTGTGGCTTAAAACACACACACATCTATTCTTTCATAAATTTAGAATCAAGGAGACCAAATTAGAGTTCCAGGAGGACCACTTTTCCTCCATTTTCACTAGGGTTGGTCCCTCCTTATCATTTCTAGCTTCTGATAGCCCTGGTGTTCCTTGATTTTTGAGTGCACACTTACACATATTACTTCCTGTGTGACTATGTCTCTATGCTTTGTTTCCTCTTTTCAAGAGAGAAAAGGACTAGGGCCCTGACTACTTACATATATGGATGAGCTCCTTAGCTTAGATAATAATTTGAGGGGGTAACTCCCTAAAAATAAAATGACCCAAAAATGGAAAACAGTGTCGCTGGGTGGAGTTTTCATCCTATGAATTTTTCCCACTAGGTGAGCACTGAGCAACTTGCTTTCCGTTAGTGCCCCCAGTGGCGATGCCTGAGAAGGTTCTGTCTGATCACAGGGAATGTATTCATAAAAGATGTTTCACTAATACCTCATTTTTTTGTGATGGCCAATTAAAACAGAACAGTGTGCAGCTGTGAAATTGTGTTTCCTGCTCAGAAAAAAATGACACAAAAACTGTTGTGATATTGCAAATAGCTTACAAGGACAGCTATAGCGAACACACAAGTGTGCCTTTTTCTGGATGTCTGTCAACTTCCTGGATGGATGAAACTGCAGTGTAGTACATTGGAGTTTCTTCCACCAGGATTGTTAGTCAAGCTTGCTATTTGGAGGTTCTGAAAGATAGAATAACATTGTGCGACAGAAAAAGGCATGATTTGTAGCAGACGAGAAACTGGTTTTGCCGCCACGACAATGCACCTTTTCATGAAGACATCTTAGTCTACCTGTTTGGGGCAAAAAACTGTATGCCTCTCTTACCCTATGCACCTTATTTACCTAACCTTGCTCTGTGTGACTTCTTTTTGTTTCCGCTACGGAAGAGGAACATGAAAGGACAACAATTTGATGATGTAGAAAAGGTGAAGATAAAACTGAGGGAGGGGCTGTCAGCCATCCAAACAGATGAGTTTGAAAAATGTTTCCAAGAATGGAATCACAGATTTGACAAATGTATTAAGTATAATAGAGAAGAATTTGAAAGTGGTAAAGTTGTTTTATAAAACAAGAAAAAATTAAATACATAGCTTTGAAAACACAATTCCAGTTTTTTGGGAGGTTACGCTTAGTATATTCAAGGAAAGAACCTATTTCCCCAAAAAAAGTATTATTCAAAGGTAAAGGGATTGGGATTTCAATGCATTGCTTAGAAGGACACTTTAATTCATAATCTGGTAACTGCTAAATTAAGTTAAAATTATATGAGATATGAAATTTAATCTTTTATGATCGTATATTTATAGTCATTGTACATAAATATAATATATATATAAATAAAATACAAACACATTCTAAAAACTAATGAAATATATTTTAATATTATAAACAACTATGATTCTATAAAATTAATTTTAATAATAAGTAAAATTGCTAATTATTTTATGGTTAAAAATAAAAGTAAAATTATAGTGTTAATGGGGTTTCCATTTTCAATTTTAAGTTTGGTTAAAAATACACTTGCTTTCATTGAGTGATTCTTTTCTTCTGTTTCATCAAACTATGAGTGATAGTTCAGAAATAAAAGAACAATATGTTTTTGAGAAAAAATAAAAGGAGAAAATATTTGCTATTTATATCACTGTTAGTATAATAATTAAACATATTTTACACTAAAATAAGAGGTAAATAAATGGTTCATTATGAGCATAGACTTGAAGTATCAACAGGCAATTTCTTGTGTAAGAATAGGAAAATGACAAATGAATAAGAGTCCTATCATCAGTAAAATAAAAGAAGGAAAAGTTAAAGAAAGCGTTTTCAAATAATTCTCCATAACTTAGATTAACAAGAATTTGAGAAAACGGTGCAGATATTTCTGTAGACTTGAGAAACATTTAAAAGTATAGTGTGTAAAAGCAGCAAATTCTAGTATCTATTATGCAAAAATAGTCATTTAAATTAATGATGAATTAGAAAAAATAATAACTACCTTAATAGCATTGAATACAAGGAACAAAGGAATGTTCTAGAATTGAATGTGGTTAGATTTTACAACTCTTGATATGTTAAAATATTTAATGGTTTAAATATTGAATTGTATTCCATGTGGATGAAGAACTGATAACTCTGCTTAAAAAAATCAAAGATGTATGTAGAAGAATGTACTCTGTTACTCTACCTGCTTTGTCTTACCTTTATGTTCCTTTTTAGATTAAGTGTTAGTATTTTTAGGGTAAAATTTATTTATATAATGTTATTTTTAGGTATCTTTGAATCACTTCCACCTTCTGGCAATCTCATGAATGAAAAAAAGTGTTACTTAAGTCTGTACGATCCTTACAATTGTTGCAATGTGTGAGCTCTCTGCTGCTTCCACCAAGTCAATCAGTCTTAAGGAGCATCTTCCATTCTTTCACTGAACCTCTAATACACTAACTATGATGTCTTCCTGCAGAGATAAATTCTTCTTGATTATGTGTTCAAAGTACTTGTCAAGAAGACTTGCTTTTCTTGACTCTAACAGCATTTCTGACCATGTTTCTAAGCTGTATTTGTTGACTCTCCAAACAGTACATTTGGATATTGTGTTAGTCTGGGTACTTTAGAGAAACAAATCCACAGAAACTCATGTGTAAGAGAGAGTTTTATGTAAAGGTTAAGTGCACATCAGGGAAACATCCCAACTCAGTGCTGTCCAAGCCCACAAGTCCAACATTAACCCATTAACCCATATGTCCAACACCAATCCACAAAGTTCTCCTCCATCTCACAAAACAGACGTAATGATGCCAACTGTAGGAGGAAAGCCAAGTCAGGGAATGTGTAAACATCTCAGCGCTGGCAGGGGTCTCCACATGGCTGCTCCAGCACCCAGGGTTTCATCGGGGTAGGTCCATGTGGCTTCTCCTTGGGCATGGCTTGCAGGAAGTGAACCTTGTCAGCTGAAGCAGGGAACTGGCTAAAGCAGCTGCACCAGGGCCCAACCATCAGAAAGCAAGAGACCTGAGAACTAGAAAGGCGAGGCTCACTGAGCCATTTATCCCTCCGCCCTTCAATTAACCCCACGTGTGTTTATTGGCCCGGCTGGCACAATTAACTAACTAACTAACTAACTCAGATATGATTTGTCAATACCATTAATAAATGCATCAATTCTTCTTCAGGTTTCCTTATTCATTGGCCAGCTTTCACATGAATATGATGCAATTACAATATTACGGTTTGTGTCAGTTGGACCTTTGTTTCTAAAATAAAATCTTAATTCTTTAGCACCTTAAAGGTGTCTTTTGCAGCCGACTTGTTTAATGAAATGGATTATTTGATTTCTTTTCCAAGTAAAAATAAAATTTTGAGAGCACATGATCACAACCAATAACAGGCCATCTCCAGAGGGAAAAGTAATGTAGGGTGGAACCAAAAATACCATTGGAGGCTATCCCTTCACCTTATATACTCTCCCTTCGTGGCTGGTCTTCTTCCACATCCACTTAGGTCATGGTTGTATGTGTTGTTGGACAATTAGGGGGTATGTTCAAATGTTCATGTGACATGTAAACGGTCCTTACCATGCGTGCCCAGACTTTGGGTGTGCATAAACATGCATGTGCCATCACTGATCCTTACTGGGTATGTCTCCTTCCATAGTAGCCTTCTTGCATGTACCTGATCTAAGAAGGACTCTTTTCTATATGGACTTGGCTAGCTATTCCTTGCTGATTGATGGGCCTTTGGGGAATAGCCCCTTTCCCCCTAAACTTCCTGGCTATCTTTCCCCCTCAAGCATCATGGGGAAGCATATTCTTGTTACTCCTGCTGATCATAGGTCAGGAGGGGGAATTTGCACACATTTCTTCTTCCTTTTCTAGCAGAGGCTGACCACTAGGGGCCCAAGACAATTGGAGGTTGAGGTAAGATTGAGATACTTGTACTTTTGCGGATTATAGCTGTGACTTAATAGCATTTGTAATTTGAAAGCTTCCATTCTAATCTATATACGTTGTGTTCTTTGATATTCGTTAACAATGATATACCTTATGCCATATCTTTCTTTGAATTCAACTTGATTTTCTGTCAGCTCGCTGTGTATTACTGCAACTGTTTTTGAGGTATTGTAAGGTCTCTCTCTCTCTGGCCTAAATTCCAACCTCAGTCCTTGGCTCCGCATGAGAAAGATTTCACGCCGAAGCCAGGCTCGTGATCCAAGTGAATTTAATGAGAGTTAAAAGAAGCTTCAGGTTTTACGCGGCACCCATAGGATTCCTCTGACCATGCGGCCTGGCAGAGACTGCCCCAGGTCATGCAAGGATCCCTCTCCTCCCACGAAGGTGACCAGCCAAGCCAAGCCAAGCCCCCTCTCCCTCTAGGTTCCTGCCTTTTCAAGGGTTCTCGGGGGAGGTGTGGTGAAAGACCCCAGGTCGCTTCCATTGGCTGAATTGCAATCACCTGATCCAAGTGGGCTGCTCCAGGTATAAAGCCCATCCGCGCCCACCTGCGGGAAAATCCAGCTTTGTCCTTTGCTGGCTCTCCTGGGCATGCATAAATGGACTTCCCAATTCCCTAGGCTAAGCTGCCTAACGTATCTTCAGTCAAATTTAACTTGCATGTGATATCCTTAGATAATAAATTTCCATGTTCTGTTGTATCACTTTTCTTTGGAATGGGCACAAATATTGACTTATTTGGGCTGACTGGGTAGCTGTCTCAAAAATGTCTTGGTAGAGATTCATAGTTCCAATGTGCCTCACTTTGTTCCAACATTTCAAATGATATTCTGTCCCTCCCTCGAGACTTCGGTACAACTTAAGCTTCTTACTTCAATATCAGCTCTTCTGTAGTATGTAAGAAGCACATATTGCTGATGCATCTGGATAAATATTTGTCCATCTCTAAGGATCATACTGTGGGAGAGCAAAGAGGCTTTCCACTGCTTTAAAGAATTACAGATGCACCTACCTACAGCATCGCTAGAAGTCGGAAAAAAGTTCATGGAAGTGAATGTCCTTGGTTTGTTTGCTTTTAAGGAACTAAGGGGCTTGTTTTGATTTTTGTGTTTCCTTTGACTCTCAGCTGAGGACAGCATCAGTTCACATAACTGTGATTGGGCTTTGTTTCTTATGGTTCTCATCTTCTGCCAGAGACTATGAGGTTGGTCTAGGGAGAGTTTTTACTTAGTGAGGACAGAGGATATGAGCATGCAAACATCATGCAATTATCTTTAAGCTGTGCTTGCAATAACTTTGCTCAAAATAAACACATTAAGAGTTATATAAGCCCTTAATAAAATGATTGAAAAAATATATATAAATAAAATGAAGACTAACTAAGACAATAAAATAAAAACACAGTACAATATCCAAAAAAATGGGAGGCACTAAAATTACAAAGGGCTAAGTGTATGGATACTATTTATACCAATAATTTTTTTCTTCTGTTCAGTTAAGTTGACTTCTTACTCTCTTGTCAGGTATCTTTAGTTGATGGTATTATCAAGACTATTTGCCTAAAACTTTTTCCTCCTTTGCGTTACTAGAATAGCTAACGAGGCTTCGTTTGTGTGTGAATATCAATGTCCTTAAATTTCTATAATTATGAGTCTATTTTAACATTCTCAGACTGAAGTCATCAAATACACCCAAAAGCACTTGCCATGAAAAATTGATTAATTGACTGAACTAAAACAATTATTTTGTTCTTATATAACAATAGAATAATTGGACTCATAAAAAACAAAACACAAGCCGTGCCTAAATTTTTAATTATGAATAAATCTTTTTATTGGGGCTCATACAACTCTTATCATAATCCATACATACATCAATTGAGCAAAGCGCCCTTATACATTCGTTGCACTCGTCATCCTCAAAATTCACCTTCCACCTGGGTTCCTGGAATCAGCTCGGTTTCCCTTTCTTTTCCCCTTCCCCTCCCTCCCCGCTCTCCCCTTCCCCCTGGTCCCTTTATAGTTTATAAATAATTATTATATCTTATCTTACACTGCCCGGCGTCTCCCCTCACCCACCTTCCCATTGCCCATCTCCCAGAGAGGAGGTTACACATAGATCTCCAAGATCGGTTCTCCTTTTCTACACCCCCTTCCATCCTGGTGTCGCCACTCCTACCGCTGGTCCTGAGGGGTTCATCCATCCTAGATTCCCTGTGTTTCCAGATCCCTACTGCACCACTGTACATCCTCTGGTCTAACCAGGTACGCAAGGTAGAATTGGGGTCATGATAATTGGGAGGGGAGGAAGCGTTCAGGAACTAGAGGAAGGTTTTGAGTTTCATTGTTGTTACACTGAAGCCTGAGTGACTCATCTCCTCCCCACTACATATTTTAATTTCACTTCAATATATAAGAGGAAAGTTTTCATTTCTCTAAGTAATTCTCCAGCTGGTCAACTGATTGGAAGAGATCCATATTTGTGTCCATTCCAAAGAAAAGTGACCTAAAAGAATGCAGGAGGAATGGAACAATATTATTAATATCACATGCAAACAAAATCATGCCATGATAATTCCACAGTCATTTTGGTAGTACATCTGCAGAGTGCCCAGAAAATCAACCTGATTCAAAAGAGGATGTGGCACATGGGATATCGCTGATCATGTCATGGATGTTGGCTGATAGCAAAGAGAGCAAGAGATGCTTACTTGGGTTTTATGCATGGTGCAAACACATTCCGATCATAATGAATGATAGATAACATTGAGAAGAATGGAAATTCTAGAACACTTCATTATGTTCTTGAAAATACACTGTATGTAGACCAAGAAGTAGCCCTATAAAAAGAACAAATGTATACTGCCTGACTTAAAATCTGAATTATTCCTATTCATATTGCATCCTTAGCAAATATTTCAAGGAACTGAAATAATGAAGAATTTGACATCAGGATTGAAACAAAATTATTAACGCATTCCCCTGAAAATAAGACCTACTTACAGTTTGGTTTCTCATGGAAATATTAGGCACCCCCCCGAAAATAAGACCTCCCCCAAAATAAGCCCCCCCAAGCTACCGTAACTCTGGATTCTGGACCATAGCGGCAGGCACCGCCACACAGCTCACTGTTGGCCGCAGTGTAGCTGGAGCAGACAGGAAGTGTGAGATCTCTTTTAATAAAACAATAAACTATAAGTGTGTACCGTATTCTTCTTCATGGAAAAATAAGATAGCATCTGAAAATAAGACCTAGTGCATCTTTGGGAGCAAAAATTAATATAAGACACTTTCTTATTTTGGGGGAAACAGGGTAGTAACTGCGTTCTCTAGAGAAACAAAATCAGTCACACTTGTATGTGTTCTACATTGTAAGGTATTTATATCAAGAAATAGCTTGTGCTGTAGAAATAGGTAAGTCCAATCAGGATCATGTCACGCTTCTCCTGACTCATGGAAGTTGGTGATCAGGAAGTAGGATGATGAAACAGAGTCAGCAGGTGGCACAAGCTTGCAGATGCAGAGGTCTGAATTTGTCTGAATGAATTCCTGACTGGTAGTCTGCTGATGGCTCTTGGATCGGAAGGTAATCCAACAGAAGATGGAGAAACCAGAATCAAGATCCAGTTATGGCACATGGCAAAGTAACCAAGAGAATTGATTGCTTCATTTCTCTTTCATACAAAAGGGCATATGGTACTAAGAAGGTGTCAATAGGCTGTGACTGAATTGATAAGTTGACTTTGCCCCTACTGTACCCAAGAGTGTCTAATTGACATGATCCCTAACCATGACAATGCCTCAATATCCAGATCACCCAACCTTGTTTGCTGAATGAGAGGAAGACATGAAGCATTCACTGATGAAGATGAAGGATTGTAGACTTGAGTATAGAGTACAGAACAGTGTAAAGAAAACCAAAATCCTCACAACTGGACCAATAGACAAAACTGTGGTAAATGGAGGAACATTAGAGGTAAACTGACCTAGCATTTGAAGCAATGGGTTCAAACATTCAATGATCATTGGATGGCACAGGACCAGACAGTGTTTCTGTTGTGCATTAAGTAACTGTGAGTTGGAACTGACTAGACAGCCCCTAATAAACATGGCAACATAAGTATTTCTCTTCTACATATTATAAATATCTACACGTTAGTCATTTTTAATGTTTACCACAAAAGTATCATATATGTATTTTTAGATATGATTTGATTGTAATTTTCTATTATGAACAACACAGTGAGGAATACACATGTATATTTTAAAGGCTCTGGTTTCATAAAAAAATGTTTCAAATGAGTACTTTTGGTTACAAGAATCTATGTATAGCGTCCTCCCTGGGGGATGGACAGCAGAGAAGTGGGCAGGGGGAGATATCGGACTGTAACATATGACAGAATAATAATAATTTATGAATTATGAAGGGTTCATGAGGGAGAGAGGAGTTGGAAGGGAGGGGGGAAATGAGGAGGCGATATTAAGGGCTCAGGTAGAGGGCAAATGTTTTGAGAATGACGATGGCAACCAATGTACAAATGTGCTTGACACAATGGGTATGTGTATGGATTGTGATAAGAATTGCATGAGCCCCCCCAATAATATGATTATTCAAAAAATGAGTATTAACAGAGACTAATTATTCAGACCTTGTTAAAGCAAGGACATCAGCATTGATACTTTTTTACCAGACACTATGGTAGTTATAGATATGGGAAGGATTGATAGTAAGGGGAAATATGTCCTGATGTATATTACAAAGCGGATGGACCTTAAAAACCAATTTGAATGAGTCTACTTACATGAAAGATCCAGAGTGGGCAAATGTAGAGAGACTAAAGTTTACTTATGGCTACCAGAGGCTGAGGGAGTCAATGAGGGAGCATCATTGTCTGACACTCTGGGTTTCTGTTGTTACACAGCAAGGGTAACATAATTTCTCTGAATTGTATGTATAGGAAATGGTGAAATGGTTGATATTTTGTTATATTTATGAGGAGGTTGTTAGGTAAGTTCTTGGAACAATTCCATTAAGCTTTAATCTCTTTTCTCTAAAAAAACGTGAAGCCCCATCATCTATGCTGTTTTTGTTACTTGCCAATTCTTAATAATCCTATAGACAATAGAACAAAACACTGCTAAGTTTTGTGCCATCCTCAAAGGTATGATTATGTTTGAGTTTATTGCTGAAGTCACTGTGGGTTTTTTTTCCAGTTCATAGATGCACAGGTTTATTCCAAAGAAAATGTACTTGGACCTGTCTACTGCCAGAGGGTGGATGCTAATTCTCTCAGTAAGACATTCATCTTACTTTAATTAGGGGACCTTCAAAAAGAAAGAAAGAAAATCCAAATCAAAACAGTGACTTTCTTTCATTCTGTCTTTTTATTATTTTTTGGTTTTTCTTATTTTTTTTATCATTTTATTAGGGGCTCAGACAACTCTTATCACAATCCATACATACATCAATTGTGTGACGCACATTCGTACATTCATTGCCCTCATCATTCTCAAAACATTTGCTCTCCACTTAAGGCCCTGGCATCAGGTCCTCATTTTCCCTCTCCTTCCCTGTTCCCCACTCCCTCATGAATACTTCTCCCTAATAATCTCGCTTGCATTGATCCTCTCTTATCCAGCATGATGGCCTTCACCAGGAACAGTCCTTCCTGCGAACATGTCCAAAACATGAAAGCCAAAGTCTTACCAACCTTGCCTCACAGGAGCATACTGGCTATACTTCTTCCAAGACAGAGTTGTTTATTCTTCTGGCAGTCCACAGCGCTTTTAACATTCTTCTCCATCACCCTAATCCAAGAGCTTTAATTATTCTCGACATCTTTATTTGTTGTCCAGCTTTCACACGTATAGGAGATCATTGAAAATATCATGGCTTGAGTCAAGTGCATATTAGAGGTTTTGTTCTCTAACACTTCAAACATGACTTTCACAGGAGATCTCCACAATGCAATACATAATTTAATTACGGAACTGCTGTCTCCATGAGAAGTGATTGTGGATGATTACTTCATATCACCTTCCATGGATCCTTTAGGAAGAAGTTGTGGCTTTTTGTCTTTCGGATTAGATATTCTTTTCTACATTTTGGCTAGTTTACAGTGCAAAACAAACATGCGTGTGTTATCTCTCTTTCTGGCTTCAGCATTAAAAAAAATCCTTCAAGTACATAGTCACAATATTAGCATCGAATTATATGTGATATGAATCCCATTTTCTTGTCCTAAAATTTTCAAAAAATACAATGAAACATTTCTCTTTCTGTTCAGAGTGCTGTAGTTGGAAAGAGAGATGTAAATTCTCATTGTACACTTACTGCTGTCAGAGCCAGCAACACACAGCAGGGTGAGAAATACTGAAAAGCAAAGTTCATCAGGAGGAAGCTGTGGCTATCAGTGAAAACCCATAGAGATATGTTATATAAAGAACTGACAGCAGAAAAGCATCTTAAATGAAGACACAAAATGAAATTGTAAATATTTACTATAAGAGATTGAATTAATTCTAAAAAATTATCATTTTATTTATGAATGTTTCAAAAACATATATTAATTGAAATAGAACCTTTTATAACATTATCTGATTTGGTTTTATTCTGTAATAGAAAATACCTTGATATATTATTGTACTATTCGAAACAATTAAATTTGAAACATTGAGTTTCACTTATAATATTGATTTATGAAAATTAATATAGTAAATCCAAAAAGACAAACCAAAATAAATCAAATGGATTAATCTAAAAGGTAGAAGATAATTTGGCTTTTGGATTTGAAAAAATTCTAAATGCATTCAAATATATTCATTAATGGTTAATATTTTGACATGCCAATATTACCACAAAGAACAAAGCTGAGATGTTGAACAGAAAAGATACTATTTCTTATTTGTAAACATGAAATATTATGCTTAATTATAGAATAAATATTAAGGATTCACCAGATAGTATTAGTATGTAGGTGAATATTTTAACAAAAATGAATTAGGACACTCAGACTGGCCTTAGTGGGGCTTTATAACAGTCTTTATTTCTTATATTAAATTATCTACACCATGTTTCCATAGGATTGCCTTTGCATCTTGCAGGGGATTAGACCAGCTATCCTGCATCAAGCTGGGTTCGAAATGAGGCGTGTGGATGAAAGGAAAAGAAAGAGATATGTACAAAGCAAGCGGTCAGGAGGAGGACAGTCTGATGGACTGTGGAAGTTTGGTTTTTATACTCTTCCTACATGGGATTGGTTACAAAACATCAAAGAACTTAAAAAAACATTCCTAAACTCTTATCTATGCAAATGTTACTTAACTAGTCACAGTTTCTTAACATTTGAATAATAAAAGCACTAAGTTCGAAGACAATCACATGGATATACAAGATTCAAGAGAGCCTTAAAGAGATCCTAAATAACTGAGTTATCTCTCAATGTTTTTAGCAGCAAAGTCACAAATAACAGTCTTTGCAATGCACTAAATGGTCACCCATTCTTAAACACCGTGGTCAGTGGATGCCTCCTACAGCATCTCTCAAAAATTCTTTCAAATGAATAATTGTATGCTACACAATTATGATGAACATAAAATCTAGTAACTAAACTGTGATATTTGGGGAAGGGAAAGGAGCAATAACTAGATGTGGTGTTGGCCATCTAGTGCAAATATGGACTGCCCCAAGAAAATATGTGACCACTCTACAAAAATGCACATTGACCTTTATCTCACATCAATTTCCTTATTAAAAATGACTGTAGATGAGCCAGTCATGCTGCAGTGTACCAACAATGAAACATACAACTTCCAGTTCCTAAATGCTTCCCCGCCCCCACTATCATGATCCCAATTCTACCTTAACAATTATGGCTAAACCAGAGGATATACACTGGTACAGATAGGAACTGGAAACACAGGGAATCCAGGACAGATGATCCATTCAGGACCAGTGGTGAGAATGGTGAGGGTTGAGGGAAGGTGGGTTGGAAAGGGGAAACCAATTACAAGAATCTACATATAGCTTCCTCCCTGGGGGACAGACAACAGAAAAGTGGGTGAAGGGAGACGTTGGACAGTGTAAGATATGGCAAAATAATAATAATTTATAAATTATCAAGGGTTCCTGATGTGGGAATAGGGAGGGAGGGGAAAAACGAGGGACTGATACCAAGGGCTCAAATAGAAAGCAAATGTTTTGAGAATGATGATGGCAACAAATGTACAAATGTGCTTGACACAATGGATGAATGTATGGATTGTGATAAGAGTTGTACAATCCCCCAGTAAAATGTTTAATTTTTAAAAAATTAGTCTTCTTTTGGTTATATAAGGAACTCTGGTGGCAAAATTGGATGATCCCCCCTACAAGGTCATCAGTTCAAAACCACCAGTCACTCCATGGTAGAAAGATGAGGTGATTTGCATCTGCTTAGATTTACAGCTTTGGAAAGGTTTGCTATGAGTCAAAATAGATTCAGCCAAAGTTAGTTTGGGTATATGTATTATAATTAATTTATAAGTAAAGAAAAACTATGTCCTCATTGATTATATCTACATATCTTTAATGTGTCATATTTATCATTAACTGCAATGTAATAATAAACACACAGTTCTCACAAACAGCTATTTCACAATATTTGAAATCATATTCTCTATAACACCATTTCTCTGGGTCTACTGCTTGTGGAGAATGCAAAGAGATAGTTTGAACCTTTAGGAATAGTATCTGTAATGAAAGAGGTCAAAGTAACAGCTAAGATAATTAAAGACCACAAAAAGCTCCTTTGCTTTTATTGAGGTTTATAGAAATAAGGTGCCAGGCACATGACCCTCTGTATGGGGCTGTATGTGAGAAGACTTGTGTTTAATTAGTTGAGTCCAGTCAACTCACACCATATGGGATGGTTGTGAATATTAGCATCATTCATTTTCCATTATGTTCTTGCAAGCGTAGTAAATGAAATGGAGTCAACAGTAATTAATTGTACAAATTCATGAGTGAATAAACAGGTATTGATTATTGATTGATTGAGACCTTGATGTCATTGTGGGGAGCATACTTTAGCAAGCTATAAACTGTATGAATAATGAATAATATATATGATTACTCATATAGATTAATGACACGAGAGGTTGTTTATACCTTTGTGAAATTAAATTACGATTCATCAGTGGGTAGCACAAAAATATATTATTTAGTAAAATTATATGGATGGATATCTTCAGTGGTGCAAATAAAATTTTATTTTATGCCTGGATAATTTAAATTGTTGAAAGTTCTTATTGATTTTAAATGAATCTTTTTGCACTTTATTGTTTGTTCCTCATTATATTCCATGAAGGGCACAAAGAATCCTGCATCTTTTTTTTCTAGTTGTTTGAAATATTCCATTATTGAAAAATTTCATCAATTTTTTTCATTTTTCCTTGGTAAAAAGTTCTTATGTTCCATGAATAAAATGATAGGGTTCTATGGTGTTATGCAATGTGTTTGCCATAATTGTTCATAAACACTTTTTAAAATAAAAAATTATTCTGGGACTTTGCATTAAATATGAAATATTATCTGATACAATTGAAGAGTGCATGATTATTATCCACATCCTTTGGCTATATATTTCTTATAATATACCTAAAGAACACAGAATACAGGCAGAATGATATCCATAAGTGAAGCTAACACCCTTAACTTTTGATCATACTTATTTGCTAAATTATCTAATTTAGTCTGAATTATAAGCAAATAACTATTGGAAAGATGCACAGATTGAGAAAACCAGAAGAGAAGCAGCTGGACAATGTTAGGTCAATATTCAACAGCCAGCCTCAAGATCATATCAATGGATGATTTACCTACAACTCATCTATGAAGTAGGAGCTCAGGTAGAATCTATCAGATAAGCAATATGCTACCATTAACCATTGAAGTCCACCAGCTACTAGGCAAGATAAAGGAAAATCGTCTCCCATGAAGATTTACATTCTCAAAAGCCCATTGTATGGTCCCTGTGAGTCAGAATCAACTCAATAGGAGTGGGTGAGTTTCAACTTAAAAAAAATAGAATTTTTACGTCCTTCCTAAATAAAGGAATTCCAATTGCAGGCAATAGAAGCATGATTCAAAATAACCAACAGAGATGTAGGCTTCTGTATTTCTGCTATGGCACCTTGCCTATGGTTCCTTCAAGTCTGAGGTGAAACCTCTAAAAAACAGACAAAAGGAAAACTGGGCAACAAAGGTGTCTTGTCAACTTCTTCAGCTTGCTTTCGGCCCTGTTCATTGAGTTCCACAGAACACATAGTTGTGTATGTCAGAACTCATTCGTGTGTCTTTTTGAGACATAAGGAATGCTGGGACATCTGATCTATTCTATGAAATGATGGCACGGGTCAATGTGTATGATTCTGTAACTAAGAACGAAAGGGAGTCCTAGATGCTAGTTTAAGCGATAGCAGCTTCTACCTCATTGAAACAAACCCAAAAGAAGGAAGGAAACCTCAGTGAGCTAGACTGACAGAATAGGCACAAGGATGAACTTGTATAGATGAGTGATCATGACGTTGGCATACAGCTGGGCAACATTTTGTTCTCTTAGATACAAGGTCACCATGAGTTGGAGCTGATACAGTGGCAAATAGCAGAAACAACACCATGTTTCTTCTTAGGTTTGCTAAATGGTGGATATTCTTGTGATAAGGAAGAATGTTTAATGTTTCCATTAAGAAATCTGTACTCCTGGAGGCACAGGGAATCCAGGGTAGATGATACCTTCAGGACCAGGGGTGTGAGGGGCGATACTGGGAGGGTGGAGGGTGAGTGGGTTGGAAAGAGGGAACCGATTAAAAGGATCTACATGTGACCTCCTCCCTGGGGGATGAATAACAGAAAAGGGGGTGAAGCGAGACGCCATATAGGGAAAGATATGACAAAATAATAATCTATAAATTATCAAGGGCTCATGAGGGATGGGGGAGCGGGGAGGGAGGGGGAAAAAAGAAGGCTTGATGCAAAGGGCTTATTGGAGAGCAAATGCTTTGAAAATGCTTAGGGCAAAGAATGTACAGATGTGCTTTATGCAATTGATGGATGTACATATATGGATTGTGATAAGAGTTGTATGAGCCCCTAATAAAATGTTTTTTTAAAAAGATACACACAAAAAAAGAAATCTGCAGTCTTTCTTGTGATCATTACCCTGGGTATGAACGTGGCAGTTGCATAATAAGTGAGTGCAAAATGAAAGGGTTGGCCGCTTTGTTTCAAAGAAGGAAATGTCATTATAGTTCACACCACAATCTCCCTTTTGGCCTGTCCTTGTGTTCCAATTCTACTATTCAGTGTCAGATTCTCAGGCCCAAAGTTACTCAGAAAAGGAGTGCAGACCCTCATGGGTGCCTACCTTCCCTTCCAGCATCTCTAACAAAACTCCTGAGAATCTGCATCGAGGGCCCTTCTGGAACAGTGTGGCAGCAGTTGCTTGAGCTACTTGGAAGGATGAAAGTCCCTAGAATAGCAGGGAGGTGTCAGAATGTGAGGCTACATGTGATCTGAGGCCTCAATGCCTGAAAAGGTTCCATTATCCCATCGGATTTTATTTACAAAGCAAGTTCAAAGATAAAGGTACTGAGCCTTTCCCAGTGGAAACCACAGAGCCTTATCCAGCAGTGCGGAGGACATAACTGAAAATGGACTTGCCACAAGCCCATAAAGGCAGCCCTGGGTTTGAATTATTTAATCTATTACTGTGCGGGGCTGCCAGCCACCCACAACTAATCACAGGTTCAATAGGCACAATTGTAGTGATAATAGGTAAAGATGATAGTACAGTCATGGAGAATAAGAGGTAGAAGAGAGATTGAAACAATGGAGTCAGATAGATGTCATGGTAGCATGCTCACCTCAGTCCAGCTCAGTGGTTCACATGAGGATGTGGAAGGTGGTAATTGCAGGAGCGAGCAAGAGTGTGTTTATTGCTAACCAAGGCTTATATATTTTGGGGGTGTGTGTAAGCCCCCTACAGATAAGGACATATGTCACAGGAATGGGTTGTACTATAGGTAATACAATAATGCAGATTTTAACATTAGTAAAGTGGGACAACAGCGGGACACCATTGATAAAACTCATATCCTGGAGAAATAGCCACATGGCAGCCGAAAACCGTATACCCTAGCTTGTCATGCTGCAGTCTTTCCAAAAATCGGGACTTTTGAAAAACACCGTGGGACATGGGGAAAATTGTTGAAAATCAGGACTGTCTCGCCAAAAGCAGGACATCTGGTCACACAAGAGGAAGGGAGGGATTGGGGTATACATGTGACAAAATGGGCAGATCCTAGAATCAGGGAGGCAGCCTAATTTAGGAAGTCACTGAGCAGGTTTGACCTGTTCTCTGGCTCTCCATTGAAACCATTATCAGTAAGGTGTGAACCCTACCTACAATGGACCAGAGGAATGTCTGAAAGCCTTCAGGGAGATGATCTCTAAGCATCCAGCCTCCCACCATGTTCTGGCAAACAGCCTCTAATGTTTGGCATATCTCTGGGGGAGACAAAGCTGGGGAAAAGTCTGTCTATATCCCACAATTACTCTGAAGGGATGAGTTTGAAATGGGTAACACTACTAAGGCAGACCTTGATGTAAATATTCCTGTGACATTGATTCATTAAGAAGCCTTCCCAGAAGTGCACGGTATGGAAATGTAATAGGAAATAAAGGAAGGTAAGATGATCTAATATTTCTCAGGGGAATTTGGTTAAAAAAAATTAATAATGCTCTTGGTCCATTGTAGGTCACACCCGAGTCGTCCTGATCCTGGAGCACATTTACTAATGTGTCTATCGCAGGAACAACCTCTGGCCACATACATTTCCAGGCACTTTCTCTTCACCCCGCAGCATAGAGCTGAACTGGGCTCTGGCAGTTTCATAGCAGGCCTGCAACCAACGGATGCAGGCGTTACTGTAGGAAACAAACACACAGAATGGTACTGCATTTGAGAATAGTAAAGGGAATCTGGGAATATGGTCCAAGGAGCAATTTAGGGCTTGCTTCAGTAACTATTTAAAGCTTAATAAATGTTTCTGCCGTTCCATTTTATTTTTCTACTACAGATATTTGCAATTTGTAGCCACAATGTTTTTGAGATTTTTGAAAGTCATGTTTACAGTGTAGGTTTCTGACTCTTTCCTTAGAGACTCAAATAGGCAACATCAATAATGAAAACTTGGCCAGTGAACAAAATGATTTTCATGAAAAACCATGACAAAAGAGGCAAAGATCCTTAACCCTATAATGCCTGAGTTTTTAATTTTAGGAAATTATTTTGTGGTTTTATTCTTTACTTCATAGTTATCAATATATATATTAGTATATACATATAATAAAATGTTATGAAAACATCACGCTCAGCATTATAGGAAATCAGAAATGTTAAGTTCATTAGTCACACTTAATAATGAGGCTATATATAAAATAAAGAGGATGAAAAGGGTTGTAGCTGGAAATTTTCTAATATCTCAAATTAGAGCTAACGACCACTATTTTGAGGACTCTGTTATCCATTCTATGTACTATCCAATGTAGTTTAATGAAAAAGACTACTAAATTGACCCCAGCATAACAACAGTTGTGAGGATGCCTTAGGGCTGGACAGAGACGATTCGGAGTGAGAAACAATGCAATCTATAAGAATTGGGTAGGAATGGTGTAAAGAAAATGGAATTTAGATGGCCTGTAAATGTAGTGAAAATGTAAGTGGCATGAGAAATCCTAGAGACAAAGTGAATATATAAAATGTAAATTAGTTGGGGATTTTTTTTTCGGAAAAATTTTTAAACAGGAAAGCTTGCCGAGGACTAAAACTCTGTCCAGGTTAAGTAGGTGAAGACAGATTAAAAATAAATGACTGTTTGGTCTGTCTCCCTTTCATCTCTTGCATTTTTATATAAGATGTTATAAAGACAAGATGATAGCTTTTATAAATCTTGTACATTTCCAAGGCTTGGCTTCCATTAATTTTTTTACTGAATTTATATGATTTTTGAAGTTACCAGAAAACATATGTTTGGAATTCTTGATAGTTTTAGCTCTTTTGTTCTACATAGAGAAAACAATTTTTTTTCTATTTTATCATTGAACATTATATTTTACATCATGCAGTGATGGTTTCATAAATACATTTAGAATTACTATATTATTCAACATCAAGAATTATAGGATTTTGAGTAGAATTCCAAAGACATGTCTGCAGTAAATATAGTAAATATTTACAGGGAAAATCCAAAGAAAAGTGTAACTATATTGTTATGCTGTTAGATGTCGTCGAGTCAGTTATAGCTGGTAATGACATAGGCACAGCAGAATGAAGCAATGTCCGGTCGAGAGCCATCCTCACGATTGTTCCTATGCCTTAGCCCATTGTTGCAGTCACTATGTCAACCCATCTTCATGAGGGTCTTTCTTGTTTCCATTGCCCATCTACTTTCCCAAGCACAATGTCCTTCTCCAGGTCCTCATCGCTCCTGACAACATATGTCATCCGAAGTATGTCAGAAGTCTTGCCATCGTTGCCTATAGGGAGCACTCTGTCCATACTTCTTCAAAGAGAGATGTTTGTCCTTTGGGCAGTACATTACACTTTTGATATTCCTCGCCAGCATCACAATTCAAATGCACCTTCTTCTTTGCTGTTCCTTAGCCAATGCCTACTTCCACATGCATATGATGCCACGGACAGTGCTATGATTGGGTCAGGCATACCTAGTTCTCAAAGTACCCTCCTTGCTCTACCACACTCCCAAACGTCCTAGTGCAGCAGATGTACCTAAAACAGTATGTCCTTTGGTCTCTTTATTTCTGTGTCCGTGAGCACTGATTGTGGATCCAAACAATGCGGAATCCTTGCTCATTTCAATCGTGTCTCCATTTATTATGATGCTACCTCTTGTTCCAGTTATGGTGATTGCTGTTTTCTTTACATTGAGTTGTAATCCAAAGTATAACAATGAATGCTTAAGCTAATTCAAAATTTTCCATTTATAAAGTCAGAAATGAAAACAAAGATATTTTTCAGGTGACTATCTGACAAAAAGCCAGACTTTATTTTTATTTTCTTATGAAATGATGCAGAGTATCACTATCAATCAGAACAACGCAATGGCGGTGGTTTTGTTTGTTTGTTTGAAGAAGGGGGTTAATTACATCCAAATTCCCTATCTTTGGGTTTTTATTTATATTGGGCTTTGCTCTTATTGTAGTAGAAAGAACCAGAATGTATCATTATCTACAAACTGTATCATAAACTGCTAAAGAAGATGGATACAACTATCATTAATTTTAAGAAGTTATAAATATAAATTGCAAAGTAAGGTATATAAATTTAAAAAACAGCTGTGAGTCTAAGAATCTAATTAGAGTGTGCTACTAAGGAATTAGCATATATAGGAATTAGAGTTAATCAGAAATAGAAATTTTATTTAAACACGGATAAAAGGAAACTATTTTACTTGGATTTTAGGCTGAATATTGAGCAGCAGGTTTTATTCAGCTGAAGTGGTCCATACATGCATTTCTGAACAGATTAGCCACAAAATAATAGGGTTGGAAAGGCATGCACGATTATGTTCAGAAAGACTAACCGACCGCAGAAAAGCTTTGGAAGGTCATTATTGGAACTGACTTCATAGCTTTTCTTTTCAAGGTCAAAGTCAAAACCCAACTGCCACTGAGTGGGCCCTCACCTTGTTGGGCTGGTAACCAAAAGGTCAGCAGTTCGAAATCCGCAACACCTCTGATTGCCAGCGAGGAGCCCTTCTACTCCAGTACAGAGTTACAACCTTGAAAAACCCAGTGCTACTTTCATCTACAGAAATCTTTTGAGCTTTTTTGTTTGTTTGTTTTTTAAAAAGAGTGGGCTAAATTTCAGAATTTTCTCCCTACTTTATATTAGCTAAATGACAATCTGAAATCCATCTGCATAGTCTCCTTTGTGTGTAATATAACAGCCACGGACACAACCCAAGGGGTGAAGATGATGATGGATAAATTCCTACGTACTTTAGTCACAAATGCTGATATTTAATTTATAAAACTGTGACTGATTTTAGTAACAGAATGAGAAAACCAGTGTTTTAGAGAAAAATATTTGAATATGTCCTAAAGGAAAATTTCCATATTTCAAATACAAGTATATGTATTTCTCTTTAACAACCCTTGTGAATGCTGATACCTCCTTGAAGTGTTTTTTTTTTTTAATTTATGTGATATAATTGGATTTCTGGCAGTTATTTTATCCTGAGGCATAAACTCTGGCAGTCTTATTTAACCAGTCTATACAAATATTAATCTATCTCTATTAAACACATTGGGAAGCTTCTCCAAGTTTAACCTTTCTCTTAAGCAGATCGGAGAGTGTAAGCTTGCCTGTGAAGCTTCCATGAGGGAGAATTAAATAGCTGCCTGCTTTCCTTTACCCTGTCCTTTGTTGATACTCTTGGTTCCCATCTAGTTGTATATGACTCATGAAGGACCCATGTAGAAGAGGGAAAAACCAAACAAAAACCTGGCCAATTTTGGATTATCTTTATACTTATCGAGATGCTCAAAATCACGGTTGCATTCACTGAGTATTTTGAGTTCCTTCAAACCTCATCTAATTCCACCAAGCCAATTGCAATTCACAATGACCCCACGGGAAAGAATGGAACTGCCCAGGTGAGTTTCCAAGTTGATGACAGTGGAAACCAAAGCCTCCTCTTTCTCCCATGGAGTGACTCATGGGTTCAAACTGCTGATCCTGCATTCGCAGCACTACGTACAAATCACAAAGCCACCAGAGCTCCTGCCTTCAAACGTAAGCAGCTCGTTTTCCCAGCACTGTAATATGTAGTAGTCTACATGTTATATTGCTGTATAATTTTTGTTAAGTAGATGGAAAGGTTTTTCTTCCTAAATCAGTCTTATTCTGGAAACTCGGCAGCAACCGATTGACCATAGGCCACCCTCACAGTTGAAGTTCCCAAAAGATTAGTCCATTCATGACACTACTTTGAGGAAGCAGTTCATACCCAGTCTTATTCTGAGTGCCGTTCAGCCTGAAGGGCTAATCTTCGGAAGCGATCGTCTGACCATGTTCTGTTGTTTTTCATAAGGCTTTCAGTGTCCTCTTTGTTTGTACTATGGGAGGAAACGCAGTCAAGATGTTCCTCAGCTTTGAGTTTGAAATGATTTCGTTGTAAATACTTTAGAAACGGGATCAGGAGACACCAGTCCCTGAAGCGAAGCATCATGCTCGGTCACATAAAGGGGCGAGACAATGAGACAGAAGATCAATGCAGCAGATTGACAAGGCAGCTGCAACACTGGGCTCAAACACAACCACTATGATGATGGCACAGAGCCAGGCAGTGTTTCCTTGGCAGGGTCACTCATACTGCGGCGTGAACAGTTGGCATTTAACAAGAGCAACAATATGTGAAGATACGAAGAATCAAGTTTCTTGAGGTTGGTTGGCTTTATTTTATCCAGCAAACATATGCGTATTCTCAGCCTCTGATGTTCTTGCCCCGGGGCTTGTTTCTGAAAGCATCGATTGGCTTAAGGTAGAATTGGGTTTTTACGTAGCTCAGGTAGGTGACGTATCCATTTATAGTTCGTATCAAAGGCAACTCTCCTTTTCCTATACCATATATCAAGAATTCTGGAAGTGGTCATGTAATGTTCCTTGATATTCCACTGTCAAGGAACATTTTTCTATAGTGAGAATCAACTTGTCTATGCTTGTATTTGTCTATCTCTGTATGGCGTGAAGGTGTGGAGAGAAATGTCTTCACAGAAGATTAACTTGCACGTATAGTGAATACCCTATATACTGTATAAGCCAAGTTTTTCAGCACATTTTTTAATGCAGTTTTTGTGGTAAAAATTGGGTACCTCAGCTGATAGTTGGGTCAGCTTATACTCGAGTATACACATGAACGTTCTTACTTCAAGGTACCTTCTCTACATAGCTTTTCCTGCCAGAGCTCCTTTCAGTGAGTAGATTAATTTGACTGTGGGGATTACAATGGGTAAGAGACTTTCTTTCTTTAAACTGTGACTACATAGCCCTTAATAGCAATAACTCATTGAGAGAACTCCCTAGATTAAAGACAGCTCTACTCTGCATCTCATTTTGTTGCATCAATTTATACTGTTAAATGGGAAATGCAATTTTAGCCTAATTTATTTTGCTACATCTTTGTCAAGATAAAGCCAATACATGTTGCTACACAGAGGAAAGAATTTTCAAAAGGAGAGTCAGGTTTTATACAAAGCTTTTTATTTGTTCTTATCATTGGATTTTGGAATGTCTTTAAATACCTGATTAGCAAACATCATTATGATAAATTTTTAAAGTGAATAAAACATACAAACATATTTCCCAAGTTAATAAAATGGGTGAATATATTATTTAATGCCTAATATAACTCCATGCTTACACTTATATGCACAGTTATATAAGCTTTTTTTTTAACATCTTCTAATTTCATGTTGGAGGTTCGTATGTAGTCATTATCAACTTGACAAGATGCATTACATATGGATCATCTTACTATGGCATTGTAGTCAGTTCCTATAATCACAATTCAGTGTCCTTTTATATTATAATAGCTTATTCACATTCTACAACATAAAATATTGATTATGCCATTGAAATGGCACAAATTGAGATTTTGAATTTGGTAATATTAGTCAGATTTAATAATCTGACATCATCAGTTTTTAACGTTAAATGATGTCTTAGAATGTACAATGTACCAATTGTGGACAACATTATGCTAAACAGAGAAGATAGTAAAGATGCCACAAGTTTCCTTTTTCTCACGTACTCAACTTAAGATCCACGATGAATGTCCATGGAAGCCACAGTCAATAATCAAAAGGCATTCCTCAAATCTGTTGCAAAATAATCATTTCAAGGGTTGAAGAAAAGATATGTCACCTTGAGGACAACAGTGACTTTGGTCCAAGTCAAGGACTTTTTAATCACCTCATCTGCATGTGGAAGCTGGAAAATGGATAAGGAAGACCAAAGACGAATTGTTGCTATCCAATGCCATTAAATTGCTTCTGAATCATAGCAAGCCAATGCACAACAGAAGGAACAATGCTTCAGGATTGTTCTTATTTTTGAGCCCATTCTTGTAGCCAATATGTTAATCCATCTGGCCAAAGACTTTCCTCCTCTTCACTGCCCCTCCTAGCGAGTAAGATGGCCTTCTCCCAGGACTGGTCTCTTCTGACAACACGTACACGGTACATGGAACAAAGCCTTGCCATCATTACCCCTAAGGAGCATTCTGGTTGTGCTTCTTATAAGACAGGTTTGCCCTTTTGGCAGTCCATGGTACTTTCAATAATCCTCACCAGCACCGCAGTTCAAGTGCATCAATTCTTTTGTCTTCCTTATTCAATGTTCAACATTCACATGCATATGAGGTGATTGAAACTGTCAGGCCTTGACTCAGGCACACCTTAGTATTCAGTTTCAAATGTTTGCTTTTCAACCCTTTAAAGACATCTTGTGCAGCTGATTTACCCAATGCAAGTTTGTTCTTTGATCTTTTAACTGCTACTTCCATGATCATTCATTGTGGATTCAAGCAAGATGAAATTCTTGACAATGTCAATGCTTACTCCATTTATCATGATATTACATATCTGTCAAGTTATGGGGATTTCTGCCTTCTTTTTTAAACATTTTTTTAGGGGTTCATACAACTCTTATCACAATCCATACATATACATACATCAATTGTATAAAGCACATCTGTACATTCTTTGCCCTAATCATTTTCTTTTTTTAATATATACATTTTATTAGAGGCTCATACAACTCTTATCACAATCCATACATATACATACATCAATTGTATAAAGCACTTCTGTACATTCTTTGCCCTCATCATTTTCAAAGCATTTGCTCTCCACTTAAGCCCTTTGCATCAGGTCCTCTTTTTTTTCCCCTCCCTCCCCTCTCCCCCTTCCCTCATGAGCCCTTGATAATTTATAGATTGTTATTTTGTCATATCTTGCCCTATCCGGAGTCTCCCTTCCCCCCCCCCTTCTCTGACATCTGTCTCCCAGGGAGGAGGTCACATGTGGATCCTTGTAATCAGTTCCCCCTTTCCAACCCACTCTCCAAGCATCGCCCCTCACACCCCTGGTCCTGAAGGTATCATCCACCCTGGATTCCCTGTGCCTCCAGCTCCCATATGCACCAGTGTACAACCTCTGCCCTATCCAGTCCTGCAAGGTAGAATTCGGATCATGGTAGTTGGGGGGAGGAAGCATCCAGGATCTGGGGGAAAGCTGTGTTCTTCATCGGTACTACATTGCACCCTGACTGACCCATCTCCTCTCCTAAACGCCTCTATGAAGGGATCTGCAGTGGCCGACAAATGGGCCTTGGGTCTCCACTCTGCATTTCCCCCTCCATTCACTATAGTATATATATATATATAAATGTATATATATATATATATATTTTTTGTTGTTGTTGTTGTTGTTGCATGATGCCTTATACCTCGTCCCTTTGGCACCTCGTGATCGCACAGGCTGGTGTGCTTCTTCCATGTGGGCTTTGTTGCTTCTGAGCTAGGAGTGGTTCCATACTAAAGAAGGCAATCCTTCATCTTAATCACTTCCTCACTTTCAGCAAGCAAGGTTGGGTATCACAGGTTGCTAATAAGCATTCTTCCAATCCTAATGCCACATTTCCTCCTCATATAAGGCAGCTTCACACATTATTTGTACAGCATACAGATTGAATAAGTATGGTGAGAGGATCCAAGGCTGATGCACCCCTTTCCTGATTTAAAACCATATAGTATTATTGCCTTGTTCTGTTTGCACAAGTCTCTCTGAATCCATGTATGGTTTCAGCATGAGCACAATGAAATGTTGTGGAATTCCCATTCTTCTCAAACCTGTCCATAATTTATAATGATCTACACAGTCTAATGCTTTTGCATGGTCATTGAAATTAAAGTAAAGGTATTTCTGGTAGTCTCTGCCTTTAGGCAAGATCCATCTGAAATAAGCATTGCTATCCCTTGTTCCATGTCCTCTCCTCTTTAGTTATGATAATTATGAAGATTATAAAATACACCATGAAATTCCAGAAGAAGGAAAAATATCTATTTTAGAAGTAGGATAATCAGAATGCCCCTGAGAAGCAAGGGAGAGGAGATTTTGTGTCACATACTTTGGACATGTTATCTAGGGACAAACCCCTGGAAAATGACATCACACTTGGAAAAAGAGAGGGGCAGAGAATTGATACAGTGGCTACAAAAATGGGCTTAAACATGGCACCATGTTGAAGCTGACACAGGACAGAACAGTGTGGGAAACTAGCACTGAGGGAAATAAAACTGGGACTTATTCCCTGACTGGTACGGAAGGACTCTGGAAGACTAATATTCCATGGCAGGAAGATCACCACTCTGGTAGTTGGAGATATATAGTCTGAGTACATTTTCCTGTGGTAGTCAATCAATTTCCATAGTTTTCCCCCTTAAAGCTGTGCTTCCTTAAAGTGAGAAAATAGTTAATTCTATCTCCCTATAGAAGCAGAAACTCTATTTTGGTCTATTTCTTCCCACCATGGCATCCAGCCACTCTCATACCGTCCCCAAATAGTAGCTGGGCATAGGGGGACTTTATCCTCCATGCCTGGATTCAAAATGTTTGCTATAAGCCTGATTTTGGGGCTATGTTAATTTGGTCATTAAATTTGTCTGGACAGCTTTCAACGTATAGAAAATTACAATGTAGCTACTTTGGCTCTTTTGAATTTTATATATAAAACAAAAGGGAAAATTGTGGGAAACAGAAGGATTTCTCTCAAGTTCTCTTCCCCAAATATATGCCAAAGTTTGCTGCTTGAGAATGACCATATACTTGGAGGTCATCAGAAGTAGATCAGGGGTTATTCTCCCTAAGGGTTATCAGCCATATAGAGCAAGCAGTCACCACCGTTTATCCCACACAAGTAGGACCCACTCCCTTCTGATAAGGATAGTAGTTGACTGTTTCTTTGTAGGAGACCCCAGAGAGGTCAAGCGCACTCAAGGATGACCAAGTTTAGGGGGCCATCATGAATCTAGGGTCTGACCTTCTTGTCACATGTATACCTTTCGTTCCTCCCATTCTTTTTTTTTCGTCCCTCCCATTCTTATGGGCACACCTCTAGCTCATCCCCTTCCTGTCACCTTTATGCCGATCATACAGCCCCTTCTTATGATGTGTATGCCTTTTGTACTGCCCCTTCCATTGACATGTGGTTACCTGTAATCAGGTCCCCCTAAAGAGTTATGATGCTTGGTTATCATTAAACTGGGGTTCTCTCCTGCTCTCGCTCCCGGGCTCTCCCCAAGAGAACTACCAAGCAGGGCTGAGGTGAGCATGCTACTAAGAATTGTGTCTGACTCCATTACTTCAATCAGTCTTCTATCTCTCATGCTCTCTATGACTTTACTACAGTCTTATTATTACTGTACAATTGCGCCTACCGGACCTATGATGATTTGTTGGGGGCCCTCCTTTCCCCCACAGAACAGAGTTTCCTTCATAGGATCCTCTGCATCAGAACCAACGTGACAACAGCTAACTATAATAAAAGCATACTCTATAATAATAATTGATGGAACGCAATCCCCCACAATATTATTTGCACATTATTCATAACTATGGGCACTAAATGACTGACAGTATAAAGTTTAAAAGTTACTGCTTAAAAAGTTTAATAGTCACTGTTGAAAAAGTTTAAAGTTTAATAGTTACTGTTGAAAATGTTTAAAGTTTAATAGGTAGTGTTTCATAATGCCTAAATGACTTGGCTTGAAATTTAGAGATCTGCATAATGATCAGATAAACTGAAAACATATTTCATTTGTTTCTCTGTAGGGTCTGGACTAATAGTTCTAAAACTTGGAGTTTTTTTAAAACCTTTGTGTGATATTCCTCTTTTTCATAAGTAAATGGGCAAACACTGGTGGTTCAGAATCTAGCATAAAGTCTCTGCAGATTAGTGGATTCCTCTTGAAGTCTACAGACTCATAACATCCATACTAGGAACTCTTGCTTGAGTAGCTTATTTTAAGTTTACAAATAAACACTTACACATTAGGATACAATTGAAAATATATAAATAAAAATAAAGAATTCCTGTAGTCTCAGGAATACATATTCATATTTCCTTAACATTTTTCTTTTTAAGAAACATTCTCTGCCATATCTTTTATAGTAACTGCATACTAAATTCTTAAACCAAAACATAACGTTGCATCCAAACCTTATCATTGAAAATATTTAGGATGTTTTCCTTTCTCATTATTATAACCAACCTAGAGTGAACTTGCTGTTAGCTACTACAATTTTTCAATAATAGAACTGCAGAATGATATAATACATATATTTTAAACTTTTTAAAAATTAAAGTTTCCCTCTAGGGCTATAATCTCCATTCTAATGCTAACAGTTGATTGTCAATTTTCCACTTCCCTGAATCTTTGTTTACACTTCATAAGGCATGGACATCTAGTTTATCATAGGAACCATATAGGGCAAGTCTCCTATGGAGTTTTCTCGGCTGTAAAGTATTCAAACTGCTAGCCATCCAGTTTGCAGAGCGAAGTGTATCCAATGTCACAAGAATTTCTGTGCAACTTGATAGTAATGAGCAAATGAAAGCCAAACTTGGTTAATGAAGATACATTTTTGGATTCATTCATTTTATTCATTCAGTGATTTCAGGGGAAATCGTCTTAGGAGAGTGATGAAGCGGAAGAAAGAGTGCTTCCACACGTTTCAGAGTCACAGGGACCATTCGCAGGCACAGAAAGAGTCCGAATTAACTTCACAGTGGTGAGGAGAGTGTTCCTAAAGTGGCCACCAGGTGTGCGTGACTGAAGGCAACGAATTTGCTTGTGGTTTTAGTGGAACTTTAAAAAAATCAAGCTCAATTAAGCAATGACAAAAGCCTCCTTTATAACTCGGGTCTACGTGAGCACACATGTGGCTGGAAAGTTGACGTCTGCGGAAACATTAGTAAGAAGGTAAACTTTGGGAGGAGACGAGCCAGTCAGGGTGAGATGTAGCAACGATAAAATATACAACTTTCCTCAAGTTCCTAAATGCTTCTTCCCCCTCACTATCATGGTCCCAATTCTACTTACAAATCTGGCTAGACCAGAGGATGTACACTGGTGCAGATAGGAACTGGAAACACAGGGAATTCATGGCAGATGATCCCATCACAACCAGTGCTGAGAGTGGTGATTCTGGGAGGGTGGGGTGGAAAGGGGGAACTGATTACAAGGATTTACATATAACCTCCTCCGTGGGGGACGGACAACTGAAAAGTGGGTGAAGGGAGACGTCGGACAGGGCAAGATATGACAAAATAATAATTTATAAATTATCAAGGGTTCCTAAGGGAGTGGGGAGCAGGGAGGGAGGGGAAAAATGAGGACCTGATGCCAGGGGCTTAAGTGGAGAGCAAATATTTTGAGAACGATGAGGGCAATGAATGTACAGATGTGCTTTACAAAATTGATGTATGTATGGATTGTGATAAGAGTTGTATGAGCCCCTAATAAAATGATTAAAAAAAAAAAAAGAAAGTGAACTTTTCCAGTAGTGATACTTGGTGCTAGGGTCAGTGAAGTGATAAGCATACATTAGTTTTGAATCATGGACCAATTACATAACATATTCATACAAAGTAAATTTCTGCTTAATTCCTCAGAACTTCATGAAGATTAAATGAAATCTCACAAATAAGAATCTCAACATGATGTTTGATGCATACAGGCTTTAGTGGAAGTTACTATTTTGTGTGTGTGTGTGTAACTGTTGCTAATCTACTTTATGATATAGTATTTGCAATATTTGTAATGTTATTGGTATTGTGGAAACTAAATAATAATTTGAGTCCTGTAGAATTATTTAATTATTACAAAATCATCCTGGATCTTTAAATTTTCACAGTTGTTTTATAGTAGTTGGTTGAGATAGTTAACGTTTATTGTGCCAACCTGGCAAGTGAACGCATGTGGGATTCATTGAAGGGCGGAGAGATAATTAGCTCGGCAAGTCTCGCCTTTCTTAACTCTTGCTCTTTGATCAGCGGACCAGTGTGCGGCTGCGTTGCTTGCTCTGTGCCTCAATTTTCAAGCTACACTAACTGTGGGACACCTAACCCACTGTGTTGCTGTAATTTGAGGTTCCTTCAAGATCTGCTTCGCCACACCATTGGAAGTTACATATCTTGAGCTGGGACTGTCGGACCCTGTCATCTGGCTGACTGTTGGTGACCTGCCTTGCTATTTGCTGCCTGTGCCCGGATAGCCTGAATTGCTCTACAGAGGACTACATGATGTCCCTCACGACTTGAAGGACTGCCACTGTCTCACAACTGTCTCATGGGAGTGAGTTGCACTGTGTCATTTGTACTGCTTTATAGATTAACTGGTTTTTTTTTATGTTTCTATCTATATAATTATTAGCGTTCTGGTTTTCTTTCTTTAGAGAACCCTGTCTAACCTATTAGTATAATAGTTAAATAGTTGCTAAAGCAATTTTAATTACAACTGGTGTGTATTGTGTTATATTTTGATATGGTAAATGGGAAGCAAAAATCAAAACAATGGAGAATAGGTAAAGTGAAAGATTAAAGTGAGAATAAAATGAGATTACAGCATAAAATGAGATTACAGCATAAAATGAGATTACAGCATGAGAATAAAATGAGATTACAGCATAGTTACAGTTCAAGAATCAGCATGCTTTCTGTACAGGATTTCAATTGTTTCTAGAACAAATTCTTGCCAATACCTACTAACCACCATCAGAAGAGATGAACAAACGTTATTAGTTTTTCTCTCAATTTTTACCTTTTCCCCTCTGGAATAGTTTGCTTTAGAATATTGTGATTAGTTCTCCTACTGAGATCTATAGAAGTTTTAATACATATGCAATATTATGTACCTTATTCTTTAAACATCACACATTGAAGTTTACATCTTTCCCCCCAAAATGGACTTTATGTCATCTCGCCCACTTTCTAGGACTCCTTGAGTAACATGGACTAAAAATGGAACGCTGCATTGGTTGCTTTGAACTCACCCAGATATATGCTTCAGAAGAAAGGCCTGGCTGTTTGTTCCCCCCGCCCCCACCAAACTCTTGGAGCTAATTCTATCCTGAAACACAAAGGCTCATCATGGATTGGATCCATGACAACTGGTTTGTTAGTGCTTTCCCTGCACCCTCAGGTGTTGCTTCTCCTCATTATCTCGTGAGATTCTTATAGCATTTTGTGTTGGAGAGCTTTTTTGTCCCTTTATCCTGACCCTGCTTTTTCCTGTAGAGCAATGGAGAGCATGGGAAGCTCATTTCATTATCATCTCAATTAGCCAGCTCCTTCCTTTGCATTCTTTTAGAGCCTCTTCTTATCATGTTGACTCCAGGACCCTAATCTCATCTTCTGAATCAAAGCATCCCTCAAAAATTATACTACTTAATTTAAAAATTAAGTTGTACTTATTACCTATGCCACACAGAATTAGATTTGGTATTACATTATCTTAAACCGGAAATAAAGTTGTAATTCATTAGCATTGTTATTCCCTTACTCTTCCTGGAATATCTGACAGTACTGAACATCCTATGGCCTCTGAGCATGAACAATACATTACAAAGAGTTTTAAAATTGTAATTATATGATGACATTGTACAATTAGGATGAAGAGTGTATGTTAAGATGAATATTTCATAGATGTTTCTGCAAATAACTGTATGATCTTGAAAAAAATGCAGAAGGAAATGGTAGATTAGTATTCCACGTTATTATAGAGCAGCTTCATATCTTCACTTAGAGTTTTAGGAGGAATATTTAAAAATATATTTTCATTATTAGACTTTTATAAATCCATAAAGATGGTATTCCTGCTTCAATTATTCTTAAAATAACCAGATATTTTTCTTCAAAAGGGTCATCTTTCAATGTTTTTACACACCCTCTACTTTACAGGCTTTAAAATTTTACTTTTTCTTAAAACTGCATTTTTTAAAATTCTAAATATAAATGTTGACCCTTTATAAAAAGACAATAAAATAAATTGAGAAGGATTCATATTTAAAGATAGAGGAGGTGTTAGGACTATCTTAATTACCTCTTGCCTTTCAAGAAAATCATCAGTCTCCTAATTTTTTTCCCCGTATTTCATGTGTCCTGTTTGCGGACTATTGTCAATTTGTCACTTGTAAGACCTCCATAAAATGTAGAAGCAACAAACAGAAAAAGACAGTAAAAATGGTGTTCTCAAAAGGTTAAGATTATAAAGGAAATATAATTCTTAAATTATCTCACATTTAGGAGAAATAAAACTAAGAGATAGCAGTAGTTTTAAATATAGAGTTTGAAATTATTAAATGTCTAATGCTGATCTTCCAGGTGTTTAAATGGCTACTACCTACTAATCCAAGAGTAAACTGATATATGATCCCAAACACCATATTCGAACAAAGCCTGGTTTAACTTAGGATATGTAGCTCTGCTGGCACAATGATGGGTTCAATTGTCAAAGAACAGTTAGCAGGGGGACTTGGTCCAGCAGATCTCACAGCCTGGGAAACCATCTGGACAGTTATACCTCAAGTCTTAGTGAGTGGAAAGACAACTCTTAGGCTTGCAACAAAAATAACAGCAACAAAGATACTACACATCATTGAAAAAAGGAAAACTGGAAATTTTTCAACAATCTAGCACTATATGAGAATGAACCTTATTAGATCAATATTGTTACCTTCTGAAGCAATGGAAGCATTCTATTTTGTATTGTTCAAAGAGATGGTTCCTTATAACTGTGATTATTAAACACTTGGAATGTGGCTAGTGTAGGTGGGAAATTTTTAAAATTTCACTTAACTATCCATATGTGGTTAGGATGTAACATAATAGAGTGTCTTCGTGGAAGACTTGGGTCAAAATATTAACAAGGTTCCCAGCAGGACATAGATCATACAATAAACACAGTTTAAAAGTGAAAATAGAGTAAACAGATATTGTATTTTTATAGCATATGCTAATGTAGAATACATGGCAAGGATATAAGAAAGGATGACAGGGAATCATTAGAATTCTTAAGAAAGGCCCTTCTAATCGCTCCCTAAAAAATTAATATAAAAGCCAAAAGAAGAAAAGTCTTTCCAAAAAAAGTTTGGCAATAAGTGGATGCTTTCTTATGCAATATTATGTCCCAACCTATATCTAATATTTTATATACAATTAACTGAAAATGGATCATAGTCTTAAATATAAAATGCTAAACTATAAAGCTACTATAACACACCTAAGAGAAAATTGTTTTGTCCTTGTGTTAGGCAAAATGTTCTTGGATATGACACCAAAGTATATTTCATGAGGGATAGATAAATTTATAAATTAATAGAGGTCAACCTGTCTCAGAAACACAGCAGAAGAGACAGCAGGTCAAATGAATTGCAGGAATATCACTCACAGATCACTCCTTTTCTGTCAAACCTCCTTTTTACACTTCACTTAATTTAAGCAATAGAAGTTCAATAACCAACATATTTTGAAAGGTAAAGTCAATTAAGAAATTGTGTTGAAAATTCTTAGATTATATTGAAGGTTGGACACTTCTCTTTTTTTCTTGGTGCTAATTCACCCTGACAAATGGCCCCACATTCTAGAGAATAGTTGGGAATAGTTTATGGTATGTTTGTGTTGTCATATTAAGTTTTCCAGCTCCATATTAGTCCGTATAGTATACATTTGTAAACGGGCTTAAGTCTCAGACTAGGTTAACAAAACACACAAACCAGATGCTCAATCCGTTGAACCGGACTCAAGAGGATTTCAAGTTTCAGGATAGAATTGTGCTCCATAGGAATTCCATGGCTCTAACCATCAGAAAGCGGATTACCAGGCCTTAACTTCAAAACTTCTAAGCTGCCCTTCCAATTGCCAACCATTCATTTAGTAGTCAAGCACTTAATTATTTATGCCACTCAGCATCCAAGACTAAGTTAAGGATCCGGAAACCTTCAGCAATGGACTGTATTCAGACTTATTTTCATGAAGCATATATTCTCTATTTATATCTTATCCCAATTCCTTGGAAAATAATTCCATGTTGCTTGGTTTGGTCTAGTCCAAAGTCACAATTGCTGTTCCTTTGTATTGTTATAATATCTCAGAATATTTCCCTATATTCTTCCCAAGTTTTGACAATTTAAATTGATAAGACCTTGTGATTCCCTTACTTATAAATGGGAAGGACTTTTATTCTGATCAATATTCATATTTAGCTCTCTTCATGATACTGAAGTCAATGAAAGGTGGGAAAAAAGATAGAACTGTGACTTGTAGACTATTACAATATAAGGAGCCCCGTAGGCACAGTGATTAAGCCAGGGGTCCTCAAACTCTTTAAACAGGAACCAGTTTACTGTCCCTCAGACCCATTGGAGGGCAGGACTATAGTTTTAAAAAAAAATCTATGAAATCAAATTCCTATGCACACTGCACATATCTTATTTTGAAGTAAGAAAACCAAACAGGGCAAAAATACCTGGTGGGCCGGATAAATGTCCTCAGTGGCCTCATGTGGCCTGCGGGCCATAGTTTGAGGACCGCTAATTAAGGTCTTACCTGCTAACCTAAAGGCTAGCAGTTAGAGCACACTCAGAACTCCTTGGGGGGTGGGGTGAATGTGGTAGTTTTCTTTCATAAAGTATACAGTTTAGAACACTTTACAGAGTTACTAAACCCTGTCCTGTAGGATTGCTGAGAGTCAGAATCCGTGCCATGACATTTGTTTTCGCCCCATATGATATCATGAAAGCATGTCCCGTGTGATATCATGAAAGCAAGTTAGCCCCTGGTTTCCTGAGATGAAAGGGTAAAGTTGTTTCAGCTGGAAAAAACTATTCAGATGGTTTTGTGGATTCAGATTTTCAACTCTGTCTGGTTTTGTCAATGATGAAATCATCAAGTCTCGTGACTACCAACAGAATTTTAAATTTTGTTTGGTTTGCCTGAGCCCAAGAGATTTGGAAAGTTGTATATTTTGGTCGCATCGCTACTCTGAGTCCCCTTCAATTAGACCTTACTTAGTCTTGATCATCAGTTATATATGCTTTGAGGCTACACAAATAAGGATGATTTTAAGATAGATATTCAATTTTCTTAAAAGTGAATGGGGAGTTTCTTGTTTTAAACACATATTCAGCTTTACATCAGGTCTTCCAGAATAGTCAGAAGTGATCATTCATTCCATAGTCTTTAGGATGATCTTCTTTGCTATAAAAACTAAGTGCCAGAGAAAATTGATCTTTCATTGCCTTGTGCCCAATCATTAATTAATTTCATGTAATTCTCAAATTAAATAATTGAGATGCCATTCTGTCTTGCCCATGAAAATCTCCCCCAGCAGTGAAATTATCCATCTGCTCATAAATATGAGAACAACCCATCACTAGAATCCTATGTATGATGCCAATTATTGTACCAGACAGGGTTCTTCCAGAAACAGATGCTGCCCTCCAAATGAGGTTACTGAAAGAATTTAAGGAAGGCCGAGCTAAGTGAAACAAAAAGGGCGCTGAGGCATCCGGTGCGTAATTACAGTGGGACCCCTGGAGGGAGACGCAGGAGAATGCACTGCATCTGGAGAGATGTGGAGTACTGGAGGAAAAGAGATACTGTCAAAATGTAATGAATCTGGTGAGGGTTGGAAAAATACCCATTTTATTTTTCTGCTGTAAATCTCTTGCTGATGACTCTTAAGGATAAATACTAAATAGAGTCAGAAAACAGAGCGATCCTGTTGAGGCAGTCTGTAGAATTCAACTTCTTGGGATACAGAGCATGGAAGAACTTCAGGAAATTTCAAAAGCGTAGTGTTATCATTCAGTATCTAAGGTCAACACCATATTCATTTGTCATGGCTAAATGTTACATTCTATAGGATCAAATTGCATTGTTTATTCACATGGATGATAATGTTAAATTAGATACCACCATTCCTAATATTTTGATGTGACGAATCTGGATTTTGCTGTTTATTTTAAAGAGTATTACAATCATTGGGGAAATTAGCTAATTAATTTGTTATCCTATACACAACAGAATGAAGCCCTGCCCAGTTCTGTTCCACCTTCCCAGCTGTTGTTACGTTTGAACCCACTGCTACAGCCACTGTCAATCCATCTCACCAAGAATCTTCTTTTTTGTTGCCATTTTGCTTTAACAGCATGATGTTCTTTTTTCAGGGACTAATCTCTTCTGATAACATATCCAAAGTATGTGATCTGAACTCTTGCCATCCTCACTTCTAAGAAATGGGCAGATTTCCAAGCAAACAAACACAGAAACTCACTGCCCTCACTGAGTCAATTCCGACTCATAGTGACCTCACAAGACAGAATAGAAATGCCCCAGCAGGTTTCCTAGCCTGAAACGCGTTCCTGGAGTTAAAAGGCACCTATTTCTCCTTAGGAGTGGCTGGTGGTTTTCAACTGCTATGCTTGCAATTAACAGCCCCACTCATAACCACTATACCAACACTTTTCGCAGGGGTCCTCAAACCATGGCCCGTGGGCCACATGTGGCCCGCCGGGTGTTTTTGCCCCATTTCTTTTTACTTCAAAATAAGATATGTGCAATGTGCATAGGAATTTGTTCAGTTTTTTTTAAAACTATAGCCCTCCCCTCCAATGGTCTGAGGGACAGTAAACTGACCCCCTGTTTAAAATTTTGAGGACCCCAACCTAGGGGATGGCTATGATCATTTCTAGTTTCTCTTCCTAGTGACTTTTGGTGATCTGCACCACAAATTGCCGTCTTCTTTGTGGGTAGCCCAATCTCTGTCTCCTCCTCTCAGAGCCTTTTGTTCTTTACCTTTGGGATAAATTCCAAAGTTCCTTCTAGGTAGAAAGCTGAAAAATTGTAAGAATCCGCTCACTTATGGTCCCCTTTGCAGAAATCATGGTTCTGTGTTGTCTCTTCCTATGTCTGAAAACATTTGCTTAATATGCTTTTTGGGGTTTTAGGACTGTACATTGGTAAAGCGGGACACCATTGATAAAACTCATATCCTGGCGAAATAGCCACATGGCAGCCAAAAACCGTACACCCTAGCTTGTCGTGCATTCTTTCCAAAAATCGGGGCTTTTTTAAAACGCCGCGGGACGTGGAAAAATTGTTAAAAATCGGGACTGCCCCATCAAAAGCGGACAGGAGTCTGCTCTAAAAGGTCAAAACCCTGAAAATGCTATGGAACAGTTCTGCTCAGCACACTTGGGATCGCCATAAGTTGGGATCAGCTCAACAGCGATGGTTTATGTACTTAGCGGTTAGTATTATATTTCTTACAGCTGACAGTGGAGACGAAGACCCAGAGCAGTGAAAAAAAAAATTCTAGTGAAATTCATTTGACCTCTTTTCATCCTTATTTATCTCTCTTGAACTCATGTTTCAATTACTGATTTTATGATTTCTATTCTATCCCTAAGTGTTTGTAACTTAACTCTTCGAATGCTTAATCTATGTCATGATCTATGCTTTGTACTTTGCACCTATAGTCTAATCTGCACAGGTGTTTGAACGCTGGGTGAATAGGCTATGAGTTAAATTATTAAACAATTTCCTAATTCTTGTTATATAACACCATATGATAGCAATTGAATATCTGTGCTTTGAAGCAATGTAAAGTATTAATTACATCTTGACATGCTTTAAAGGAAAAGTAGACTGACAGACAATATATTTACAATTAAACTCCTTTTATAAGAGAAAGGATTTATATGGTACTGTCAACAGGTACTAAATGTTCCTCACTTTCTCTTTATGTCTTATTCATTCACTAATTGTAGCTATTTTTAGGAAAATTATTCTTAGGTAATTATAATTTCTTTAAATGACAGATGAAATATCACCAGTTAATTTTAAAATTCTTAATAAAAACCACTGATTTTATTTCTTTATTATGTGGCTCCTGTATTACATGCAGTAGTAATAATTTTAATTAAGGAGGCTTTCTATGAAGAAAATATAACAAATTTAAAATTATTTAAGATTTTGATAATACAATAATAGTTCAGATTATTTTGTTTTTCCTGTTTAATAGTTTTATTAGCATATAATTCACACATATATTTTAATAGTTCCACTATATTAAGAATAGTTGTCTGATAATCACCATAATCAGTTTCAGAACATTTTAAAAATAAATATTGTTGTTAGCTCCCCATTTCATCCCAATACCACTGCCATACCTCTAGGAAATTATTAATCCAGTTACTATCACTACAGATTAACTTATAATAGATTACAAAAATCATATAATACAAAATCAAGAAACAACAAGAACAAAAAACAACAATGAAAAATTAAACAGAGAAAATTCTCAATAAAAAACAAAGCAGACCATATTAAAAAATACTTTAAAATGCTTCCAAAGGGAGATCAAGTGTTCAGATGTTAGATTTCAATCTAACTACATCTTAGAGAGCAAGGCCATTCACATCCCTGGTCTGTACTCTGAGAGGATTAACCAAAGCTTAATCTATGTGTGGACCCTGGAAATGGATTTTGGGCTTCCACTGTCACCCAGAGCCTTCTGCAAACTGGATGTTCACAATATATGCTCAAACACTGTTTTCTTTGGATCATCCAGGTTGGTGTGCTTCTTCCATGTGGACTTAGTTAATGCCTCACTTAGATGTCTGCTTTTTTGAAGACAAGTTTTTACGACCCTAGACGCTATTATTTCTGAGAGTCAAGCACCATATTTTTCACCACACAGGTCTTCAGTGATATAAAAGGAGTATGAATATTGAGTAGAGCCATGTGATAAAAACTAACTGATTTTAGATTAGGCCTTGATTAATTGTGAGTCCAAATATATGTATGTATAGTTTATATATGTCTCTGGCCCACCCTAGAGCTATCATTATTATTTTATAATAGAGAATATTATAAACCACTTCCCTGGGGCATAATTCTATTAATAATGTTGTTAATTTAGCCAATGGTATACAATTTAAAGCACTGCCAAGAAAAGGAAATTATACAAATATAGGTTGGCTTTTCAGACCGAAATACATACACAAATATGTTTTATTTTTAAAATAAAGATGTTTGTTCATTTGTGACCTTGGAATAAATAATTCAATATTTTATTCAAATGTTCTTTCTTCGTCAGTGTAAGTTTCAGAGGGACTGAAAACAATTATTAAATTTTATTCAAATCAGTAACTGTATTAGGAAAATTCCCAGACCAATTAATTCATTTAAAGAAAATCTGATAGAGATGGTAAGTTGTTTAATTATCTTTCTGTGTTTAGCTTACTCGCTTTCCTTACATGTCGGAGTTCACAAAACATTTTATTTATTACTCAAGGCCCACAGGGTATTGAATATAAGAAATTAACTGGTTTTTTTTTAAATTTTAACTATTTCTTAGGATTATTTGGCATCGTGCTGACTGCCATCTATGTAGTTCTTCCGGAAATAATGTCTAGTCAAACACGGTTTCAGTTCAATGAATCATAATTCGGCATGAAAATCAATTTATTTGAACCTTTGTTTCAATTCCTTTTTCAATCATTTGAATTTTCCATATTTATTTGTGATATGCTCTTACTCTATGGCAATTCCTTCATGTCTCAAATGATTACGTCCTGACCTCTTAGTCGGTTGTTCAAAGTTAGTTGCTCAAACACACATAGTGTTCAGAAAGGTGAGATTCTTGGAACCCCATTAGCTGTTCAACTAGGTATACGTAGAGTCACTATGACTCAATGCCACCATTCGACTGTCAGTTCATTGTACTGATGACCTGTGTGTTGCTGGGAGATATTTCACCAGTATTTCAAATGTCAGCAGACTCACCACAGAACAGGTTTCAGCATAGATTCCAGACTCAGAATTGACTACAAAACAGCAATCGTTTTTCCACTTCTAAGATGCCACTGAAAACCATTTGGACAGAATGGACACATTATTAGATATTGAAAAGCTCATGGAAAGAAGCTGAACATTGCCAGAGATAGTGCCAAACGATGAACCGCTCAGGTCAGCAGGCAATAAAGATGTGACGGAAGGAGAGGTCTGTGGTATTGCTGTTGCTAGGTGTCATGCAACTACTGCGCGGTCCTGGGCCAGCATCAGAACTGTTTCCATGCTTGAGCACATTGTGGCAGCCAGCCTGTCAAAGCCAGTTCCTTCAGGTCTTTCCTCCTTTTTTGCTTCCCCTGGATTTTATCAAACATGATATCCCGCTGTAGGGACAGCTGGAAACTCCTGACAACATCGCCAAAGTATGTCGGACCCAGTCTGACAATTCTTTCCTTTAAGGAACACTGTAGCTATACTTCTTCCAAGACAGTCAGTGCGCCTGGTAGTGGGATGATTTCATGTCAACTAGACAAAACTCATGGCTTGGGTGGAGTCAAACTTGTCAATCAAGCGGTATGTTGATGACACCTCCTAGCCAGTGAGACCTTTGTAATGAGAGTAAGTGACTCTGGGAACTGCTCTGGTTTCTTTTTCAGAGAAATGGAGGTAGTTATTTTACCTAGAAATAAAGATCATGATGAGACCCAGATTAAGAAATATATGCAAGACATAGAAAGTTTATGTAAAAAGTAGAATTAAAAGATGATGAAATTTTTCCACAAATGTTTGAATCCCCTTAGAATATGTAAAGTGCTTGATATAGTATTTAGAACATACTGGGCAGACTAGGAGATAGTAATTGCTATTTTACAATCATTATTACTTTCTAGAGAGAGTAAACTAAGGAACATTGAAACCCAATAAAAAACAATGTCTTATTTGCTAAGTAAATGTAAATACATATATTAAATAGCACATTTCAATATACAAGAACTATAGAAAAAAGTCATACCTTGCACAAAATTATAGTGAACACCATGTAATATTTCATATCAGGGAGTTGTATTAGCTACATGCCATTTTTATTATTATCAGCTATGATACTCTAGAAAGTAATAGTAATTACTATCTATTAATCTTCTCAGTATGTTCTAAATAATATATCAATTACTCTACACATTCTAAGGCAATTCAAAACATTTGTGGACAAATTCAACCATCTTTTAATTCTATTTTTTCCTAAACTCTTAAGTCTTGCATATATTTCTTAATTTGGGTCTCATCATGATCTTTATTTCTAGGTAAAATAATTACCTCCATTTCTCTGAAAAAAAAAAAAACCAGAGCGCTTTGGATTTTATCATTTTTCCAAAGACATAAGACTGAAGTTATCTGTGTTTAACACCAAATATTTTAAAAATGACATGTCACAGTATGGGTTCTGTAATGTGGTACTGAAATTTACCATGTTTCTCTGTTGCCCTTGTGGGACATGCCACAATACCAACCAACCAATGAACGCTGTGTTCAGTGCACTTTATAATCAGATATTTGCTTTCAGAATAGTGGGGAAAATGAGTACAACTATCAGAAGCTACAGTTTGGCAATTTTCCTAAGAATGTAGTCAACAGGATATTTATTATTGTTGGATGCCGTTGACTGTTGTCATCCTTAGGTGCCACCAAGTGGGTTCCAATTCACAGGGACTTTATCAGAAAATCTGAACAAAACATTTCGTGATCCAACACCATCCTCACAATTGTTCTTATGCCTGATCTCCTCTCTGAAGCCACTGTGTCAGCCCACTTGCAGAGCAGCTGTTCTCAACCTGTGGGTTGTGACCTGTTGGGGGGGGGGGGTCGAACATCCCTTTCACAAAGGTCACCCGATTCATAACAGCAGGAAAAATTATAATTATGAAGTAGCAACGAATCAAGTTAAGATCCTGGGGGTTGGCAGATATTTGTAAGGAAATGGCAAAATAATGTTCTACATAAAATCCTGAAACAATAGTGATCAATACTTAGATAGACCTTCCAGCTAAATAAGTGTGAGAGGGAGAATATACCTATTAATATATGCAGTTATTTGTATATGTATATTTAACTTTGCTATAAATATATCCATGATTGTGGATGGGAAAATAGTATGAAACCTATCAGGAATAAGTCACTGTGTCTAGGGCCTAGGACCACAGTCTTAAGGTTAATCAAGGTCAATTGGCACACCAGTGTTCACAAAGTCCATGCTATAAAACCTGCTTGATAATTATCTACGGAGACCTGGAAAGCTTCTAAGTTGTACTATTTAAGGTGCAAGTATTTACCTCTCCTTCTGCAGAGGAAAGAAGAGAGGTCAAAATAGAGGCACAGGTATGGAAATAGACAATGGACTAATGGATCTTGCAAGCCTCAGTCTCCACCCTCCTGAGGCCAGAGGAACAAACGGTACCCCGCTGCCACTGCTAACTGGTCTGAAAAGGATCACATTAGAAGGTCTTGGATAGACTGGGCAAAATATGGAACCAAAACTCACACTCAACATACACCAGGCTTACTGGTTTTATAGAGATTAGACTCCAAAGGCGATATGCCCTTGTTCACCCTTCAGGTCGGGAACTGGACTCCTTCTCTTGTTAGACCAATCATTTATTATCTAAAGGGCAGAGTTCATCCAACTACAAAATTCAGAAGATTACAAAAGATGGGAAGCTGAATCAGAGGAGAAAATAGAATAAGGGGATCACAATGAATGAACTGAAACAAATCTGTGTGAATTGCTTAATGAAAAATGATGATCTTCTTTATAAACTTAAAACTAATCACAATAAAACCGGGAAAAATTGTTTAATTCCATGCTAAACCATGTGACAAGCTTACATTAAATCATAGTATTTATAAGTGATGCTACATATGTGAAAGAAAATGTAGTGGCAGAATCTAACAGCACCAAAGAATTGAAAGTTCAGGATAATTATAATACTATTAAAATAAAGAAAATATCTGACTAAATATTATAGTGACCTAATTTATTACATTTTGGAGATTTAATCATGAATCAAGAGATCATTTTATAAAATATTATTATATCGATAATAAATCTTTGTTTCATTTTTCTTAGACAGTATTCTCTTTTTCTAAAATCAAGAGCCTTTTAACATATTTTCCAACATTTTATAAATTATTTTGTACTCTTTTATCTTTTCAATAAATTTTTACAAATTTAAAAATTCATTATGCCATCAAAATTAACTATAACATTCTGGCTTGCTCGTGTGCTCTTTCAAAAGCCCACAAAAAATAAATATCAGTGCTAATTAGAAAATATGACTAAAATTTTTTATGGGCTTTAATTGGGTTATATCCAATTGTTTCTTAGATTTAAAAATTTCTTCATTACATTTGTTATTTAAAAAAATTCTTGTTTTTGTTAGGTGCCACTGAGTGGCCCTCAACCCATAGCGACTCATGCGCAATAGAATGAAACACTGCATGTTCTGTCCTCCCCATATTTCCTATGCCTGAGCCCATTTCTTCTGCCTGAGCCCTGAGTCAAAATATCCTTAAGCTACGAATATTGGAATAAAGAGGTCTTATTTCAAAATGATGGTGATAAAAAAAAGAAGGCATTCTCTGAGAGGAATGGACACAGTGGCTTCAACAATGGACTCCAGCATAGGAATAATTGTGTAGATGACAGAGGATCAGTAAGTGTTTTCTATTGTTATGCTTATGAGCTGGCAGGGAGTTGATGACATTTACCTGGTAGTACATGTTACTGGATACCACATATTTTGAGTCTTGAAAAATCTTTATATAAAACCAAGCACTAGAGTGGGTAAATATAATGCTCATTTTACAAATTGGAAAAGACAACTAACTAGTTGGGTTGTTTTGGTAAAAGGTTATCAAAGAATAGTCCTATTGACAATTTTTAAAAGTACTCAAATAACTTTTACATGGGAATGAGAGAAGTTCTTGGTACAATTATATAGATATGTGTACATCTACATTGGACCATTATTAAGTCCATAGATTCTCTTTGAATGAATTGTTGGGAAATGCTTATTTATTTTTAGATTGTTTCCAGTTTCAGCAAAGTTATATGGCTATATAACTATACATGATTTATAAATTCAAACTACTTATAGTCAAATCACATCCACCTTGTGTTAGAAATGTCTTTGTGATTTTAATTAAGTTCCTGTAGACAACTGATTTTTTAGGAGCTACAAAAAGGCAGTCTCAGAGACATACAGTGCAATTAGAAAATGGAAATAGGTCAAAATACAATCATGAAAATATGTCAGATATTGAAAGACTATAGATGAGATTCCTGAATTTTGAACCTCAATGTCTTTCAGCATTTTCCAAAGTTTTGGTTAAAAACATCATTTTTCATATTGTTATGCTGGTACTTGCCATTAAAAAAGACTGGCTCATGTATAGCACAGCAAACTCTTTCCCAGTCCTGACTCATATGCATAATCCGGCATATTTCAGCCCACTACTGTGCTGACATGAAATACAATCTTGCCATCCTACTTTTCCAGGGAACATTCTGGCTGTATTTCTTCCAACACAGATGTCTTTGTTCTTTTGACAGTCCGTGGGACTTTCCATATTTTTTTTACCAGCATCATAATTCAAATATATTGATCCCTCAGTCTTTCTTATTCAAGGGTCTGCTTTACCATGCAGATCAGGCAAGTGAAAATACCATGGTAACATCCTTGCTTTTCAACACTTTAAAGAGTCTTCAGTGCTACTTTTAATATGCTTTCTCAGTACCATAATCCAAAAGCAACACATTCTCTCCAGTCTTCCTTAAATTTGTCATCTGTAAAATGACACCATTATTTATATTTTTCCTTTTCCTTCAATATACCACATTTTGTGATATGATTTTCCTCTTATTCTGAATAAATATTATTTCTACATGGATTTGTATGAACTGTAAATAAACATTTGGGTAAATGCATGTTTCTCTAATTAGATATCAAAAATCATGCTATTTATTGTGTGTGCTTTTATCTATTTAATTGTTTGCCTGACTAGAAATGTCATGGCTAATTAATCTAGGTCTAAAACCTTGAAAGTATGCTACAGATTTTCAAACAAAAAGGTAAAGTTTATCTGAGTGCATAAACTTTATCTGTAAATGATAGTTATACCAAAAATTAAGGTCATTTGATTTTGTTTCTTTCATAACTGGATGCTGTGCAAAAACCTTATACGTTCAAAAAAAGTGAGACTACTATCTTTCACATGACTCTCTATTGGCTATTCTTTACCAGATATTAGTCTTGAATAGAAACTTCATCAATAGCTCCTTTATGATACATTATTTTAATTGTGGATTGAGTGACGATTTACAGGACAGATCATCAGTTTTTCATTCAACAATTTTAAGCATGTTGTTATAGTTTATTCATTGCAATTCACTCAGCATATTATACCTAATTGCACTTTCTCCCCATGTGTCTGGTTTCTATTATTTCTTCTTTCCCAATCTTCCTGAATTTCATCCTGGGTACATGTCTTCCTTTTTTCTTAAATGTGTTGATTATTCTAAAGCAGTGATTGTCAACCTTCCTAATGCCATGACCCTTCAATACCATAAAATTATTTTCATTGCTCCTTCATAACTAATTTTGCTAAGGTTATGAATCGTAATGTAAATATCCGATATGCGGGATGTACTTTCTTTTCTTTTTTTTTACATATTATTAGAGGCTCATACAACTCTTATCACAATCCATATATATACATACATCAATTGTATAAAGCACATCCATACATTCTTTGCCCTAATCATTTTCAAAGCATTTGCTCTCTGCTTAAGCCCTTTGCATCAGGTCCTCTTTTTTTTCTCCTCCCTCCCCGTTCCCCCCTCCCTCATGAGCCCTTGATAATTTATAGATTATTATTTTGTCATATCTTGCCCTATCTGGCATCTCCCTTCACCCCCTTCTCTGTTGTCCGTCCCCCAGGGAGGAGGTCACTGGCATATCCTTGTAATCAGTTCCCCCTTTCCAACCCACTCACTCTCCGCTCTCCCAGTATCGCCCCTCACACCCCTGGTCCTGAAGGTATCGTCCACCCTGGATTCCCTGTGCCTCCAGCCCCCATATTCACCAGTGTACAACCTCTGCCCTATCCAGCCCTGCAAGGTAGAATTCGGATCATGGTAGTTGGGGGGAGGAAGCATCCAGGATCTGGGGGGAAGCTGTGTTCTTCATCGGTACTACAGCAGGATGTATTTTAATTGTTACAAATTGAAAATAACTAAAGCATAGTGATTAATCACATTAACAATATGTAATTATATATTGCGAAATACTTATTTCTAATTTCAAATAAATGAAATTTTGTCTTGAAGCGTGGTATAGCATGGGTAAGTCTTCACACAGGGTACTCTTATGTGGGCATATCTGCATGTGGGTAGGTCCGCCTGGAGATGGATAGAGGAGCAGTGTCTTGGTTCCTAAGACCACGGAAATATGTGTTTTCCAATGGTCTTAGGTAACTCCTGTGAAAGGGTCGTCTGACCCCCCAAAAGGGTCACGACTCCCAGGTTGAGAACCGTTGTTTTAAAGCATTCATCCCTCACAAATATTTTAATTTCACATATAGATCTATTTATTGTTGGCTGAAAATTGAGCCACAGGGTGACTTAAATGATATAGACTTACTAAGATCATGGTCTTTGGATTCCCACTAGTTCCTATCCTACTATTAAGCCTAGTTTGGTTTTTTTAATGACTTTGAGTTTTATTCCACATTTCTCTCGTACTCTATTCAATACTTAGTGAGGTACTATCTAGGCTTCCTGATCTCAGGATTGTAGAAACTAATGTTTGTGTGATCCCTTAATCCACTGGACTGATTGTTTCCATTCTTTTTTATTTTCATCCCTCTTCTTTCTAATGATGTGAAGAGACTAATAGTTGAATCTTAGGTGGCCACTTACAAGCCTTCAAGACCCCAATATTTTCTTTATGTACCAAGTTATAGCAATTGGTTTGGTTTACCAGAAACCATGGTTCTGAATCCTTAGGCCTTGGAATTCGTTCCTTAATGATGTTTGGTTGTTTCTAAGAAGTTTTCATAAGTGGGCCCATGTATGATCTACCACATTCATGAATATATTTGTAGCAAATCACTGTCAAATTGATATGCATTCATGAGAATTCCCCCACTCTCCCTCCCACACCTATTCAGCCTGTGTATCTAGCCAGGTCTCTACTTACAGACCATCGGTATTGCAGGGTTTTATGTCTAACAGAACTTTCCTCTGTTTACCTCACAGTGTATTACCCTGCCAAGCTCCATCTTACTGTCTATTGCCTTCCCCTTATTCAAGTTAGTTGAATTATAATATAATACTGTATTTAAATGTACTCTTTATTTTGCCATGCATTGATTGATTGGGACTTTGGGGATATATGAATGAAGCAAGGTGCACCGGTGGTTCAGTGGTTAAGATTGTCAGCTGGGAAACACTGGCTAAGAAACAAGTCAGTGATCGGAACCCATCGACTGATGGTTCTATAGCAAAAACAGGTGTCAAATTTGTTTCCACAAATATTTGAAGCCTTGAAAACCCTGTGGGGTACTTTCAATTGCTCTTTTAAAAAATTGTTTGAAATGAACTGTATGTCATTAAAGACTCCAAGCCCATGTCCGATGTATTTTTCCTTCTATTTTGGCCACTCAGACCGAAATTCAGACTGGAAGGATAAGGGATTTGAAGGTGTTTTGTTGGCTCCCATTGATAAAACAATTTTTATTTTATATATTTAAAATTTTCCTGTTTTCTTTTGTGGGCGAAATCCTCCACTCCCCACCCCCCACGACCACAACCACTACCATCACCATACTCCCCTCTCCCTGTTCTTGACCCAGTCCCTTCATGGTCATCCAAGTCTTTTATGCTGGTGTATAAAACACATCCCTTCTTTGTTCTTCCTTATAACAGTGGTGATATTAAATGTATTTCTTTGTGAGATTGAGTTTACTAAGCATAATATTTTCCAGTTTTGTCCATGACCTATAATGTTTAAGAGAGTTGTCATGGTTTTTAATTGATAAAGGGGCAGTTTTATTTTGCATAGAGTGTGGATTTGGGTCAGAATGAAGTTGAGGGCAATGGGTTTGGGTTTTGTTAATTTTTTTTATTACAAGAGTCTGTTTCATATTGGTTAGCTTCTCTAAGTACACGAAGTGAACTAGTATTTTGAAGATATTAGCAATGTTGACAGTAAAGTTTTAGAATACGGAGGAAAGAGAACATCAACAATATGCGCAAACATACCTCATCCTTTTCATGCTCACAGATAACAGAAGCACACAGAAGCACTTTGAAGCAACAGCGCCTTGGATACCTACCCAGACACCAATCCACCATAGATTTAGACCCAGCCTTGGGAACAAAGCCTCTCTAAAGCTTCATCATAATGAAGGCTCATGATCATCAGTGTCTTTCAGGAAAATTTGTCCAGTGTACTTCTTTGGAATCCCCCAAGCCTTTCCCATTATCTTCTAACGGGATCTCTCTGCCAAGAACTGAACCGGCCTTGAAGAAACTACAGGGTCCACTATTTTATCAGACTTTTTAATAAGGCATGTGAATGAAGCTAAATCATTGAGAGATGTTGTTTTTAGCCATCTACTAATGCATGAGACAAATTCAAGGTTTTATGGGGAATAAACCAGTACATTTATGAACTTGAATTCTAGTAACTATATATGAAACATATGGAGAATATTAGCAAATATGAAATTGTATCCTTATAGATGGGGAAATGTTTAAACTTTTCCCCCAAAATAAATATTGTCTTTAAATAAGATTTTAGCTCTGTCTTGTCAAGAAAGTGAAATGGAACATGCCATTTTGATTTTATTAATTCTACGCTATTTCTAAAAAGCTAACCACAAGGTGCGCAGTTCAAGCCCACCATCCTGAGAATAAAAATGTTTGCTCCCATTGAAAATATTCGTCTCAGAAACCAAATAGAGGGTTGTGATCAGTTGGAATTCACTTGCTAGTAGTGGGTTTGTTTTTAGGTTTCATCTTCCTTAGGATTTTGGAAAGTACTCTTATAATCATATTGATGTTTTTTTGTGTGTTTTGCTTTTTTTTTTTTGCTTTTTTTCCGGTTTTTGTTGTTGTTTGCTTGTTCATTTTAAAAATGTAATTAAGTCGTTTTTTTTTCTTATCTTGACAAATTAGAAAGGAATGATGAGGAACAATGATCAATCCTATGATTTTAAGAAATTCTTCCGTTTTTTGTCAAGAGCATAATATAAAGAATGTACACTAGTACATCAGAATATTTTAGTGCCTCCTGTAATCATCTCACATATCATGTGACTATGGTGATTGCTTTTTAGTCCCCAAAAGGCTGAAACAAATGGTTTCCATGACTTGTAATAGCCTTTAACTTCAGAACACAGATGTGGCTAAAGTTAGGACCAATACATCTAGAGATTACAATCAAAGATCTTAAGAATTCATCTGATCCCTCATTCTGCCTTGAGAATTGATGGTTGATCATATAATTGCTTCTGAAAGATATCTAAGGACAGCATTTTCACATTTAAAAAACGCTATTTTAAGTATCAAAGACGCTTTCACACACCAAATATAATCAAAGTTGGATTCTAGCAATCAGAGGAAATGCAAGCAAAATGCATCATTATAGAAATGCTTCATTACATCACTGATTTTTTTTATAAATCCTATACCATATATTTTCATCATTTTTTGTTTCATTTTTATACTGTTTCCTTTTCCTTCAATTTCTGTTACTCTTTTCTGTTGTTCCCTATGGACATATATGCTTCAGCATTCTTACAATTAAAATAGCCTTTAAATCAACATGCCTTTAAAAACGTATTCTGAAGTCTCTGCACAGTGATTGGTTGCTTATATATTCTTCTCCCAAACTTCTCCCAGTGGGCTTCAAGTGTCCGGAGTCAGGGCACACTGAATTATTTTCACATCTGTTACACCAGAGGTCTGGCATGAATATTATTTGCCTAGCAAAAAAACAAGCCAATATAAGCAAACAAAAACTGTCATCCTATAGATTCTGAATTATAGTAACCCTGTGGTCAGGGTTGTAACCTATGGGTTTCAGAGAGGCTGGTGTGCTCCAACTGCTAACCAGCATGCATACGTACTGCGTCACAGGACACTTTGCCTACCTCAGAATGCACTATTTTCATTTTCAGAAAGACTTAACGATGTTACCTTTACAACTTCTGTGTTTGTTTGTTTTTTCTCAAATGTGGATTCGTCACTTCAACATTCCTTTCCCTGTCTCTAGGGGACATCATTTATTTTCTCTCTCCTGAAGAGTTTCAGTCACCCCGTAATGCCCAGCCTAGTCTAAACAAACTGAGAAGCTTAAGCCCAAGTTCCATGTTCTTGAAAGCAGCCTCTGTAAACCTCACCTGCCAACCTCCCCCTGATCCCTATGCTTTGAACGCTTTTGTCACATTATGTCTTCCCAGCTCCGGCATGGTTTGTAGGTCTTGCTTAAGGCTTGCTTTAACCCATTAGACCTCTGGTTTTTGATGCTCACATTTCTGTTGACCTCTTGATTCTCTGTTATGTTTTAAATATTGTTTACATCATGCCATAAAAACACATTTTACAAAGAGAAACACCTTGCGTCACATATCCTTAATGACACAGAAAATTTATGTTCCACATAATGTTGCATCCTAACTGTTTCAAAACATAGAGAAGATGCTCAATCTGTGTTTGTTGGAATGCATGATTTGTCTTTTCATGGATTGCATCGATGACTGTGACTTTTTGCCTGGAGTCCCTGGGTTCCACAAAGTCAGTTGCTGAATGCCTAGACAACATTTGTTGGTTCAAGTTCGATCATAGGTTCCTTGGAAGACAGACTTGGTTATCTGCATCCCCAACAGCAAACTTGATGAGAACTAACAAGTCTCATTCTCTATTTTTCTAAATTAGAAACAAAATACATCCCTTAACAATGACCCCGCCCCTTTTCTCATGAAGCTGACAAAGAATGAAGTAGATTTTATGGTAGAGGATTAGATACACACATGTTTCATTTCATTTTCCTGTTAAACTAGAGATGATATAAGTCTCTTAGATCAAGGGACAGCATCAAATCAGAATCTCTTGGGAACAGCTAATATCCTAGTAATAGATTTATCAAGTAAAAATGACAACATAGGGACAAGAGGCAGTAAATGAAATGGCGTTTCCCCAGCCAGAGGGTAGGAAGCCAAAAAGTGGCATCAAGGGAAATGTGATTCAGGTTTGTGCATGGAATAGTATCCAAATAGAATGTAATTATCCAGGTGGAGGATGAATATTCATGAATTCTGATTGTGCATCTAGATACATGTTAGTTGGGTGATTCCAGAATCCAGAGTTATCCTCTATGATCTGATTCCCACCTGTTAATGCTCATTTGCTTGTTTGTTCTGTGGGGTTTAATTACAGCATGAGATGAACATTTACCCCCACGGGAGTAATGCGCTCTACACCAGTTTGCTTAGCTCTGGATTGTTCAACCATGAGTCACCCCAGAGAGCATCTAGGCTTCAGGTTGGCAGCGAACTGGGAGAACTGCCTGATGTGTTAAACGAATGCCCATCACAGATATCACTGGATCTGTCTTCTCATTTGGCTTTACAATGCATCAGTAATACCCAGAAATGTTAAAAACATATTCATATGTATTCCTATTACCGTTCGAAATATCTTAAAGCTCCATCTGTGGTAATACTCCATACAATATTTAATATATATGTATTAAATGTTATTATTAAATATTTAAAGTCATTGATACATTTACTTGAAAAGACACCTTGAAGCCTCCTGTTTGTATATAAACTAGACAAAGAACTTAATATACTTTTCCTGAAATTCAATTTGTATTCTGAATTTTAGAGTAAAAGGGTTAATTGAAAGAAGTCAAGCACATAAGTCAAATTAACGTGAAATTCAAATCTAATTGCTAAAAATCTGAGAGTAAAAAAAACATAATGAGGTAAAGGATTAAGACTGTTAGTTAATTCAAGCTGAAAACCTGCTTCCGTATAACTTCCACGAATATTTTAGGCAAAAGTCTCAAAGTCTAACTTACCTGGAAGTTGCTTTAGTTATTCATGGAAATTTTCATGGATATAAATATAGACAATAGTACCTTTCTAGGAAGGTTTTCAATTTATATTTTGTCACACATTATTAGATTTACAGATTTCTATTCTTTTCCTAATTAAGACAGTTTAATCAGAGGAATGGATTAATCCTTTTACAATAAAAAAAATAAACAAAGTATCCACTTTGCAAATGCAGGTAACAGATGTGACCCTGAAACTATAATCATTTTAATGCTTTTGTCAGTTTAACTTTGCTCCTGGCATTTTGGGAAGGGATTTGTTTGCGACCCTTTCATCTAAACCTTTGTAGACTAAATGTGATTCTGAACTTATGCCAGGCTAACTCTCTAGTTTAAAAAATCTATTCGAAAAGAATACATGTTCCCTTACAAAAACTATAATTAGCTTATTGGGTTAAGGACATTTTAATGATATGATAAAGTGGTTTATATTATAATTAGCTATGTTTTTTTCGGGGGGAAGGCAACAATAAAACAGATGCCCAACTTGAGTCCCTGCCACAGGAATTGGACTCATTGGCACCATGAGTCCCAGGTACTCATGTGTGATAAATATCCCCAGGTGAGCTGGAAGAAGAAAGCACCTCCAGGGCACACATACAGGTGGCTGATTTAGATTAGAAGGAACTCAGCCCAAACTTGAAGGTACTTGTTGAAGTTTTATTTTTACTTTTTATGCAATATAAAATAAAACTTACATTGCTTGATATTGACTTACATGTCAATGAGAGTACCTATCCATGTCCCTTTTTAATCTTTAGTCTGAGTTTCCATAACTTAAAATGCTTTGTATAGATGGCCTTAAAGTGTGGTGTACAAAGGTAACTAGGGTTCATTTGAATTTCAATAAGAAACTATTTTGAAAATCTCCCATATAATTATACTCAAACCAGACCCACTGAGTCCATTTCAACTCCTAGCAATGCCATATACATTTTCAAAAGTGTAAATTCATGGATACTCATATGTATATAAGAAAGAGTTTTATGTAAACGAATAATTGTGTATTAAGAAAGCACCCCAGTCCAGTCCAGTGCAAGTCCATAAGTCTGATATTAGCCCATATGTTCGATACCAGTCTAGAAATTCCTCTTCAGACTCACGCAACACATGCAATGACACCGAATGCAGGAAGATCACAGACCAGTAGTTGGAAAGTGTTACGGATCCAGTGGTAGTGGGAAACATCTTCAGATGACTCCTCTAATTCCAGGGCTCTAGTGTAGCTCCTTGTGTCTTGTCAGAAGGAATGTCTGGCAGGGAGTGAGCCTGTCCTGCCTCCAGCGAGCTATTTACCTCCTTAGCGCCTCCAAATGAGGTCATGAAGCCGCGACCTGATTTACAAGCTAAACTCCATCCCTTCACTCTTAAGTCTCAAATCGATAACAGATTATGCAACTTCATTTCTATCATGTTGAGCAGCTGATGGGTTTGAACTGCTGACCTTGTGTTTAAAAGCCCAACACTTAACCCACATCACTGTCAGGAGTCTTTCCTGTATGATAAGGATATACTTATAGGGAGCTCCTGATGATGTGCTTTAAAAAAAAACAACCCACTTTTCCTAACACATGCTTCTTTTCTGGAGGGGAATGATAGCTATTGGGCAAATTTAATCTAATCACAAATTCCAGAGAATAGAAATCCATATCATGAGAGAAAAAAGTTATCTTCCTTACTGGCAGTATTAAATCATTCAATAGAGCGAAAATGAGCGTGAGGGGAAATGGTTTTAAAGATGGAGATATATTTTAAAAATTGACCCTACAGTGGGCTTGCACCGCTTTAAAGAAGAGCTCTTTTTATTATTGCTGTGTTTTTTGTGTGTTTTAATTTAAGGAGTACATAGTCTTGTTATCTATTTGCTTTCTCCAGTTCTGTAAATGGGGTGTTCATAAGAGCCGATTTCCTGAAAAGCTAATGAATGAAGCCAAACAAAGAGCAGCTACTACTGATTCTAACAGACACATTTATTTGTGACAACATGGGGAATTGCCCTGAAGAGGAATGGAGCTGTGTAGTGCTCTCGGAGTGACTGATGCTTTCGGACTCTGGTGGAGATGTCTTCCTGAGGAAGATGCATCCCATGCTTAACTCTCTTCCCCTATCAGCCCAAACCTGAAATTGCTTGTCTTTTCCTCTCTCACGCTATCTTTCTCACATCATCTATCTATCTATCTATCTATCTATCTATCTATCTATCTATCTATCTATCTATCTATCTATCTATCTATCTATCTATCTATCTATCTATCTTTTTGCACCTCTTTCTGGGCTCTTCACCTCGAGTCAAATCCTTTGACCTAAGCAGATTAGGAAGAGATTTGGCTGCAAATCAGACACTAAGCTTTTCAGCCGCCTGCTTGTTTACCTAGTCAGCAGGATGCAGTGTCTCTAGGTGCTTAGTGGACTCCTGGGGAATGAGGGGAGAAGCAAAATCCTAGTGGCAGCCGCTGCAAATGTGGGAGTCTGTGTCATTAGACAAGCAGTTGCTAATAAGGGCCTGTGAGACCTAGGTTTCCTTGGTTTCCATGACAGTTATTAGGGACCATAGAAATTGAATTGTCTCCCACAATGCTCTGGGGGTGAGGGGGTGCTCCAGTGACAAAGCAGTGCAGTTATGACTTGCAGTGAATCGTCCTTTTGAGGATGCAAGGCGCTCTGGATTATTCGCTTTTGCACTTGTTTTAATCTCTCGTTCGGCGTGTTTGCCATTTGGGTGAGAAGATGCTGGTTTGTGCTGCACCGTGTCTCAAAGACTTTTTCTCCCCATTTTTTTTTTTTTTGTCTAGCACCGAGCTTGCTAAAGCAAGGACATGAGCAACTGTGCGGGTGCGCTACTCAGGGCAAGTGAAGAGGTAAGGCATCCAATCAGGGCCTGGCAACCTGCAGCCTTGCCAAGATGCCCCGCCACCAGAGTTCTGTAATCCCAGCTCAGGAGACTGCCGGCAATGGGAGGAGCTCAATGGGCAGAAACAAAGAGAAGAACAAGCAAGTCGAGGTAAGAGGAGCTTTGATTTGATGAAATAGGACCAGCCAGGCCATGCCAGCTAATGTCACTCTCTGCACAGCAGCACGTGGCGGAGGTTTCAGAGCACTTGAATTTCAGCCCTCCTTGAGGAAAGGAGGCCGAAAGAGGCCCATTGGGAATTAACAGGAGCAGACAAAATTTCACCTCCATCACCTTAGTAAAGAAAGCAGCCAGGGCCACAAGGACACCTGTTACTTGACAAATAAGAAACGTTGCCTCTTTTTCCGAACATTCTCCAGAAACACGTTTGTTAGCTCATGAGACAAAATCCGGCTGTTCTGTTTAGCTCTTAGGATTTGATGTAGTTCATTATCAGACAGTGGAGTTGTTGATATTTGTTCAGTTTGCTCCCTGCCTCTTAAGCTTCAAGTGATTTGAAAATAACTCTTTTATCTATGTGACAGAGAAGCCAGAGATCTGAAAGTTGTGTCACTGAATATTTAACATAAATTAGGGTGATATTTCACATGGCATTGTTCCTATTACTGTGTCCACGGTACATACAAGTGCAATATTCATTTGGATGACCATCATTTCTGTTTTGTTTTGCATGAAGAGTATTCTTGACATTTTACATAGACCAGAGAAAGATGATCTTGAACGTGATACCGTTTGGTTTTATTTTGCCAAGAAACTTAGAAGACATTAGTCTAAGCTAAGTTGCTTGCAAGATCTGATGCTATGAACTTGTTTCAAAAGTTTGTGGAAAAGGATTTCAGTGCAGTTAGTGATAGTAGGGGAAAGATATTATAAATGCTTTTGTAGTCTTCAAAAAGGAAGCTTGGGATATAATGCCACAACTAATCGTCTTACCCTTTATTCTAAGCATTGTTTAGTCTTTGGGTATCATTAGCTTCATAGAAGCTAATTTGCCCCCACCTCCACTTCTATACATTGCTAGAGTAGGTTCTGGGGAGAGCAACACGTTCTTTTTGTTCCTAGAATTTGTAGAAAACTTTGAAAGATTTTCTTGCTAATTCAGTGAAAGTGATATTTTTATTTAGTACTTGTCCTGTCATAGGAACACTGGGTATTTTTGGAGCTTCTGAACGTGAAACATATTTTTAAAGTGAGAGAGCTTATTACTTTGAATTTTTGATAAATATATGTAATTTCTTCCTTTCATTTGGTAATATGATCAATAGAACAGCAAAAAATATCATCCCTATATTGTATTGGTGTGGGGTCTAAGGGATGCTGATCAGCTCTGGAGTTGGAATAAAATATGGAACTGTTTAAAGTAAAATTAAAACGTTACAAATTAGGTACTCATTATAATAGATTCTTTGAGTGAGATTCCAGGAATTAAGATTTTTCTTGCTATCCAAAATGATCTGTATTTAAAGAATGCTAGAAATGAAAATTATGTTTAAATTATAGGTTTCTGTCCACCTTTCTTTAACTTTATTCTGATATCAGGCACTTCTTTTTTATTTTTGTTAGGCAAATAATCAGGATAAAAGTAGGATGCTTCAATGGCTTTTGAAGAAAACATTTGTTTCTTAGTGCATGGTAAGAAATAAAGGTGAAATTATTTTACCTCAAGAACAGACAAAACCTTTATGCAGAAATTGATGCTTATTTCCATCTTTACATATCTTACATCTTTTGCAAGAAACATTCAAAAACTTTTTTTTTTCAAAAATAAAAGGGAAGTCATTTGGCACAGTGGTTACTGTGGGCTCTACTCCACAATGTCAGGAGTTAGAAATCACCAGCCCACTCCAGAGGAGAAACCCATAGGGGAAGTTCTACCCTGTCCCATAGATAGGGTCACTATGAGTCAGCATTGATTTAATGAGAGTGAGTAATGTACAATGAGTGGGCAATACGCATTTGAGATCCATGCGGTCCCTGGTAGCTGTCCCATGACCAGGTGTATTACATCAGAACCACCCTGGAGAGGAGCACAGAGTTGGTTGGACTGTCGTGCATGGGGTGGTACCTGATCCCAAGGCAGCTGAGGGGCTATTGGCTAGTGGGTCTCTGTCCCAGGGGGCTGCTCCAAAATAAAACTGGGCAGCAGGTGAGCTCCCCTGTGAGTGTGTAGTGCCTGGTTCCTGCAGAGCCCTTGGGACTTGTTCAGGTCTGTCTCATTGCAGCAAGGTGCATGCAGCTCCTCGGTCCTTGTGATTCCCAGGCTCAAGCTGCCCAAGGGACACAAATGGCCAAGTGCAGCAGCCAGCTGTCCTGATCATGAGGTGGAAACAGTAACCCCCTGAATGGCCTTTCTTGCCCAAGGTGTGCACATAAGTGCACCAAGTGTGTGGGGGCCAGCCAGACTAGTGAAAGTTCTTCTCACAATGGAAAATGATTTCTTTCTGTCTTTAAGAAAATGTTTCTATAGCAGTGAGTAGTTAGTTTATTGTGCCAACCTGGCCGATAAACACATGTGAGGTCAATTGAAGGGCGGAGAGATAAATGACTCAGTGAGCCTCGCCTTTCAAGTTCTCTGGTCACTTCCATTCTGATGGTTAGATCAGGGTGCAGCTGCCTTAGCTAGTTCCCTGCTTTAGCTGGCAAGACTCACTTTCTGCAAGACATCCCCAAAGAGAAACCATACTGACCTACCCTGATGCAGCCCTGGGTGCTGGAGCACTCAAGTGGAAACCTCTGCCAGTGCTGAGATACTTACACATTCACTGACTCAGCTTTCTTCCTGTAGTCAGCATCATTGTTTCTGTTTTGTGAGATGGAGGAGGACTTTGTGGATTGGTGTCAGACATATGGGTTAGTTAATATTGGACTTGTGGGCTTTGGCAGCACTGGGTTGGGATGTTTTCTTGATGCACACTTAACCTTTATATAAAACTCTCTCTTATACATGAGTTTCTGTGGATTGGTTTCTCTAAAGGACCCAGACTAAAACAAGCAGTGAAATAATCCTTCTGGGACAGGGGATGCTTTAGAAATTCAAGCGTAAGTTGGAGAGGGTCTGATTCTGCAAACCAAACGTCCACATCAATAAATACCAAGATAAAGATACAATGGAAAATCCTTTGGACAGAAAAAAAAGAAGTTAAAGTAAAAAATATTGTTAATGTACACTTATGATAGTTTTGGAGGTTCATATGCATAAAACATTTTTATAAGACCATAGTAATGAAATTATTAGGCATATAAATCCTAATAATCCAAGCCCTTGCATAATGATACTCTACAGGATGTCTGGGAGAGTATATCTTTACAGTTGCAGAAAGCTTCACTTTTCTCCCACACAGGTGCTGGTGGGTTTGAATCACTAACCTTGCTGTTAGCAGGCTAACCCATAAACTACATACAGTACCACCAGGGATTCTTGTTAGCTCTATAGGAGTAACTGAATTTCATCGTCTACATCCGGTAATTATATGGATTATATAAATTGCGGTATTTCGTTAAAATCTAACATATTCCTTATAATTATTTGGTATTTGTAAACAAATGTCAGGAAAACCTACTGTTTTTCCATTGTAATGAATCTATTAGAGTTGTACAGTAGCTGTTTTTGATCCTGGCATTGTCTGCATAGAGCCTATTCCACAGACAGTGGACTTTACACGAAGGGGAAACTGACAATAAAGCTTTTTCTCCTAATCTTGCCTCAATCTCAAACTGACTATGCTTGCTAACCCTACTTAGAAGGGAAGTAGTTAAGCTCTTTATTCGTATTTCTCCTTATCACTTTTATGATTTTGTGGTATTTCGCTAATTTTCTTCTTCCTTCTGCTTCATGCTCCCCCCTTCCCTGCCGCCGCTTTCTTTCTCCTGGAATACCTGGGTGATACAAAAAAATTAAATTCTGAGTTGTTAACTGGAAGATTGAATGTTCCTGTTCACCTGGTAGTACCTCAGAAGAAAGGGCTGGTGATCTGTGTATTAAAAAATAAATCAGCCACTGAAAACCCTAAGGCGTACAGTTCTCAGAGCACAGCTCACATGAGAAATCAGCCTCGCCTGAATCACTCAATGGCAACTGGTTCATAAAATTAGTTCTTTTTCATAAGTTCTCCACTTTATCAGGAGCCCTGGGTGGGTAGTAGGTTAGCTGTTGGGCAGAGAACTGCACGCTCAGTTGTCTGTGTGAGAAAGAGGAGACTTTTTGCTCCCCTTAAGAGTTACAGTCTCAGGAGCCCACAGGGACAGTTCTACTCTGTCCGACAGGGTTCAGAGTCAAGGTGAAGGAAGTGCGTTGGGTTTTAGAGTTTTATCTCTTTTAAGAATGTCTTCTCTTTCCAGTATTAACTTCCTTATGCAAAGATGCTGATCTCACTTCATGAATTTCAGTGACCTGAAAAGAATTATTTTCATTAATATTCCTATGTGCGGTGAACAGTTGAAATGGAAAGGTTTCCTGTCTCTGAATGCATACTATTGTAGATGTGTCTTAGCTTATGCCTTTTTCAACATTTTTGAGAAGATTCATAAAATATGATTATGGGTGGGTTTTTTTCTATTACTCCTTCAACAAGATCATATCATTTTGGCATATATGTTGTTTTGTCTATCGATTCTTTTTTCTCTTCTGGTAATTGTTCGGAGAGCTGTTTTTATCGATTTTCAGCCTTATGGCACAGTAGACTATGATTGACTTAAGCCAGTGCTTCCCAAAATGACCAATACTGCCCCGGGAACAATTCAGGGAACTGAAAGGGGTCACACTGAAGGGACGATTCCACCCGGGTGCAGTTTGGCACCGATAAAACATGTACCATTCCTCGGGTTCTTTCGTGCTTCCTTGCCCCCTATCAAGACTCCAGCGCTACCTCACAAATCCTGCTAGCCTGGAGTATGTACACTGGTACAGATAAGAGCTTTCGACACCCAGAAGCCAGGACAGATAACCCCTCTGAAACAATAATGGGCATAGCGACACCATGAGGGGTGGGGGAGGGGGAAGCGGGAGACAGGGAAAACCAATAGCAATGATGGGTCTATAACGGCGCCCCCTGGGGGCCGAACAACAGAAATGTGGATGAAGGGATACAGTGGCGGGTATAAGATATGACATAATAAAATTATATAATTTATCAAAGGTTCATGAAGGTAGGAGGGCTAGGGAAGGAGGGATAAAAGAGGAACTGATAATAAGGGCTCAAATAGATAATGTTTTGAAAATGACAATGGCAACATATGTGCAAGTTTGCTTGATATAATTGATTTACAGATTGGTATAACATGTGTAAGAACCCCCAGTAGAATGATTTTAAAATAAAAAAATCATACTACACTTTATGCAGGGCTATAGTACAAATCTTTTTAACTGCCAGTGAGGTGCTGAGTAATTTTTTTTCCTCTCAAAAGGGGAACCTAAGCCAGATGAACTTAAGACCCTTCAGAAACTAATCAGTGTATTTCAGCTTGCTTATCTTAAACGTTAAAATGTAGTTACTCCATGTCATTAATACCAATTGAACAAATGAATGTTCTAATGAGTTTTTAGTGAAAATCCAAATCAAAGAAATCCCTCCATGCTCCTGAAAATTACTGGAATAGACTCGATCTCTGCTGTGGGGTTGGCCAGACATAGAATCTGGATTTGGATACTGGGAGGCACTCCTGCAGCCAAAGCTGACATCAAAGTAGGAAGACATGAGAGAGAAAGAAGTATTAGTGACTGATTAAGCCACTGGATCAATCTGAGCCTGAAACCAACCGTTGTTAAAAATCAAGCAACTTTCCAATAGAGTGATGCAGTGTATATCTTTTATTAAGTCCAACTTTTCGTTGGGTCACTTTGTTTTCTGCTTTGTTACCTGTGCAGGCAATAGCTTTGCGATTGAGCTGTAATCCTGGATAATCAATCAACAACATTAATTTCTGAATAATCTATGCCCAAAGCACCCATAATGCTCTGCATTAACCAAATGAAATTCATTCTTAGTAGATGTGAGACTGACTACAGGGAGAATGTCAAGGGGTGAGAAGGGTAACTCTTTTCATTTTTCTAAAAGAACACTTTCCAACTACTCTCCTGAGCCTGAATTGAATATTAAAGTCCCCTGTGCTTAGAGTGAATTCCACTGAGTATGCTAACAGTGGATTAGAATATTTTTACATAAAGGAAAACTGAGATATTTCCATATTATTATTTGCTTTCAGCAATAAAATTAGCATAATTCACATTAAATTTCCTTGTTTAAAACATGCTGTGGGTAATTGCATTAATAAGTAAGACTGAATAACATATTTTATTGACTATTAAATGAAAGCAGTTAGTAATTGCTGACATACACTGGTATTTTTTTTAAGTGTAGACTCAACTGGGCAGGTAGGTTTTTCAAATTCTTCTCTGATGTGAACTGTATTTTTAATTTATCATGCACTGGAAGTTAGTTTTGTGAAACTGAATGTCATCATTGTTTTTGAGAAACTACTGAAGGAAAATCATGTTGTCCAAGAGAGTTGGAGCATGGGAAGAGCAGGTGTGGCTACACATGTTTTTTACAGAACTTGATGATTAGCCAACTTTTATTGGAATTATGTGCAGAGAAAAGGGAGCCTGAGAAAGACCAGCATCGGTGTCAAACCTCTCATTTGAGGCACTCCCGGGCGGGGGAGTATCACAGTCTGACTATTGCTTTCTCCCAACTCCTTTCTAGGAAGATCACCTGGGCCACTTGCCTCATCCTACATCCCCTCTAAGACAAGATGAGAAATGACATCTTTTCGATCCTCATTCTCAGAGCTGTCTATTCAACCCTGTTCAATAATTGAAATAGGCATGACAGCGGTAGAGCTGGTCATAGGAATTTGAAAAAGAGACTAGAGAAAAGGATGGCTATCCTGGGTTCTAGATGTCAGACTTCTGGCTTATACACCTTGGTTTTCACATTCATTACCCCATTCACTAAATTATGGAAATGCAGATACAAAGAGCAAAGAGGACCATTACTGAAAGCCTTGGCACTCCATCAATGCCAAAGAAATGCCAAACGCTGCCAAGTCTCTGACATGAAGGGACACTTCAAATTCCTTAGGCTTGTACTTTTTGATGTCAACATCAGTAAAAAGGTACTTTCTAATGAAAAGACTCTAACACCAGCCAAACATTGGGCATGAAACACATTTATGCTTGAAAATCACAAGCATGAATCAGAATGAATCAATATTTGCTAAGTGAGCTACTAGCTCATACAATCAGATTCTTTACATATTCAAATTTCTATGAGTAAATGTAAACAAATTCTGTGCTGTTATATAGCTGATAATTACTTAGTTGTAAATTCTGTTTTTACACTGTGCTGGTTTAGATCTGTAACATCTTTGCTTTTTATTTTGCTTTCCAGTTTTCTTCCAAATCAATTCTTGTAAGTTAATAGAAAAGAGTTAGAGATTTGTTATTATAAATTTTAAGAAATCTTAAAAATTTACGTTCCAACAACATAATATGTATTCTCATCCAAAGGTACATGACTAGTCTCTATGGGACTATCACTATAGCTAATTTGGCTTTTGGTAAAAATAACTTCTGTAAACAATGGAAGAAATATGCAGTAAAGGATTCATTTTTGAATGGCAATAACTCAGACATTGAGGTAAGTTCAAGTATTCTCTCTGAAGTCGAAGGAGAACATAATAGACACTTGATGGTTTGAAAATTGAAACAATTTCTTACCAGACTTGATATGTAAATAGGTCAAGAGTGTAAAGAATAAGTAGGTTAAAAGCAGGGATCTGAAATGAGCATGATTTGGCTTAAATTTGTGTCTGTCACGCCTACCTGTGAACCTGGAAGAGGTGACTTCCCATCTCTGTGCATCAGTTTTCTTATATGAAAAATGGTGGTAAGTGCTGAAAGTACCTCAGAAATTTTCTGTGAAAATTAAAATGAATTCCTATTTCTCAAGGGCAAAGATTTTTCATCCACATATTTTATTAATCTTAGTTTATTGGACTTAGTTACTAATTAATATCTTCCATTGGGTTGAAGAGCTATTTTAAAATTGTATTATCCCCTAAATTGAGCCTTTCATAATAATACTAATAGAAAATAGTGATAGTTAAAAGACAAACTTATGCTATTTGGTTGACTACCACTGATCTCTATTGGCAGAGTGTTTGTTTGTCCTGTGTAAGTAAAATATAATTAACTAAGTTATGTTATAATACCAACTACCCCAAACAAGCTACAAAGTCAGTTCCTGATGAAATTCCAAAAGTTCTTGTTTTCCCCAGAATTGGAAAATCCA